>NC_060272.1:46595697-47328726 GCF_021613505.1 Equus quagga | reverse complement strand
TCCCCTCTGAGGACAACCCCTCAAAGTGAGCACCACACACTACTCTCACTTATCTATTCAAGGACATCCCTCTGGCAGCTGTGTTCTCTCTCCACTGCATAATAAAGTGTTCCTTCTTCACGTGACCATTTCCCTCAGCATACAAGTATGTTGTAATAACCCCAATCTTTAGAGGAAAGAAAATCTCCGTTTGCTCCATTTACTACCTTAATTGTTGACTGCCTTTACAGCAAAACATCTCAGAAGATTTGCCTATTCCTACTGTCTTAATTCCTCTCTTCCCATTTTTCTCTGGAAGTTACTCTAATCATACGTTAGACCCTTTACTCTTCTGAAACAGCTCTTGTCAAGGTCACTAATAAACTGCATACTGCTAAAAACAAGGATTGTATATCCACTTGGATATTTCAGCCCTTCTTTATTTGACCTATACCAGATCCAAGGATGAAATGCCCGGCAGAGCCTCGTTTTTCTTTTACTGTTTTCTCTTTGAACTTCTTTGGAGGCTTAGGTGGATAACAATGAGCTAGCCAATGTTTCTACTCTTCTGAGAAAACTCCAAATAGCAGCGGGTGTGCTTTAGGGACAAAATGATAAGAGAGAAACCAAGCTGGTATTTAACTCCTCTGTGGTTTCCGGTGGAGAATCTTTCATGAGAAGCAACAGCCAAAATGATATAAAAAGGAAACAGGCCATTCCTGAGAGCACTGAAGAAATAAAACAGAAAGGGTACAAGGGCTTCTTTAAGAATGAGCTGATGGCTCTGTTTGAAATTCCTAGATAACTCCTCCTCCAGCCCTCACATTCTCTCTCAGCATCCCAACAGCTCCCATCTAGGTCCTCAGCTTCTTTCCTTTTGCTTTGTCCACAGCCATGGAAAACTCGAATGGTGGAACGGAGGGAGTCACATTTAAATTGCAAAGCAGATAGATGAAGTTGGGTTGGAGGAGTCTCCTGCCGCACTGCAACTAGAGAAAGCATTTACAGGTTAGAGGAAGCTCACTTTGATATAGAAATTTTATTACAATGTTGGTTCAAGGCCAGGTGTCTTTTGCCATTATGATTATTTTAAAAGTCCACTACTGGTGGCTTCATGTGGGCTGAACTGGAGACCCAAATTCCATGTACTTACTGTGCTTAAAACATACATATAGTTTCTAAATGGTTCACTTCAAACATCAGGAGGATGCCAACTCTGTAAGTTGGAGAGAACTCTATATAGGTGCTCAGAGGCATGAACTAAATTATAATATCAGGCTGGCGGGCTCCTCCTTTTGGTACGAAATTAGACAGTTCCGAATAGAAGATGACAGACTTGGACACATGGACTCTTTCAATGAAAGATAAGGCTAGGGGATTTTTGTATTTCCCATCAACTCAAATCCTTACCAATACACATTTTTAAATGGAATCTAAAGATATTAAGGCAAAGAAGAATGACTGTTTAACTCTCCAAAGAGAGGACACTTGTGCTATTATTTTATGAATTGAATCCAAGGCTGCTGGGTTTTTTCCCCTTTGAGATACTACAATTGATGTTTGTGAAGAGAAGTGGATCTATGTAGGACGACTGCCAATATCCAGGGTCGTTGGTGATGGTAGCACAGATTGGCAAGGACCAGCTCCTATCTTAGTACCAGGTCAGTAAGGGAATCCAATCCACACAGCATATATTTACATTTCTGTGGAAATAAACAGGGTGAGAACACATGCTATTTTCCTTTAAGACATTGAAATAAGTGAGTTTTTCTAATTCCTCATATGATTCTTTCTATAAAAATTGATTCTGGAGTCCCACTACAGCTTTTTTCCTGAAAGTGAATGAAAAGTTGAAAATTGTTGAAAAGTTGAATGGCTTTTAAACATAGAGAACCCATTGGACTTAAAAATGAAAATAAAAGCCGTAAACTACATCACTGTTGGATCCCACACACCTTTGGCAGACTATAGATTTGGATGACAAAGAAGGCCAAAAAAAAACCCCCGCAAAAAACTATCATCTTGAGGTAACATTTCCATTGTTTCTTGAGTAACACAAGGGACAGAGGAAACTGGGAAAGTTGCTGACAAAAAAGTAAATCTAAATATACACAACTTGGCATCCAAACGGGGAAATATTTAAGCCAACGGTAGTTACGCTTCTTGAGCTAAGAAGGCAAAGCTAAGGCCCTGGCTGATGGCCCCTGGGAAAACCCTCTCTGCTGCAGGAAATACTAGTTATGGTTCAGAAAGAGGCATTATTCCTTTTAAGTCAGTATTGATCCCCCATCACATTGTGGTTCTAATGGGCACTGACTTCTTAGAAGCGACAAGTCTCAGATGAAATGTAAAACTGAGCTCCTGCCTTTTGTGGTCAATGATGACTCTGTGCCAGCTTTGACAGGAGGAAAACTACAGAACACTGGTGCCCCAAATTGACTGAATCTATTCAGTCTTCCTGAAATTTGATCTTCCCTTACAATTCTTTACTTTTTGCTCTTAACTATTACTTTGACCTATTAAGCAGCTATTTGTTTCACCCTAGCAATGGCTTTACTTTGGTGAGAGAAAAGAATGGCCAATAAATATAATTTTTAAAGCACGACTGGGTCTACATGATAGCAAAGTGTGTGACAAATATATGTTTTTAATCTATGCAATAATCGAAGTTAGCCCTGGCCGCCAGAAGCCCATATCCCTGTGGTTTTCCTTAGTGTTGATTTACTGATGCTATAAATAATCGTCTTCCCTTGGTTTCACTTTGCTGTTTATTTTACCTTTTGTATTGAAAATGTATAAAAATGATAAAAAGAGCAAAAGGGCATTTTGTATACAGCTAAAATCTTTTAGGAGTGTTAAGAAACTCTTATGGAACCAATTATGTAAAAACAACAGCAACAAAATAGAACAATTATTCCCCTCAATTCAAACAAAATAGACAAAGCAGAGGATTATAAAAGATCTCTCTGAATAAAAGAGATAATTGAGAAACTAGAACTTTTTGCAGAAACTTATCATATATACACTTCTCTTCAATCTTGTTCTATATCACTGCCCCTTGAATAAAAATTCAAAGATGGCACTGCCATTTTGCAGTTTCTGATGCTGGGCTTCCTCACTGATCATAGGGTTGGAACGTGCGAGGGATGATGCAAGTTCCTGAGCACAGGGCATCCAGGGTAAGTACAGCCTCTTTCCTCCAAAGAGAATGGTAATGTAAACCCTTCTGTTCAACTGCATATCTTTCTGATTGATAATGTATTACTTGAGGTGAAAGCCCCTCCATTTGCTTCCCTCTTTCTACCCAATTCTTAGCAAATTCTAATTTGGGTTTCATACATCTCTCTCCATGGAAACTGCTCCCTACAAGCTCACCCGAAGCCTCAACATTCCTAAACTCAGTGGAATTTTCTCATGCATTTTCTTACAGTTGCAACACTTTTGAATGTGAGCAATAAAGAATTTGCTTAGCTATTGTCCTGGTTCCTGGGAGGGAGCCTCTAAACTCTTGGAATTAACAGAGTGATAGGAGTGTCATCGTTATTCATGGTAAGCCCTTCAGACCACATCTGATAATTTATGCTAATGAGGTGACTCATGGTGGGCTCCTAGAGAGTTTACGGTCATGAGTGATTCGGGATGGGGGATGGCCACATCAGAAAGATCAACCACGTGATTAGAGGGTTTGGCGGCATGGAGATTGAGTTCAACCCTGTCAATCATGCCTAAATAATGAAGCCTCAATACAAACTCTGGACACTGAGGATCAGGTGTGTTGGCAATATGTATTGTCACATATTGATGTGCTGGGGTTAGGGGCTGGGGTATCCCTGAGGACAGGAGAAGCTTCATGTTTGACACCCTCCCAGACCTTACCCTATGTGTGGTCTCTGTTTGGCTGGTTCTGATTTGTGTCATTTTACTATAATAAATCTGTAATAGTAGTTGCTTTCCTGAGTTCTAGGGGTCATTCTAGTGAATTAAATTATCAAACTTGAATAAGGAAAACCCCTGAATTTGTAGCCGGCTGGTCAGAAGTGAGGGTGGACTGGCAATTCCCAAACATGAAGCTGGTATCTGAGGTGAGGGCAGTCTTTTAGAGAACTGTGACCTGTGAAGTGTGGCCTAACTCCAGATGTGTCATAAGTCATTACATACTTAGCTGGTGTCATAAGTCATTACAGGATGTTACTCATTGAGTATTATTATATAATTGATAATATCAGTATCATCATATGACCTTTATATATGGCTATTCCATAGTTTGGAAACATGCCCATACATCCACTCATTTGATTCTTACAACACTCTTGTGAGAGAGGCGTCATGGATACATTTAACTTGTTTTACACAAAACTGAAGAAGCAGACACAACTTTTGGGTAGAGCCAGAGATAAAACTCAAGTCCTCGGACTCCTGGTTAGCATGCTCTATCACGATAAGGCCCTTTACCAAGCTTACTCTTCTACTTTTTGATGATTCCTTTTTAGTCTTCTTTGATAATTTATTCTACCTTCCCTACCCCTCCCAAACACAATGATCTCTCTCTCTCTGTGTGGCCATTTCTCATTGTTAGATCCTTGGCCCACCTTTCTGTCCTTTCTACATTCTCTTCACCAAGATTCTCACAGCTTCAACTGTCTCGTCTGGGGAGGAGACTCCAACACCTGCATCTCCAGGCCTAATGGGAGAGCTTCAATACGGTGTGCACCTCAGCCTCCCAAAGCATTTCTATCTAAATGCCCTCCCATTACTTCAAACAACACATTTTCAAACCAAACTTTCAGGTCTAAAGCAGCTTCCTCTTCATACTAACATACTGCAACTGAGGAGAGCATCTGTTTAGCAGTCCTGCTATCTGTTACTGACAGCTGTCTCAGCTGCTACGCATTTGTGGTCGCCAGTCTGTGGCTTAGCAGTTATTAAGTTGATATTTCTAAAGCATGCAATTGCCTGTCAGCTAATAGATACCAGATATTAAATAACTTGATCAGATGATCTGGTGGTTTATGAGGAAGAGGGTGGGGAAATAACACTGGGATATGGTTTGATATTATAGTTATTGAACATATACTATATACATATATCTGATAAACCCTTTGCACGTTATTTTAAAAATTTTTCCAACAAACTTAAAAGATAGGTATTAATAACTGTTTTATAAATGAGGAAATTGAGATTTAGAGAAGTCAATTTAGAGAAGAGAACTGTCAAGGCCACACAGACTGTGCTATTTGCCTCTGGCAAACCCAATCCAAATCTTACACCCCCATGGCTCTGGGGACATATGATTAGGCTAGGGAAAATAGACATATTGTGAAATGTAAACAGCACTTCACATTTGAGGGGTTTGAGGAAAGGCCCACTCCCAGTGCTAATGACTAGGAAGCTCTATTGGAACCGAACCAGCTAAATAAATACTATAGGACCCAAATATTTTCCTGAAGCCATGTCTAAGTAGTATCTTATAGTGTGCTTTCAAGTATTTTCCTTTTTCATATTTCCTAATTCATCATTTATTAGATATTTCCAAAGTACAGATGTTTCCTCTGAATGAGTAATTTATGCTATTTCAACTCCATTTCACTTTGATTCATAGAATCATGTAATCTCAGGATTGGAAAGACTCTTAGTTTCTTGGTAGAACCATCCACCCAATGCTTGAATTCCATTTATTCAGCATCCTGTCAAGTGGTTTTCCAGCCTGAGTTTAAGACCTCCAGTCATATCCTCACAATCTCACAAGGCAACATATTGCTCCTTTGGACAGTTCTAATAACCAAATGTTTTACCTTATATTTATTTAGTGTTTATTCCCCTGAAATCTTAGTAACTGGCCCCACTGAGTTTTCCCTTTAGGGCTGTATTGAGTCTAATTCCTCTTCCGCCCATCAGCCCTTCAACTATTCAAACACAGATAGCACATTCCCCAAATCTTCTCTTTGCCAAGCCAAATAGCAACAATTTCTTCAACTGTTACTCTAGAGATCACGAGTTGAAGTTATGGTTAAGTCAATTCATTAGCTAATTCAATGAGTATTTAGCTACCATGCTAGGTGCTGAGTCCTTCACACATTTAGGATCCTGTCATTTCTATCATGAACATGCAAAATCATATTCATTTCATAGTTTAAAATTCTGGGAAAATTAAACTCAATTAGAGTATCTAGTAAAATAAAACAATAGAATTTTATGCTCATAGAATCCTTTTGAATACAACATTTAAAAAACTTCCAGATAGACAATACTTGAGGCTGATTTTCAGTCTATGCCTGATAAAAATCTCCTTAAAACAATCTGTCTTTATCTATTAGAGAATTCAATCCTGGGATACAATTGTGATGAAGACCATTTTAAATTCAAATAATTTTATGCATGACTGTATACATAGAAATGTTCCTTTACTTTTCCCCAGACTGTCACTAAATATATACTACATATCTAAGATAGTAATATGTTTGAGTGAGAAAAACAAACTTATATCCATCTAACTCTGATCTAACCTGCTAGAATGTAAACTCCACGAAGGCAGAGATCTTCACCTCTTTCATTCACTGGAGTACCACTAAGTACTTAGAATAGTGTCTGCCTTAGAAGGAATGCTTAAATAGGTTATTTCTTGAGTGACTGACCTAAAAAATGACATAATTTTACCACCTTGTTTCACTTAATGTTTTATATGAATCCTTTCCAAAGAAAACATTTCAGAATAATATTACCTGAATAGCGATTAAAATTGATGACATATTTTGTTTAATGTGGTACAACAGAAACACAGTGAGTCACAAAAGTGGGCTACATATGCAACTTAAAATTTTCTAGAAGTCACATTAAATATTGGGGAAAAAATCAGGTGAAATTAATTTTAATAATGTATTTTACTTAGCCAAATATCAACCATTATCATTTACACATGCAGGCAAAGTAAAAAATATATTAATGAAAGTGTTAATGTTTTTCTGGTACTGTCTTTGAAATCAAATATGTGTTTTACACTTACGGTACATCTCAATTCAGACTCATCACATTTCAAGAGCAAAAGAGCCACACATGGCTGTTGGCTACTGTGCCAGACAGTACATTTCTAGAACCTAGAGTTTCTATCTGTGCTATAACCTGTAATATTTTTGAGTTAGATATCTTTATAGAAAATTTCAGTGATGAGTAACTTTATCTCAAGTTGGATTTTCTACTGTTAGAAAGCTAACAATTACTATTAAAAAGAATTTAGGAATTGTGGCAAAAACAATTTTTAAACTTTAGTAAAAGTTAAACAAATTGGAATAATCCACGTCCTAACGAAAATTAATTGTTCATTTCTCCCTATTTACTAAAATACTTCTATAATTTATTATAAGTCACCGTATAGGGGTGTATAGTTCACTTGGCTAGAGAAAAAGTCATAAAACCAAGATCACAAGCCCAGTCCTGTATGGGTATGTATTTTGGATTTTCTTCCTGTGTCTTAGGGATGTATTTATATCTGCATTTATTTCCCTATGTAATTTGGACTAGTAAACCCAGCTCTATTTCATGGTCACAGATTGTACACTAATCATGGTTAGTTATCAAATAAATATGTACTATTTGAATTATACAGGGAATTGCGGATATAAATATATCCCTAATACCATGGAAAAAATCCCCAAACACATACCTCATTGAGATTAGGTCAACAAATGAAAGATAACCTATTAACGGAATCAGTTATCACAGAAGGAAAATGCTTTTCCAATATATTTTTCTTTTTAGCTACTTGAAAAATAATCAAGTGAAAGAATGCAGTGTTCCAAAATTTGGCATTTCCTTGTGATTTTGTTTCCTATAAAGGGGAAGGAACAGTTGTATATTCCTTGGTAATTCGGACTTAGGTAGCTTCTAAAATGGTAAAATAGACAATGGCTAAAGATTACAACTACAATCATGAAGCTTGAATGCTAATATGTCATGCCTACTGTTGCTACTGTCTATCTTTTGACTATGTTTATCCAGCCACCTAAGCACAGAGACCAGGGCACCAGTTATTGACTCTTCTACTTTTACTTCTTAGTTCTGTCCACATTTTAGTAAATCAGTGAAAATTAGAAGGATCTAACTTATTAAATGTGACTCTCCTTCTTTCCAAAATGAGATTGACCTTTATTTCTTGCCATTCTTCTATTCTTACTGGAACAGGACCTATATGGGGCTGAGGCGCAGAGTTGTCACTGTTAGGAGCTGACAGATTTGCCTTTTTTGATTATTCTATTCATAGCCCAGCAGCATTATCTTGTATTGGATTGATGGTACCAAGTTTCATTATGAAATCTGAAACTACTTCTAAGATTTTGGTTTCATGTATTTCTAGAAAATGAGTTAAAAAAAAAAAAATCTGGCATGAGTCATAGATAGTACCTTACGGAGAGCAGCTCAGGCTAGTACACCACTGCCTCCTACTGTCAATCTGAGGAAAGTGAGTGCCTTAGAGGACTACTCAACCTCACTCCATTTACAGATTTACAGATCACTGGCCTTCTTCCTCTAAAGTACAATTTTGCATACTATGCCCTTGAACTGGAAACTGGGAAGATATGTTGATGTTTTCTGAATTTCTCTGAATTCTTTCCCTGCTTAGACTATTAGATCTGTGACAAACATCCAGCAAACAGCCTGAGTATGGATTTTATCCACTCAAAAAGACTAGTTTTAAAGATAATTCACAAAATAACATTTGTTCTAAAATTCTATTTCACATTGTTTTGTTCTTGAGTTTTTCATTTTCCTCTTCCTCCCTTCCCTCTAAAGCCTTACTGCACACACATCTGTAAGGAGAAGGCAAGAGAAAAAAAATCTATATTATTTAAAAATCTTTTAGCAGCTTTCTCCTGAAATAAAAATTATTAACAAGTATGAGTTAAAATAATATACTAGGAAATATAACAATTCATTAAATCAGAGACATGTTTAAAAGCTTTAAGTTACGCATCTAAAATATGGAAGGAATATATAACAATTTAGGGTAAATATAAACTACTCATTTCTAGAACTAGCATATTTGGATCAGTGATTTGGGTGCTGGTTGTAGAGCCCCTTGTGCTCAAACTGCAATTTGACTTCTGATGGTGTCGGCTGAGTCAAAGAATTATCGATCTGCATTTTAAAGGTGAGATTTTTGATCGGCAAAATAAGTCAGGCAAAGAGGACCTTTCTTAGAAGCTGCTCCCGTTTAATGAGAAAACAGTAAAGGAATAGGTCAATGTCACTTCAGTTGTTTTCTTGCAAATAAAACACTAAGTTTGGTGCCTATGAAACCCCAGGCTGCACTGAGATCTCTGCAAAATTGGTTTCTGTAAACAACTCAGTTTGAATGCAGCGCTGGCTGGCCTGTGCTCCCTAAGCCCCTATGGACATAGTGGGATCTGACCGCACAATTCCCTCTTTCCATTTACTGCTATAGATTCTTGCCTGGGGCTTCTCTAGCCAGCAGGGACTGTTTCCTCAAAGACCTGCTTCTACCATCTTCCCAGGGCTTTGGAGCACCTCCTGTCTCTATGGTAACATGAAACACAAAGCACTAGAAATGTACCATACAGCAGGCAGAAAAGAAAGGAATTAGAGTGTAGTACTCCTAGTGAGCTAAAGAAGGTGCTGACTGCAGGAAAACCGACAGAGGACAACATGTAGCAATTGTTAGTTGTTCCATTTGTTGTATATTCTCTTAAAAGAGCTACAAGTGTTAGCGCAGAAGCAGGCTCGAAGTATGTGAAACTTTATGGTCCACGTGGTATTTGAAATTTAAAAAAATTACTGGAGATCCACATTAGCCATAAATGTCTAGCAATTTATGGTTCATCAAACTACTGAGATGAAAGTTCTCAGTTGACTGAGATACAAAGTATGAAAAGAAAAAATTAGGGGCTGGCCCAATGGCTGAGTGGTTAAGTTCACGCGCTCCGCTTTGGCAGCCCAGGGTTTCACGGACTTGGATCTTGGGCACGGACATGGCACCGCTCATCAGGCCACGCTGAGGCAGCGTCCCACATGCCACAACTAGAAGGACCCACAACTAGAATACACAACCATGTACCGGGGGGCTTTGGGAGAAAAAGCAGAAAAAAAAAAAAAAAGATTGGTAACAGTTGTTAGCTCAGGTGCCAACCTTTAAAAAGAAAAAAGAAAAAATTAAGTCAAATATTCTAGTATGGTTTATGTTAAAGACAAAGCAAAATATGTTACTACCACATGGCAGAATGTTCTCTTTTTTATTCTTTAAGATAAATTTTCTTAGTCTTTTTCAATTTGGAGCATCACATTAAATGTCGTATCTAAGTCTACTTAGTTTAGTGGTTCAGTATAGTCAGAGGTTTATGTCCCCAAATTGTTGGTCAATTCTAATGTACTTCCTGTTTCAAACAGCATCCTTAACTCATGATGGAGTATAAGAGGAAAGTAATGCTGTTCAATTTGAATCTGAAAATACTCATATAAACCCATAACATCTAGACATTATCAAAGACATATTATTCATATAGACATTTAATATATAGCCTGTCAATATTTTAAAAAATATTTCATGCAACCCTATAAAATAATGCTGAACGTTGATCCTGGAAGCTTGCTATGGACTTCAGAATGTCTACAAAACATGTAGAGAATACTTGGCTCCTGGGCCTCAGGGCAGGATCTGCCGACACATTTCAAGCACCTGAACTCACAGTTTAACAAAGTTTGTTCTGAACTCTGTTCTTTGAGGCAGTACCCTAATAATTAGACTAGTAGGAATTCAAGGAAGTGAATCATACACTCACAATAATAGAACTCTACTATTAGGATCTGAAAAGATTTCTTTCCATAGTCTCAGGGTTTTTTTTTTCAGCCCATAACTGAGATGCAGCTATAAGCTATAGCCACTAGAGGTCAGACAGTTACACCTGTCACCAATCATTCAACTTAAGTGGGCATTGTAGTACCCTGAATAACTTTTAGTGATTTAAATAATATGGAACATAATACTTTCTTTTACAACCATTACAGTATAATAATATGTCTGCTAATTAATTATTCTGTTTCTAAAGGTCTTAGATTTTGTAATGGTACTACCTTTCTATACTGGCTCTCATTTAATTGGAGGAGGAAAGAAATTATTGCAATTAATAGAATCTAGGAGCCTTTGCAATTAATGAAATCCCACGACATGAAATGGCCTCTTCTAGAGCACAACAGAGAAGCGATGTGTTCTGCAGTTTTGCCAAGTCCATTTGGTAACTCTAACATTCATGAACCTTCCAATACGAATCATTTTATTTCTCTAATGTAATATCTTGTGTCTATCTTCTCCTGGAATATACCAATCTTACTATCTTACGTGTCATAGCCCTACTTATCAGACCAAAGAAGTAATTATCATGGGGGGGGAGTCACTCCTCATCTGTCCAATGAGGTTCACTATGTGACAAACCAAAAAATACTTTGTTAAAAAAATTTTCAACTATAACATGATGTGCAAAGGTGAAACTCAGATTTAGTTCTACAAAAATATATGTACTTTCTCACCATTTTATTATTACAATTAATAAAAGTACAATTGATAATTGTTTGTAAGGTTTTTTCCTATTTCAGGTTTTTTTTTTTTTTTTGAGGAAGATCAGCCCTGAGCTAACTACTGCCAATCTTCCTCTTTTTGCTGAGGAAGACTGGCTTTGAGCTAACATCCATGCCCATCTTCCTCTACTTTATATACATGGGATGCCTACCACAGCATGGTTTTTGCCAAGTGGTGCCATGTCCAAACCCGGCATCCAAACTGGCAAACCCTGGGCCAACGAGAAGCAGAACGTGTGCACTCAAGCGCTGCGCCACCGGGCCGGCCCCCCTATTTCAGGTTTTGTTTTACAAAAGACTAATAATAAAAACAATACAAATGTGTGTGAGTTCTTACTAAGTGCCCGTCTGCATGCGGGGGTTTTACATGAATAATCATACAGCCTAAGGGAGAATGATTTTTATTCTCTCCACTTCACAGATGAGGAAAGGAGGCTCTGAGAGGTAAGAAACCTGCCCCAAGTCAGGAGGCAAGTTAGGGTGGAGGTTGGATTCAAGACCAAATCTCCTGTTTCACCTCCAGATTCCCAACTATAGCATGGTTATCTAACTTTTAAAAAATAAACTATACATGGTGAAAAAAGAGAAGCAGATAGCATTCCTATATTAGCACAAGGAACCAAAGGGACACTTCATGGTTATCAATATTGTTTCTGACAAATAGCTTAAAAATCTATTGGGCTCTCTAGTGAAACAGAACCAGAATGTTTTTTTCCAGGGTTTTTCCTTCTACAGCATCAAGTACTGCCTATACTTAAAATTGCAATATAACTAGTTATTCATAGAAAAAGCAAAATCTATGGCCTGGATTCACTAGTACTTTAGAAATTATGCAAAGCTAGTTATTTTGACATTATTGCACATAAAAAGTTTACATTTTAATGAATACTACCCAATTTGTACCAAGTACAGCCCAGAGATAAAAAATTTTCTAGTTTTTTAAAAAAATTAAATGAACTAATCACAAATGCCTCGATCTATTTTAAATTTAAAAATTTTGCATATAGTTTTCTCTCATTAGTAATTCATGCTTGAGGAAACTACCATTCTTTTAGGAAATGGAGCAATTCCTTAAACTAAGACATGTGTTTTAACTTTTTTAGCTGTACTCATGCAGTGAACTCTGTATGTAATACTATCCCCTTGCTATTCCTCTGTCCTAATCATTATCTATAATAACCTATGATCCCTCAAATCTCAGTGAATGCTACCTCCTGATTTCTCAAAAGGTTGTGATGTCACTTGCTGTTGAGCCTCTGTTGCATTTCTCTCATCTGTTGTGTATCCTGGTCTACTTGGTGTTACATTTTTTTATTGTTTCTCCTACATACAAGAGCTGAGAACAAGACCATACTCTTTGGAGCAGGGTCTGTGTTCTTCCCATCCCCTGTGGTGTTAAAAGCAGTACTTTACATGCAGATGTGACGTATGTCATCGTAGATTCCACATTCAAGAGGGCAGGGACTATGTTTCACAATTTTTTGGCATGCTGTAGGATATAAGATGGACAATATGCTTTCATTCATTTAGTCAAAAAACACTGTGTAAGTCCAGGGGCCCATGCTGTGTTAAGTGTCAAGGATATAGCAGAAAATGAGTAGACATGGTTCCTGCCTTTAGGAAGCTTATAATCTAATCACATCGATATCCACAGATATGATATATAATCTAATCTGTATAATCTAATCACATCGATGTCTACAGAGATATTTGCTTATCATCTTCCCTGTATAACAAGGAGAAACGGCAAGAAGCACTCAAAGTGTTTTGAGTAGTCCATTACGCCTCTCTTTTTTTTTCAATGCAATATTGGATCTGCTATCTGTTATGGCTTTTAGCAAAATTGGGATCCACACCTTTGAAATACTAAACACACATGTTTAATTCCTGTGGATGTGTTAGATTTCAAAAGAAAATGCTTAGGCCTGGGGGGCAGGGGTGTCATGTGTAGCAGTAGATGGTGAATGAAAAGAATATGAGCAATGTTGAAGGAAACAGGGCCTAATTAGAGGAAATATTCTGAGGCAAACTAATGAACTCGGCTATTTGGGGGAGTGATTGAAAGGCAGGGGACAGGAAGAGAAAAAAGGAGCCTATGTAGAAATGCAGGTATGGAGTGGATCAAATCAGAAATAGGTCAAGAAGGATGAATTGGGCAGGATTTGAAGAATAACGTATGAAGAAGGATTTGTAATCAGAAGTCCCGAGTTCGAGACACTTTGGCTCCAGATATAGTTGAAAATGGTGGCTGCCTCCACTGTTCTTTCATTGTGGTTAAATGTCCTATTATTCTCCTTGTTGTAAATGCTGTACTAGTAAAGGGAGAATGCTCTGAATTCATCATTCTACCTTGGACTCTCTTAAGAGCCTGGTGTCCCAGTTTCCCATTCTCACCACAGTCAGCCTGAAACCAGATCAAAGGTGCTTTGGCACAGGAAGTCTCTTCAGGGAACCCTCCCTCACCCCACCTCTAAACCTCCTGTTGTTCATTTTCATAGAACCTTGTTCTTTTCCTTCATTGCACTTACCATAAGCATAATGTGTTTGTGCAAATATATATTTAATATCTATCCTCTTTACTACATTCTATAAAAGAAATCTTTTACTGGGTCCTATGCAAATGGTGAGGAGGATAATGCTACCATTTATGGTGGCTTTGTGTGTGACAGACAGGACGAAAAGCATTAATAACATTTCCCCAGTGAATCCACACATACTTTAAGAAGTTGTAAATATCCCCATTATACAGGAAAAAAACAAGGCCAAGGGGTCAGCTCCTATCTGTCAGATCCTGACAACGCTCGCTTGTGGTTTTGCTGCTGTGACTCTCTTCCAGGTCTCCTGGAGAGGGCTGTGAAGATCTCCTCAGGCAAATTAAAGACCCTTTTGTGAGAAGCAAGTTTTGCTTTACTCCCTTCCCTGCTGTCTCTCAGATTTGGTTTTAACTGAGCTTCCTGCCATGGAACAACATCTTCGTTTATCAAGCTGCAGGCTCACTGATTCATTTGGTCTTTGGATTTACATGAAAGAGGACCAAAACTAATTTTCCCTGGCTCATTTGGTGAGCTGCAAACTCTACATTTGTGACTCCTTAGATCAGAGGGTGCTCTATGATAGGGTTACTTTATATCTAAAAGGAAAAATTGTAAGGGTTTCTTCTCAGCTCTATCATTCACTTATTATATCCTGGAATGATTCTTGATCTCTGTAGACTTCAGCACCTTTCTTTGTTTAGTCGGGATGATTAAATAAGCCAAATCTACAAAGGATTTTTATGAGAAAAACAATATATATGAAAGCTCATTGGTAAGTATAGATTATCATACAAATGGAAGACATTGTAAGGCGTCCTCTTATAACACATCTTGAATGGGCCTCTTTTCTGATGGTTACAGCAAATAGATTAGTAACAGACACTCCTGAAGTCACATAACTCTGGGTGAAAACAGCCATAGATGCTTTTGGAATAACTGATCAAGATACGTCTTTTAACGTAAAAAAAAAAAAAAGAAAAAATTCATTTCTAATACTTTTAATGTAATCCATCTCATCAGCAAACTGGCTTATGCTTACATATAGTGTCATTACATTCATGGTTAAAGGGATAAATCCTGTGATGTGTATTTATGTGTTAATTTGCTGGGGATAAGGTGGGTGGATATCCAAATTCCGAATATTACCGATGAGAATGGCAGCTGTAACACTTATGAATTACAGCCCTTTGTCATTTAAAATAATCTGACAGCCTCCTTCTAAAGCATAATAACAGCAATACATTTAAAATCAAATCTGAGGATTTCAGCGCATCTAGAGTTGTTAAGAAAGAAATTATGAAAAGCTTTTCTTTTGGCGGGGGGGGGGGGGTGGGGGGGAGCAGTTGGGATGGGAATGAGATTTTTCTTTCTGAGAGCCATAGAAACATTTCACATTTTCCTAAAATGCTAGTGCTTTTCTAAGTGACTTCCTTCCACTCTCACCTTCAAATTTCTTGAAAGAGACACATCTGTGACTATTTTTTTGAGTAGTCACTAACACATCATGTTCATGAATAAACTGGGAATGAGGAAACAGACTAGGAAGAAGCATTGAATTCTCTTGTTTAATAAATATAAGCCCTCTTGTTCTTATATTCCTGCCTTTTCTAAGTATCTTCCTAGTTCTCGTTGGCTATCAAATACAGGTCTCAAAGAAGCAGGTGTGTGGACACATTAGCACACACAGCTAATCTTACGTGAGGTTAATCCTCCTGTGACATGGTCATTGTTCATCTCCATTTACTGACAAGGAAATTGAGCCCAGAAGTCAAGTGGTTTATTCCACTGATACAGCTAAGAAAAAGCAGATGCAGAATGAAAACTTCAAAGTCTTTCTGTTTCACGTGGCACACCGCCATTGTCTTCTGGGTTGCAGATTAGTTGTGTTGATGGAGGGACTGCTCTCTATTGTAGAAGTGGTTGGCTAATCTGAAGAGATGATGAACAGAGATGGGGGCGTGGTATTGCTGGTGGCTGTGTGGGGGCAAGAAAGAACATACTAGAGCTGCAGGAGATCTAAGCAGCTACAAGCTTAAAGAGTTTGTAGTAACAGAGTTTGGAATCTGTTTGGTGGCTGATGTATTTCTTTTGAAACTTCCATGTTTCTCTTTTATTTGGTTTTAATCTGAGATAAACTAAAATCTATATTCAAAGTTAACATTTCAGTAGTTAAGAGTTGGAAATTCCCAAACTAAATGTGCCATTCTTTGTGGCTTTGTGTTACTTAGGTTCAGCTTTGTCAGTCCACAATGAACAATTTTCTGAGATCCTTTTCTATTCTAAAGTTCTTTGATTCTATGAAGAAAATAAAATAATAAAAATAATGTGATAAATATTTGTTACTAGAATCTCCTATAGGAGAAAAAAGTAGATAAGCAGCAGAAAATGAGAAGCTCAGCCATTTATCCTTTCTTTTGAAACAAAGGAAACAGTCAGAATCCTAATTTCAGATAACATGATTACAGAGCAGTTCTAAGCTATAAATTTGCTGGTTACTACCAACCTGATTTAATACCTTAGAGATGTCATGTATACTTTTTATATTATACTGTAAGAATAACATCACAAAGGATATTTTTTTTTTCTTTTGGTGAGCAAGATTGGCCCTGAGCTAACATCTGTTGCCAATCTTCCTCTTTTTGCTTGAGGAAGATTGTTGCTGAGCTAATATCTGTGCCAGTCTTCCTCTATTTTTTGTATATGGAATGCTGCCAAAGCATGGCTTGATGAGCAGTGTGTAGGTCTGTGCTGGGGATCCGAATCCACGAACCCTAGGCTGCCAAAGCAGAGTGCGCGAACTTAACCACTATGCCACTGGGCTTGCCCCAAGGATATCTAGTCACATCAATGTTCCACTTGAAGCAGAAACAACAAAGTCAACTCACAGGTGGTTATAGGCAGGAGTTCTCATAGGTTCTAAAAGGATAAATAGGAAAACGATGAAGCATTTTGGGCTCTTCCAGGAAAAAGTACCACTATTTAACAAATTCAAGGATCTTTTCCCATTGAGATAACGTAAAAACATGCTTTCCCTGATAAAACAGGGCGTTCATTTTTAACCTACTTATGTTTTGCATACCTTTACCTTCTTGTGGCACACACAGTGTCTGATTCACTTTAGTCTAGAGGGACAGAAAGTTTTGCAGGAGAATAGGAAGCCTTTGCCTGGTTCATGCCAGACATTTATCCCAGTTTACACACCCAGGGTAAGCACATTCTAAAGCAGACCCTATCATCACACATCTTCAGGCAAAACCATGTGCACCAAAGCGTTGCAGAAACAGCCTTCAGAGGTAGAACAGCGCAGTGGCACAACAATGAACACTGCCGCAAAGACCAGAACCTTTCATGATCTTTGACAGGTGATGGTGTATAAAACAGTAACAACCTCAGCCATGGAGGTGCTGGGGGTTCGTGTAAAAGCACCGTCCATTTCTCTTTGTCTGCTCTTACTTGAGCTTCCCCACAAAGAGTGAGTCTAGACCAAGAGGCAATATTAAAAACAAAAGGTTAGAGATCATCATGGGACATTAATTATGCAAGAGAAGGCGAACTGAATTTAATCAGAAGCAGCAGCCTCGGTGCAGGAAGAATTTTCTCTTTTTGACAGAAGCAGTTAGGAAAACATTTATGGTAATACCACAGCATCTGCTGATTACAGTCAAAGCTGCAGGACACCAATGTTAAATCGCTGAGCCATCCTGACAGCTCCTGGGTACTCGAGTCACATCGCACAGCAATTTACAGTGAAATTCACCCAGGTCTAAAAATCAGCCAACATGCTTAAACCAGAGAGAAATAACTTAGTCTGGACTTTTAAACAACAATTATAAAAGGGAATTATAGCTGAGAAAACTTTTGATCTAATATAAGTATTTGTCCTCAACAAATACACTTTTTAAAGACCATATGAATCTTCAGGTCTCTTAATGAGCTGTGTGATCAATACGGTTCTGAAATTTATAGAAAGAAAGGCTCCTTTAAGGTAAAAAATATACGAAGTAGAGTTTTAACTCTTTTGACAAGAAGTCATGACAAGATTTGACATGTCAGTGCTTTGAAATGATGTATCTAAAGGATTCAGAGCATAATTAATTAGAATAATAATTTCTAAACAATTAACTTGGTTGCTAAGTAAATATGGGTAAAATAAAAAGCTCAGAGACATAAGCAACTACAAAGTAGTGTAACGTTAGGATGATTATTTTATGAACTGCCTAGAGAAGGAGAGGCAGGACAACCACATTATTACCCAGAATGGTAATTAAAGGAATAATGAAATTCTATAGATATTAATAACTAAAACTTTCATACTTGGGTGTTTCAGTGAGCTTTCTTGGGTCAAAAACACACCAGTGTTTACATTTAAATCTTTGAATGACACAAGAGCCCAGAGAAAAGACTGTGTTAAAGTCTTCTGAGATTTAAAATTCACAAAAGTAAATGTCTCATATTTTATCCAAAATCAACACCAAAGATTTTCTTCCCCCAGTTGCTTTGGGAGTTCAACTAAATATTATTCATAACATGAGAGATTAAAGGGAAAGAAAACAAAAACTTTAAAATGACTACTTTTCAAGGAAGCCATTGAAACTCTGGTCACAAGGGACGGCCCTATTGAGGTCATTTTCTCAGCTAGATAAACTGTTTCAAAATATGTTTGCTACAGTTAATCACTAACACAATATTCATCTGCAATTTTAAAGTCAACTTCTTTATTCAATTTCTTTTCCCAAACACATTAAAAATGTCTCTAGCCTTCTATTTATAGGCTTATCCTATTGATGGTAAAAATGCGACTGGGTAATCGAAAACACTGACAAAAAACTAATAACTGAAAAGGTCAAAAAACAGATCAGTTGAAAACTTCAACTTAACAAATAAGTCAATATGTAATTGAATAACAAATCAATGAAGGTTTATTGAGCACCTATACATATCCGCTATAGAGCTAGATGCCACCAAGAAGTTTAAGGTACTGTTGCTGGGCTGAAAGGGACCGTGGACAAAAGAGGAGCTTATGTTGGCTCATTTTGAGTAGTATTGAAGTGCCAGATGGGTTGTGCACACAATAAATGCAATAGGATTTCAGAAGCATGAGGTCTCCCCAGGAAGACATGAAATGAAGGCAGGTTTCACAATGGCAGGGTCTTAGCTGAGCTCTGCAGTAACAATAGGACTTATGATACATCAAAAATGATTTGCAGAGAACCCTACCTAAGGGGAAATCTACTAAAAATGCTACAAAGGTCCCACCTAGTAGATGTTTTAATTCAGGACAAGTGACACTCATGCAGATAAACATACTAAGACAATGAAGAAAACACATAACATGAGTCATCTAACACTAACATTTTTAGAATTAAATTGTGTCACGCAGAAAATGTTTCTGTAGTCTGAGCCAATTACAATTGTTTACCTGGAAGGGGTTACATGTTTATTATGCACTAGCTGACCCTCAGGCACAGAAGGAAAGCAATGATTGAGGGAGAGACAAATATGAATCTCTTGTTACAGAAAGTCAAAGATTCCAAGAATTCATCAACTTCTCTTTTCAAGAAAGTCTCCTCGAAGGCCGAAAATTTTCTGGGGACGTTTAAATAAGGGGCAGAAAATAAAGAGAGCTTGGACGGTCTGAGGAGGGAGCAATCCAGTTGCAATGGAGTCAATCAGGGAGAAGGGTTGAGCCTCAAGCATTTTGTCTGGAGGACAGCGGACCCTCTGCCCTCACCCACAGAGAAGGAAAGGAAGGAATGAGTTGGGAAAGTGGGAAGTGCAGGTGGTCTGGTAAAAGCAGATGAAGGAACTAAAATGGGTTGCACTAAAAGAAAAAATAAACACAGTAGTCATTGGCTAACAGATGGCTCCTAATAGGGAATGAAGTTTGATGAGACAGTTAGCTGGAGCATATATCTACTGCACCAGAGTTAATTGAGCAGCTCTTAAATCATGCAAGGGAAACTTCCCTCTTCATGGGAGAAACCAGAATTCTGAGTTAAGGAACACAAAGATTGCTATTCTGCAAGTTTGCATGGACATGCTATGCAACAGTAGTCAGTTTCTACATAGATTTTGACGGAAGATGTTGGGGAACAAGCTGGTTTCAAGGTGAGCATATTCAGCAGATGAAGGAAAAAAAATCTTATCAAGCAATAGATAGAATGTATGCAAGTGGTACTTGAAGCAAACTAATCATAGGAGAGAAAATTGAAGAAATTCAAACTGTATTTATTACCCCTCTAGGACATTTTTGATCCCACCAAAGTTACCACTCTGTCCAAATAAAGTACAGACATTTAGATTAAAAGAACTGGAAGGTCACCTAATCCGAATGTCAATCTGCCCGAGAGGAAACTAAAGCATAGAAGAGTAACTCAGGTATTTTGGAGCTGGTTGCTGTGGAGGATAACATGGTGGTTATCCAGCTCCGGGCTTTGGCATCAGCCCAAGTGAGGTTAAAACCCTAACTCTGCTACTTTATTTTCAACTCCCTCAAATGTTCATAATTCAGTTTAATTTCATTTGTCTGTGGGTACTTTATACTATGATGCACATTACATTTGTATAACACTCTATATGTTTCAATGAACGCTTATATACACTACCTTGCTTTTTCTTCAGGGGGAGCAAGCAAGAAATACTAAGTTGGGGGGACAGATGTGGAAACACAGGCATAGTAAAGTTAAATGATTTATAAGGCAAGATAGTAAAAGAACTTGGCCTAGATTCAACAATCCTGCCCTTGTTGCTCGGTCATGTTATACCTGCCCATTGGAATAATTTGCCCTGGATTGCAGTTTCCACACAGAAGAGGAATTGTATTTACTTAATGTAAGGAAAACACTGCACATTTGTAACAGTGTTGCTTTCTGCTGTTTTTCATTACAACTATAGTGGTTCAGCTAGATTATGCGTTAAATTGACTCTTGAGGGCTAGCCTAGGAACCTAACCACCATTTATAACATTGTTTCCTTGGAAAATTGCTTTTTGAGTTCCAAAACAACTGATTTAAAAATTAACTTTGGGAATACAACTAGTTTCAAAGTGAAAGACTGTCTGTCAGACATTTCATGTAACTGGTTACTTAATTCATACACTGAAGCAATACTAATGGATTGCCGTCTATGTACCTACCAGTCATTGTACTGGGGCTGGGAATGCAAAGATGAAGGTCTTAGACCTGGAGGCACTTATTTCTAGCAGGGAGAAGCATATTATTAAAATAAATAAATTACAAATAAGTGCTAAAACAGAGCTATGGAAAAAAGTGCTGCAGGAGCTAAGAGGACAGAGGAAGTAAACTCCAAAAGCTTGACTGTGGAAGTAACATTTGCATTGAGTCTTGACAAGTGAGCACAAGTCTAGCAAATAAAGAAGGGGGAGAGGGCATCTCAGGAGAAGGAGGAGCAGATACGAAATATTAGGATGTGAAAGGGTCTGGTGGATTTGGGGAAATGGTGACAGGAATACTGAGGGAGGGAGTTGGGCTGTGAACTGTCATGCTTTTTAGTCATAAAAAAATTTAAGTAATTGCTGGAAAAAAGGACTAATAAGGAAAGGATCAAAATTAGTTTATAAGCAAAATCAGTCCACATTGGGGCATCTTAGACTATTTTATCTTCTTGGATTTTCTAAAGGAAAGAAGATGACTAAATCAAGAAATTATGTAGACCTCTGCCCGGCATGAAAGATGGGAATTTCTGCTTACTTATTTCATTAGTATTGTTTTTATCTCCATGTGTTGCATTACCAACCTTTACCAATCTTTTGTTGAACTATATCAAATCTCAGATTATAAAAGTTCGCCTAATGATATTTAGTGTTTGAGGAATTACGGCAAAGAATCAGCATTTAAAATAAAAACTGGCTTATTTCAATCATGTCCTTATGCTTACTTTTGTTAAACTAACATGCCTTACATTAATAAAATTATAATCTTTTTGACTATAAGTAAGACACTGTTTCACTGTGAACATACGCTTCAGGAACATTCAGAATCAAAGCTCATCTAACCTATCAGTCTGTATACAGATCAATTTTAGTTAACACCTGTAGAACTAGTAACATAAGCAAAAGAAGAAAGCAAAGCTGGAGAGAGAGAAAAGGAAATAGAGAGGAAAGAATGTTTC
This sequence comes from Equus quagga, assembly GCF_021613505.1. Lineage (NCBI taxonomy): Eukaryota > Metazoa > Chordata > Mammalia > Perissodactyla > Equidae > Equus > Equus quagga. The sequence continues at coordinate 47,306,503 of NC_060272.1, read as the reverse complement.
GGCTCAAGTACATTTTAAATTTATGAGGAGGAACTTTTTCATATGCAAGTCCATAATCCATTTGCAGATGGCTGACTGAGGGTGTTTAGGACTAAGTAAACTGTATTTCTTTCATGTGTAACATAAACAAAAGGATACAGTCCACTGAGCCTCTGTAAACATGAGTTAAAAATAATCCTGACCCTTCAGTGTAGAGTTAATACCATGTACACGTTAGGACTAAAATACTTCATTCAGCCTAAGACAAGTAAAAAAGGATTTTTAAAAGCAAAGTATAGAATTTAAAATGTAGAATACCCCAGCTGTAGTTGATAGTATTCTCTGTTCTAAGCTTTTGATAACTAAAAATAGAACTAATTTTTTTCGCCTAATCTTACTCAGCCCAGCTTCCTCATAGCTTTGAGAAATTTTCGGTTGGTTCTTCTTTTTTAGACAAGAATATAAGCTTTCATAGTTAAATTCTTAGCGATTGTTCTGAATCCTGAGAATTTATCTATGAAATTTGGTTAGAAAAAGGAGGGCTGAGGTTTAGGACTAAGGATCTAAGAGGGGGTGTGAATGGTAAATAACTAATTGTGAATTTGGAGGCAAAGATGTCACTTATCACCCTCCTCCAACCCTTCTTCACCCCATCCCTCAGCACCCCCACCTTGAAGCTCTATATTCTTGGCTGTCTGGAATCCTTGGCATGGTTCATGATTATAATCCATCTTCCAGAAACCACAGAACACTGGAGCCCAAGCCTCTCTCTATTCTGTTTGAGGCTGACAATGTTATCGTCATAGAACTTTAGATTTCCTTTTACTACCAAAGAAACTGAGGCCCAGAGAAGTCAGGAGACATGCCCAAAATGAACAGTTAGGGTACACTTTTTCCATGTAAAACCAATCCCGCCCCACCTCATCACCATCCTGCTACTCCATGAGGCCTCTGAACATCAGTCTGTGCTCTTCCTGTATCGCACTACATAGTCTCTCCTTGAATTCATGGTTTTCAGGCTGTGTTACTCCCTGGGAGTTATTTTGGTCTAATTTACCTGTCAAAAGTGTGAAATATTGATTATAATAAAGTCTTTCCTCTGACTCCAACTCTTTCTTTAATCATAGAGCTTACACTCTATTGGGAGAGGCAGGCATTAAACAAATAATCAAACAAATATGTAATTATAACTTGCAAGTACAGTGAAGGAAATGTAAAGGATGCAATTATGAAGTGTAACGGGGGAGCTGATTTAAGTTTTAGAGGCAAGGCAGTTACAGGAAAGCTTCTATGAGAAAAGATTTGAGACCAGAAAGATAACTAAAGAGTTAGAAAGACAGGTTTAGCGGGAGAACAGCATTCCAGGCAGAAGGAACAGCATGAAGCCCTTGCATGGAAGGCTCTTGTGGTTACAATGTAGTGGCCAAAGGTAAGAGGGACTCGCCTAAGACTGGAGAGGTCTGAAATTTTATTCCAAGAACCATGGAAAGCCACTAACAGACATTAAGCAGGAGTGTGTCCTGGCCAGATATGCATCTCTCTGATGGTGCTTGTCAGAGAATTCAGTTTTAAAAGTATATGTTATTAGTGCAAAGAATGAAGAGAATTATCAGTGCAAATCCTTCCTTCCTACTTGTAAAAACAATTCAAAGCAAACGCTCTTTATGTTGGATCACAGAACCATTTTACAGTATCCTAGTATTGCAATGTAACATAAAAACAAATTGCAGAACGAAAACAGCATAGTTCCCCAACAGAAAAAAGTAACAAAGTTTGTGCAAAATTCAGGAAGCATGGGATATCTTCAAAAGAATGAAGACAATCTAGTGTTTTTTGTAAAAAGACAAAATTGTCACAAAATTATACGACACATTTGAGTTTCTTACTCGCGAAATGAATTTGGAGCCATAATACATATTGGAAATTATATTTTCTAATCTGAATTTTAAACGATCTTTATAATCCTCATTTTAAAACTTAGGCCAAAAGTGAATTTTCAAGGAAATAGTTTCTGAAATAAATTATGAAATGACATTCTCTTTAGTATATAACATTCTAAATTCATCACAAAGAAAAATCCTTAGTAACATCCTCAAATGTGATTTTTCAAATAAGTGACTTTATTTTTGTGATCCTGAATTATTTTTGTGGTGCTATACATAAACCAAAGTCTTCAACTACTCCACCTTCAATTTGCCTGCCGTTATACAGAAAGTACAGATATGAGATCCTATTAAATTTCTTTGGCTTTAAAATTAATAACCAATAATCCACCTCAATAATACCAAGAAAAATAATTCTTGAAATGTAACTAATCAAGGTAAAATGAAATAAAAGACTTGAAAAAAACTCAGAGAATTGTGTCTGACTCCCAACCGCCACAGGATACTCAAGATTTTATTTGCTATAGGAATCAAGAATCATTTTCCAGGTCAGGATTTTATTCCAAGAATAAGCGTATGAGGTTGGTACTCTGATTTTGGTTTAGCTCACTACAAAGGAAGATACGCCATTTTTCATTTCTAGCACAATTCTTAAAAGAAAAATTTAAAGCTGTATGTCACAAGTTAGATAATACATTGCAGGAAAGCATATTTTCATAGTTTCTAAAGGTAAATTTCTTAGTTGGGTACTTTGACAACTGAAAAAGAAAAGTAACCCCAAACACGACAAAACAGCTAATTTTTATAGCTTCTAAAATAAATAATGCTCTTGGGATGCCTACATTTCTGCCTAATAAAGTAAATTAACCTTAACGTAGCTTCTCAGTGAACATGAGACTTGAGTAAATACTTGCTTTGTTCCTGATTCTTGGAGAAACGTTCTTAAAAACAAAAACAAAGTAAAAAAAATGTTACAGTTCTAGAATGAAACAAAGTTGTTTAGTCATTTGGAACATCTGGTATTGAATGTGGATTTCTTAATTATTGAGAGGGCCCTGAAATATAAATATTCACAGGTTCAAAAGAGTGCTGCCAAATAGGTTATCAAGCAAAAAATACGCAACCACCTGGAGAACAAAATCCATCTGTCTGACTGAATTTAGTTGAAAATAATTTTTTAGACTTGTTAGTAAAACCCTCATGTAAAATTTATCTGATTGAATAATTTACTGAGAATATTTCCATAAGCATCATAAAGTGCTACAGTTGATAAAAATGAATATACTAATCGTCTAACTTTGAACCACTGCCATAGCTTCTGGTGAAATGCATTTTGTAGGTTACTAGTGAGGCTTCATCTTGCCAGTAGTCTCAATTGAAAAACAGGATTCCCATAGATACAATGTGGCCAGTCCCATTAAATATCCCCTTTATAAGGAAAAAGTGGTGAGAGTAACTATTCCTGGGTGTAGCTGATATGTTCTTGAAGGCAAGAACAAATGTCTTTCCCTTAGAGACGTGTACCATGGAACTTTCCCATCTGCCCTGATACTGGAACTCAGATGAGAACTAGTTAGGAAGAGGAAAGCCAAGGGGAATAATACTAATCCTATATTCTCTCTCCTGGAACTTGCTTTTGCAAATAAACTGTGGATTTGGAAAGAAGCCACTGTTTACAATACATCCAGATGATTCTCTCCTTCAAATATTTACAAGCCAAAGGGAGAATGTATTAAATGAGATAATACAATGTATGTAAAGCACAAAGCAGAGTACAGATCTTCCTCAACTTATGATGGGGTTACATACTGATAAACCCATCGTAAATTGAAAATATAGTAAATCAAAAATGCATGTAGGACACCTAACCTATTGAACATCATAGCTTAGCCTAGCTTACCTTAAATGTGCTCAGAACAGTTAAATTAGCCTACAGTTGGGCAAAATCATCTAACACAAAGCCTACTTTATAATAAAGTGTTGAATATCTCATGTAATTTATTGAATACTGTACTGAGTGAAAAACAGAATGTTCTGGATAGGTACAGAATGGTTATAAGTGTATTAGTCGCTCACCCTTGCGATCATGTGGCTGCCTGGGAGCTGTGGCTCGCTGCCACTGCCCTGCATCTTGAGAGAGCATCGTACCACATATCACTAGCCCTGGGAAAGATCAAAATTCAAAATTCAAAGCATGGTTTCTACTGAATGTGTACCTCTTTTGCACCATGGTAAAGTCGAAAAATTGTAAGTCGAACCATCTTAAATTGGGGACCACCTGTACTTCACACGTAAAAGTCAGTAAACAAATATTAGTTCCATCAGGTGACCACTTGCCCCTTTGCCAAAGCATCAGGAAACTGTAACTGTAAAGTTCTTCACAAAGAAGAGAGGTCGAGAATCAGGTAAATTATCTGCTAATAAGTGAACTGTCACAACCAATTGGATTCATGGTTTTGATAGTGAAACATGCATTTACTCTTTCTGAAGACTAAAAGATGTACTTAAGAAGTTAGTACTAAACTTTTACCAGAAGAAGAATTATTTCAACAAAAGGACATTAAGTAGAAGAATAAAATGACCCTTATCTAAAAAAGAATGACAATTCAAGCTGAATCAAGCAATTAAAAAGATATGCACTGGTACCCTTTCTTCTAACCTAATAGTATGAAAAAATGTCTTTTAAAAAAATTCTCTGTTCCACCACCAAAACCTCTCAAATGTGGTTATCTTTAAAAAACAAAACAAAAATCAGAAGGATATACACTCTCATCTTCCAAACAGAAAAAAACCCCAGCAGCTTACTAAATCCTTACTGAAGAGGCTCGGAAAGTAGGGGTACAGCTCTTGTCTTTCCTTCAAAATAATTTCCATCCTAACCATACCCAATTCCATTCACTACTTGCTATTCAGATGAGACTGTTACTTGAGCTTATGCTTTTGGGCCGAAATCAATCAAGATAATCTACTAGAAATCAAAATGACATATTATTTAAATTAATAATCACTTTTTAGAAATAGCTCAATGGATTTTATATCATCTGGATTGATTTTTTCACGTTAAACAACAGATGGCTATTAATGGTACAATATTAGAATATAAAATTTAGGGCAATCTGAAAACATGTCAGTTGATGTGATTACCATTTGAGAACACGTGGAGTTATTTCTTGGAGACAATGCCATGTTCCGTTACAAACCTGTTACCATGACAGGGAAGACAAACGCCTGCCATATAGTGCCACACATCCCATTACAATGGGTTCATTCATATTTATAATACATCTGTGATGTCGATGCAATCACTTTAGATCTCATTGTTATTTCAAACAAATCCATAACTGAGCAAAAGGCAGGATGTTGACAGGAGTTAATGTGGGTTTTACGCTGTTTACAATCGCTTTCTAATCTACTAAATGGCTGTGAAAATTGATGCACTGTTAAGAATGCTTTTATATACTAGTACAGATAAAGAGCTGTTGTGTGGCAGTAATCTCTGTAATGCTAAATTGAATTTTCCACAGTGCTTTATGTTTTCTCTTTGTATATGATTAGGTTCCCAAATTTATGTAAACCATTAATAAAGAAACCAAAAACATCTTCTCATTTTATTGAGATGTATTTGTTTTTACTTCCAGAAAGAAAGTCAAAGTAAACTTGTAATTCTGTCCTGATTGTAAAACAAACTTTTAATTGTATTTCAAATGAACTAAGGGATCCCATTCCCCAGAGATGTGGATTATCTCATCCCAAACCTCTGAATCATTTAACGTGACTAAGAACTTGACTAGCACTTGGTGTACTGAGGGCTGTATAAGCCAATGATGGTTGTAAAATTTCTGACATATCAATAGGAAATAATAATCACAGCTCCTCAAAGTACTCTCCATGCTGACAATAAGACAGGTAAGAGGGCAGAAACGCTTTTCAAAGCAGGAATTGAGGCTCCTGTAGCAACACCTATAATTATTTCATATACATATAGTTTATTTAAATATCGCTACAAACAGTGTGTGACTCCCCATTAATCATCATAGCTACCACGAGACTATATTGCCTCTTCGAGGGTGAGAGGCTGATGACTGTAAATGTGTGACAGATCTAAGAATCATTCCTCCCTTTAGTGAAGGTGACTCCTATTTGAGGCTCACCATTGGAACCACCTAGAATCTGAGGACCGGAAGCTGGGTTTTCACATCTTCGCAGGCTATGAACAAAGACTATCCCTTGATAAAAGCAAAGAACAAGTGTCCACGATGTTTAAAAACAACTTTAAATCATCCAACTCATTATCAACTATTTACTTATTGTGCTAATGTTTTTTTAAAAACAATTTTCCTAGGGCACTGATTTTCGGTTATGACAGAGAATGTCAACAGTTTATGAGCGGCAGTGGATTGCCAGCTCGAGTTAGAGAGGAGGAGTAAGGCAGGGAGCAGAGGTGCTATGATTCAAGAGCCATCTGCCCGAGTGCAGTCTACTCTGCAGCTCGCCCTCCTTGTCAGGACCTCTAGATGCCAGGATGCCCTCGTGGTCTCTCTTCAGCCGCCTTCCCTTCTTTATCCACACTCAGGTTGTCTCAGCTGTTCCTCTGGCTTACGAAAACCTTACATGTTGCACTAATGTTTTTACATTTCCAACAAAGGGGTTAGAAATAGAAAGCATAATAACTATGCTTTCATTGTAAGATGTTAATTGTGCTTGTAAACAATGATTGCTTCTACATAAAATTTTGTTTAGAAATAAATAATGCTCCTGGGCTTTTTTTTAACTAATATTTTAAATTCTAGTAGTCAAAGAAATGAGAACTCTGTTACATATTGGTAAGAATTAAACACCCAGGAAAGCCCAATAAAACACAAATGCACAAATGAGCATAAACCGAAGAACACTTATTTTATGGCTATTGAAATAGGGGCAGCATCCTTTCAAACATCTGTCTTCCTCCTTTTTATACTTATCGATACATTTCATGCTCTTATTATTTCTCTCCCTACAACAAGTTAGTGCACTGATATTTACAAAGTGCATCGTTAAAAAAATTAAATAGGTTATCTGATTATAAATTCACTTGGAGCTTAATATGGGGTTTTAAAATCTTTTCCTGTCTGCTGTCTGTGATTCCTTGTGGTAAACTGGTCTTCACAAGGACTTAAAATAACTTAAAATGATGTCTCTTTAACGAAGGAACACAAGACTATTTTACTGCCTCAAAACAACTAATAAAAGAAAAGGAGAAAAAATAAAAGAAGTAACAACAAACCTTCTGTGACAACTTGCTACATCTGGAAACTTTCAAACACAGCAGTTGCTGCGGCAACTTGAAAATGAAAATAATATTTAATGATACTAAAGATAAAGCGCCAGCAAATATCTCTTTCATCTATCTTTTTAAAATCTCTATTGTACAAACATTATGGAGCAAATGTGCAAAAAACAAGCATTGCAAAATTAGGGAATGAAAAGGTATTGTCATTGTATAAGTATCCTGACAAGAGGAGTAGCATGGGGTGAGCCATATGCCTGCTTTCTTAAAAACAGGAAGTAAGTGATATTCTTATTTCCTTAAATCAGCTTGAAGGAATTTATTTCCTATGAATAACACAAATACTACATGGCAAAGATTAATAGATTTAAGAGAATTAGGATGGCATGGTGCAGTGGTCCCCAACAGCTGCTCACAAGTGTTCATGGAGGCAAAATGAAAAAAATAATGATTCCTGAAGCTAAATCTATACAAATTGAAAATTAACATATGCCCCTTTTGGATGTTAAAATATGATATTAAAATGCAATATAGGTGACTGCAAAGGATCAGCTTTTATATCCATTCATTCATTCATTCATTCAACAATTAGTTACTGAACTATTATGGGTCAAGTTCTGTTCCAGGAAGAGTAGACGGCAAAACTGAAAAGGTCCCTGCCCGCATGGAGTTTGCATTCTGGGAGTAAGGCAGGAGGAGGCTCACAAGGGACAAACAGGTGAACACATCGTCTGACAGAGGGTGGCCAGTAAAATGGAGAAAAAGGCAGGGTAAGCATGCTGAGGGTGAGTTGAGGTTGCTATTCGACAGAGGATGGTCAGAATAGGCCTCTCTGACAAAGCGAAAATGGAGCAGAGATCTGCAGGGATAGATGGAGCGAACACGCATATATTTTGGAAGGAAAACTGTTCCAGGGAGAAAGAGCAGCAAGTACAAAGACTAACATGTTCCAGGGACAGCAAGGTGGCTGAGACAGCTGAAGAGGAGTAAACCGGGGCAGGCGTGGCCGATAGGCGGTCAGAGAGAGGACGGGGACAGATGGTTTGGCCTTGTAGTCTCTTATCTCACTGGAGGGTGTTGAGAAGAGTTATCTAATCTGACCTACTCTTGGACAAGCTCACCCTGGCGGCTGTGTTCAGAATAGACCAGGGGAGGAAAAGGGGGAAGCAAGGAGACCAGGTAAGAGGCGATTTCAACAATTCACATGACGGAGGACATGACTAGATTTGTTCTCCTACTTAAGAGATCCAGAGAAAACATGAGACGCGGATTCAACAGTAAGCATTTTAATATTGACTTCCTGATTTATTTTCCAGTGTCCCACTCTTCAGGAACACTTTTAGGCAGAGACTGGTCTTAATTCCAGGTTTTTATTAGAAAGTGATTTCAGGCACTCACTCCATCTTGATTTGGAGCTGGACTTTCTCCAGGACTTCCTCACGTACGGCTCAGGGACTTTGATCGATCTGGCGTTTGGAAGCAGAGCCCACTGGGGAAGGGCCGGCAGTTAGTGACCTTGCACGGTCTGTTGGAGCGGAATTAGAATGATGGCCTTGCTCAGATTTTCTAATCTCTAAGTCAGGTGGAAAGAGCTATTCTTTTTCTTCCCCTTCCTTCCAAACTTCTTAGTATTTCCTTACTGCCCCTAAAGTCATACTGCTCATTAGCTTCTTATACCTCCGTAATCCTCTTCCTCCTGGAATCTCACACACTGTCAACACTAAATGTAGGCACTCTCCCCTAGGAGGCACATCTGTCTCCATGGCTTCAACCTCAGGCTTTTGGCTCCAAACATTACATTTGTATGCTAAACATTTTTTTGAGTTGCAGATCTCCATTTCTATCTGGGTATAGAATGTTGGTTTCTCCTTCTCCAAATTGTTCAGGTCTAAACGCAGACTTATTTTGTCCTAGGGAGAAAAACCTGCTGTTCTTCTTTATATTTCTTATTTTTTTCAGTGGTACCACCATTTTCCCACTTAGTCCGTCATTTCTGTGCTGAGGAACAATAAAGGGGAGGAAATAGCAATTCTAATAATAGCATCTCTCTCTCTAGTATAACAAGAAATTACCCACTTCTCTCTTATCCAGCAATCACTCAGTCAGAAATCTTTGTAATAGTAGCAAAATATTTCTCTGGTGGGAACTTGTTTTGGAGAACCCTGGAAAAGAGGGATGCATACGTGCATGCGGGGGTGCACATACAGGCACACACAAATTCCTCTGTTAAGCCACCGTAATATTTTTGTTGATGTGTCCCCAAAGAATGTAATGTTGGAGGGTGTGGCAGACACAGTGTTCACCAAATATTCCATGTGCCTTCCTACATTTCTATGTGACTCCTTCTGGTCTCTGAGTATGAGTTGAAGTGATGTGTGTCACCTTTGGGATGAAGTAGTTAAGAGTCAAAGTGTCTCCTCCGTCCCCCTTTCCCTTCAACAGAGACCACGGTCTTCCAGAGGATGTAGCTACTTAATCCAGGGAGGTTGCCCAACCCATGCAGGAGAAAAATAAACCTTTATTGTGTTAAGTCAATGACAGTCCAGGGTTCGTCTGCTATGACAGTAAGTCATGACTACTCTAGTAAAGACTGCTTGGTTATCCTTGTGAAATCAATCTAAAATGTTAAATAGATTTTAGTACTCCTGTCACTCTTCTATTAATATTCTCTTCCTTTCTCCAGATTATTTAGGATGATGAGTCCAGAAATTTATTTACTTAGCAAAGGATGTTATTCAGATCAAGTTTCAAGGATATTTATCTTTTATTCTAGTATTGGGAGATTTGGTAAATAAGTCTTTACTAACACAACTTTGATTCATTCTCTGTAAAAAAAAAATATATATATATATATATAAAATTGATATTTATACATATGTACATATACATATACACATATATATATATGTCTATTTTATAGTGCACTTTCTCAGCCTTCTAGTCCAAAACATCATAAATTGAAAAAATTGCTCTTGTCCTTCCGTTTGTATTAGTTGTTTTATTCCATTGTACCTTTCTCAAGGTGTATCAGACCTACAGATACTAAATGTTTGCAATATAGACATACTAAAGTTCTGTGCCTGGACTTTTTTTGCTAAAATTTCAACTGAAGCTAACCATTGGATGTCAATTAGATGTCCCCTCACAGCCATCTCTGAAATCCCTGTTTCTCCCCCAAAGTCTGAATTAGGTGGCCCTCCAGAGCCTTCCACGGCACTTTAGCATGGAGCTGAGAACAGTTATACTGCAACACAAATGCTTGATTATCTACTTCCTTCCCCAAATTCTAAGCTATGCGAGGTGAGGTCAGATGCCAAGCTTGTCTTGGTCTCTATGTATTTCCAGTACTTAATATAGGACCGAGTTTACAATTGAAGCTCAATAAATATTTGCTCACTCGTTCAATGAACGGATTCAGAAAAATTATTTCTGAACTTTTTAGTTAATTCAAGACCATCACCTTGAAACATGACTTCTTATTGTGGGGATTATGAACTTTTTCCTAAGGAAAATGTTCTTAATTTTAATCAGATTTTCAAAAGAAGCTGGGTACCCTTCATAAAGGGAAAAAGCCACTGCTTTAAAGGCAGGCACACACACACACTTATATATACTGGATTTTCAATGACCAGCCATATATGAAATGGGCATTTGCCCATATCAACACTCAATTGCCCACCTGCATAGAGCTGCATGGACTTCCCTGAGGATCCTCACCAATTTATTGACTCTTTCCAACTAGAAAGTTTTGCGTTGTCTAAAACCTTTGATATTTGACCAAGTACTGCCTTTCTCCAGATTATTTGTAAAAGTGTTAAGTAAGCCTAGAGCTAATATCAATCCCTGAAGAAACCCAGTCCTTAAACTTCTCAACCTTTTCTTCTTACTGTTTGTTTTCCTTTTCTAAGATGGTTCCTTTAACATAATGAATCCTCTCATCCAACCTCCGAAAATGAAGATTGACATTTATTTCCCCATTTTGGCTATAGGAATTACACTTTTACATACCTTTCAACAGGAAGACAATATATAACACTCAGGCATCCTTAGTTTTAAAATCTTCATTTGTCACATGAGGAAATGCCTTATCTTTCTAATTACAGTCAGGCATTGCTTAACGATGGGGATACATTCTGAGAAATGTGTTGTCAGGCGATTTTGTTGTGCAAACATCAGAGTGTACTCACACAAGCCTAGCTGGTATAGCCTACTACACACCTAGGCTATATGGTACTAATCTTTTGGGACCATCATCATATATGCAGTCTGTCGTTGACAGAAACGTTATGTGGCACATGACTACTGATATCTTCCTGTCTCTCAACATACAATATACTAAAGAATGAGCTATTTATAATTTTAAAAAAAGAAATCTATGCTTAACTCACTAACTGAATGTGGTTATTTTCAATCTCTAGAAAGAAAACAAAATGTTAGAAATTTGAAAATGAATAACTATTGATTTTCTTGCTAGATATTATATTCACAGTATGGAGAAGTTATTTAAAAATTTATGCTAACAGAGATTGATCACATCCTACAGACTAAGGGGAAAGGGCTTCTGAAAAACAACCTCAAAACACACACCTTCCCTGAGTCTTCACACTGTGTATTTAGTGGCACATTTAGGAACATATCAGCATTACGTGACTTTACTAGTCAGTCACTCTTAGGAAGTATTATTTTTTTGTTATTGACAGTAGAAAAACCAAAGCTACTTTTTAAGCCTTGAGATTTTCCCCCCTAATAGAAAGTGACTAATCAAAACATAAAAATATACAGGCATATTCTTTTTTTTCTCTAGATAAACTTCAAGAAGTCTATCAAGGCTTTACATGATCTGGCTTTCCTTTGCTTCTCTCATCTAATCTCCTAGTCTCCCAGTTAATCCCTCCATCACACACGAACCTGCTTGATGTTCCTCTTTTTTGTTTTCCTGGGGTTTCTTTTTGGTGAGGACTGGCCCTGAGCTAACATCTGTTGCCAATTTTCCTCTTTTTGCTTGAGGAAGATTGTTGCTGAGCTAACATCTGTGCCAGTCGTCCTCTATTTTGTATATGGGTCTCTGCCACAGCACGGCTTGATGAGCAGTGTGTAAGTCTGTGCCCGAGATCCAAACCTATGAACCCTGGGCCGCCAAAGTGGAGCTTGCAAACTTAATCACTATGCTACCAGGCTGGCCCCCCTCTCCTTGATGATTTTAAAAAGTATCAGCATACTCCTGCCTTGTCTTCAATCTTCTTCCTCATCCATCTGCAAGACTCACTCACTCCTCCATCTCCTTCACGTCTATCCTCTAATATTGCCCTGTAGGGAGGCCTTCCCTCATTTTTCTCTTTAAAATTATATACCTCCTCATGCCCCCCACTACCAATATTTAGCATTCTCTATCCCCTTTCTTCTCTTTCTTCTGGGATTCTAATTACATACATGTACATCTCAGTTGTCCATTATGGTAGCCATAGCCATATGTAACTACAGATTACTTGAAATGGAGAGTCCAAAGTGAGATGTGGTAAAGTGTAAAACACACACCAATTTCAAAGATGTTGCATGAATAAAAGAAAGCATTAGATTAATAATAGTTTCATATTAATACATGTTGATAATACTTTGAAGACATTGGGTTAAATAAAACATATTAAAATTAATTTCAGCTATTTAAGTTACATACGTTTCCCACTATATCTATTGGACAGCACTGTTAAACATTTTCATGTCTCATGTCTATTATACTTTTTCTATATGTTTCCTTTTTTTCCCCTCTTTGTGCTTCTGATTGGATATTTTCTAATGACGTGTCTTCCAGTTCACCAGTCCTGTTTTCTAGTTGTCTAAATTGACATTTTAACCATCGACTTAATTTCATATTCTGTATTTTTCAATTCTAAAATTCCCATTTTATTTATTTATTTATTTTTTGGTGAGGAAGACTAGCCTTGAGCTAACATCTGTTAACCAATCTTCCTCTTTTGGCTTGAGGAAGATTGTCACTAACATTCACGGCAATCTTCCTCTATTTTGTATGTGGAATTACTGCCACAGCTTGGCTTAATGAGTGATGCGTAGGTCTGCCCCCAGGAACTGAACTCACGAACCCTGGGCTGTTGAAGCAGAGCATGGAAACTTAACCATTACACCACCAGGCTGGCCCCACCATTTGGTTCTTTTTATAGATTCTAATTCTCCGGTAAAACTCTCCATCTTCTCATCTACTTAATTTTTTTCCTTTTTTTTCTTGAATATTTTAATTTCAATTAAAGTCTTTGTCTAATAACTAATGTTTGGATCAACTGCATGTGTCTTTCTAGTGTGTGTGTGTGTGTGTGTGTGTGTGTCCATATGTCCTATCTTTTGACAAGCCTAGACATGTTTTATTGACATCTGGACATTCTGTATATACTAAAAACAAAACAAAACAAAACAAAACACAGGCTGCCCTAGATGATACTGTCTTCCACCTGAGGGTTCACACTTTCCTCTCCTAGAAAGAGTGAGTACCTTAATCCAATCAGGGACTGAGCTGGCCCTAGGCTAAGCTGCTCTTTCAGTAAGACTCAGTCTGCCTGATTTGCCCTAGTTCCTAGGGCATAGCCCTCTAGAGTTTTCCAGTGATTGCCTGGCACGTTGTTATTTTTTCAACAAGATGTTTTCTGCTTGGATTTTTAGTCTCATGCAACTCCTCATGGTGACCCAAGGCTTCAGAATACAGTAAACACCATAAAGGGGGAACTGACTCTGTGCTGAGGCCCCTCCAGTCTCCCTTTCTGTCAGTCCAGCCCCAGACGACTGCCAAAACTTGGCTGGTAGCTAAAGTAGCTGCCATCTTTCTGAGGCCAAGGCCAGATTCCCAGCCTCCAGTCTTGGCAGCTACAGGTATCATCTGACAGGTGCACGTACACGTCTCAGCGGCAGGTATCAGTGAAAGGTAGACTTTTCTCCAAAATATTAGTTCCCTTGGTCCTCAGCACTTCCACAGCTCTCGGATGAGTTGCATTTTATCTGGCAGGGATGGTGCTCTGCCACCAGCTCTATCCTCACCCAGAAGCAGAAGTTTGCTTTATTATTTTTTTCCTAGCATACCTCACCATTCCTAACACACTATGTATTTTATTTACTTAGTTTATCATCTTCTTTCTTCAGTAGAATGCAAGCTCCAGGAGGCTGGAGGTTTTGTCTATTTTTTCACATCTGCATCCTCAGTTTTCAAAAAATGCGGAAAGAATGAATTTATGACCATTGCATTGGCAAGACAAGGAAACCTGAAGAAAACGGATTCTTAAGTAAAGATGAACTAATTTGTCCTCCCAAGAAATAGATATTTTTTCTACTCTCATTTACTAGGCCCTTATACATGCCAAAGAGTATGTTAAGAGTTAGGCATTCAAAACTGAATACAGCGTATTCCACACCCCAAAGAAACAGACGAGCAAAAATAGAGAGTAAAAAAAAGACACCAGAAAATGTACTTTCTTGACTCATGACAAGAGAGCAACAATGGATTTTTAGACATATGAGGATCCTAATTAACAACAAACCTGCAAACGTTTCTAGGGGAAGTTATTCTCTTACTCCCTTGATGTCCTTCAGATTCTGCTCAGAACAACGCGCCAATTTTTCTATAATTGCCTTAAGGGCCTGCAGCATCTTTGTGTTCGATGGTGGCAAAAAATTTTCCCCTTGAAAGTAGATTTGACTTTAGAAGAAATCAGAAGCCTTTGGAATGAGGTTTGATAAAAGAGGCAACTCCTAAAATCATTTCTGATCAAGGAGGGAAGACTATGAAATAAATGGGACTTCTTTTCTTGTGTGGTTTGTAAACTAGGTCTGAAGGCAATTTCAAGAAATAGGAAAATTTATGAGTGAAAAATATTGTTGAAATAAGTATTTTAGTGTTTTGTTTCATTATTTTAGTCCTATAGTTAAACATATAATTTAGTCCTATAGTTAAACAATGCCCATTCAAAGGTGAGAATTAACGAATCCATAGAAGAACAATTAGTATATTACAAATACAGAGAAGTAGATTAGAAATTGTTATGATAAAAGAAATTATTTAGATCTCACAAAGCCCATATTTCACAGCTTAGAATGCAACACTTCCCTGAACTAACATTACAAAGCATGTCTTTAACAGCTGTATTTTGTGTTTCATGATAGTGAACTGTGTCCATAATGCTTCATAGTTTTCCTATACATTGTTGTCATTCACTTAAGATACATGTATGCATATATTTTTTACATCTTAAAATTCTGAATCACCCTCACACTTAATAACACATATAATAAGAAACCACAGTAAAGAAAAAGCCATCTTTTCCCATTTTCAGTTGAGGAGTTACTAGGTTAAACAGGGAAGAAGAAAGAAAAGAGAAACATTAAGGATGTGAATAAAATACAAATTATGAAACTGAAAGTTGGCTGCAAATAATGGTGATTAACTCACTTCAATATATTTTCTTAATGCACTTTGTAAAATGTTCTGACATTTTTATTGATAAACTATTAGAGGACCCAAAATGAAGAGACACTCAAAAGTGTCCATAAGCCACAGGTCACCACTTTAAGAGGCTATTTCTTTTATTGTCCAGATTCCTGAACAAAATAAGCTTCAACTAGGAGAGATCTGCTACCAGTAACAGGAAATAAAGTAGCCCCTAGGAGGTCTTCTTTTTTTCTCTCCTTTTAGTCATTCTCAGATTGCTACTGGTAACTTAGATTAGTTATACTAGCGTTTTCGGACAATAAAGAGAGTTAAATCAATTTCTTCAAACTGAAACTCCCAACAAAAATATGTTAATATTTTATATTAATAACACATATTTTCTACGGGAATATTTTGATTGAGAATTGACACATACATAGAAATGCAAGGAAGTAATTATGATTATATTATTAGCAGTTATTGTGGAAATAATTTCACAAAGGTTATACCCATCTGTCCGAGGACACAGATTTCACACAAAATGAAATCATATTCATTACATGAAAGAAGTGATTAGAACCTAGTAGTAAAGCCAGCTCAATGTGTTTCTACCAAGCTCCAAGTTTAAGTTTTAATGCATTTTTAAATGTTTCTGGTCTCAAAACATTGAACAGCTGACAATTTCCCCCAGGAGAACACTACCTCGAGGGAAAAAGCAATTAGAATGTGGATTGACCAGCAATCAGTAATCATTACTTGGTACAGTAAATGTAGTACGCTGGCACCTGGTTAAGTAATTTAGAAACTGGTTAAATATCTGGAAAACAGGGTTTTCTCAAGTTAAATGTGAAACCTAAGAGAAATAAAATGGACTTTCTCACAGTTACAACGTATCAGGAAGAAAACTGCAGAATAAGGTTTTAGAAAGTTAAAATTGGGCGAACATATTAAAGTCAATTGGAACCAAAAGGACTGAAGAAGAAAATCTGGTATTTCTGGAAAGTTTAAATTTCCCCAAATTTATAACTTAGGGGAGCTGATGATACATTTCATATCAAGGTTTAATATTTCCGTGAGGGTGGTTTAAATAAACTGTAAGTTTGAAAAAAGCTTTTTATAACATTCTTAAATTAGGAGAGAAGAAATGAAAATGACTAACCCAGTGAGACAAGAACTTCCACAAACTCCTGTCACTGGTAGCATCTTTCACCTCACTGTGGCCGCATACTTCTACCTTCCCTCTCATTTCTACCAACTAAGTGTCCAAGCTCTGACTGGGTCCATCCCTCCACTTGCGACCCATAACTCATAACCTCTCATTCAAGGACAACGCTCCAGCAATCCACTCATCTTTTTCCAACAACATCTATTTCTCCTCACATCATCGGACTGACTGCTCTCTTTAGCAAACAAACATGCTCTTATTTCTCTCATCTTAAACAAATGTCCTTTTCTTGACTCCAATTTCTCCTCAAACTACTAATCCATTTTTTCTCCTTCCTGTTACAGTAAACTTCCTTGAAAGAGTGATCTATAATCTCAGTTTCTAATTTCTCTTATTCCCTCTTGAACTCATTGCCATCAGGTATTTATTCTACCCATTGCGCCAAACTGTCCTTCTCAAGGTCACCAGTCACCTCCTTAATAAATCCAATGGTCATTTCTCAGTTCTTACCTTACTTGACCTCTCGGCAGTACAGGACACAGTTGTCACTGTCTCCTTCCTGAAATATCCCTCCTCTGGCTTCCAGGACATCAGCCTTGCTTGGTTTTCCTTCTCAGTGTAATGATTTGTCCCCATCATCCTGAGCCCTAAATGTTAGCAAGTCCCAAGGCTCAGTCCTTGAATGTTACCTCTTTTTTATCCACACTTATTTCCAAAGTAATCTACTCTAGTCTCATTGTTTAAATACCATTTGACTTCTGAGAATTCTCAAATGTATATCTCCACACCCCTGACCTGTTTCTGGATTGCATTTTCTGAATATTTTAAAGAAGATGTATTCTTTTCATAACAACCCCCCCCCCCCCCCCCCAAAAAAACCTCCCTTTTTTTTGATTAAAAAAAAAAAAAAAAACAGACTGTTCATCATGGACAATGAAAAACTAATTTAAAAGTGGATTTATTAAAAAAAACCCTTAATGATATGCATGATTTTTCTTAATTGGTAGGTATGAGGGCTATAAAGATGAATAAGGAAACTGAAAAGTCACGTCCTCCCATAACCTAGAGATAACTGCATTCAGACACATATAAACTTATTAAAATCTATGGAAAAATGCAGAAGATCTACGCTCATTTGAAATAAATCAGTAGCTGATAAAAAGCTTTTAAATGGGCACATACCTTTTATATTCTTTCAGATTTTTAATGAATAACTTTTGAGTGAGCCTGTAGTTTTTTAGAATCATCAGTTTAAAATGATTTATTTTTAAGTTGGTCTTTTTGAAAAATAAGAGATGGATGACAGCTAAGGTGGAAAAGTTGTTTAAAAAATATCATAGTTTATCTACAAATGTCTTACCACAGATTCAAGTAAAGAAAAAAAAGCTTTATTATTGTTATTTCAAATGTAGTCTCTACGTTTAAAGTTAAAAAATGACACAACGAATGATAATCAAAAGTGCAATTTGAAAAAGACATATAATCTAAAATATGGGAGATTAGGGATATGTTGATAAAACGGTGATTCAACTCTCAAAAAAGTATAGACTCTAACTTCCATTGAATTTGAACTCAATCCTTAATTATCCCGTTATGGCGAAACAATCAAGGAGGAAGGAATCATAACGAACTTCCTCAGTTAACAATGTGGTTAGAAGCATGAGGTGTGCATTTTGTGTGGGGAAGTCTATGTTTTAATTTCTTTATCTGTAAAATGAAGACAATATTGGCTCTCATCTCATGACTGTTGTGATTACTAAGTGAGTTAACATGTGTAAATATCTTAGCAAGTGCCTATAAACTGAAGGCTTAAACAAATGTTAGCTATTATTTCATTTAATTTTTTAAACTTGTTTACTACATTTTTTTATAAGAATTTTTACCAAAGCTATTCAAATGAACAAGTAACAAACATAATTAAAGAGAATATTCACACTGGGTTCTGAATTCTGCCTGCAAGTTTTTATACAACACAGTTTATTACAGAGAACAAAGCTATGCTTTGAAATCAGTTTTTCTGTCAGAAAGACAAAAAAGCTCAGAGGATGTAAGAGTGAATGACTATAATGCACCCTGGCCAAGAAGTGAGCCTTTAACTTGCTCTTTAGAGGAGATGCAAGTGAGCACTGTTCTTTCCATTTTAACATAGACTTTCCATCCCTAAATTGACTTTCTGAAATAGTTAGATAATTGTACACTTTTAAGTCACTTTGTCAGTGTTCTTGAACTGTGAAAGTAATTCAGTGTTGAACTCATAAAATATACTCTCCAAGGTCCAAGTTTAAGTGAGCATAGTGATTTGTTTCCTAACAATAGAGCTCAACTAAATTTAAAAACTCCTTTGTACTGGACAGTCCTTGAAGCTTTGAGTGCCTCTCTTATCCATAGCCCTTCTGAACAAAGCAGTCAAGGACAGTTTTTTGTGCATGTAATCTACTCTCACCACCCCACAACTGTCACGATCAAAACTGTCTGCTATTACCTCCATTCCTACCACACCATTCCCATTGGCTCAGTGATTCCCTCTATTGCTATCACAATCACCGCCATCACTCTTACTACCACCATCACCATGACTGCCCCCTTACCACCACCACTAATGATACATAGGAATAAACTAAGCCCTTTACTTGTATTACTCTATTGAATCCTCAGAGCAACTCAAGACATGCATTTAATTTAGAAATGAGTATATCAAGGCACAGAGAACTGAAGAATAATTTTTGGCCTATGTTCATATATTTGGTGAATGGGAAAGCCAGAATGTAGATCAGAGCTTTAATAACTACCAGGCATGTGATCTTTCCATAGCCAAATGCATTGTTTGGCACATAGTTAATGCTAAAAAAAAATATTTGTATCTTGAATGGATAAAGTTGTCAGGCTTTTGGTCATGCAGCAATGGCAACTGCTCATGGGACAAAGTGGCAGGAGATGCTGCCCTACAGGACATTCTATATTTGGTATTATCTAACTCATCCTGTAAATTCCTCTTGTGGGAAAATGAAACACAGAGAGGGGGACACAAATAGCATAAGAACACTAAAATCAAGTTCCAGAAAAATGCAGTGGGTTAGAGCCATAAAGTCAAGAAAGATAAATACAAATATAAGGCAAAAAGGTAAAAACATTATATCTGCTGGAAATGACAATAGGAACAGGTAGAGGCAGAGGTAGACAGAGGATACATCATTAGGAAGGCACAGCATCCTCAGGGAAACGGCAATACCCTGAACAGTGTTCTAGTTCTCCAAGTGATTGACTGGCTAGCCGCTGACACGCTTTCAAAGTTTTTCTGGCCCCTACTTCTCTAACCAAGTTGTGATCCTTTCCTCAGGAAACAACAGTCTTATCCACCTGGTTAAGATAGTAACTCATGAGTCAGAGGTTTATTTTCCACATACAATCCCTTACCATGTTCTATATTTTCTCTCTGTCCTCAACTGCTCCAATTCTGGTCCAAGCCACCACCATCTCTTGTCTGGGTCGCTGCAGTTTCCTCCTAACTGGTCTCCAGCCAATCTAACTCTTCCCTCTCCCCATCCATTCTCCACAGAGCTGGCTCCCAGACCCACCTTCTGCACCCAGCTCAGACTTATTCAGTTCTTACTTAAAACACCACTTCTTTGGGGAAGCTCAGTTTCAGAGTACGGTTGGTCTTCCTGTTAGGTCTTTTGTCACCCTCTACTTTTCTCTTTTAGCACTTACCACACTCACAATTACTTGTTCATTTTTATAAGTCTTTCTTTCCAGACTATAGGCTCCTTGAAGACAATACTGTGTGTGTTTTGTTTAATCCTGTACTCCAAGCACAGTGCCTGGACCACAAGTAGTGTACCATAAATATTTGCTTAATTAATACTGTTGATTATTTCTTCAGATAATCCATCATCTGCAGTAACCTGAAGATCTCTGTTGTTTGAAACCTAAAAAAACCTCAATATGTGAACTGAAATGTCTTTACAAATATTTCAAAATTAATAGAACTAGAATCCAGCCTACCTCCATCGAGGACTAACATTATGTATGCACTGTGCAGCGTGATCTGGGATGGGGAAGAGATGGGAGTAGAGACTTCATTCAGTATGCAAAGGGAAGCCATCAACAATCTTGAAGCAGTGGAATGAGGTGATCAGATGTGTCTTAGGTAGAAAAATTGGGTGGTAGTATTGGATGGACTAAAGTGCGTTAAGACTTGAGGAAGGAAGAGCAGTTGGCGAGCTCTTAGAATTAACAGAGATGCTTTTTTGATGGCAGAGCCAGCCACCCATATGGTCCCCTGACCTAGTTCTGGTCACTAAGACTTAAAAAGTCTGTTTAAGGACTTCTGAGAAAGATTTTCCTTCTTGAAAACAGAGACTCAAGAGAAGAGAGCCCTTCCCCAGACCCAGATGTCTTTGGGCATGGCTGTGAGTGGGTGTGATGTCAGTTATCTTGCAAGCCTGAGTCCATGAGCTCAAGAACAGTAGCCACAGAGAGCACAGAGGAAGGTTAAAAAGAATCCAAATCTCTGATGACATCATTGCGCCCTGAATGAAAACTGGAAATAAGTTTTACTTAAAAGAAAACAAACGTCTAGATCTTAAACCTCTGTTCATAACTTTACCTCTTTTCTTGTCCTTTTTCCTCTAACAAAATGCCACATCCTCAACTCTACTTTCATAGTGTGTCTTCCACTCATTTGTCTATGCCAGTAAGGATGCTCCAACTTCAAGTGACAGATTGCTTATTAAAATGCCTTAAAGAAGAGGTGCATTTATTATCTCACTCATCAAGAAATCTAAGCTTTTTTGTCTTTTTGAGGTGGCTGACTGGGGCCCTCAGGGAACTGGCAGGGAGTATGGAGAGCATGCACTACCATTTTCTAGCACGTAATATACAGCTCAATTTTATAAGAAAACTATTCTGGGGGAACAAAAGTAACTATTCTACCCATCCAAAATTAAAAAGTCACCAGTCAACACCCTCGCCAAACATAAGGAAGTAGGGAGATGAATGATGAGGGGGTAATACTGAAATAATTGTTTGTCTTTTAACCAAAACGTCTTATAAATTGAGATGCTTATTATTTGCTAGGAAGTAGGGCAGATCCTCTATTTCCCCTTTACCTATCTACATGTGGCATATGGTTGTCTTCCTTTCATCCAACATTGTTACCATTTTTACATAACCACCTATTATCTAGATGTTAATGAGAACACATAATTTTCTCTGCCCTCAAGGAATTATTCAGAATTCACCTTAAGAAGAAGTCACAAATTATCTGCTTAGCAAAGTTCCCAGCACATGGTAGGCAATAAAATATTTGCTTAATGAACCTGTCCTGTAGCATTACATTTTTGAGGGTTCTAAAGAAACTTTGTGAAGGCAAAATCTTCCAGACATGGCATCTGCTTAGAGGAGGGGATGAGGAAACAACTCACTAGCAGGTATAATTTTGAGCTTTGGATAGTCTTCATATTAGACACAAAACTGAGTCATTCATGTAAACCTCAATTTCTTCATAACATTCCTGCTCACCAACAAATCTACGTATGCTTGAATCTTACAACTGATAGGAGGTCATTCTGTCACAGAGGAAGTCAGCCATTGTTGTACAGAGCTGACTGTTAAAATGTTTTTCTTTAGAGTGAGGCAAAAATCTGTTTCCCAGTTAGCAGAGGAGAAGAAACTCCTATAGCTTGCCCCAATAACAGAACTTTAAGAAAGTAGTGGTGGTTTAATGGAATTAATAGCGACCTAGTGATACAAGACCAGGTGTATCTTTGAACAAGTCCTATAAGCTCTCTGAGACTCATTTTCTCTTTAAGATGAGGACAAGAGTGATGTCAGCATCATGGCAGAGTGAGTTGTTCCCTCTTCCTCTCCCCTCTAAGTAACAACTAGACAGACATTCGTTAACCAATAGAAGATTCCCTACACAGCACAACAGGATGCCTGAGAGATCTGTGCAGCCATACATCTAAAGGTGAGTGGACTGTAACCCTGGGAAGCAGTGGAACTGGGTGAGCGCACCCCTCACCCTACCCGGTGGCAGCAAACCAGGTCGTGGATCCTCAGACGCTGGCCTGGCATGACTGTAAGAGGAGGAAGGGGCAGCCTGACCTTTGGGAGTGCCCACTGCTGCAGTGGCCCCCTCTGTATGAATGCTCCCCACCGAGTGGTGGCAGCTCAGTCTCAGCACAGGTGCCCCTCCTGCCTAGCACTGCAGCTCAGCTGAGCTATCTGCAAGCATAGCACAGACCCACACAACACAGGGTGCCCCTCTTGCTTAGCACAGCAGCTCAGCTGGTCCCCTGCTGAGTTCAGTGGCCCCATCCACCGAACAAAGAGGCACATCTTGTGGTGTGTGACCAATCTGTCAAGTGCAGAGGTCCTGCCCAGGTTAGTGCAAACTGTTGAGCAGCTGTGGCCAGCCCACACAAATGCACAGCAGCCTGACCTGCACAAGTACCAGCAGATGGAGTGAGATCAGAAAACACAGCTCCAGCCTGTTGCCACCTGTCCTGGAGTGGTGGCAGGGGGAATCTGCAACCTGATACTACCACAAATGTGCTGGCAAAGAATCAATTCATAAAACACCATGAAGAACTACAGTAATACTTCAGAGGAGAAGGAAAATGACAACTCTCCAGAAACCAATCCTAAAGTCACAGAAATTTACAATCTAAATGACAAAGAATTCAAAATAGTTGTCATAAAGAAACTCAACGAGTTACAAGAAAACTCAGAAAGACACTTCAGTGAGCTCAGGAATAAAATTAATGAGCAGAAGGAATACTTCTCCAAAGAGACTGAAGCTCCAAAAAAAAAAAAAAAAAAGAGACAGACATCCTGGATATGAAAACAGAATTAATGAGATAAAAAAATAATGTAGAAACCATAAAAAATAGAGTTGATGTTATGGACAATAGAATTAGTGAATTAGAGGATAGGAATATAGAAATGCTTCAGGTAAAGGAGAAGAGGGAACTAAGATTTAAAAAAAAATGAAGAAATTCATCAAGAAATATCTGACTCATCTAGGAATAGCAAGATAAGGATTATAGGTATTCCAAGGGGAGAAGAGAAGGAGAAAGGAGCAGAGAGCTTGTTCAAGAAATAATAGCAGAGGGGCTGGCCCCATGGCCAAGTGGTTAAGGTTGTGTGCTCTGCTTCAGCAGCCCAGGGTTTCACCAGTTAGGATACTGAGTGTGGACCTAGCAATGCTCATCAAACCATGCTGAGGTGGTATCCCACTTGGCAGAACTAGAGGACCTACAACTAGAATATACAACTATGTACTGGAGGTCTTTGGGGAGAAGACGACGAAAAAAGAAGAAAAAGAAAAAGGAAAAGAAAGAAATAATAGCTGAGAACTTCCCAAACCTGGGGAAGAAACTGGATTTTCAAGTATATGAAGTCAATAGAACTCCTAACTACATCAATGCAAAAGGACCCTCTCCAAGGCATGCTATCAAAAGTGGCAAAAGTCAATGACAAAGAAAAAAATATTAAGGGCAGCAAGGCAGAAGAAAATAACCTTCAAAGGAACCTCTATCAGGCTTCCAGTAGATTTCTCAGCAGAAATCTTACAGGCTAGGAGAGAATGGAATGATGCACTGAAAATACGGAAGGACAAATACTTCAGCCAAGAATACTTTATCCAGTGAAACTATCCTTCAGAGATGATGGAGAAATAAAAGCTTTCCCAGATAAACACAAGCTGAGGGACTTCATCACCACTAGACCAGCCTTACAGGAAATGATGAAGGAAGTGCTCCTACCTGAAACAAAAAAGGCAAAGACTTACAAAGTTTTGAGCATGGAAATAGACAAAATTAGAAAATTGCACCTCTCTATCAGAACAGGTTAGCAAAAAATTCTAAAAGATAAAGGGACGGAAAACATCAAAAAAACCCTATAAACACTTCAATTTAGTTACAAATTCACAAGACAAAACAGAATAATTTATAACAACAATAACTCAGAAGGGGAAGAGGAGGGGATAGAACATGCTTAGGCTAATGGAGATAAGAGTCTATCAGAAAACGGACTATGAGATCTTTTATTCAAACCTCACAGTAACCACTAAACAAAAAATCAGAACAGAGCCACAAATCAAAAGTAGAGAAAACTACTACAGGAAACCATGAAACAGAAATAGCAGTCAGAATTACAAGGGAAGAGGAACAATGGAAATACAGAACAACTGGAAAACAAGAGATAAAATGGCAGTATTAAGCCCTTTAGATATATCAGTCATCACTCGAAATGTAAATGGATTGAATTCTCCAATCAAAAGACACAAGAGTGGCTAGATGGATTAAAAAGCAAGAACCCAACAATATGCTGTCTCCAGGAAACACATCTCAACTCTAAAGACAAATATAGGCTCAGAGTGAAGGGAGAGAAGATGATACTCCAAGCAAATGGCAAATAAAAGAAAGCAAGTGTTGCTATACTTATATCAGACAAAGCAGACTTCAAGATAAAAAAGACAATGAGAGACAAAGAGAGGTAGTATAAAATGATAAAAGGGACATTCCGCCGAGAGGACATAACACTTATGAATATATATGTACGTAACACAGAAGCACCAGAGTACATTAAGCAACTATTAACAGACCTAAAGGGAGAAACTGACAGCAACACAATAATAGGAGGGGACCTCAACACACCACTTACATCAACGGATAGATCATCCAGACAAAAAGTCAACAAGGAGATAGCAGAATTAAATGAAAAACTGGACCAGATGAACTTAATAGATATATAGAGAGCACTCCATCTAAAAATAGCAGAATATACATTCTTCTCAAGCACACAAGGAACATTGCCAAGGATAGAAGGCAAATCTCAACAAATTTAAGAAGATTGAAGTTATATCTACTATCTTTTCCAACCATAATGAAACTAGAAATCAACTACAAGAAAAAAGCTGGGAAAGGAACAAAAATGTGGAGACTAAACAACATGCTACTGAATAACCAATGGGTCACTGAAGAAATTAAGGGAGAAATCAAAAAATATTTGGAGACAAATGAGAATGAAAACACACCATACCAACTCATATGGAATGCAGCAAAAGTGGTCCTACGAGGGCAATTTAGAGTAATACATGCCTATCTCAACAAAGAAGAAAAATTACAAATAAGTAATCTTAAACCACACCTAACAGAACTAGAAAAGGAAGAACAAACAAAGCCCAAAGTCAGTAGAAGGAGGGAAATAACAAAAATTAGAACAGAAAAAAAGGAAATAAAGACTAAAAAAAAAAAAAAGGATCAATGAAACTAAGAGCTGGTTCTCTGAGAAGATAAACAAAATTGACAAACCTTAGCCAGATTCACTAAGAAAAAAAAGAGAGAAGGCTCAAGAAAATAAAAATAAAAATGAAAGTGGAGAAATTACAATGGATACCACAGAAACAGAAAAGATTACAAGAGAATACTATGAAAAACTATATGTCAACAAATTGGATAACATAGAAGAAATGGATAAATTCTTAGATTTATACAACCTCCCAAAACTGAGTGAAGAAGAAACAGAGAATCTGAATAGACCAATAACAAGAATAGAGAGGAACAGCAATAAAAACCCTACAAAAAACAAAAGGCCAGGACCAGATGCCTTGCCTGGAGAACTCTACCAAACATTCAAAGAAGAGTTAATACCTATCCTTCTCAAAGTATTCTGAAAAACTGAAGACAACGTAACACCTCCTAACTCATTCCATGAGGCCAACATTATACTGATGCCAAAACCAGACAAGGACAATGCAAAGAAGAAAAATTACAGGCTAACATCACTGATGAATGTAGACGCAAAAATCTTCAACAAAATATTGGCAAATCACATACAGCAATTCTTTAAAAAGATTATACACCATGATCAATTGGGATTTATAGCAAGGACACTTCAATATATGCAAATAAAAGTGATGTACCACATTAACAAAATAAGGAATAAAAATTACATGATGGGGCCGGCCTGGTGGCACAGCGGTTAAGTTCGCATGTTCCACTTCTTGGTGGCCTGGGGTTTGCTGGTTCGGATCCCAGGTGCAGAGATGGCATCACTTGGCACACCATGCTGTTGTAGGTGTCCCACATTTAAAGTAGAGGAAGAGGGGCATGGATGTCAGCTCAGGGCCAGGCTTCCTCCGCAAAAGGAGGAGGACTGGCAGTAGTTAGCTCGGGGCTAATACTCCTCAAAAAAAAGATAAATTACATGATCATCTCAATAGATGCAGAGAAAGCATTTAACAAGAACCAACATCCATTCATGATAAAACTCCCAATAAAATGGGTATAGAAGGAAAGTACTTCAACACAATAAAGGCCATATGTGACAAATTCACAGCCAACATCATACTTAATGGTGAAAAGGAGAACAGGAACAAGACAAGAGTGCCCACTCTTGCCACTCCTATTCAACATAGAACTGGAGGTGTTGGCCAAAGTAATTAGACAAGAAAAAGAAATAAAAGGAGTCCAAATTGGAAAGGAAGAAGCAAAACTCGCAGTTTGTGGACAACACTGAGTCTACATATAAAAACCTTAAAGAATCCACCAGAAAGCTATTAGAAATAATCAACAAGTACAACAAAGTTGCCGGGTACAAAATCAACTCACAAAACTCAGTTGCGTTTCTGTACGCTAACAAGGAACTGGCAGAAAGAGAACTCAAGAATACAATCCCATTTACAATTGCAACAAAAAGAATAAAATATCTAGGAATAAATTTAACCAAGGAGGTGAAAGACCTATACAATGAAAACTATAAGACATTATTGAAAGAAATCAAAGAAGACTTAAAGAAATGGAAAGATATTCCATGCTCATGGATTGGAAGAATAAACATAGTTAAAATGTCCATATTACTTAAAGCAATCTACAGATTCAACGCAATCCAAATCAGAATCCCAATGCATTTTTTCACGGAAATAGAACAAAAAGTCCTAAAACTTATATAGAATAACAAAAGACCCAAAATATCCATAGCAATCCTGAGAAAAAAGAACAAAGCTGGAGGTATCTAACTCCCTGATTTCAAAATATACGACAAAGTTATAGTAATCAAAACAGGATGGTACTGGCACAAAAACAGACACACACAGATCAATGGAACAGAATTGAAAGCCCAGAAATAAAACCACACATCTGTGAACAGCTAACATTCAACAAAGGAGCCAAGAACATACAATGGAGAAAGGAAAGTCTCTTCAATAAATTTATTTCAATATTCAATAAATTCAATAAATAGTTCATTAAATGTTGGAAAAACTGGACAGCCACATGGAAAAGAATGAAAGTAGACCATTATCTTACACCATCCACAAAAATTAACTCAGAATGGATTAAAGACTTGAATAGAAGACCTGAAACCATAAAACTCCTAGAGGAAAATATACGCAGTACACTGACATTGGTCTTAGCAGCATCTTTTCTAATACCCTGTCTACTCAGGCAAGGGAAACAAAAGAAAAAATAAACAAATAGGACTACATCAGACTAAAAAGCTTCTGCAAGGCAAAGGAAACCAGGAACAAAACAAAAAGACAACCCACCAACTGGGAGGAAATGTTTGCAAGTCATGTATCTGACAGGTGGTTAATTTCCAAAACATATAAAGAACTCATACAACTCAACAACAAAAAAACAACTCGATCAAAAAATGGGCAGAGGTTATGAACAGACATGTTTCCAGAGAAGATATACAGACAGTCAATAGGCACATGAAAAGATGTTCAACATCACTAATTATTAGGCAAATGCAAATCAAAACTACAATGAGATAGCACCTTACACCTGTCAGAATAGCTATAGTCACCAAAACAAAAAATAACAAATGTTGGAGAGGATGTGGAGAAAGGGAACCCTCGTGTACTGCTGAGAGGGATGCAAACTGGTGCAGCCACTATGGAAAACAGTATGGAGATTTCTCAAAATATTAAAAATAGAAATACTGTATGATCCAGCTATCTCACTAATTGGTATTTATCCAAAGAACATGAAATCAACAATTCAAAGAGATTTATGCACCCCTATGTTCATTGCAGCATTATTCAAAAAAGCCAAGACGTGGAAGCAATCCAGTGCCCATCAATGGCTGATTGGATAAAGAAGGTGTGGTATATATACACAACAGAATACTACTCAGCCATAGAAAAAGACAAAATCGTCCCATTTGCAAGCACATGGATGGACCTTAAGGGTATTACATTAAGCAAAGTAAGCCAGACAGAAAAAGACAAACACGATATGATTTCACTCATATGTGGAAGATAAACCACGGACAAAGGGAACAGATTAGTGGTTACCAGAGGGGAAAGGGAGTCGGGGGGTGGGTGAAAAGGGTAAAGGGGCACATATGTATGGCGACAGATAAAAACTAGACTATTGGTGATGAGCACAATTAAATCTATACAGAGACTGATAAATAATAATGTACACCTGAAATTACACAATGTTATAAACCAATATGAACTCAATAAAATAACTTAAAAAAAAAAGAAGAATGAAAAGCAAAGCTTCCTGAGCCAAAATCAAAGCTGAATACACAGATGGAAAAGATTTACCAAGTTATGTAAGTAAAAGAAGGAATATTGAAATCTCTCACCACAGGTGTATTTCTCATTATTTATTCTTATTCTTATATTCTTATAATAGATTTTACTCTATTTATTTGGATACAAAATTACTTTGTGCCTAAGAGTTGTTGAAATTATAAAAAAAGAAAGATGAGGATGATAATCTTCACCTGCCACATTTATTGTGAGAAGTAAATGAGGTATGTAAGTGAAAGTACACAGTGCTCACTTGCACATAAACATTTTTAAAAGTGTGCAAGAAGATAATGATATCACTGAGCACATAAAGATTGCCCTCTGTAAAAGGATGAGAGTAAGTTGCAAACAACAACATTTTAAAATGGACTGGCCATATTAATGTCAATTACATTTCAAATCTTAATGCACAAATGTCATTTAACAGATTTCCTCAGTTATATTCATGATTCTATCTTTCTTACATTCACAGGAATAATGCTGGGCTTGGGCATCCAAGGAATGTTCATTCAAAAGAGATGATAATAATGATGATGTCGACAGGAAAAATACAGGTACCTCTCGTAGAGATGTGCTCTGTGCCAGGCAACATACTACACCCTTCACATCTGAATAGCTTCAAGTGCTCATAAAAACCATCTGAAGTAGATATTATCATCTCCATTTACAAATATGAAACTGAACCTAAGCTAGCTTAAATACCTCAAAAAAGGCCACACTATAAGTGGCTGAGACTGGATTTGAAAGCTGGTCTTTAATGTTATACTCCCTCTATTAAGTTCCTTAATATATAAAATGAGTGGGTTTGACAGAATTATTAAAAAAAAAACTCACTCATTAAAGTCTGTTTTAAATGAGATTAACTATCTACCAACAGGGGAATACTTGAGTATTTTGCAGTGCACTTTATTACATCAGCCCGTCATTATGATGACTGTGACTACAGTGAAGGTGTGCGTATTAAGAAAATAAAAAGTAATAATAATAAAAAAATTCTAAATTTAATTTTATTCTGTAAAAATTTGTACACTGTGGTAAAATCACCAAATGCAGCAGAAGCAGAGAACGATATATATCAAGCACATACTTACTATGTTCAAAACACTGACAGAATATATTCAAAAGATCTGCAATGTAAGAGTCCAGGAGGGTTGAAATTTTAAATAGGAATCAAAATATAGGCCTGACAAGGGCTGGTATAATTTTAGAAAAAATAGAAAACCTAGTAAGTTAACAATTACCTTAGAACTACTCTGAGTTCATGAAACAATTAAAAGAAATCTTCTCATTAAAATGTTAAGAATTTAGGAGGAAAAAAAAGTCTCTTCCACAAACAGTGCTGGGAAAACTGGAAAGCCACATGTAAAAGAATGAAAATTGACCATTCTTTTTCACCATTCACAAAAGTGAACTCAAAATGGATCAAAGACCTAAAGATTAGACTTGAAACACTAAGTCTTCTAGAAGAGAATATAGGCAGTACACTCTTTGACATCAGTATCAAAAGAATCTTTTCGGACACCATAACCCCTCAGACGAGGGAAACAATAGAAAGAATAAACAAATGGGACTTCATCAGACTAAAGAGCTTCTTCAAGGCAAGGTAAAACAGGATTGAAACAAAAAAACAACCCACTAACTGGGAAAAAATATTTACAAGTTATTTATCTGACAAAGGGTTAATCTCCATAATATATAAGGAATCCACACAGCTCAACAACAAAAAATCAAACAACCTATCAAAAAATGGGCAGGGGACGTGAACAGACATTTCTCCAAAGAAGATATACGGATGGCCAATAGACACATGAAAAGATGCTCATCATCACTAATCATCAGGGAAATGCAAATCAAAACTACACTAAGATATCACCTTACACCTGTTAGAATGGCAAAAATATCCAAAACAAAAAGTGACGAATGTTGGAGAGGTTGTGGAGAAAAAGGAACCCTTATACACTGCTGGTGGGAATGCAAACTGGTGCAGCCACTATGGAAAACAGTATGGAGATTTCTCAAAAAATTAAAAATAGAAATACCTTATGACCCAGCCATCCCACTACTGGGTATCTATCCAAAGAACTTGAAATCAGCAATTCTAAAAGTTCCATGCACCCCTACGTTCACTGCAGCATTATTTACAATAGCCAAGACATGGAATCAACCTAAGTGCCCATCAAGTGATGATTGGATAAAGAAGATATGGTATATATATTCAATGGAATACTACTCAGCCATAAAAAAGGATAAAATCGTCCTATTCACAACAACATGGATGGACCTCAAGGGTATTATGTTAAGTGAAATGAGCCAGATAGAGAAAGAAGAACTCTGTATGACTCCACTCATAGGTGGAAGTTAAACATATAGACAAAGAGAACTGATTGGTGGTTACCAGGGGAAAGGGGGGTGGGGGGAGGGCACAAAGGGTGAAGTGGTGTACCTACAACATGACTAACAATAATGTACAACTGAAATTTCATAAGGTTGTAAACTATCATAATCTTAATAAAAAGTTTAAAAAAAAAGTTAAGAATTTATAATCTATTGGTACAATTTTTCAATTTTCAAACTATATGCCTTGATTTAAGCTGTAAGCACTTTGAATATTTTTACGTAGTTTCTCAGGGACCTGCTAACAGTCTGCACAGAGGGTGGCCATGTGTTAGCCAGTCGCCTTCAGTGCCATCCAGTGATGGCAGGAACTTGCAGCCTCTACCACGGTGTCTAGCTCCAAGTCCTGTATTAATTTGTTACCAAACAGCCCAGTCTTCCTGGTCCAACCAAGGCCAAGTGTGCAGTCTGACCAGTTACTTAGAGCCTTTAGGAAAAAAATCTTACTTTCCGACTAAGCGCCTATGATTAGGTTACAAATGAATATTATATATGAAAAATAATGTATTTATAGAACCAAAAAATCTTATGATTAGATTGTTTTTAGTTACTTACGCAAGACAAACATAGGTGACTTTTCCACATAACCACAAACCCACCTCAACACTGCTGCCATTGATTTGGTAGCAACCAAGAAAACTGTAGGTATAGGAGGATAAATCTTCCAAACTGCTAGCTTTGGAGTTCAAATGTAAAAAACCAATTATTAAAATGGATAATCCCATATATCACTAATCATATTGAACTTTTTATTTCTAATCATCTCTAAAGAGATTACTAAACACACAACATGGAAATTTACAATAGAAAGAAAGAAAAATCAATAGTTCCTGAACTGGTATATACCAGGGACTAGCCAGGTCCTTTTATATATTAATTTGTTTTTAGACTCAGAATAACATTTCATGTGGTTGGAACTGTTATTCCAGTTTATGGTGAGGAAACGGCCTTAAAGGCCAAGGTCATGCTGTTGGCTACCTTCCTGACACCATGCTGCCTGTGATGAGGAAAAAACTCATATTGAACTTTCCTCCCTTTAAAAAGAATATCAGAGAACATAAACAACCCTAATAAGGTCCTAAACCCTTAGAGAAGGTACTATGGGATGTCCTTGTAATTACAAGCTAAATTCCTCTTGTCCTGAAATCTATTTGAATAGCTCAAAAAGAAAATCAAATCTGTTTAGCACTTGACAATCCATTCAAATTTTCAGAAACAATGATAGTGTTTTATTCCAGGAAAGGCATTATAAATTATAAACACCAAAGTATTACTGGCCTAAATAAAACAGACTACCTAATCCTATTTATAGCTACTGAATAGGAACTGTTTAATGAATGAGCTTACTGTGATGTGCCTTTTAATGTGATCCTAGGCAGAAAGGAGATTGCCATAAGCAAGTTTCCAAAGTCAAATGATAATGTCTTCCAGTAACATCTCTTAAAAATAAACACTTATAGGGGACCAGCCCTGTGGCCGAGTGGTTAAAGTTCCATGCCCTCCAGTTTGGCGACCTGTGTTCACGGGTTTGGATCCTGGGTGCAGACCTACTCCACTCATCAGCCATGCTGTGGAGGCATCCCACATACAAAGCAGAGGAAGACTGGCACAGATGTTAGCTCAGGGCTAATCTTCCTCAAGCAAAAAAAAAAAAAAAAAAAAAAAACAGAGGAGGATTGGCAACAGATAGCTCAGGGTGAATCGTTCTCACAAAATAAATAAACAAACAAACACATATCAGTGCATATACTATATAGTATGTGTAATTGAGATTTTTGATGGTGAAATGCTGAGAAAGGCAGAAAAAAGTAATATTTTTTAAAAAAGTAATTGTTATTTGCTAAATCCTTTTGGTAGGCTATATTCCAACACAGTAGCACTTTGAGTTGGTTTTCAATTATGAAAAAGATTAGAGAGGAAATGAAACCACTATCTCAAAAAGATATCTGCCTTCCCATGTTCACTGCAGCATTATTCACAACAGCCAAGGTATGGAAACAACCTAAGTGTCCATCAATGCATGACTGTATCAAGAAAATAATGTGCTATACACATATGTATGTGTATATATAACGGAATATTATTCAGCCTTAAAAAAGAAGGAAATCTTGCCATTGGCGACAATATGGATGAACCTGGAGGACACAATGCTAAGTGAAATAAGCCAGACAGAGAAAGACAAATGGTAACACTTATATGTGGGATCTAAAAAAAGAAGAAAAAAACCAAAAATCAAAGTCATAAAAACAGAGAGGAGAAAGTGGTTGCTAGGGTCTGGGGGGTAAGGGAAATGGGGAGATGTTGGTAAAAGGGTAGAAACTTTCAGCCGTAACATGAATAAGCTCTGAGGACATAAAGTATAACATGGTGACTATAGTTGATAACATTGTATCGTATCATTGAAATCTGCTAAGAGAATAAATGTTAAATGTTATTGCCAAAAAAAAATTTTAAAAAGGTAAATATGTGAGGTATTGGATATATTAATTAACTGAATGGGAGCAATTCTCTCACAATGTATATGTATATCAAATCATCACGTTGTACACTTTAAATATCTTACAATTTTATTTGTTAATTATACTTCAATAAAGCTGAAAAAATAAGATTATAGTTTTTCATATATTTTATTAAGATTTCTGTGAGAAGTAATAGATATTTCACATTTCTATATTTTAGTGGCAGTGTCACCTCAAAAAAAGCTTTTTTTCCCCCAACCCTAAAGGTAATTTATAGAAAATATATTCAGAATCCAAGCCTGAAATAAGTAGACTGTAATGACCACCGATAGTCCATTTCTCTCCCTGAGATTTAGCTCAGAGTCTGCCTCTGATACGGAAATGCACCTTTCTAAAAAGCCCTCACAGTTTTATTCAGCACAAAAAACAGTAGACTGCTCTTTTCTATGACACCCCATATAATGCCTTCCTTCCAGAATATTTCTTTCCCTTGAAATTAAGCCATAAAATAAAATGTCTTGCTTGAAACAGTGTATCAGTGAAGTGAGACACACGTACCTGTGTAATTTGAGCTGAAATGCAGCATCATAGAGCCACATTTTTACTCAAGGAAGATACCCGTCAAAAACGATATTTAATATCAGTTCTATTTCATATTTCTAGGTAAAATTTTAGTTAACAGATAAGACATTATGATTTAATGAAGAATCAATTAACTTGCAAGCTATGATACATAGAGGATATGAAGAAAGGTTGGCCCTAGGCAAAAAGGTGAAATAAGTGAACTGCCTTTGGCCGCTGTTGTCGCTGGTGACATTCCATTCCAGGCAATACTTTCTCTCAAGCTGCTCATGGCCTATCTAGTACAGGCACTTCATTAACATGAAGTCCCCTGTGATCTGTACTTCTCCCTCAATCTCTTCTCCTTGGTGTTGGGGAAAGCTCTTTATAGAGCCATGCCTTTTGGCTCTTGTTGACTTCTTTCTCCTCCCCAAGCTATAGAAATGACAGATGACTCTCCAGCAGCCACACTGGACCGAGAGGCAGCCTTGAGATTAGAAGCTAAAGAATAAAGATGACAAACATAAAGACAGGAGGAGACACTCCCTCCCCTTTGTTTTTTCCAAGCTGGGCCTGGCAGAACGGCTCCTGTGAAGAAGGGTGGCGAGAAGGCCTGCCATCAACGAGATGGTGACCAGAGAATACATCATCAACATGCACAAGCTCAGCCATGGAGTGGGCTTCAAAAAGCATGCCCCATAGGCTTTCAAAGAAATTGGAAATTTGCCATGAAGAAGACAGGAACTCCAGAAGTATGCATTGACGCCAGGCTCAACAAAGCTGCCTGGGCCAAAGGAATAAGGAATGCCCCATACCATATCCATGTGTGGTTGTCCAGAAAATGTAATGACGATGAAGATTCACCAAACAGACTCTATATGTTGGTTACCTATGTACCTGTCACCACCTTCAAAAATCTACAGTCAATGTGGATGAGAACTAGCCACTGATTGTCAAATAAACTTATAAAACTGCAAACAAAAAAGACAGGAGAAGTCTAAGTCCCTGATGACATTGTGGAACTTCCATATGAGCATCAGACTGACACCTTCAAATGTCTCTGGTTAAATGAAGTATTTAAGTCAATGATACTTGACTTTTCTTCTATATGCACTTGAACCTAACTCTAACCAATGCACATTTATGCTGTGGAGGGGAAACTGGTTGGTTGGAGGACAAGGGGAAGAAAGGGATTTTTCACGGTATTTTCTTTTGAAAATCTCAATTTGAACCATGTGGAGATATTACCTAGTCAAAATTAAATTAAAATTTAAAAATTCCAGAAAATTAATAAAGTACTATGTCTGAAATATTAGGAATTGATATTGTTTAATGAAAATATTGAAGCTTATTCTATGAAAAAAGTTCATAAAAAGCTGGAATTAAAATTTTTTAATAAATATAGACAATGTGATATAAACCTCAATCGTTTCTTCCGCAAAACTTTGAAGTACATCAGGACAGGAACCATTGTGTTCATTTTTGTAACGAGCAACTAGTCAGGGGTTCTGCAGGTCATCCGTGCTTAAAAATGCTGCTTGAAAGAATAAAATGCCATAAAATGCACCACCATTGCAAGTGCTCTCCTCTGTGTGTGCCTGACAGTTATCTATAAAGCTGAATGTATGAGGAAGACTTTAGGCAAACACAGAAGAAAAAGATTAGACTTTTCGAGTAGAAGCTTAGCAGAACACAGTTATTGGTTAGTTATTTAAGCCAGTAAGCAAACATTATAAGCCCATTTATTTAACTGCACCAATAACTCATTTTTCTCTGCCAGTATTCACTACCTAATACATGTAATAATCCCCAAGTGAAAATTAAAAAAGTATTTACGTGGGGTGGGGCAGAGAATTGCTATTTAAAAAGTATTGTAGGAACTTAGCCGTAATTTGCATGATTTTTATTTTTCTAATATATTTATTCTATTAATGCAATTGCAAAGAATACAACCTACTAAACGTACACTTGACTAAAATTTTTATACTGAAAAATTCCACAAATAACTCTCTAAACATTATACCAATCAAGAATTTTGATTTATATTTTACATTTACACTATAACACATCTTTTTTTCGTTCTAGTAAAAAAAAAAAATTACCCATCTTCCCAAAAGGGATTGTTAACAATTATAACCAGCCTATGTGAAAATTTGAGTAGAATAGCTCAAATGGAATTTGCAAGTAAGGCCTTTTTACTGAGAAAATCCACGAAACTTTCAAAAGATTGATAGGAACGTGTAGCTTACTTTGTCAGTTTCATTTTTCATGTCCTGGTAATAAATGTTATTTTGATAAATAAAGATGATTTTTATTGAATTTATTGCACTGTGATTTTTATACAACTATGGTTCCTCAAGTAATGTAAAAGGAGGAACCATACTTCAGTACTCAAGCTGTTAATTCATGTTTCTTTTAAATTTATTTGTCAACATTTCCACATCTGTGTAAGAACTAGGTGAACTGATGATGTGGGTTAAAAATCCCAAGGAAAAAATGGGTGTAAGAGCCATATAAATATTTCTGGACTATCACTAATTCTACCTATTTGCCTCTCACCATTGCCCTATGAACCTTTTCATGTTGCATCCAACTGACAAAACAATGGTAATGACAGTGGAAAAAAGGCTATACCATAAACAAAACTTGGGTGGATTTGAGTATGTCCCACTTGCCATCAACCCAGCCATAATAGTAGGTGACAGAGGGAAGGAATTCCAGTCCCATCAGGTTACTTGCTTCTGTCTGGAGGGACCAACGCAGAACCAATCAAGACAGATTAGTTCTGAAATCAGATGAGCACCATCAAAGTAATGGCTGGTATAGTACTGGCTGCATGTGTCCTTTCAGGAGTTGGGCTTCAGCTGACAGCAAAAGCAAGGCAAAAGCTTCTGAATAAAGATACAGTCATAAAAAGAAGCTTTTACACTTGATATAAAACTGTGGTCGAAACATCGTCCATAAGACATCTAATTATCCCTGTCAAAGATTCTATGTTCAAAGCCCTTAGGAATGCAAGACCAGAAAAAAAGCTTGCCATTGTTCAAGAGTTGGTATGTTGACCTTATGGATGGAAATAATAATAATTTACAGAAGGTCCTCAGAAACATTTTCCAAAAGGCGTCTAAGATGCTTATAACATGGCCTTTATTGATTTTTTCCCTTTTGTGGGGAGCCAGACAAATTAATGAGATGTGACTATTACTTGTAAATAAGGTTATGGATCCTGGTTATGGTGGACTGACAGTCAACGCCCATTTTAACCACCTACTGGAGTGCTTTCCTGTATTGTACTGGCTGGAAAGCTAAAAACCATATAAAGATCCTCCTGCAGTTGGATGTGAGTGGGTTTGGCCAGTCTCCAAACTGCTCAAGGTTAGGAAGTGGGAAGTGAGGTAGAAGCTATGCTGCTGGTTTTTCTCGCAAGCGTGACATTGGAAGCATTTGGCTTTCTTATAGCATCAGCAGAGTTTCCAATATCTGGCCACTAGCTTTGTGGATGCTGAAAAGGAGAAAGGCAGGTATCTGTTAGGCTAGTGTAGACTGTAACAGGCGCCACACAGTTGTGTGGCTGGCAGGAATGGTGGTAGCTTCCTGATCACAGGGACTTCCTGTCAGGGAATGGCAGTGAGGTTCTGGGGCCAGCAGCTGAAGCAGCAGTTTCCCAACTCAGCAGGCCGCTTCTGTATCATAGAGGAGGGAGTAATTGCCGTGGTGGCCTGTGTGATGGCTTTTGATGTTCATCAAAGCTCAGTCTAGATCGCTTCTTAAGTCCTCCCAATGACACTATAATCCATTTAATGTGCCATTATAAATACTTTTCTGCTTAAACCGGATTTTGGCCTTTGCAGCTGAAACCTTATCTAGACATGCGCCAGCACATACATACCTCTTCCAAGAAACCGATTTCCAAATTGTAGTGGAGAGGAAGAGCAATGCAGGGTTTAAAGGTCCACAGGGAATGGAGCACTCCAAAATACTGCTCCAGGGCTAATGGTTTCTAACTCTGCCTTCCCTCACTCAGACTGAAGATTTGCTCGTGGTGACACTGAGATGTTTTCACGGACCAGGAGAGACCAATGTTTAAAATAGTCCCTAGACTTGAAGTGTCCAGGTTGTTGGTATAAGTACTTCCAGAATAATATCCAGGATTTAAAACGCCAAGTATAAAAGGACAGCAAGCCCGTTAAGAACTAAGCTTCTCAAATTCAGTGAGACCCTACCTGCTGGGAACAGCGTCCTGGCAGCCGCAGGCCTCCATTAGTTCTTAGAGGCAATAGGGTTCTGAGACGCTATATCCACTCCTGCCATGCAGCCATCTACCTTTCCAGAAGATGCTCTGCCTCTGGCTATTTCAACTGGAAACTTAATTGAACTACACCGTGTTGCATGTGGTCTTTTCCCATCAATCCATAGTTCACTTGACTTGAAATATTCAGGTCTCTTGATAAAAGTTTTTTTTGTTATTATCTAAAGATTCTTTGGCTAAGTTTCTCTTTGCCAGAAAATAACAGTGTTTCTATTTATCCTCATCAAAGTCTCAAGGAAAGTTAGAAGAAAAATAAGACTATGATTATCTGTCACCGTGGGCCTTCAGGTTTTGTGATAAAAGGACCCCCAGTCCCCTCTTACAGTTCAGGAGGCTTACCTGCAGGCTGTGGGTAGGGTTGCCAGATTTAGGAAAACAAAATAAAAAATAAAGATACTCAAATTTGAATTTCAGATAAATAATGAATAATTTTTTAGTATAAGTTTGTCCCATGCAATATTGGGGACACATTTATATTTAAAAAGTATTTATGCGATATCCTGATATTAAAAAAGTATTGATTGTTTATCTGGAAATCAAATTTAACTGACCATCCTATGTTACATGTGTCAATCCTAGCTGTGGAAAGCCCCTTGCATGTATGACCACTGCAGAGTGACCTCATTCTAGAGCAGCTTAGGGGCCCGCCATTGTCTAAGGACTTAAGACACCTGCCTCAGACAGAAGGAAAGAGCTAAGTGTGGCAACTTAGGGCACTTTAAATGATGGGGACTAAAGAGTAAATGAAACTCCTAATTGGCCTCAGACTCTGGGAATTTCCTGCGTTTTGTTTCCTTGAA
The DNA here is from genome assembly GCF_021613505.1 of Equus quagga. NCBI lineage: Eukaryota > Metazoa > Chordata > Mammalia > Perissodactyla > Equidae > Equus > Equus quagga. The sequence continues at coordinate 47,266,712 of NC_060272.1, read as the reverse complement.
CCTAGATTCATGCATGTTCTTGCCCAGGAGATGCGGCCCAAGTTTTGGCACTCTATAACCTGTGCTGCTTCCTTTTGTACCTCTGGCTGTCAAGAAGCTCAAAAATAAATCACAGTATTGACTTCGCAGTTTCTTCTTCATCCTTTAAATAGACAAGTTACCTCAAATTCTTTTTAAAAAGAGATGGGCCATAAAATATTGATTGAATCAAATGAGCTGGCTTCCTCTATGGGAGTCATGAATAGTCAGTGAAAGAAACAGTTCTAGAAATTGCACACAATAGAAGTCACCTTCCTAATTTTTCCATCTGAGGAATAAGGCATAATCGTTGTGTTTACTTCAATAGTTATATAAGTTAGAAATTTGGCTATACAAGTTTTAAAACAGTATGGTATCCTGCACTATTGTTGCTGTGATGAATATACGGCCCAGAGCAGAAAAGCTATTCTAGATTTTCAACTTTTATTTACCAAGGCATGTACTCTCTAACACAGAGAAGAGAGCAGTATCAAGCAATTTAGTGTTTTTATTTGTTAAAAGTGTTCTACCGCTAAAGTATGAGACGCAAAAATGTGGCTAAACTTTGAAATGTAATATATATCTGGAAATAAAATAATTTGCAGCACAGTTAAGTTTTGCTCAAGTCTGGAGAGATAACATGAAATATTCTCAGACTAGCAATTTGCTGACTAGAAAATCACTATATTTTCAATCAGCCTAATATGGCAGTTGTTTTTCATATGCAAAGAAAAGCTAAGGAAGACTTAGAGTCTGTAGATATTTGACATAGCTTGGCAAAATTTAGCTGCTGGTTTCTTCTTATCCTTATTATACGTGTTCCATATGAGACTTATTATTATCCACGAGAAGAAATAATAGAAGCAAAGAGAAGCAAAAGGAAAGTCCAGACTGGCATGCATTAACTGCTTGTCAACTGTGGTTTTCCTAATGAATTGCCCCGTTGCTCTGTATCTCACTGATTACAGTACAACAGCTTTCATTAGTCACTGCAAATAAGACTTAGTGCCACCTTATTTACATTCTATTGCAAATAATTAGCATTTCATATTAGAATCGTCCAAGGCACTTCTGAACTTACAGCAAGACTATTTGACATCATCCAATACTTGATTCCATCCGGAACAAGCTTGAAAACAGATTCTGTGCTTTTTAGTTACAACGGTGTCACCAATGAATTCTACCATGGCTTAAATTCCTGCCAATACTGTAGCTGGGGATATCAAAACGCTGCAGTAATTAGACCTTGCAAGCCTGACTTCCCTAGTGGTGGAACTGTCACAGAAGGGGAGAAATTGATATTCAAAGTTTATAATAACTCAAACCTCTACAATTATTGCTAGAACATGAATGCTACCATTTTAAACAGCAGAAAGCAACTTAAGAAAAAGACTTATTACAAAGGTAAAGGACAGAAAAAAAATAACATCTGCTTTGATGACCAATGCCTTTTCTCTGCTAAAAATTTATAATTACTTATTAAAACTCCAACCTGATTATTAACTTGGCGAGGAATTATTTCTTTTGAAAATGTAGCTGCCATATTTAACAGATTATAAAGCCTATTGTATTACATAAATTTGAACTTCACAAGAACATTATTCTAGAATTAAATATATAGATTTGCATATATTATTATTTCATATAGCCAAGTTTATAGAAAGCATTTTGTACAAACCAGTTATTTTCATCTCTATATATAATAATATAGTGTTTGTGGGTGTGTACCTACATATGTGTACACGTACGCAATTGTTTACATGTAACTAATGTTTTCTCCAACATGCACATACAACAAAACAGGAATTAATGAATCAAATAATTCTGAATTTGTATGACTAGGTTGCTTACAGACAGAATGAGTTAATCTGAACATAACACTTTATGATAGGGTAACCATCAGCCCCAAGCAATGGCTGGGTTCCATATGTCTGCTCTTATTTCTCTGGCCTTTCCATCACTGGCTCTGTGCTACGTATATAGCTCCTGATACCTACTTCAGGGCCTCAGGAGATAACTGAACCTCCTGGTCCAGTTAGCCAACTCAGGAATCCACAACCCTTCACGTATTTCTTCCATTTCCACTAAGTCACAGATTCAGCCTAAGAGTCTACAGATGGCTGATCTAGCAGCCCTGCACTCATAAGAGGGGTGATCTGTTGGACTCTTCCTATCTCAAGTATTTCACTTGTCAATTAATGGTTAACTGTCCTCAGTAGACATTTGAGAAAAACAGGCAAGTGGGTGTTAAAATGAAATATAATAATAATTTAAAAAAATTAGCCTTAGGTGCCAATACAAACACATTAAAAATAATAGTGTGCAAGACTGTTGGCTAAAAGTTTCCAGTGAATGTAGCAGAGATTAGAGGTTAGAAATCAACAACAATAATAAAATATCAACTTAGTTGATAAAGGCGTTTCACACAAATTACTTTTTCTATAAAAAGACTGAAGACCTTCAAAGAAACAGGCTCTTTTTTACATTAAATGTTTTATTCCTTACCGTGTCTCCCAATGGGGTCAGTGAATTAGCTCTATCTGAAGAAACCTCCTCAAAACAAAGCAAACCTCTGTGGATTTCTTGCAAGGTCACTGTGACCTGCAGTAACAAAGGGAGTTTATTTTCCCCTGGCAACAGCTGGTGGTCAAATCTAGAATATAGTTCCTTAGGAGTATAGGTTATTGTGCAGGAAATTGGGATGATAATTAGGTTCTATATCCACGGGGTCACATAGAGCATAGTAAACAAGTATTTGATACTCAGGGAAGAGGACTGTTAGAACTTGTCTGGGCTGATACAGTCTGCCTCCTTCCCAAATGTCTGCCTAAAATGAACAAGGACATTTGGAAACTTTTTCCCCATAGGAGTCCTTATCGTCATCCATCCATCTCTCTCAAGTAAAGAATAGGGACAAATGCATGAGTCTGAATCCTACATCTGCCATTTACTAGCTATTTATCCTTGAGCAAGGTATTTAACATTTCTGTGCCTAAAGTTCCTCATCTCTCTCTCTTTCTCTCTCTCTCTCAATAGAGGTAGGTATAAATGGCATTTCAGTTTTATACATAAGACTGAATATATACACACATACCTATATATAGAGAGATAATAGGTATATATATACACCTATTAATTACAGAATTTTTGTGATGAGAGAATCAGTTAGTACATGTAATGGCAAAACACTGCCCAGCTACAGTAGTAGCTACATAAATGTTGCCTGTTATTTCTATTGTTAGGAAGATGTGATGCAGAGAAAAATAAACCATTGTGAACTTTTGAACTTAGAAAAGGGATTTCTTGTCTAGTCTGTTATTAAAGAGGCCTGGTGTGGCCTTACCAGTTAGTCTGCCACTACACATGTAATTTGACATGCAGCCCTAATACCTACATTTTGGTCTCCAACTCTCTTCTCCATTAAAGAAAGTGAGTATCTGTGGAGAGCAATTGATTCCAGTTCTGCAGAAGGGGAAAAAATAGTCAAAATGAGCCTAGGACATATTGTTGCCCAACTGGAAGGACTATTAAAAAAACGCCTGGTGTGGTTTTAAAGGGACCCAGAAACTTGAAGAGGGCTCTTACTGGACAAGTCTGACAATGTGGGCATCAACAAGAATATAAAAGAGAAATTAGTCCTTGTGAGTTGAAATCTATTCTCCCAGTTTCTTGTTTGTTGGCTCATATTTTAATATGTGGTAAGGCTAGACCCCCTACTGGTTTTTCTCAAGTTTTAATACTTTTCCTAGCTTTTGCTTGTTTTTCTATTTGAATTTTAGAATAAGCTTATCTATTTCTAAGGAAAATTCTGTAGGTAATTTTATTATAAATGACTTAATGTTGACTGATATCTTTATGAATAAAGAATTCCTAGAAATAATTAAGAAAAATACCGACAAAACAATAAAAATGGGAAAAGGATATAAAAAGATATAAGATCTATAAAAAAGAAGAACTTAAATAGAACCTGACTATTGGGATTTGAGGCCACTCCTCCTCATACTAGCTGTTGTTATACTGGCAAGTTACTTAATCTTTTTGAACCTTACTTTTGTCATTTAAAAACAAGAGATATTACCTCCTACTTCACAGGGATGTTGTGATGATCAAATAAGATACACATATAAAATACTTAGCACAGTTCCTGGTGCCTAGTAAGTGCTCAATAAAAATAAGATACTGTTATTGCTGTCAAATAAAATTCAAACTCCCTACCTTACCTACAAAGGCCACTGCCTTCTATCCCAGCCTCTCTCTAAAACTTCTCCATTCATTCATCTTTGCCATTCATTCACCACTTTTTCATCAACATCACTCTTCTGTTGGTTCATCTAATAAGCCCAGATCTTTCCTGACCCCATCCATTCACCATTGCTTCTTCCTTGCTCTTTTATTAGCTGGGACCTTCCAGGGTCTCCCTTTACTTTGTAGCTCTTACGTCACTGTCTATGAAAGGCTTCCACCAATGATCACATCTCATTTACTTTCTTCACAGCATTTATAACAAGCTGTTATTTGATTTATTTATTTACTTGCTGATGCAAGAGAAGGTGGACCTTATCTACAAGGGAAGGAATAGCTAGAGCCCCAGCATCTACAACAGACACTCCTGGGAGCTACACAATGCATACTTATTGAGGGAATGTCTCAGCATTAAACTATAAAACACTGATAAAGAAACTGTAGATTTTATGCTTAACAGCAAATGGTATTTCGAGCTTAAATGTTTAACTCTGATTAACGTCTCATAAAGTCCAAAAGAAAATCCAATCATATAATTATATCAAGAAAGAATATTTGGAACGCTGAGACAAGCAACAGTACAACAACAAAAATGAATGCCATTTTGATAAATATTAAGCAACCTAATTAGACAGCCACCATACCTACTTCTGTATAACATTTTTGACCTGCAAATTGTGCCTTCACACAGTAGAGGCAGCTCTGTAATTACACCAATCACTACAGTTAAAAAGCTTAGAAAGAGAATGAGCCAGTAAATCAACGTAAAAGACATAACTGTCATATTTGAAGCACACGAGGCTGCTTGTTAGCCATAGGCCAATATACCTATTAAAAAGGAAAACAGCGAGAAGAACCCAAAAGTCAAGTTGTTGAGCTTTTCATAGCTGAAATGAAAATGTTTATACCTAAATTTAGAAAGATTTCTAGCTTCTTTTCTGGTGGTTTCACTTGAATTTGATGGTTTTTAACATCTAGATGGTCTCTACTGATCATCTGTCAGCATCCTAGTGTCTGTGTCACTGAGAATATTTAAAAGCCTGTTATTATGAGCACTGATCCACTGTGCTAAACTATGTTGACTCTTTGCGGGATATTAGATTAATTCAGAACAATAACAGCATAATGTTCTTTATATAGCCAAAGTGAGTTAACAAACTCCAACTCTGATCGTCATTGTTTGGTAAAATTTGATTTGTCGCGTTTTCTGATCTGTACAGAATGCTGTTAAAAAACCTTCCCAAAAAGGTCCTTTTCTGAAACAAATAGTTTACCATTCTCTACTCCTTCAAAATTTAGTTCAAATAATATTTTGTTTATAAAGTCTTTTTAGTTTATCTGTATTCTTATTACTATAATCTTAAGTATTTATTTATAGTTCTATTTATTATAAGTTGGTATTAAAGGGGTTGGTTATTAATGATGTAATATATTTAACTGTGTTTGTGTTCTTTACAATTCAGTCTATAAATTCCTTGAGGGTCTGGAGCCTAATCTTTGTTACTTCTTAATAGGAGACTGTGGTGTTAGCATTAATTTTTTTTTGGACAAGGGTACCTCTCAGTTTAGTTTCTTAATCAGTAAAATGAGAGAACTAGAATAGAACAGTATTTTCTAAATTTCAGGTCTCTATACACCAGGACTGCCATTATACACTCTTTTTTAAATGGAATACAGTAGATTAGAACAGACTGAGTTAGAAACGAAAATAGACTGCATCACATGAAGCAAAGGTAAAAATTGTGCATTTTTTGTCTTTGGGTGTTTAGGTAAGTGTGTGCACAGATATATACAGTAGGTTTTGGTGTATCATGTTTTTCTAAATGTGGTTGAAGTCCAAAAAGTTTCAAAGCCACTAGGGATAGACCTTTAGATTCCTTCAATATCTAGATTCTGTAATTTGTAAGGCACTCACTTAGATGTTAATCTTTATTCTTATATCATTGCTTATTGAGAACTATTTGAATTACATGTAATTTATCCAAAAAAGACTATTAAGAAAAATTCCAATAGATAAGCACATTAATAAGAAAATGTTCATTATTGAGTAAAACTGGGAAGAAATAGATTTCTAGTGACTTCCTTTTCTAAAAACAAAGCCAGAACTTAATTTCCATAAGAATTTCAATTTAAAACACCATAATCTGAGTATAACTACTAAGAAGATGATAATAAAATCTCCTATTGAAAAAGTAGGATGTAATCAGTGTGTCCCATCATCTTATTCTAAAGTTTGAAATAAAAATACGCTGAAAGATTTCTGGTAGATGTCCTTATAAAAGAAAAACATATAATCTTTGATGAATTCATTATAGATAAAATCTGAAGAATGATATCCGAGATATGAGAGATTATATTTAAGTCTCTGTACTTTCACTATCACGGCCCTTAGGTTTCTGATATATGTTTGCTTAGGAAAAAAAACCCCAAGGCACATATTCACCCCAGTCTCTTTCCACTGTCAACCTCAACAGGTTAAAGTACTATTCAGAGGGCAAATATGTAGTAATCTGTCACCTTCCTTTTCAGCACCCATCACAGACATCACTAAGGGAGCACAATGTTCTTTCCAATTGAGCCCTTCTCAACCCAATACTCCAGGAAGTGAATGACAGTCAGTAAGTTGCTGAGAGGAAACATTTTCCTTAACTGGCCCAGATCAGAATCTATTTATGCCTGAAAACTTTGGCATGGAAACCAAGTTGCCATTACACACATACACACAAACACCTGTATATTTGCCCAACTGATTGATCTATATGTGCACTCAGAAATCTGGCATGATTTACATAGCAATAAAGCATGATATTATCAGTAACTCTCACCTTTCATTGTGTTTAGTTCCTGAAGTTGCTTGATTCAATGAAACTCAAGTTATCCATAATCTTAGAGTTCAGAAATCAAGAGCATAGATGAAAGTAGATATCTAGTTCTTATGGTCCCCCTTTCTTTGTCCCCACCACCTCCCCCCAACTCACATTCCCATCAAATGGCTTAGTAACGGAAATCACACACAATATGTGATGTTCTGCATTAAAACAAATATAATAATAAGTATTATTTATGGATAATAGAGTCTTGGGGGTGAAAAAAGAAAAAACACGAAAGGATAGTCTAATCCAACAAAAAGCACTATAAAGTCTGACTATTGAAAACAAAAACCTAATTTTCTCTTTTTGCTCATCAACATCATCTCATATCAAAAGTTGAATTTTATGAATTATTGAATTGGTGAGTAAATTTGCCCCTTTAAGTCATCTGACTTCACCTCTGAGGAGTCATGTCACTTCTTCTTCATGTCAATGTCTTGCATGGCTGAGTTGCCACACTCCGCTTTGGCCACTAAAGCTCAAGTCATTCGGAGCCATCAAATCAATTATAACAGCGGCTGCTGTCTTACACCGACAACCAGTGATTGATAACAAAACCTGTCTGCTTTTAGTTCTCCTCTGACAGCAACAAACCAGTCCCTGCCTGCTCTTACTGGCATTTGTCATAAATCAATAGCAATTCTACCACGCAGAAAGGTGCTGGCCACTCTCTCAGTCCATCTGGTCTGATTTTATTTTCAAATTTTAAAAATATAACTATTAAGCAAGATTAATGCCAAAAGTTTATTTCTTGAAGTGTCTAATATTACATGTAAGTAATCTCATAACTTGACACCACATACCGTTCCTATTCTTTAATTTGATTTCTAAAGTAAGTGTCTAAAACGCCACTAAAACTTTGGAAGAGAAAATTTTACACTCTGAAATTCTGCAATTCTACATTTAGAAGAAAAAAATGACATTTCCTTTCAGATGATTTCAGATCTGATGTCATGCTTTTAATTGACTGTTTAAAAAAATGTGTCAACAAAACTTCTCAAAAAAATTTTTTTTTTAACTATTCCACAGTGTCATTACAAATATGAAGTAAAAACCTAATGGAATATTACAAGCAAATATTAGTCAACAAGCATTGAATATTAAGTACATGCAGATGACTTTACTTTGCAGATATGAAAATATGAAATTTTCTGAGAAAGTTATTACCTATGGACTGAGACTGGTGCACATTAAATATTTTGTGGTGTTGAATAACACCTAGTCATTTTCAGGAAAAGAAAACAATACTGAAATAATTTCTACAATTTGGAGAACAATTGAGAATTTGTAACACCTTACCAAACAATTATCAACATCAAAAATATTTAATAAAAAATCTGGACACATTTGACATGGTATTAGGTAGCATGCTAATTCAAGCAGGAATGAATGATTCTTGCAGGGATCTTGCACAATAAGAGTAAAATAAAGATAATTCATAACAACATAAAGCACTTATGCAGGGAGAGAGGAGAAGAAAAGGGAGGAAACACATTAAGCATGCATAGTTCACATCAGGCACTGATAGGTCCTTCATATACATGATTTCATTGGCTTCTCAAACCTCTAAGGTAGGCATTTTTATTCCCAATTACAAAAAAATGACATGAGGTTATGTTAAACTGAATTTGAAGTCAGTTCTGCTTGATTTCAAACCCTATATTCTTTGTGTGCTCATTTACTTACCATCTATCAAGAACTTACTATATGATCTATGCTAAGCTAAGCATCAGGCATAGAAAAAAATGAATAAAACTAAGGCACTAGGACTACAGGCAAACAAAAGAGACACAATACCAAAGAGGTCCTACCAGCCATGGAATATAAAAGAGAACACAGTATCTAAGACACTAATGGTTCTACCAGCTCCAAACCCCAAAATGTGTTTGCTTACAAAGCTTGACATAAATCTCAGTTCAGCTAACTAGATGTATGACCCTGGGTAAGTTTCCCTCTTAAATTCACCTTTTTTTAATCTGTAAAATGCATTTACCCCAAAAAGGTTGATTTAAGTTTGAAATGAATGAACTTAGACAAGAAAACCCTGGGCGTATGGTAGCTGCTCATTAATATTAGTTTCACTTCTGCCTTATACATAAATCCTCACCTTCCAAGTTTAGTTGCCATAATCAGAAATACACAAGACCTATCTTCTTCACTTAAAATGTAAAGTTACCTGATTTATAGAATTCCCTGACCAGAACTGGTACCCATGGTAACAATGGCTTGGGGTCAAGAAGGTGGCCTGCCAAGGTAAGGGAACGATAGCAGCAAGAGGGTGTGGGTGAACAGGGTGGGGGGATCTGGAGTGACCACTGAAGGAGCAGGAAGGGTTCAGCAGAGCAGCCTCCAGAGAGACTGAGCTGTCTGCACTGCCCAGACCCAGGACATGCTGACTTGACAAAACAGCAGCTAAATTGCTTAAGAATTGTCATATTCCCTTAAGCTCACTTCCTCCCTCCCTGTGCTGGGGGGAGAAGGAGCTGTTACACTAGGCGGGCCCCAGCTGAGATAGACTTCACCTACTGTCAAATACCAACACTACTAAGAAGAAAATGTGCACAAGAGAATACTGTCAACGTTATATGATTAACACATGCTAGTAATCCATGAAGACATTTTTAAGTGGCATCACTTTAAAAATCTACTGCTTCACATAATAGCTTGCAGCACCCATAAGGGAATTCTGTAGATAAGTCAGTTCTACATCTGTTCCAATAGCAGTTACAGATGGACTTGAAATGTATCTTCCTAAATTTTAGATAGTTTGACCATTGTACGTATTATCTAGATGCCTCCTTGTATACTGAGATATTTTCACCAACACATCATCTGGCCACAAAAACTTGACTATGTTTATAACCAAAGGCTTTTCCACGGTTCGAACACAGCAGTAAAGCAATACAATTTCATGTATTAAGAATACTTCAAGGGTGAAGTTTAAACTTCTCACTGGCCTCCTGTCTCTCCTGACCATGCCGTAAGGATCTATCCCACATGCTTAGGTCCAAAGTATTAAAATTAACAACTGTTAGTAGAGGGATTAGTAAAGGGATTTGAAGTCTTGAATTTGCATTTTGTTAAAAATGTGATCCTCTAGAAAAACGTGCTGTATAAAATAAACTAACCACATTTCATCTACTGAATTGTAATTTGGATCTTGAATGTATTTAGCATTCTAATATTGAACTGTTGGAGGCTGCATGGTATAGCAGAAAAACCTTATCAGATACAAGAATTACAAATTCTTTACGTTGGATGTAGTGATGTGAGCTGGTCACTTAATTACTCGCAAGGACCCATCTTCTCATTTGTTAATTGGGAATGTTAATATCAACATGTGTGGGGGATCAGAATTTGCCATCTCAAGATGTGTCTCTTGGCATGAGGATTATTTTTGGCTGGTTATTTTTGTTTTAAAAACTGCAGACATATGAAAAGCTCTAAAAACCAAGTAGAAGTTATCCTTTGTAAGAGACATTTACATTTGTAAGGGAAATCTCCATTTGTAAAGATATCTCCCTCTCTGTACCAGGAAGAGGGATGACCTTATCTCTAGAAACTCATCAATGCAGAAGGCAAGGACTTAAATCTGCATAATTACCTTACTCTTGTTTACTGTGCTTTTTCTGCTAATCTCCCTTAACTGACTCTCCCCACGCCCAACATCCTCCTTTGTGTTTAGCTGAAGATGGTATTTAAGGTTGCAACCTTAGCTATTCTGGTAAGTTGCTCAGTTTTCCTTGGTTTCTCCCATGAATACATGCTATAAAGCTTTGTTTGATCTTCTCTTGTTATTCTGTCTCACGTCAATTTAATTCAAAGCCCAGCCAGAAAGACCTAGAGGGGAGAGGAATTGTCTTTCACCCCTACACATGTGTACCTCACAGTGCTGTTCTGAGGATCAATGACAATACCACCAGTACCTGTAGCATCAGAAGTACAATACAGTTCCCCTTATCTACAGGGGTTACATTCTAAGACTTCCAATGGATACCTGAAACTGTGGATAGTACCAAACTCTACCTATACTATGTTTTTTCCTATTCATACGTACCTATGATGAAGTTTAATTTATAAATTAGACACAGTAAGAGATTAACAACAACTAATAATGAAAGAGAACAATTATAACAACATACTGTCGTAAAAGTTACTGTAGGTCTTAGCAACCTCAGGATATGATTTTTTTTCTTTCCTTACTAAGTTGAGAACTTTCACCTTCTCATTTAAAGGAAGCACTTTAGGGCTTCTCTTTGGCATATATGAATTGCCAGCATCGCTACTCTTGAGCTTTGGGGACATTACTAAGTAAAATAAGGGTTACTTAAACACAAGCACTGTGATATTGTGACAGTCTATCTGGTAACAGAGATGGCTACTAAGTGACTACTAAGCTAACAGGCAGGTAGCATAAACAGTGGACAAAGGGATGACTTACATCCCTGGCAGGATGGAGCTGGATGGTGTGAGATTTCATCAGGCTACTCAGAATAGCACACAATTTAAAACTTATGAGTTGTTTATTTCCTGAATTTTCCATTTAATATTTTCAGATTGGGGTTGGCTTTGGGTAACCGAAACCATGGAAAGGAAAACTGTGAATAAGGGGGACTATTGTAGCTTCTATGGTCTTTCATGTCTATGAGTATTACTCCGGACCAAGCATTCTGTGAAAAGCTTTTAACCACAGATCTTATTTAGTACCTGTAGCAATCTACAAAGTACACTTATTTTATGAATTTTAAAGAAGAAATAGGTATAGAGAGATTAAACATTAAGTAAATACTAAAGGTGGGATTTGAACCCAGGTCTGCTCACCCCAATGCATATCTTCTTACTACAGTGCTGTGCTGACTCCTGTTAAGCACTGCAAAAATGCAATGGAGGACAACAGAAAATACACAAGAGCATACTTACATGCCAATCATAAAAATTTAGCAGACATACATCATTCACATTTTTGATACCGTGTATACAACCATTTTACTTACTTATTCAAGGGTAGATTGCAGAATCATTTCAGAATATTCTTTCCTTAGAAAATACATTCTTGCCTAAGAATAATTAAGCATAGAACTTAAGAGATATCTATTTTGGAGTCAGAAGAATCTGAGTTCCAATCCACCTCTACCATACTCTACATATGAGACAATATACAAATGATTTCACCCCTCTTTACCTTGGAAATGGGAATAGTCCGACTTGCTTCAGAGGACCATGTAAGAGTTAAGATAAGTACACAGTGCCTGTCACATGGACAGGGCTCAGTAAATGGTATCTGATGATATTAATTACAACGATAGCACTGATGACATTTAATTAGTCTGTGTGCTGGGATTTCCCATATGCTAAGTCTAACACCATGGACCAAGGCCTTCTATAATCTGTAAAATTAGCAAACAATGGACATTTAAGCAGTAAATAAAAGTGCCATGGAAGAAAGTGAAAACAAGTTAAATTCTAGCTTAAGCACCTTGAGAAAAACTTCATCAAGTTGGATGTAAAGGGTCAAGAAACATAAGAAGCTTGAATTACATAACTTACCTACCTTTCTTTTACAAGTTAGAATCATTTGATCTATATTGGAGAAACAACATATTTACTACCCCCTCATATCTTTCACACTATAATAAGGGGATAAGAAGCAGGGGATGAGGGAACAAGAAGATGAATGGAGAAGGTGTAGCCCAAAAGCATAGAGGGTATTCTCTCAAACAGAGCTGGTGAACAGTGGAGTAGCTCAAGGAATCCATTCCTAAGGCTGAGAAGGGAAAAGAGACAAAAGGGATGGTGAGCAAACAGGGGTGAGGTTAAGTGATGACCTGGAATTGTAGGAAAGCAAGGTGACTAGTTATTTCCTGCACCCACTCTAGCCATTACAGGTCATTTTTACAGTTTAACCAGCTGTCATCCCTGACGAGACAAACATGATAAACTGAAAGCAAACATTAAAATTAAACATATGCAATTTAAAGGAAAGAGAATTGGGTACACAGGATGAAGTAGTCAGGAAAGAAGAAATACACAGGGAAGCTTTTTCTTGAATTTCCTCTCATTACAGGAATTTTTTTGGGGGGTTGCATACATGGGACACAAATATGCAAAGAGAAAATGTGAGTAAATATCTATACAGGGGAAAGAAAAAACATTCTGATAGCATTTATGCCATTGTACTACTTATTTGAATTTCCCAAATCTACATAATGAAAATATTACAGATTTAAGTGTATTTCAGAGAGATGAATACCAACAGAAGGCAAAGTTATAAGTATTGCTACCAATAAGAAAAAGGGTTGCAAAATGATACTTTTTAAGAGATATATCCCATTCTATAATGTTAAATTATTTAAATAATATTAAATAAGTTAAAAATGATTAGGCAGACTGATAACAAAAATTTCATGCAAAAATAACATGTATAGTCCAATTCAAATATAGCAAATATATCCACAATAAAAGTTTATAAAATAAAGTCTCTTAAATTCCAAATTTTGACCTATTTGGATATTATTCACCATAATATGATTTTGAAATAGAAAAAAAGAAGTCTGGAAACTACTTGTATCCCAATCACATTCATAGTTTCTAATTTGATTTTTTTATCATGAATATTGCCTTAAATTGACAAAAGAATATTTTTCTGCCTCCTCTATGTCATTTTAACATAATAGTGCTAAATCAAAATTATGTAAAGTAAATCAAAAATATATAAAACAAAGAGTAAAACATTTTCAAATATTTAAGCTATATTCTTTTTTGACAGTTTGCACTCTAAAGTTAGGAATTAGGGATTGTAAAAATTAGGAATTAAGGTCTTAAAATATATTTGTGAATGTCGATCTGGTACAGTTAACTTTGTTATAAGAAAAGTGGAAAGTGTTAAAAATATTATCCTTTAAAAATATATAAGAAAGATGGGGAGTTAGTGTTTAATGAGTGCAGAATTTTAGCTGGGGAAGATGAAAAAGTTCCAGAGATGGATACTGGTGATGGTTGTAGAATAATACAAATGTATTTAATACCACAGGACTGTATACTTAAGAACGGTTAAAATGGTAAATTTTATGTTATGTGTATTATACCACAATAAAAAAGATTAAGAAAAAGGATGAAAAATACAGGATAAAGATGTAAATAAAAATTAAAAATAGAAGATTAAAAACTTCATATTCTAGATAGTAGCACTATACAAAAGGTTAAAAAAAAGCTTTTAGAAGGAAACAGAATATATTCATGACCTTTGGGTAGACAAAGATTTTTCCTAGAATTTTCTTTTTTTCCTGAGTAAGATTTGCCCTGAGCTTATCCACTTATCCACTGCCAATCTTCCTCTTTTTGTATGTGAGCTGCCACCACAGCATGGTCACTGACAGACAAATGGTGTGGGTTTACGTCCAGGAACCGAACCCGGCCCACAGAAGTGGAGCACACTGAACTTAACCACTAGGCCACCGGGGCTGGTCCAAAGATTTCTTAAATAGGATAAAACTGTTAACTTTTCCATATTCACACATATGGAAAAAGTTAATTAATTGGACTACATTAAAATTAAGTCTTTGTTCATAAAAATACCACTGAAAAAGTCAAAAGGTAAGCTATAGAGTGGAAGAACATATTTATATTACATATATTCACCAAAGAACTTGGATCCAGAATACATCAAGAATTCTTCAAATTAATAAGAAAAAGACCAACTCAACAGAAAAATGGACAAAAGACTTGATCAGGTACTTCATAAATGAGGTTACAGATTAAAGGAAATACAAATTAAAGTCCCAGTGTACAGTCACATGTGGCATAACGATGTTTCAGTCCATGGTGGACTGCAAATACAATGGTGATCCCATAAGATTAGTACCATATAGCTTAGGTGTATAGTAGGCCATACCATCTAGGTGTAAGTGACTGTAGGAGAGGAAGAAATTTTCCTCTAACCTTCTAGGTTCTTCTGGCTGGTCTAAGAATTAAATTGACATGAGACAGATTAACAGGAGAAAAATAAACAAAAGTTCAACAGCATGTATACACGAGAGAAACCCCAGAAAAATGAATCACTTACCAAAATGGCTGAAGCCCTCACCTTCAATACCATCCTCAACTAAAGACAAAAGAAGATGGGGGTGGGGAGAGTCAGGGACTTCAAAGGGAAGGCAGGCAATTCACAGGTAGGTGGAAAGGAGCCAATCATTTGGAAAACAAGTGTTTGGCCACAGAAACAGAAGAACACAGAGGGGAGCCCAGCAAACAGGCTTTTCTAGGTTCCTCTCTACCACCTAGTTCATGTTATGCTAAGGTGACAGCTTGCTTGCTGAGACATGATTTTTTTAATCTGAATTCTTTTAGGCATTTAAGGGGGAGGTAACAAAAAAAAAAGCTTTCTGAGTCTCTTGTTTCTTAAAAATAATCAGCCTAAAATAATCTCCATGTTAAAGAGACATATTGTGGGGTGGAAAATTTGGTTCCCCTTTAGTACACTCTATGATGTTCATACAACGAGGAAATTGCCTAATGATGCATTTCTCAGAAGGTATCCCCAACATGAAGTGAAGCATGACAGTAATACAAATGCACACCAGCAGAATGGTTAAAATACAAAAGAATTTAAAAAGACTAGCAATATCAAGTGTTGCTGAGAATATGAAGCAACTGTAATTTCATTCACTACTGATGGAAGTATAAATTGCTAAGATTTCTTTGGAAAATCTTCTGGTAGTGCAGTCATGAATTACTTAAAAACAGGGACATGTTCTGAAAAAAGAGATGTTAGGCGATTTTGTTGTTATTAGAACATCAGAGTGTACGCACACAAACCTAGATGGCAGAGCCTACTACACACTTAGCCTATATGGTACTAATCTTATGGGACCACCGTTGTCTATGCAGTCCGTCGTTGACTGAAACGTTGTTACGCAGCGCATGACTGTATTCATCAATGCATATGCTATGATCCAGCGATTCCACTCCTGAGTGTATACTCGACAGAAATGCACACATATGTGTACCAAAAGACATGTTTGAGAATGTTCATAGTAGCACTATTCAGAATATCTCCAAACTGGAAACAAACCAAACACACTTCAACAGCAGACTGGACAAATTATACATTATTCAAATAATAGAATGTTAGACATCAGTAAGAATTAGCAAACAATTGTTATGTGTAACATACTGAATAAATCTAACAGACATGTTGCGTGAAAGAAGGCATTACGAACAAATATGAAGTTCAAAAACAAACAAAAGTAACTGATGTTCTTAGAAGGCACAGAATGGTTATCCTTGGGAGGTGGGGGAGAGGGAAAAAGAGAGGAGTTAGAGACTGGAAGGGGACAGAAAATAGGGCTTCTGGGATACTAGTGATGTTCTGTTCCTTACTATGTGTGGGGTTCATGGTCTATTCATTTTGAGAAAATATATTGAGCTATATACTTTTACAATTTGTGCCTTTTTCTCCAAGTATGTAATGTTTCAGTAAAAAGTTCAAAAATGAAACAACACAATTGTCAAAGCTAAAAGCAGAAAAAAGGTTAAATTAAAACGTAAAAAACTCCTCAATTTTCAAAGAAAAATGGAAATGATCATAACATACTAAATACTAAGAGGCATATCTGCACTGAAATGGAGAATGCTGATTGCTGACATATACCCTTGCAGACTTTCAGCAAAATACAGATTTTCTAAAAGTAAGTTTCAGAGCCTGGAAAGATATTTGGTTAGAGGGAATGGCTGGGACAAGGAAGAGACGGACCCAAACACTGCAGTACAGTAAAAGATGTGGGGTTTAAGAGAAATAATGGTGACATATCACCCTTGCAGCCAAGGGAGACAGCTACAGGTGAAGAAGTGAGATCGCTAGGCTCCATCACAAAAAGTCTATGACTGAAGAAGGACCACCAAGTGCCACAACTACCTGGACACTGAAAAGTAAGAGGGAACCCAGTGCAATAAAAAGAAAACATTTGAAGAAACTTGAATCTGATTGAGACTATACAAACTCACTCTCGCCACTCATCCATCTCAATCCCTCCCCGTAATATTTTCAGCAATCTGCAAATGAGTAGTAATCTAAAAAGCCCACTATGTGATCTAAGCATAAAGGTACTAATAGGAGGAAAAAAAAAGGAATGCATAAAAAGAATAGATCAACACATCTCAACTACACACATAAAATGATTTTACTTTATTCTATCATATCTTATGGTTATATTTAAGCACCTTTGACAATTCACCCTTCACGAATGATAACAGGACTCAAGAGAATTGAAGAAATGGTAGATTTTTGGGGGTAGGTGTTCTCAAAAAGGGCATTCAGATGTTTAGTCTTAATGAAATGTTGGAATGTGAAATATAGAGCAACACCCCTAGAAGATGAAAGAACTTTACAAGTTGAAAATTGTGGGGCACGCTGGGAACTGTAAATGGCTCAACTACAGCCAGTGATAAGACAAGGTGGAATCTGGTGATAAAGTGCAAAAAGATGAGCTTGGGGAGGCACATACACGATCATGTGGGGAGTTTACGTTTTAAAGTACTGGAATTTACACAGAGCATGAAACTAATTGTATTTTTGGATGATCTCTTTAGTAATAGTGGTATGAAAGAATGAATTGGATGGGAGGAGAACAGAAGGAAGGGAGAGTGAAGGGATATCATTGCAACAAAACAGGCTAGGAATGACAATGGACTGAACGAAGGCAATGGCACTCAAAGAGAGGATGGCCAGATTTGAGAGACCTTATGGAGATGGGATACATTGCACTTGGTGGCAAATGTGCTGTGTATGTGGTGGTGGTGGTGATGAGGCAAGGGAGGAGGCTTCCGGTGTGGGGAAGGGAATAAAGAGCAGGTTGGGTTGTAGTCAGGAGGTGGGATAAGAGGATCCAGATACACTTTGATGGGAATGCTGGAGGGATGACCACCCAAGGAGAGAACACTCACCCTTGCCTCACCTCTCACAGGTTTGCATGACAGCCCATACAGAGGACTGCCGCGAAAAAGGATGAAGTTCCCTTTTCTGAACATTTTAAACAAGAAGTGGCCAATTATCTTTCTGTAATGGCTATTCATAGATCTACTGAAGGGTCTCTTCTGGCCTTTCGACTCTATGACAACTGCCTTTTTCAGAGTCATATAGGGATGCTTGGGGAATTAATGGGATATTTGTAAAGCATTTTCATTTCATTTACAGTTTTTATTTACAAGCCATTTACATACATTTAAATACAGCTAGAAGAGCATATTTAAATTCAATTTCCTTTGAAATTGCCAAGGGACTGCAACAGGGAGAATAAAAAAGCACTTTAATAGCGGAAAAAAGTCTCTACATGACAGGAATCACTGCCACTTCCTCGTCTCAAAATACACACACACACACAAGTGAAATGGTGGCAGGCCATGCTATTCTTACACTAAATTTATGTTAAGATCAATTATTTTCTCTGGCAAATTTCTGTATTGCTAAAAAACCCTATGGGCTCTGGTTACATGGTGAGTGCATTTTGAGAAAATACACTGACCTATATATACTCTTATGGTTTGTGAATTTCCTGCATGTATGTAATCAATCATTCAAAATACAATAAGAGCAACAACCAAAAATAAAGTCCCAACTTTTAAAGATGATTATGGTAAGTCTGCTACCAGATGAAGATGTACTATTCAATATTTGGACTGATGATACTAGTCAAGCATATGAAAAAAATACGATATTGGGACAGATGACATTATGGGTAGAAATAATCACCACCGTTGAGCTCACTGAATAACACACAATCTCTGCCAGGCACTCTGCTAGGCATCAGGGAATCAAAGATGAAGAAGGTGGTCCCTGCCCTCCAGGAGTTCCTCTTCCATTAAGAAAGTCAAGCACATCAAAACTAACCAAGTCATAATAGAGGCAGAGCCTACTATTGCAGCACAGAGCAGCAGGGATTATTTTTCTTTGACCAGGAGTGGGGCGGGAGTGGGCCTGGAAGGTGACATCTGAAAGAGAGCTTTGAAACCAGGAGTGCGCCCGGACAAGGGAAGAAAAGAATCTCAAACAGAGGGAATGACCCAAGATGTGGAGCGACTAAAGCATTTTAGTTAGGAATGACTAGAGTGGAGTTTATGGACAACTTGTAAGACTCAGAGCCTTTTTGTTCCAGAAAGGTTTCTTGCCGTAGCTGCTTTCATACGAACTGACAACTTCAGCCTGCCAGGAAGGAAGTAGTTTAAAACTTAGTTACTTTTTTGTCTTTCTTTCTCCTCCAGCTTTGACATACAGCCTGAGGTTTGTCAGCATGTTTAACAAGAGCAAAGCAAGAAAATGAAAGAGAAGGCATAAGAGAAGGGAGACAGGACCAAAAGCCAACATGGCAGGGGCCAATACTATTTCAAGGGTGAACAAAGTTTAACCTAGGGGTTAACTATCTTTTAAAAACAGAATGCCAAAGGTTCAGCAATTTCTTCTGGTATATCTGGAGAATGATACTTCCAATATTGGGGGAACAAAATCTCTTGGAAGAGGCATTGCAGGCAAAGGAGGGTCAAGGGTGTTGAGTTCTCATGATTTTAGTAGGTGAAGAGAAGAAACAGATTCACTAAGGGCTGGTGTGTGCAATAGAGATCTTCCTTGCCCAACTGAGAATTAGCTGCAAGTCAATGGTTAACAGTTCCCAACCATATGTAACCTCTGAGGTAAAACAAAGTTGCACATATATATATATAGGTTAAATTAAGTTATCATTCATTATACTCCAGTTAACCAGCAGCCCAGACTTTATTGAAACAAAGAGTTGCTACCAGCTAAGGAACAGCAGACTGGACCTAGAGTTGTTCTCAGCTCTAGGTGAACTGTCACTAGTGTGGGGGACTGGAATTGACCACCCCAAGATATGTCTCTTTGGCATAAAGATTATTTGAGGGTGGTTACTTTTAAAAACTGCAGACATGAGAGAAACTCTGAAAAGTAGAATTTAACCCTTTGTAAAGAGACATTTACATTTGTAAAGGAAATCTTCCTCTGTAAAGGTATCTCCCTCTCTGTGCCAGGAAGAAGGGGGATGACCTTATCTCTAGAAACTCTTATCAATGCAGAAGGCAAGGACTTAAATCTGCATAATAATCTTACTCTTGTTTACTATGCTCTTCTGGTAATCTCCCATAGCTGAGTCCCCCACCGCCAACATCCTCCTTTGTCTTTAGCTCAGGATGGTATTTAAGGTGAGAGCTTCCACCATTTTGGTGAGTTGCTCAGTTTGCCTGAGTCTCTCCCATGTATATATGTTATAAAGCTTTGTTTAATTATTCTGTCTCATGTGAATTTACTTTGTTGTCTGGCCAGAAGGACCCAGACTGAGTAGAGGAAATGTCTTCCTGCCCTACACTAGCAAACTGATCATAAATGAATGCATATAATCCATGCATACTTTAGGGTTTTCTAAGAATTACTTTTGAAACAAAGAAATTTTCTTATTAAGTTTCAGCCAATTATATCTACTCTGCTTATCTGGCAGTTTTTGCTAATGTTGAAGTATTCTCAAGCTCTAAGAAAATAGTCTGGAAGGATATGGATTGAAACAAATCTTTCCAATTGCTGGTTCTTGCAGTCACAATTTTAATTTTTTTGCACTCTGGGGTGTTCTTTTCAACAGCTTTTTATACCTTGAAAACAGTAATTCTGTCCCCATTCTATATTACTTTCAATATATTTTCAGTCAGCAGCACTTACATTACCTATTTAACATCATTTATTATATGTATCTTTTATATTCAAATATTTGAAATATTTTCCTTTTAGAAAAAAAACAAACATCAAAAAAGAACCAAAAAGCAAAATATAAGCCAGTTAGTTTTGAATATTCCTGGAATTGACATCAAGATTTCTAGCCTTGTTTTCACATTGAAACCTGATATTAAAAGGTGAGAAATATTACTCCAGATCATTGTTTCCAAAATGCTCCTTTTCAAACCAGAGACATCTCAGGTACACAATAATCTTTTGAGGCATTTGTTAAAGAAAAAGTTCCTGAGCACCTACCCTGAGAAGTTCTGATTCTGTAGGTCCGGAATGAGGCATACAAAACTACTTTTTAAAGAAGCTGCCCAGTTGATCCCGACACACAGTAAGGTTTGGAACCACTACTAGAGTTTTTCCTCATTATGTATAATTTATAATTTAAAGAGCTTGACTAATCATTTTCATGTAATGAATGACAAAGAGAAAAATGAATCTGTTTTAAAAACTAAAAACTTGAACTAGCATCACTCAAAGGTTATAAAATCATGCTGAGGTGCAAAAAAAAAAAAAAAAAGGAATACACAATCAGTAGTTGGAAACATTCATTTTTGACCAGTTTTCTTAGAAGCAAATTGGTTACTGCTGGGCACAATTAAAAATAATTCAGATAACATTGCTAAACCCTGAATAAGACATGTTTGGATGAAAATTATTGAGAATATAACTGTAAAAGTCAGCCAAACTGTAAAACAGAAAATTACAAAAAAATACCTAACAGGTTGCCAAGGTGACCCATATTACCTATCACCAATATATGAAAAAAAAATTACCACCATTATTCAGGACTGTTATTGAAGCATACATACCCAGGGAGGGATTTCCAGATAATGTCCTGGGAAGGCTTGACAATGGCAAAGATCAAGAGTGACTGAATCTTTCACTAAATATCCACATAAGGTACAGATTTTGCAGCTAGATTTTTAAGTCAGCCTGCTTCCATCTATGCATTGCTAGAATAGTCATCAACCTTCCTGGGAGAATCATAGAGAGACACAGCTCCTTCAAGCTTCCTTTATTTAAAAGGAGGAATGAGGAGGGAGTGTTTTGAGCAAGGGTTAAAACAGAATTTTAAAATTCAGGTCACTCATTCTCTCATTTTCCCAATGGAGTGGTTCTTTTAAGCTATCAGTTCCTGTCTTGGCCACTGGGGCCCACTACAGAAGAACTCTCAAGCTGAAATGGAGGGCCATCTAACCTCATGAGCACTCAGACATCATCTCCTCTTGGGTTTCTTGAGTCACACCCTACCAAGGATACGCTCTCTCTTCGAGAGGGCAACTGTCTCACATGTGAATGATATGTGACTGTATTCTTCTCATTTCAGGAGGTGATTATCCTGCACCCACACCAGACCGAGGGTAAGAGAACCAGTTTAGTCCCTGGATTCCTGTTCCTTATAGTCAACTCTTCCTTCTCAGGTCCTTGTGCGAGTCCCACTCCAAACAAGTGACCCAATTCTAAAAGCCTGTGGACTGTCACCTTCCATTAGAAAATGTTTGGGAATGCTTTGGTTTGTCTTGTCTCAAATGAGCTTAGCTAGCCAGATGTCAGGCATGTTGTATGACTAAAAACAAAGGCCTACAAACCATCCAACAGGACCAATTAGGCTGCAGGTTTTTATACTGGAAGGCTATGGAACACCATAAGCAATGGTTATGATTCTGCCCCTGGAAGAAAGTTGGTGGGGGCTCTAGCTACCACAAACAGCTGGATTTTGTGACAAGATTTAATATTATGAGCTTTCAGAACACTCCTTGATATTAGAACACGCCCCTTATCCCATTTTCAGGATTTAGGCCTCTCTCTGGCCATTAAGGAAAAGAACTTTGGCAGAGTGAGGATGGACCATCTACTCTTATTTCTCCAGAGGGCTCTCGTGGCCAGATCATGATGGAAATCTTTCTTGCCAGATGGAAATCCAGTCCACTGCTAAGTTTTGTGTTAACACAAATTCTCCCTGTCAAGGAAAAATGGATGTGCAGCCCCATGGCAAGGATGTTTTAGACTTCATTTGTTCTCAGAACTCTATGGGAGACCTAATCATCTGAGGGGACCAGAAGCCATGATTGGTGGTAAACTTGGCAGTAATTTAATCTCTGTTGACTGAGGAATTAAGAGTATTTTTTACCTTTTAGAGCTAATTTCTCATTCATTATGCTGGGAATATAGTGTTTTCATACAGCCAAATATGTTAATATTTAAAAATAGATTAGTTATGTAGTTTATAGGTATTTTGTCAATTAAAAATTATGAAAAGAAGAAAACAGTAGGTCTTAGAAAATTTCAACAAATTTTAAGTCTGTTCTCCCTGGAATTTATGGACTGAGTACCTGTTTTAATCAATGAGACAGGACTAACTTGTTCAGTGTTTGAAACACACAAATGACTTATGATCACTATCATCAGAAACTAATTTCTTTCAGGGCACTGAATAGCTGTCTCTGGAAAGAGCAGGACAACTCATAAAAACATTAATATACATGGAATTCTTTCAAGGAAAAGAAACATCACATGGAATTGAAAGGACTTCTTCCCCTGTTCTCTAGTAAAAGGAGGAATTTGTAGTTACAATTGGGCCATCTTTACACCAATTTTGACTATCTCAATACAAACAAATATAAAGCTATAGTGAGGAGTAGCTTGATTGAACAAGCCTATGGTATTAGTTCCTCTGAATTTTAAGAACATTTCAGCCAGGATGTACCTTCAGTCTATCCAGTTAGGAGGCATATACATTAAATTTATAACTAAAAAACTACCTTGAAATTTATTACCATATTTACACAGTAGCTGGTTTTAAAAACTTCACGCACTTGACTATTTTTCTGGGTCAATACATTTTTAAAGGGAAGATATGATTTACTAGTACTTCACATGTTTTCTCTTACTATTCTTAAAATTTTTTTCTTCCCTAAGTACCTACAGCAATTAGGTTTTACAATGAATTACTTCTTGCCAGGTTTAAGAACATTTTCTCAAATTAAACCAGCATGAAAGACCACACAATTGGTAGATATCACTTCGTCATTCATTTTTCAAAAGGGGGTCTGTTCTCATTTCCGTTGAGTTGATTTTCAGTTTCAACTCATTTCTGGCAGTTAAATCATAAGTCTCTAAAAATAAAGGTTTATATATAAGTCTCTAAATAATAAGGGATTATAAAGAGAGGAGGGAGTTACCAGTACAAACTGAATATAATACCTATGTGAATTAAAACTGGTTGGTTCCAACCAAATGAATATTTTTACCTTAGGCCACAGTAATGCAGTTTCAGACGGAAATAAAAAGAAGAACCATTGATCTGTCTCCTACAGCCTCTGGGCATTTCAGTATTGAGTTTAGCCTGGATAAACAGTTGTTATGATATGCCTAGCACCTACCTCTGAGGGACTAGTGTCAAATTAATCTCCATGTCATCAGTACCTTCTCAACAGGTTTTAAACAGTCTTCTCTTTCCCTCTAAGTCCCAGATCAACAGTTGTCAGGGTCTGAGTCAAGCTGTGCTTCTGCCCACATAGTGGCACTGTCAGCACTGTCGGCTGCTCAAATGATTTTTTAAGCAGAGCAGCCGGTTGCCTTCAGCAGCAATGCATTTGGGGGCATTCCGTGCTGTTCACCCAGAGTTTCTGGCTGCTCTACAACTGTGCTAGTTAAGGGATCGACAGAAGGAACAACAAATGGCTACAATTAGCATTCGCCCTGCTCCCGCAAAAGAATTTCATTGCCATGGCAACGGGAGTTGCCCAGACAACATAGGGCTTTGGCTGAGAACAGTGTACTGCGTTATACCAAGAACGGAACAAAATAGCCTGAGATCAGGCTCTCGCTTCACGGCACAAAGATCTCTGCCATCATATTTAAGTTTAATTAACAAGAACTGATTTCTTAATTTTGGGAGCCAAGATTCTGGCTGTTAACAGCCTGAAACAAAATATCATTATTGATCCATTCTTTTAAAATTCCAGTAAAATAATTAGAGTGATTAAATTAGATTCCTCTGAACTCGATTTTCCTATTTCCTACCTTAAGAAGCAGTGCTTACTTTTATTGCTGCAACAGTGTTATTTACCAATGCATTTTTTTCCTCAATCAGTTGCTATGACGTAAATGTATACAACCAGTGAAAAATGAACGTTTATAGAGGTTTATAATTATAAGAAGGAAGGAGCAACAATATCTAAGCAATTTATATCAAGAGCTACAATCTTGCAGGTTTTCTAAATAATTTAAAATCAAACAGGAGCATATCTATCACACTGTTTCTGAAGTAAACCTTTACAGCAGAAAACTGAAAATATCTTGAAATTGGTTTGATAGTAGTATAAATAAAATGGAAAAAATAATCTAAATGACACAAAAATAAGCTACCTTGGCTACCACTAAATGGCTCTGCAGTCAAGCTACATAATTGGATCAGTGCCACTCATAGTCATATAAACCATTCCATGGATCTGATCAGGAGCACTTTTTAATGAGCCAAGAAAGCGGATGTGTTCAGGCAACACAGAACAATGAGGCTAGTTGATAAAATTTCGCAGATGACGATCTTCTTTTCCAAAATTTTCAAAACTCAAATATTTCCAGAGCACAGTCTCCTTCCCAGCCAACATCCTTGTCAGTGTGGGACGAAAATATTATTATCAATAATAACAGTTCACATTTATTGAGCACATAGTGCTTTGTGTGGCTTAACTCAGTTTTCACAAATACCCTATAAGGGGGTATAATTTCTTCCCATTGACAGATGAAGAAACCAAGGTGCAAAGAGATTCAGTAACTGCCAGGAATTTTAAAGCTTCAGTCTCTTTTCAGGGTAACAGTAAGTACAAATTCTATAATGGAAAAAGTCTAAATGAAAAAAAGTAGTAGCATATGTCATAAGCATAATTGATGCTCAATTTGATCAAATTTCTTAAATAATTACCTGGGGATGTGGACGAGTGGGGAGAGAAGAGAGACAGAAAGAGAAGTGAACTCTCACTGAGCATATTAGCTAGTACTGCTTTTGGTACAAAACGCCTGAAAACAAACATATAAACAGTTTGACCAGAAATTGTATCCTTTAATTAGGTAGAAATTTATTTTCATGTTGTAAAAAAATTATTTTAAAAAGTAAACACTTTATAAGTAATAAGTAGCTTTAATGACAGGTAAGAATGTTTTTCTGTCTGGCAGAAATAATCTTGCTTTACAGCTTTGAAATGCTGTCTGCGTAGTTCAGATCACACTGTATTACATAGATCCTAGGTTAATGCCAATCAAGCCGGGTCAAAGAACAAAAACAGAAATAATTTAGAGTTTAAAAAACTGTTTTTAAAAGAAGACAAACTTGACTAAATCTGATTTTAGTCCAATCTAACAGTAAAGGGCAAATATTAGAAGACTTTCCAGGAAATTCAACATCAGAGGTTTTTATTTTCATGAATCACTAGATACTTATGTAATTCTAATTTATGAATTCAGACAAAATGCAGGACAAAGCTGTTTTTTTATGACTCCAAATGCTACAGTAATGCAAGCCTGAAAAATATGGTTTTTTATCAAACTGATATTTTAGGACTCAAAACTGCATTACACAGGGAAAATGACTTCATTTCGAACATGTTTGAGCAGTGGCACTATTGAGATTTTTGAGATAGAAAAGGAAGGTGTAA
Organism: Equus quagga; assembly: GCF_021613505.1. Classification (NCBI taxonomy): domain Eukaryota; kingdom Metazoa; phylum Chordata; class Mammalia; order Perissodactyla; family Equidae; genus Equus; species Equus quagga. Next base: position 47,240,145 of record NC_060272.1, on the reverse strand, counting down.
AATGAGAGGGAAGAAAAGCAAAGATCCTCCATGACACTGCCTGATGGCCAGGATTTTCCTAACAATACCCACATTTTAATTTTTGATCATGCTTAAACTTGTCATTTATAATGAAATAAACACATAATAAGGATTTATGCAAAGAAACTCCAGGAGAGCTGTGGCTTCTATCCAATTTGGTATAAATATGTTTCTCGTACTTATGGATATTTTAGGATAATAGAAGCAAAACTGTAAAAGTGTCCACCTGTTCGTTAAGATCAAACAAAATAACGTATGTGAAGCACTCTGACAACTGTAAAGTGCCATAGAAATGTATGTTTCACCAAAAAAGGGTTAGCTTTTATGGGCTCAAAGAGATCACCCTTGAGGTTTACGTATTTTAAGCAAATCAATGGAGAAGAGAAGATAAAGTGTACAAATTGCCTAGCTTCTAACCCCCCCTTTCCAATCTATCTCCACTTACAAAACCCTCATCTTGACCATCTCCTGCCTCCTTCTCCTGGGACACTGTCACTTTTTAGCTATTTAACCAATTTAAATACATGCTAAACTCCAGAGAAAATCCCTCAGCTTATTTTTCCCATTTATTCTGTCACAGAACAGTGAGGAAGTGAACACAACTCCTGTCTCTACCCTATCTTGCTGTACTCTGATTCATATTTTTTAGCACATCTCCTGTTCCAGAAAAAGTAATCTCCTGATTCCATTCAAAGATAGGCAATTTACTGAAGTGATTTAGAGAATGGAATTTGCTGTCGCAGATCTGGGTGCAATTCCTGGCTCTGTCATTTACCAGCTTTATGATTTGGGGCAAGTGACTGACCTTTCCAAGCCTCAGTCTGAGACGATGTAAAGAATGCACTCGACAATGTCCGACAGATACTAAGTGGTAAAATACTGGCTACTTTATTCCTTTCGGAATCTTCTTTTTCTAAAATAGATTCCCACTCCCTTCACTCCTTATATCTGAGGCAGTCTATTCCCTTCTTTTTTTTTTTAAAGATTGGCACCTGAGCTAACAACTGTTGCCAATCTTCTTTTTTTTTTTTTTTCCCTGCTTTTTCTCCCCAAACCCCCCCAGTACACAGTTGTATATTTTAGTTGTGGTATGTGGGACACCACCTCAACATGGCCTAGTGAGCGTTGCCATGTCCGTGCCCAGGACCTGAACTGGCGAAACCCTGGGCTGCTGGAGTGGAGTGCATGGACTTAGCCACTCGGCCACGGGGCCAGCCCCCCTCTGTTTTTACCATTTAGCAATTATCGACCTGTAGATGTAAGTCCTGAGTTTGAATCCTGGCTCTGCCACTTAATAGCTATAATTATCTGCAAAAGCACACTTTCCAATAATAAACATAGTACACTGAGAATGAAAATTTAAAATCTTTTTGCTTATAGAAAAACATGCTTAATCTTGTAGAAACCAAAGGTTCCAGATTAGCCTCATTAGTCAACAGAGACCTATCATCCTTGCGTCACTTGGATTATTAATTATTGGTCCTGTCAAACCAAACCTAAAATACCATCTATCAATTCCTCAATTAATCGACTCTTAATTGTTGTTATTTATTTGAACTGTTGCCATGTGTTAGGCTCTGTTGAGAATTTTCCATGCATTATCTGATTTAAATCCTTACAACAAAGCAAGGCAAAAATGATTAGGATCTCATTTTATGGATGACAAAACTGAGGCACAAGGAGCAAGCAACTTGCTCAAGGTCTCACAGCTACTGAGTAGCAGCTGGGACCCTTGGCCTCTATGCTACACAGCCATAGTCAGGGCCATTACATCCAACTGACCTATGAACTATATTTTCAACGTTCAATTTTTGTGTTTAAATGTTCTGTGTAGTTCATACAGCTTATATTATATACACATTCTCCTTAGAGTTAATACTACATGGAGTCAGATTCAGCACTTACTTTCAATTATTTAGAAGTCACAGAACCTGATTCAATACCATACAACTTCCAAGCAAGAAATAAATGTTCACTGATAATGAAGAAAATGTGCACGGCCAGGGCAAAGTCAAGGTAGCATCACCCACATGGTAGAAATAATTTGCTATAAAATATTAAAACTTAATGAGCACAGTCTCAATTAGGAAATTGAAAATCTGCTCATTAAACTTGCAGATGATACTTAGCTGGGCAGGGGTTAAACACTTTAGAAGAAAGAAATAGAATTTAAAATGACCTTGATAGATTAGAGAAATGGTTCATCAAAAACAGGATGAAGTTCAATTAAGAGAAGAACAAAACGGTACACTTCAGAAACAAAAACATACCGCACAGATAAAAAATGCGAATGAGTGGCTACGCACATGATGAAAAAGAAAAAAGGAAACAACTTGATCATCTGTCAGCAATATGGGCTATTTTTCTACCTATCTATGGCTTATAACTTTGGCTGCACATTGGAAAGACAAGAGGAGTTTTAAAAAATATAGTGTCTAAGCCATATCCTGGACCAATTAAATCAGAATGTGTGGAGATAAGGCTCCATATTGGCATTATTTAAAAACTTTCTGGGTGTTTCTAATTTGGCCAAGGGTCAGAACCACTGGGACATATGACCAATCATTTCCTTTACATCCATATGAAAAGCCTCATGAAAATAATAACATAGCTATTCTTACGTATAATCAGAGAGTGGGATATAGAGTTCACGAAAGAAACTATTTAATAAAAATCTAATATTAATCAATGACGATTCCAAATATTCAAAAAAGAAACAAGATGACCTAGACCTGGGGTTCTCAAAGTGTGGTTTCCAGATGAACAGCATGAGGGAATTTGAGAGAAACGCAAATTCTCATGCCCACCACAAACCTGCTGACTCAATAACTCCAGGTTGGGCCCAGCAACCTGTGTCTTGATAAGCCCCCTGGGTGATTCTGACCGATGCTGAAGTTGAGAACCAAGGTTCTAGGCTAAGGATCCAACTTTCTTCTGTTTTCTTATAGCATCTGTTTTCTCCTATAATTGCAGGGTTATTATATGCCTTCTTTTGTAAGCCATCTCAAATTCTTCCTAAAAGTAAACAGGGTATATTAATTTAATTATAAATTTAAAAAGTCACATTTTAGCAAAATGATCATAATGTACAGTTACCTTCTCTGCTGATAATATCTTTTATCAAGTGGATTCATGTGGTAAACTCAGCGAAAATAATCTATTAAAATTGGTGTTAAAGTAGTCTGGGCAAAAACTTAAGTAGTTGGTTGGCTCAGTTTCTTTACCTTTCAACTGGCTCTGCTGGCATCAAGAGGACAAAGTTTAGTCACAACCATCTTTACAGATCTATTAAGCTGCTGCCTAATGACCCAAAACCCCTGGAGATGGAAGTGAGAGTCCATCTGAGATTCTAGCTATCCCTTAACCAGTTATGTGCCACTGGCATTTAGGTCTATCTCTGATTTCCATCCCCCTATTTCTACCTCATTACTCCAATAAGTCAAGAGTTGACTGTATGTATTAACAGCCAAAATGTATAAATAAAGCCTACTCCTGGACTGGCAGCAGTGAAAAGCCATCACAAATAAACAGTAATAATAATTGCTCCTAGTGGAGAAATAAGACAGAGAAGATAATAAAGTTTATGATTTTTCCTAACGGATGACATAGTTTGATAAGAAGTACTGGGAAAATTTCTCTCCCCTCCTCTGTTTCTGGTCTTCCTGCCTCTCACATTTTGTCAGTTATAATAAAAGATAGAAAAAAAAAAAAAAGCAATTTCACTGTTAATTAGAAAAATGCAAAACAACAAAGAGACATATTTTGTCTAACTGGTAAAAATTTTGAAACACATCTAGTGCTGTTGAAAATTTTAAAATGGACACTGCCATTGGCTGCTGGCGGGAGTATAATTTAGTATAATCCCTTCAGCCTACCCAGGTCAGTGTGGTAATATGTACAAACAGCCTTAAATTGTTCGTATCTGTTAACTTATCCTAAAGAAATAGTGCTGCTTGTTATAATGGTAAAAATTTCAAAACCATGTAAAGGTCAAACCCTAGGAAGGCTGGTTAAGTAATGTATGGCCCATCTTTATTACAGGATACGATACAGCCATTAAAACAACATTAAAAGAGGAATTCAAGTTATATGGAAAATATAACACAACTTAGGCATACCATGTCTGAAATTAAAAATGTGTGTACGTTAAAAATTAGGAAGGTCAAGGCCAATGATGTTTATATATAAGTACCATCATGTGCTGCATAACAACATTTCAGTCAATGATGGACTGCATATACGATGGTGGTCCCCTAAGATTAGTACCATGTAGCCTAGGTGTGTCGTAGGCTATTCCATCTAGGTTTGAGTTAGTACACTCTATGATGTTTGCACAAAGACAAAATCACATAACGATACATTTCTCAGAATGTATCCCTGTTGTTAAGCGACACGTGACTGTAGTTAGGTTATGGGTAAACTGTATTTTCTCCTTTATGCTTTCCTGTATTTTTAAAATATTCTACTCTTAATAGACATTTCCATCAGAAAATTCAAATACATTGATTTCAAAACAAACAATATTTACTTTACTTTTAAAGGTTGCTCAATTGGTTCAAATGTAGCATCAAAAGAGACTAGATACTGAACTGCCATATTTTAGATCTTGACTATAAATATTGATCAAAATGGATATTCAGTCTAAAAAAAAGAAAGACATCTAAATCATAAAAGAATAATAACTATTTTACAGAGGAAGAAACATGGTAAGTGGTATACTTAGGAAGAGATACTTAGTCAACCACCTACCTTTTTGCTCTTGGATAGAATAGAATCAACATTTTAAAAATAAGAGTAGTTTCTTCTTCATATTAACTCTTTCTCAATTTAAAACTACCTTAGTTAATATGTTGCAAATTTGCTCTTGGAAGACACTATAGATTTTTTTGAGACAAATGAATGAAAGTAAGCTTCTAGGAGAAATTTATACACTTATTCTCTTAATCTGGATCTAAGTCATCAACAGTTGAATAATCTGTTTAGGGTGAATAAGCAGCATTTTTTCTTTGGTAATTAGTCTGTGTATTTAAAAGTAGTTTATAAAAAAGTCGCTCAAGTTTTACCATAAAATTAGATCTAAATGTGTTATAAACTAGTTACCTTGAGAGTTCACTCAATTCATGTTTGTGAGCTAGAAGTTGAGGACAAGATTCTATGGCAATGGTTCACCACACTCCAGCAATACTTCCTGATTAATAGTAAATAGTGAGACATAATAGAATGTACGTTAGACTTAGAGGGGAGGTCCGACTTTAAGACCCATTTATGTAGTCATTTGTTTTTTCTTTCCTCCATGTATTCACATATTCACTCATCCATGCATTCACTCACTTAAGAGGTAGTTTTCTGAAGTCTTACCAAGCCATGGTCTGCTTTTCTAGAATAATGTTCTTGGAGTGTCCACAGTTTAGTCAGAGAAGCTACAGGGGCCCTGGATTACTATCACATGACAACGAGGAAAAGACAATGGACAGGTACACCAAAGGGAATTTAACAGAAGAGGATAAGCAGGCAGCAGAATCTACAACATGCTTGCTCTACTAATGTATAATATTGACCAGACCTGTCATTCTAAGGTCTCTTACTGGAAGATCTGAGCCATGTGGAGTATTACACTACTACAAAGTGACATAGTCTTTCCTTTAACGGGTAGTTTGACATAAGTGTTATGATGGAATTCTAAACTGTGTCAAAGTCTATTTATTCTCAATATAAAAAACACCTGTGAGCCAACAAAATGTTGGCAAAAGACTTGAACAGGCACTTCACATAACAGGATTCCAAAAAGCCAGTAAGCATACGAAAAGGTACTCAAGTTACTCATAAGGGAAAGGCAAACCAAAACTACAATGAGATATTCTACCAGAACTGTTGAAATCAAACTCTCATACATTTCTGATGGAAGTATAAACTGGTACAAATATAAATTGGCTGTATCCACAAAAGCTGAACATATGTATAGCCAATGAAACAGCAATTACACTTCCAGGTATATACATGACAGAACCAAAAGACATAAGAATGTTTTTAGCAGCACTATTTGTAATAGCCAAAATCCGGAAACAAAATAAATATCCAGCAACAAAAGAAAAACGTTGTGATATATTCATAGTGTGAAATACTAACATAACAATAAGGAACAAATTATAACCTCACACAACAACATTGATCAAACTGCATGATTCTGTTATAAAAAGGACAGAGCCTAGTTTATGCTGTCACAGTCAGGATATGTGCAGATGTGAGGTTAGGAATGGGAGGAGCCTGAAAGGGTGTCTGCATTTCTAATAATATTGTTTCTTGATCTGGGTACAGATTACAAAGGTAAGTTCACTTTATGCGCATTGATCAAGACATATACTTAGGAATTGCATACTTTTTTTATACTTATGTTATTCTTCAATATAAAGTTTACAATTAAAATGAAGGAAGAAGCAAAAGAGTATAGGTAAGTTCAAACAAAACAAAAAACCTCCCCGGGCAGTATAACACACAGAGCCAAGTAATTTAGTGAAACAGGGAGAGTTTCGATGAGGCAATAATTTGTATGTTTATAGCCTTATTCCTGATATCAAAAGAGAAATAGTGTTTGGTATATGTTGAAAGAGGATAGTAACAGGGTTAAAGAAGATCTGAGTGGAAAACTACAAAGAGGTTCTGGATAGGACTGGAGATCTGTTTAGAAGAGGAACATGTGATGAACCATATGGGGCTACAACATGGAAAAAATAAATTACACTTTTTAAAACAGATAGGGAGATGGGCACAGGGACACAGAAACGACCACAAGGAGAGTATACCAGCAGGATATGGAAACTCAAAGCAAAACAACAACTTAAAAATTTCTCTCAAATGCCCCCTTTTTCTGGCTTTAACAACAACTATGTAGAAGACACTGAGTTCATTCCTAGGAAATATTACAAGTTTCTATAGCATAGTGCCTAGCTACTGACTTTCCTTACTTCATTCCATCACAGAATATATTTATTTCTCACCCTGAGTGGATCCTGTCTTTTTTTGTTTAGGTGAGGAAAGGGAATGGGGATCAGCAAATAAGGAGAAAAGAGGTTAATAGAATGGAGAATAATAGGCCATGTCCAGCTTCCCACAAGTGAGTGGCAAACGGAAGAGCAGTGCTTAAGAAGTGATGAAAACTTAAGACTTATTAGAGAGGATGCGACTGCCCAAGGCTGCAGGTGGAGCACAGACCCAGGAGCTCAAGGTTGCGGGTGGAGCACAGACCCAGGAACTCTCTCCAGCAGTGCTTTTCTCTGCCGTGTAGGGCTGTACGGGCTATCTCTTCACACACAAGGCCCTTCACTTCTTTCCGTCTTTGCACATTCAAAAACAGAGCATCATCATCATGATTCGAGAAGTTGCATGATGACAACACAATGAATTTTAAATGATCCTTTTCTCTATCTTTTTTCTCCTCTATTGGGACATGGGGAAGACTAAGAAAAAGATACAAAAACATGCTTTTCACCTAGTGATAAAATATCCTTTGGATTAAATAAAACCCTGTTCATTGTTTATCAAACATCAGGTTAAGAACTCCTCAGGCTAAACATATTAATAAGTAACAAAAAGACTGATAATAAAAGTTTCTTAGTTGTGTCTTATTTTTGTAGCCATGAAGTTCTATAGATTTTGAGTTACTGGCATGTCAGAACTAAAACAAAACAAGATGTTATTAACATTTTTAATGCTAAATCTAGGCAGTATTTATTGGTTCATCTTTCAATATGGATATGTTGGTAAACGAGAAATTTGTTTTTATTTGCATATCATATTAGCACTTTCTGCCGCATAAGTGCTTTAATGGGAAAAGTATGCATATATAATTTAATAGGCCCAATCATTTTTCAAAATTTAAAAATATGCCAGAACCTTTTAACCTTGAAGCTGCTATAATGGACTAAGTAAAGGTAAATGAACTCGATATATGAGATAAATGGTCTGCACTACTGTTTTCTTTAGTATATTTCAATATTCCTTTATTTCATGATTCCTTTAGAAATCAGGATTAGACAGTTCCTCTAATTAACCAAAAGAGGTTTGACTAATAAAGGAGATTGCAAGCATGATTAGTTAAATGATAATGTACATAGCACTTAATGATCGTTATCATTTATTCTAATATCAGTGCTAATAAATGGTGAAACTGTTTAAGCCACATGCTGTCACATCACAATAACGTACATGATGGCTAATGCTAATAATTCCTAATTTACTTAGGAATCAATGGGACATGCAGCTTTCTGAACGTACGTCAATGCTTTCTTCAATAAATTTATGGACTTTTGTAAACGAGAAAAATATTTAACGTTTACCTCCTTACCTAGACTACATAATAAGTAGTCATACCACTGTTTCCCTCGAAAGCACAAACAGTTCTAGCTATACTAGCTACATCCTTGGCTTTCGTGAGGCCAGTGTAATGTATTAAGACACTTACTTACAAAGAACCAGTGATTATAACTAAGACTAATGTTTCAAAATACTAATTTCATCCCATTCTCTTGCATTCTAAGGATTCAGTGGATAAAGATTAGCCCTTAAGTTCTTATTCAGACTTTCGCTCCAAAAGGCAAAAAAAGAGTATTTGATTTTCTCCACTGCTATTTTCTCTCACATTAAGAATTACAAGAGAAGAAAAATATTCAGACTTGTGATGCAAAATCACCGGCTGATGTTATCTACGAAACACACACACAGAAAGGTTGGAAGACTGTCCGTTTTATATGGAAAAGCATCTTTATTGTCTTGAGCTAGAGGCACTACCATTATTGACTCTCTCATCTCCTATCACTCTTTAGGAATGCACATTAAAGGGCACTTTATTTTCTGTATGACATAAAAATGATAAGCTGAAAGCTAGAACAAAGGGAAGTCTCCTTTAGATTCATACACAGTATTGGGAGAGAGAAAAGGAAAATGAAAAACGAAGCACAATTAGCGTATCTTAGGAGAAAAGGAGATAATTAATGAATGAAAGAAGAGATCTTGGCTCTGGTTATATCTTAATAGGGATAAACTAAGTTACTCTGGGAGATGTCTTCCGATACTGATTGCCCGCCTGTTGCCCATGAAGACCTACAATAAGGCACCTAACCTCTGGCTTGTATCCCAATTCTCGAGTCTCTAGGACGATTTTTACAGTGTATCTCTCATCTCCCAGATGGAGGAGAGGGAGGGAGGAGGGAAGTGCAGCATAATGGTTCCAAGTCTGGACTTTGGAGCCACACTACCTGGATGGAGGTGCTCCTCTACCATCCCCCCATTTTCATCTCTGTCCCTCATTCTTCCCACCAGTGGTTCCTGAGCTCTTATGCGGTGCTATGAGGACTAAGTCAGTCTGTTTTTCATTGAGGTCACCTATTGTTTTGCTTTGAATTGCGTCACTCAAAATTTATGCTCAAGTCCTAACACCTGGTACCTGTGAATGTGACCTTATTTGGAAATAGGGTCTTTGCAGATGTAATCAAGTTAAGAGGAGGTCATGATAGACTAGGGTGAGCCCTAACCAAATGATTAGTGTTCTTATAAGAAGGCTGTGTGAAGACACACACACAGAGAGTGCCATGTGAGGATGGAGTCAGACATTAGAGTTACGCAGCTGCAAGTCAAGGCAGACCCAGGACTGCTGGCAACCACAGAAGCGAGGAGACAGAACAGTTCTCCCTCAGAGCCTCCAGAAAGAACCAAGCTTGCCAACACCTTGATTTCAGATGTCCAGCCTCCAGAATTGAGAGAGAATAATTTTTTGTTTTAAGGCCTCCAGTCTGTGTTTGTTATGGCGGCCTTGGACACGAATACACTTGCATTCCAGCTCTCTCTCTCTCTTTATATGTTGCTGTTCCAGGTTACAGATGTCTTGATTTCACAGGAGTTGAAATTGTTTTTTGTTACTCCTTCTCCTGGTGGCTTTGTGGTGACGCCCAAGAGGAAAAAGGGTAAAAACATCTTTACTTTAAAACAAAAGTCTCTATAGTCTTTTAATTTTTCGTCTTTTATTCTTATAAACTAGTTCATACCAATTAATGTACTTTAAGTGCAATATAGGAACTATTCATAGTAAGAAAATTAATTTCAATCTAATTAGTGCACTCATTCTGCAAACTACTGTCACTTTGCTCAAGAACGTATAACCTTCTATTGACAAATGCATCATGGAAGGCAGGGGGAGAAGGGGAAAGAATGAGGAGGAACTCACATATATTGAATTTATTGAATATCTACTCCATTCTAGGTACTGTAGTCGAGTACTTTCACATACTTTCACTTAATCTTCCAAATAGTCTTTGATGCATGTAGCGTAATTTCTCTTTTTACAGCTGAGGAAGAGGAAATTCAAAGGTTATATAATCTGCTACAGTCACCCTGTTAGTAAGTCAATGCAATCCAACCGAGACCTGTCTGCCTCTAAATCCCCAACCTGACTCCACGCTGCTTTTCAAGGTCACTCTTGGCAAGATCATTCAAGGCTTCTCTAAACGGGACTCCAAAATCTGGCTAGTTTTCTGCTTTCCCAAATAGTGAATAAGAACAACTGCTGCTCTTCTTTAAGTAACTCCTATGTGCCAGGCGGGTGCTTTGCAAAACATTTACTTTTAATACTGACAACAATCTTGGAAAGTGTTTTCTACATCTGTGGCTGCTCCAAACCGACCTTTAATGAGGGTAAATAAAATAAAATATAAACATAAATCTAAGGGTACCTTAGAAATAATGAGTTTGGCACCAAGTTTCGTTTTTGTAGGAATTGATCTCAGATGTGTAACGGAGTCGGCACATGCCTGCTGCGTGGGGGTCACCACCATCCCTGCTAGAATGGCTACTCATAGGTAGCACACAGCCAAACAATGCTGAGACATGCATCGTATAAGATGTCCAACAGAATTTCCATTATTTTCCTAAATAACCAGTGCACTGCTTTAAAACATGACATAGCTTATTCTCTAAAAAGTGGCATGACCCTGGCTGGTGCTGTAAAGTGCGCTCAGTCTACCCCCTGCCCAACTGAGTACTATGGTTACATTCAGACAAGAACTTTTAGAACCTTTAGGCTATTGGAGAACCAATGCCTTTTGCCACAGGGCCTGGGAAGCACCTTGGCTACTTTTCTTCCCCTCAGACTTTACAGGCTGCTATTATTACACATGTAATAATCTCCCTTTCCAGTTTGGCCACTGATGCAAAAGTTATTTTGCCTCTCCCTGAGCAGTTACCTCTCACAGTCCCTACAGATGTGCGCCCTCCTCCATTGCCCTTGCTTCTCTTCCCTACCCAGAGACTGTCACTTTCAGGAGGAGACCTTATATCTTAGTGCTCAGAGAAAATACACATTACCAGGTGAGACCCCCATACTCTCCTTTACTCAATATTTGTATCCACTTCGCTCGGCACACGCTTCCTTTTTAATGTCCAGGTTCTCCACACCTGTCCTCTCCTATCCCATCCCTAGGAACCTCGCTCTAACTTCTGCCCCATTCAACATTCATTCCTCCCCTCCAGATCTCCTTCCCTCCAGAATACAAAGACAGTGAAGCCAACGTCAAGAAAAAGGCAAAGAAATATAACCCACTCATTAAACTACAACTCATTCTAGTTCCAGCTATTTCCCTTTTCTTTCTTTCTTTCATATCCAGGGTTTTAGGAAGAATAGACTCCACTCCTCCTCCAAACACTGCTGTCTGGCTTCAGTTTCTACTATTCTACCCAAACTGCTCTTCCTGAGGTGAACAATGACGCCTCTGTTCTTTAATTCCAATCTGTGCCCAGGTGCTCCTCCACCCTTCCCTTACCTGGCCTTTCTGAAGCCCATGGCTTTGTTGACTGCTCCTTCTCAGGCTCCTCTTGTCCCTGCCTGCTCCTCCCAAGTTGCATTGCCCAGAAGAGCCCTGCACACCATCCTGCCCAGCAGATCCAACAGACTAATGCCCATCCCAGGTAGAGATGATGCCTTGTCCTCCCTATGTCCTGAGTGAACCTCCAGAGTAGCACCATTTATTGGATTTTAACTATTTATCCTACATAGTTTGTCACTAAAACTGTAGATATATCAGCCATTTGACATGTTTTCCATATCTGTGATTATGGCAATGAAAGTTTCATTCTCAAGTGACAATTATAGTAAAAATCATTTGAGAACAAAACTTTCATTGCCATAATCACAGACGTGGAAAATGTCACATACATACATGTAAAAGTATAACATGTACAAATAAAGAAAATTTGTAACAAACCAGCAATCAAACAATAAAATCCATATTCTTTAATCTCTCTTTTTTGGGAGATTTTGATAAAATCAACAGATCCTCTCACCTGGAAAAAAATATATGCCCAAACACAAAATCTAAAACAGAAGTACAGAGTTCAAGAAGCTTTTAAAGTCTATCCATTGGACTCCCTAATAAACCCAGATTCCAAACCTATGCTACAAGGAAAGGAGAAACTTAGAGTGGGCCAAAAAATTTAAAAGATCACAATAATTATAGTCCACTATGGAACACAAACAGAACAAGAGACATATTATCATAACAGCTATTTCAGGAAAGTCAATGACATTGCTCTCCTTATAAAATAGTTCTTTATCTCCTTTTCACTCAGTTTAGTACTAGCCTTCAGCATACATTTGTGAATGTTCATTAAATGAGAGGCATTTGCTATTTCTTGTATAAATGTCCTTTTAAAACAACTTGAAGTCCTTACTACTTGAGAATTTTCTAATCTGTTCATGCTTAAGAGGCTGTTTGATAATGACTAAGCCAAAAGGTTGTCCTGCCCTGACTATAAATTAGAAAGGCCTTTTGCATCTAGCCACAGGGCATCCTTACCTAGGCCGGTGCCCTGCTGAGTCCATTTTTCTTTCTGCTTGACTACATAGTAAATACAAGAGACTGATGTTTAAATAAAATGTGGAATCACCCAAATTGTTCTCCATTCCTGGCCTAGAAAAGTCTTCTTAAAAAATATTTAAGTCTTTTGACAGTTACAGGTAGCATTGGATTCTGCTTGAAAGCCCAAGTCTAAGGGTGCCAAAAACAATTAGTATTTTAATAGCTCCCTTTCTTAGGTTATTTGGCAGGTACAGGTTCATCAGAAAGAGAACAAAAAACTTTTCTCAAGAAAATAAGCCAATGACTTTAGCGAAATCATATAGTTTTTACCACATTATTCCTTATGTTCTTTCTACTTTAAAATAGGATAGAGTTTAAAGAAATAGAAATGGTAGTTGTCAACATTTATGACTTTGACAGATAAAGTTTTCTAGACAAGGACTGGTTTGGTGTTGTCCTCATTGTTTTCAAAGAAGCCTTAAGGCAGCTAGTGCTGAGCAGACACCATTGAAAACTTTAGAAATTTCATAATTCTGCCTCAAGACAAATTCTTGCTGCTTGGGGAGAAGGTAGGTCAAGAAATAAGGGGACCCAAGACCAAGCGGATTAGGGAGAAGGGATGGTTACGTGTGAAGTTTTGATATATTGACAACAAAGCCTGTCTTGTATGCCTCCCTTAGAGTTATTTTGTGGAGAAATATGCTAATTCAAAGATATCTAACTAGCTTCACATTTAATTCTGACTTCAAATCTAAGAGTGGCAGAGCAGCTGTGCCTGGAGGCAGTACAATCTTATTTCTATAAAAATCTCTCAAAGCTCCATATATAAGTGGAAGAGTAAAAATAGATAATCAAATCCAAATTAAGGCTATTAAGAATTGATTTAGTGTAAAGATAATATAGCAAGATTTTGTTTAGGTTATGGATGTTCACTAAAAAATGTGTTTGCCTAAAATTTTGATTATGTTTTATCTTATTTTGTCACAGTTAAATAGTTTTATCATTAGGGATTTTAATTGCATATAGTCTATAGAATTCTTTCTGATTACTCTATATCCATTTAACTGAGAAAAAAAATCCCACTGTACTACTTAATGAAAAGAGATTCTAATGAGGATGCAATCAAATTGCAGGCAGACACACCACAAGGTGTGGCTAAACAGTTCCTACTTGTGAAACCCTTGTCACAAATGTTTTACAGAGTCCACATAGTGTATAGGGGAGGAGAAGTCCTTGAAGAAAGTAGGAATTAATTTACCCTGAAAAACACTAGTCACTCAGTGGTATACCACTGATGTGTGTAAAGAAAGAAACAAATAACAAAAGAAAAAGAAAAGAGGAAACGAACTTCTTCAAAGTCTTCTTTCAACCTTCATAATGTAGGCTCCACTATTACGCAACCTCCCCCTATTTTTTCATCTTTTTTAGGCTTCTCGTTCACTTCGCTATTCACTCGTGTCTATTCCGAAGGTTCAATCCTTGACTTGCCATTCCCTAGATTTAACGATTTTTCTTTAGATAACTCATTTTCTTACACAGCATTAAGCAATACTCTGTGAGCTCTCGACCTGGCTTCTCTCCTCAAACCTTGATAAACTTTTTGACTCCTTCCCCATCCCTAGCAGCCAATCCATGTCGGCATCAGGTGCTGTGAAGTCCTTTTTTTCCGTCTATTCTTTCCTCTCTCCAACATTTGTCACTTCAGTTCTATACACACTGCTCAGACCTGTCATTTTCCTGCTCAAAAGTCAATTTCCCACGTGCATACATGTAAAACTATAACATGTACAAATAAAGAAAATCTGTAACAAACCAGCAATCAAACAATAATTTTTAATAATTATTTAATCTCCCCCTTTTCTGGAGATTTTGATAAAATTCTTGGTCTGGAATCAAACTCTCAATATACTTCTTCCCTATCTGGTCCTTTATTTTCAATCAGGCCAGTTGATTCACTAGCAAATTATACCAAATATGGTATAATCTTTACAAAAAATGCATTACTAAATATTTTGATGATCTTTTCTTAAAAGCAGAAGTTTTACTATTTTCTACAGGCTACAGAAAATCTTTAGGTTTGGAACACACTGTGTTGAGTAAAGAAACGAGATAACACCCTGTACTCATCAGTGGATGCTTTCTCCTGTTTTATTTATTCTTGTTAAATTTTGCCTGATTAAGCAAGTGAAAGAAATCTAATTAATAAGTAACCCTCCACTTCCAAGGAGTAAATAATCCAATCAAGATTGAACTGCACCCTCCACATCTGATCCAACAACCTTTTGAAGTATAGACCAGTGATGATCAAATATCTCCTTTTGATGACAGATGACATGTTAAGGAGCACATGAGAGGGGGGTTAACTGTGTTCGCAGCTGGAGCTTTAGCACTTGGCATATTAAATCCCAATTATTTGGGTGACGTCCAAAGACCTGATTTTGCTCAATACATTAATTGTTCCATTCAAGCCTAAACATAAACATGCCTGTTCATTCAACACATTCTCACTAAACATCCATGTGTCAGGCACCAACCAAGCAAAGCATTGGCGTTATAGCAGTCAACAGGACAGATCTCCTCCTTTCTTACCTTGTCCCCACCCTGATGGGACTCAGGAGTAGTGTGGCAGACATTGAAATAAGAACAAAATAAGGGAATAAGGGAAATAAGCATTGCAAAATGAGAAAAACCAGAGTGATAATAAGAGCAAACAGGGGCTACTAAGAGCATTATATTAGCTAACAGTATATGCTAATGAGAGCTATACGCTAATAAGAGCATATAGTTTTACAGCGTTCAGAGTGGGTTCAGAAAAGACCTTCTGAGAAAGTGGGCACATGCTGCTGCGCTTCTTAGCTTATCCCTGCCCTCAGATTTTTGGCCTCATTTCTACGCATTCCTCAAAACTCAGGTAGGATTTCAGGTCCTTCGAGAAGCCAAGCCTGGAATATTCTTATAAAGTCTGGAATGGTCTTCCAGACTTCTTGGTATTCCCAAAGTTCTGCGTGTTACCTCTACACCTTGGCATTAACCGAATATATGGGAATTATTACTAGTCAGTCTCTCAACTGCATGGTGACTTCTTAGAGGGTATCTCTATATCAAGTGTCTAGCAAGTGCTTAATAAATTTTGCTAAATGGATGAACGAGTGAAGATTTAGCATGGAAAAATACCAAACACTTAATTTCTGCCTAGGCTTTAACAGGCAAAGCTAAAGATAAAACATGTAAAGGGTTTAACCAACGTATTTTTGGTAGAGGTTTGGAGCACAGCACAAGGGCTGGACAAGTTAGTGTGTACAATTTCTGTGCTTCTGAAGCACATAGGAAAAAAAATGTACACACATGACTCATCAGCTCAAAGATGAGAAGAGGAAAAGATACGGATTCAAGCAGTTGTATTTAAAGCATAATATGGCAGAGAGATTAAGAACTTGAACTCAGAAGTCATACAGGCCCGTGTTTGAAATTTGGCCACAGGACCTTAAGCAAACTATCAGACCTGTTTAATCCTTGGTTATTTTTGACTATGAACTGGAAATAAAAATATTGACTATCTGATAGGAGTATTGAGAAGACTAAATGGGATACGTATAAAATATTACTTGGCATTTAGTAAGCCAAATAACTCAGTTAATGTTAGCATATTATTAATAATACTATTATTACTTTACTTAGGATGTAAACAAATTTAAAATAATTATAGAAAATCTTATAAATCTTTTAAAAATAGATTGAGATAATATCAACTACTATATACTTGTAGAAAACATAAATATCAGACATAAGTTTTGTTTAAGTATATGAAAAGCAAATTAAAGAGTAAAAGGGTTTCATTTCAATCACATAGTTCAGCTGTAAGGTTAGTATTTTCAATGAAAACAAAGTAATTTTTGAAATACAAAGATTATAAAATAAACTCTGAAATATCATTTTTCTAAAAATAATCATGATCTTTGTTTCAATGAAGATACTTTCCTGAACCAAATTCTGTATTTTTCAATGTCTAGTCTAACAAATCTATCTTTATACATACAGTCCTCAAAGATTAACTTGGTCATTTCAATTTTTTTTCTACCTGGTTAGAAATGTACAGGGAAAACACAACAGAAATAGCAAAGAAAAATAAGTTTAAAAACACTTTAATCTGCTACATTTATATGAGAACAGAGAATTCGATGTTTATGGTATATCTCCTTTGGCTTGCTGTACAACATAATAGCTTAATTGTCACAATAGCCTTAGAACTTAAGATAGTACATATATCAGCTTTGGCCAAGAGAGAAACGCAATGCTCATCTGCTTCTTTCATCTGGACCAAAATGCCACAATTTATAAATAACTATAGATGAGCCTTTGTAGCCTGGACTCTTTACTAACATTAGTCACAGAAGGACCGGGCTCCCCAAGGCTAGTGCACAAATTTATCTTAAATAATTTCCCCCTACATAATGCCTAAAATATTTATTTTAAATTAAGCATAGCATGGGTATATGTATGCCATTATAACCATATTATGATCACTGTGTTGGCTGTGGGTCTTTAACGACTTATAATGGGGACCAAGTTGTTTATTTTATATATTTTATTAATAATAAAAAATCAAAGTCCCTATATGTACTCAAACAAGAAACGTGATAAAAATCAAACCTTATTATGGTTATTTCTGTGTCACTAACTAGCTCTGTCCTCTTGGGAAGTTTTTAGCCTTTCCGAGTTTCCATTTATTCATCTATAGCAAAATCATCTCTAAGTTCCAGGAGAGCACTATCCTCTACACTTCTTGCCATTATTTAGTATGTCACAATGACTCTCAATCATAACCCAAAGTTAGGGATTAATTATCCATGATGAATTTCTCTGACTTATTACAATTCTTTTTTCCTATTATTAGAGTAGGAAAAGGCAACACAGTAACAAAAACATACTTTGAAAAAGAGGTAAAAGATCTATTTAAAATTTTGCCGCAGACTTTTACCTTTCCTTTCATTTATTAAGCTTCTACTATACATACTTGACCTTGAGCAGTAAGGATCTACAGCTATTAAGGATTCATAACATCCATGTCTTTTTCTTATTTACCTCATAATTGTTTTAGGCTATGGTAGAAATTTGACACAAGTTTCTCCACTCAGTCACACATCAATACTTCTAGAACTCAATTCACTTGCACCCAAAACAACCCTTGAATGAAATCTGTCAAGTATTTTTCCATTTATAAATCTGGCAAACTTTGGTGACAATCTCACTCTGAATAAATGGCAACCACAATGGATGAATTTGTTTTCCACTATGGAAGATTAAGCAGATCTCCATAATACGTAACAGTGAAGGAAAGGGAACCAAAGCAAATAAAACCCAATCAACATGAACTGGCACCTTGAAGAGAGGAAGAGGGCTCCATGAAGTTGGGTGTGCAGGAGTTGGTTAGAGATTTTTGAAAGGCGTGAATCTCAGATAAATATCAGAGACTAAGTTAACTCCCGTTTTAGTAATTCTAGCACATCCTTCCACAACATTACCAGAAGAAGCTCTTCTGTATTAACGATTTTGCCAAAATATTGGTCACAGTATTTCAAACTGTACTGGCAAATACAGCAGAGTAAACAAGGTAAGAGATTCAATATTTCAAATTGTATCCTGATGTAAAGTAAATCCACTACTTAAAATAGTATTACAAAAGCACACTGCTTTTGAAAGGATGCACTGGACAACACTGCTCAGAAATGTGTGAGGTTAACTTCAAACAATAATAGTAAAAATAATTCAACTCGAGATCTGAAAGAAGAACGCTCGACACTACTTCAAGGCAATAACGTAGGAACGGGAAATATGAGTACACAAGCTCATAGCAAATATGTACATCCACACATTTTTACTATTTTAGTTATATTGAAACTTGAGAACTTCACAGCAACCTACTAAAATCACAGAGCAACAGGATAAAAGTAGATAAGAAGAATGTGCAATTTATGAATATGATTTATTACCATGGTTACAAACTTTCAGAATAGGCCTCTGAGACATTGGACTGAGACTTTGCCGAATATCTGTTAAGAAAAAAAAAAATAAAAGAAACTTAATATAGAGGTCTGTTCATCTCAAGAAGTATAACAGGGCTTTTTCCAAGGTTAAGTATTTCTGGAAGCAAAGCAATGCTTCAATACCCTGAAATACTTGAAGCAATAATGTTATGACTTTTACTTCCCATTTAATTATGCTACTGTAAACTCCACCGGGATAAGGTGCATATGGTTCTTTAGATGAGACTTGTCACACTAATCAGGATTTTCTAGGTTCAGTGCATTGATTTGTTAATGTGCTACTGACATTGGCCAACTGGAATGCTTTTCTCTCTGATATCTGTCATTGCAAGGGAAGAATTATGCAAACCTACGAAACTTCTGAAGAATTGTTGCCCACAGCACTACATTCTTGACACATGACTTTAAAAGAATGGGAAAAAAAAAAAGCGTTGTTCTTTGTAATAATTCCCTAGAAAGTAACATGAAACAAGTATAAAGTTCACCTTTCGGCTTCGGTGTCCTTTTCCTTCGGTCGCGGAAGGCAGCCCCCGACTGCAAGGCCTCCAGCAGACTATCCATCACTCCTGTCTCATCACCCTCTGTGAAGAGAGATGCAGGGAATTCCATCAGCTCTCAGGGTTACCATAGCAATGTCAAAGCATACACAGAAACTGGTGATGGTGATGGTAGGGGGAGAAAAGATCAGATGCCAGGACTAAGCCAGCAATTTCAAAATAAGATAGGACTTTAACTCTCTTATAAATCAAATATTTTTTAATGAAATCTGTCTCATTAGTGCCTGTGTTACTGTCCACTACAGAGATCGAGTCCCATGGATTCACTTCAGAGCACTGCTTTTATAGTCTGATGGCACAATAACTTTAAATGGAATGTGGTTCTAGTCATATCTGTGTCTCAGGTTATCATAAATCACATTTCCCTGGTCGAAATGGGTTATTTTCAAAGCATCAGCTTCTATTCTAAAATCGACCAGGTGTGGGAGAGGGTTTTTGTTGTTGTTACTGAGATTCTGCCATCTAAACTTATTGTACAAAATTATATTTCCAGGCCAACTTTTGCAAACATGTTCCCAACAACTGATTCTTCACATCAGAGGATAACTGTCCCCTGACTTCAGGTGATGCAGAACAATCACTACAAACTCTTACAGGATGTATGAAAAGTTTGTCTTCTATAATGAAAAATAAACCAAAAGAAGCTCTCAAAAGTCTAAAGGACTGCATCACATTACGATCAGTTTAAATCGACATCCTGTATATAATTAAGAAAGAGGTGGTAATAGAGCCAATTCTCGCTACAAATATCACATTAGTTTGTAATAATCACAATATTTATAGTTGTCAATGCTATATTATTTAAAGAAAGCAGGAAAAAAGGCTTCAAAGAAACTACTGGCCCATCCTAAATTCAAGGAAACACCAAAGACTTCTTTGTCCCTTAGAGAGGGGTTATCTGCAGGAATTCTCTATGAAATTGTATGGCTGGTATACAGTATGTCTGAAGTAACAAAACTATTTTCCTCTGGATTTTTTATTTCTTTGTTTTTGAGACACAGTCCCTTTATAGGGAACAGATGACAAATGAATGCAGTAAAGTACAAATAACACACTCATTTACAGCTTATAAACAGATATATAAATATAAATGTGTATCGGCCCTTTTCCATCTGGTTCTATTTCATATTTTTAGAAAAGTATTAAACCTTGTTGGTGTTATCAAAAAAAGGTGGGTGACAAATAGAGTATTTGGAGGTTGTTAATTCACATGTAAATTTAATTCTGAAGTGGCTTGATGGCTATTTTACCTAAAATACATTAAATATTTCAGACACTTTAATTAGTAAATACCTAGCTATAAAAATTTACACTCAAACAAAACTACAGTTTTCCTGAAAAGAACTGCAGGTAATGCCAAATAGTTAAGGTTGTGTATATACTTCATTAGTAAAAGGAAACATTTTAAAAATCTAAAACTATAAGGAAGCAAGCATAAGATTAATGGAATACACTTTAAAGTAAAAAAAATTATAAAGACAATTTGAACTTTCCTTAGTAAGTTTGCTGTTGGTGGTGGTATAGACATAGTGATTCTCAAACTACTATGTGTGTATAATAAGACTGAGCAGGTGAGTAAATAAGTTGATGTTGTTGGCAGCAAGGATGCTCCCTGTGGGAAAGGAAATGCAAATATGGAATGGGAGAAGGAAAGGAAGAACCATGAAGTGTTGGGTTAAATTTCTAGGTATCAATACAAACTCAAGATTAAAAAAAACAACAACAACAAAACAACTTTTCCTAGCTTGATGCCCCAAAAGAGCCCAGAAGTAATGACACTGCTGTAGCAATGAGCACACCTGGCCCTCAGATCTTGGTTTCTAAATATCATTACTCACTGACAGGAACCAGAGCACTTAGAGAAATGGCTGATTCTAGGGCTGAGACCAAGAAAGTGCGAAATGAGACAGGCACATATTGTTGTGCCAGAAAATAAGACTGTGCTCAAAGACAGAGATGTGTCAAAAGGGCAGAGAAGCCAGACTGGAGGGTAGCCTTGAACAAATTTAGGACAATTTGAGCACTGGATAAGTAATGATAGGAATGGACTATTATACAATGGAAAAAAGAAAAGAATAGTGCATCCATACTGACACTAAAAAATTAAAAATAAATATGGGGTAAAAGAAAGCTCTTATTTACAGAAGAATGTCAACCAAGGATGCCAAAGACATAAAGGAAATAGACAATTCACCACATTACAACTCACATAGTAAGAATGAATCAGGCAGAAATCACCAATGGTTGCAAAAACCATTGTATATAAGGATGTGGGGGAATAGGATATGGAGAAATCTGGCAAATATCACCCTACCTAAATAATCAAATTTGCTGTCACCAACGATGGGATAACTGACATCAATCCTCTCTCGAAGTGATGCACCGAGATGGACACAACATAACCTGTGTAGTACTTGGCACCAAAATATTTAACCTGAATCTAAGTGTGAGGAAACAATCATAGAAATCCAAACTGAGGGGCTTTCTGTGAAATAACTGGCCATGGTTCTTAGAAACAATCATCAAGAGAAAGAGAAAAGAAAAGGTTAGGGAACTGTTTAGATTAAAGGACATTAAAGGAGATTAAAGAGACATAACAACTAAATGCAACACCCAATCGTTGATTAGCTCTTGGATTGTAAAACAGTTATAAATGGCATTATTGGGATAATTAGGGAAATTTTTAAAGGAGCTGGATATTAAATGATTATATTGTACCAATGTTAAGTTACCTGAGTGTGATAATTATGTTACGGTTAGGTAGGATAATCCCACTGTTCTTAGGAGATAGAGGCTGACACGTTTGGCTTACTAAACAACTTACACCACAGCTCCATGTTCTCCACTTAATGCCTTTGAACATCCTGTTCTCTCTATATACAGCATCCTTCCCACTTTCTTCACCAAGCTAACTCCTTCCCCCTCAAGACAGAGAATTCTTCCCTGACCCGCGTGGGCTGAACTGGGTTCCCTTCTGTGTCCTACAGGCATGTGGTACCTCTAGCAACAAATCCTTTACAAATTGTTTACTTGATGGTTTCTACCACGAGACTGTGAGCTCATCAAAGGCAGTGGCTTTCATTTACTTTTAATACCTATAGATAGTATTACACAGAAAGTGTCTTAACAAATGGGGCACTAATATGGTCAGTAGGAAGAACGAATCATGCAGGAGAATAAAGGTCATAGATGGAGAGGGAGGACCTGGCACGTGGTGGGAGTGCATTCCCACCACCATTGTAAACAACACAGCTTTGTTCTTTTCTTTCTCTTTGTCTTATATGTGTCCATTCAGTCGCCAAACTTTGTTCATGCACACTCCCCAATATCTCAAGAACTGATCCATTGTTTCCTCTCCTGACTAAACTTTATGCTAGCAGTCCAGAATGGAATTATTTTTCACCTGAAATATCACGAGTTGCCTGGAGTCATGTTGCTTCTAGTTTCTCTCTAATTCTTATTCATACCATACAGTACTGATAAGTCCTAAAGCAGAATTATGATCTTCAATCCTCCAATCACAAATTCTCAATATCTCTCATTTCCTACACTATAAAGTCCTAATTTACCCACTTGCCCCCCGACACAGATTCTAATCGCTTTTCCAATCTTATCTGTTACTTCCCAAATCACAACCTATTCTTCAGCTAAAGGCAACTGCCTGTGATTCTCCACAAACATTCTCTCTCTCTTGCCTATCGCTCTCCACCTGGAATCTCTATCCCCGCTCTTGTTTCCCAGAGCTGATGGCTTTTCTTGGCCTTCACCCCCACATGCATAATGGAAAAAAACACAATACCAAAGTAAGAAGACCTGCATTCTAGTCTGAGCTCTCAACTAACGATCCGTGAGACATGGACCAGTTATATAATCATTTGTGACATGTGCAATAGAGATAATACCTGTCTAGGGTTAATGAGAGGATCAAGTGAGATAACACAAATGAAAGCACTTGATAAATTGCTAAGTGAAATAAAAATGTAGGGAAATAAATTCATAAATGAACTCTATAGTGCACTATGGTAAGTTCATGAAATATCTGCTTTTTATTCTGTTTCAAGCATTGTTTCAGACACAGAAATTAAATAACTTTTTTTATATTGTATTTTACTATGGCTTTGAATAACATCATTTTGAAGGGAAATTCTGGTCAGAAATACAAGTAGATTATTAATAGAATCCAATGTGCAAGATGCGGACATATAGTGAAGATGTTATTTCAAATGTTAAAAATGCATTTAGAGGGTTGGCCCAGTGGCGTAGGGGTTAAGTTCATGCACTCTGCTTCGGTGGCACAGGGTTTGCCGGTTGGGATCCTGGGTGAAGCGCTGCACACTCCTCATGAAGCCATGCTGAGGCAGTGTCCCACATTGAAGAACCAGAAGGACCTACAACTAGGACATACAACTATGTGCTGGGGCTGTGGGGAGGAAAAGGAAAACAGGAAGATTGGCAACAGATGTTAGCTCGGGGCCAATCTTCCTCACCAAAAAAGGCATTTAGAATATTCACTCAACACATGGTTACTGAGGCCTACTATGTACCAGGACATTACTAGGCACTAAGGATACCTAGGCCCTAAGAGTTAACAAGAAATATTTTCTGCTCTCAAGAGGCGGAAAAGTCTGATGGTTACAGGAGTCTGATAGATATCCTGGAGATGTAAGGCCTCCTAGTGAATTAGGACCTGACAAACAAGCAGCAGTTGGCCACAGCAGAGACTAGGGAGGGAAAAGCATACCTGGCCGAAGGAATAACAGGTACAAAGGCAAAAGATATGAATAAAACCAAAAGTGAGATATAATACAGTATTTAAATGATTCACATTTACCTTATTCTAATACAAACCAGAGAAATAAAAACTAGCTGGTTTTTATTGTAGATTAGAATTCAATTTCTCTAACTACAAGACAATTTATACTCAAAATATCTATAGCCTCTCTCCTGCTGTGAAAACTCTTCTAAATAAATAGACTAACTGAAATAGTCAAAGCTTTGGTCTGTCTGAATAACCTTTCACTTTGTTCAATTTGTAAATGGTATTTTTAAAAATTGCAAAGTGTAAAGGGAAATGGAGAAAGAAGAGGTAAGGGTATTTCTAAAGAAGAATCATGAGAACATGAGGATAAGCAGAGGGTGGAGCTGCTATGGAGTGACTCAGACATGTCTGAGGTCTCTAGGGCCTGTGACTGGAAGAATAGAAAATATGGAAAAATGTTTCATAATATTGAGTTTAGTGGGGAACAAATATTGAAGAGACTAATGAGCTTCCTTTTGGACATCTGAGTGCAAGGTGCTAGCAAGGACTTTCAGATAACTTCTGGAAGTAAGCTGGACATTCTGGCCTCAAATGCCGACAAAAATTTGGGTGATATTTTCAGAACTCATTTGCATATTACAAAAAATACTCATTCAGAACTATGGGCCAGACCCTGAGAAAGGCCTTGGAAATATGAGAGTAAGACTTTAATTTTTCCTCATAGATGCTAGTGGCACTCTGCGAGTGCAGATGACTCCATCAGGGGATGCAGGATCTTGGGAACCAGCTAAATATAAAGAGCAAGAGAAAAAAGACAAGGCAGTGATACAGTAGGAACATTCTTTCCTTTACTGAATTTTCCTCAAGTCAAAGTACAAGACTGAAATTACATATAACTAAGGATACAGGGAAAATCCTAAAAGCTTCCAGAACATTAAAAACCAACCAAAATAGGTCACATAAAAAGGGAAGGAATCAGAATGCAACTAGGTTTCTCAATGGCAACACTGAATTTCAGAAGATGGGAAAGATGGATTTCAAATTCTGAAGAGAAATTATTTCCAATGAAGAGATGGTTATGTTGCCAATACGATGAGTATCGAAAATGGACATTTTCAGACATGCAAAACCCCTATACAAACATTCTTAGAAAGCTACTGGAAGGTGTGCCTTTGCAAAACAAGGGAGAAATGTAAGAAAAAAGAAAAACATGAGATCCAGGGAAAGTGAGGGGACAAAACAGCAAAGTGGCAAAAAGAATTCCCAGGATGACACTTGTGTTCCAGGCCCAGAGCAGCCAGTTGAGATCATATGGGAGAAAACTGGGCCATAGGAGAGAAGAGCAGCCAGGGAACTGAAAGCAAGTCTGCTGTGTGGGAATGTTTGCAAAAATGACGGCTGCTTATTTCACAGAGCTGTCAGAGTTTGGATAAAATAGTGACAGGTATGCATAAATACTGAGCAAATTTTAAAAAATATTGTTAGTATAAGCCTAGAAATAACATTGTTGTCCAACAGGAAACAATCATGGAATACTAACTGGAGGGGAGAAATATTTACATTCGTTTGACCATCAATTGTGATACAATTATGATGTGCAGACAGCAGGGGTAAAGGAGACGGGTACCCGAGGAGATTGTAAGTTGGGAGAGGGCATAAGGGAGCTAAATATTCAACCACTTACAGGAATTCAGTAATGTCGAAAATGAATAAATTGACAATAGTCTAAGCATATTATCTAGAAATAGGAAAGTGGTAAATACTAGGAAAAAACCCCTAAGAATTAAAAGTGATTGCCTCTGGGATGTGGGATGGAATCGAGAGGAATGAGGGAGAAGATACTTTCTTATGCTATGAGCCTATTACATTTCATTTAATTTTGCAGACCTTATGTTGATAAATACAAAGTAGCTAAAAAAAGTTCCTGACAGGAAAAGATGACTGAGAAGGAGGAGGAGATGAAATAAGAGGTTGATTCATTTTAAATTTATTTAAATTTATTTTTATTTTTTGAGGAAGATTAGCCCTGAGCTAACATCTGCCACCAATCCTCCTCTTTTTGCTGAGGAAGACTGGCCCTGAGCTAACATCCGTGCCCATCTTCCTCTACTTTATATGTGGGACGCCTACCACAGCATGCCCTGACAAGTGGTGGGTAGGTCCACACCCAGGATCCGAACCAGCAAACCCCGGTCCACCAAAGTGGAACATGAGAACTTAACTGCTGCGCTACCAGGCTGGCCCCAAGAGGTTGATTCTTGACCTAAATGTGCTTTCCTCTGATAAGGAGAATAAGAGAGGTAACAAATGGTACAACACAACACGAGGAGTATGATGATGGAGTTCTCCAGCCTAGGAAGGACACTTGGCATGGGGCAGAGGGAGAAGGGACAGCAGACACAGAAGCCCTCCTGGATACCTAAGACTTAAAGAATAGCTTTACATTTGCTAGAGCTTCCTGAAGAGGGAAGGCCGTGTTAGAGCTCACAGAACAGCTGTACAAGGCAAGGGTCTGCAGGGATGTGAAACACTTGGGAGAACTCAGATATTGTAGGAATGGAGAGCAGGGTACCAGTGCGGGAGGGATACGTGATGCTGAGGAGGGAGGTATCAGCACTGACTATGCCAGGCTATGCAGTTTGGGTTTTACCTTTAAGGGAGCCATTAACTCATTTTAAGCTAGGAAATAACACAGTCAAATTTCTACTTTGGAAAGATCACTCTGAGAAGAGATGGGTTTAGTGATTTAAATCTAGGCAAAATGTGATTGCAAAGCCCAGGTGAGGAACAGAAGTGATGAAAATGTAAAAGAGAAAGGACGAAGAACAGAAAAATCTTGGTCTGCATGGAGGTGAGTATTAAACTATAAAGTTGAGGATAATTTCCAGGTATCCATCTTGGCCAACTGGATACTTGTAGATATTTTTCACCAAGAACTGAATTATTTTGTTTGGTGGTAGAATGCAGCTGAGCCTAGAGAGGAGCTCAGTTTTGGATAATGTTGAGGTGATTAAGGGTATACAGAAGGCTCATGGTTTCACAGGTTTAAAACTTGGGGAGGAAGAATTGGTTATACTAATAGGTTTAACTCAGAAGCAAACTGGTCGTACTTGAAGCTATTGAAAAGAGTGTAAGCAGAGTGAAATGGTAGAGAATACAAGTTTTGAATTCAAATAGCTTGGATTTTTTCCAATTAGCAATCAGTGTGACCTTGGACAAACTGCTTAACCTTACTAACCCCCATTTTTTCCCTCAACTTTAATGTGGGAATAAGAATAGCACCTACTTCACAAGGTTATTGGGAGGGTTGGAGGAGATAAATTATGTGCAATGCTCAGCAGAGTGCCTGGCACGTGGTAAGCACTTGATAACAGATCATCTTTGTTGTGGTAGTTATTGATATTATGGCAGTACATGAGCTTTCTTAAGAAGAGTGTGTGTAGTGATTAAAAAAAAAGAGAGCTGAGGAAAAGCCACAGGCAAACTAAGATGTAAAGGGGATTTTAGGAAGAAAGGACTCTTCTCAACCTGTGATCACTTTCCATTGTGTTTACTTTGCATGCGCTTTTAAAGTTCTCTTTTTACTCCCATCGTCTACTGAATACATTTTATATGATTTCAGTAGCAGTTAGAGATCTACGGAAACCACCATTTAGAATTTGGAGTGGGAATAGGAGAAGGAAAGCTCAATTCCTTGAAAGAATTGTTGAAAGTGTGTAGCTGATGCACAAAATTCATGGATTCATAGTTTAACCCAACTCTTTCTAAAAGAAACATGAGAGAGCTGCCCTAACCAAATTTCATAAATTATTGTTCTATGCTGCTGGTGACAGACCTTCTGGGAACCAGATTATATTTGCTTTACTTGGTAAACTAGTTCAGTCTTTAACCTTCTAGAACAAAGCTCAAATACAACTTAAACTAGACAGCAAAATGACAGGAATAATTTAAAACAAAGTCTTTGAACTTGTCTTAATCTAGATATGAAACTGAAAATTCATTTGAGTTAAATGAGTTAGAAAGACAATTTTCATTGGGATTTAACTGATAAAATGATAATTGGAACAGTTCTCTTTCAACCATAAAAAAATGGAATTTTATTTTTTAAATTTTCTCTCCACTATTCTTCAGTATTTGTGCAACTTGAACTAAATATATTTCCTATTATAAATTATAAGGAAAAAAATAGAATCTTTTACAAAGAAGGAAATTTTTTTGTTGTCCTAAAAGAGAAAAATTAGGAGCAAAGTCAAGGAGTCAAAATGCTGGGCTTCAATCTTGGTTCCTACTTTTACCAGCTGTGAGCCTCTCAAAGACCATCTTGTGCCTCCCCAATTCCTCATCTATAAGATGGAGACAACAATAGTATATACCTCAAAAGGTTGTTGTGAGGACTAAGTGAGCTAATACATGTAAAGAGCTTAGAATAGTGCCTCACATATGGTAAGGCCTCAATAAACATTAGCTATTATTATTATTATTATTATTTTTTTTAAAGATTTTATTTTTCTCCTTTTTCTCCCCAAAGCCCCCCGGTACATAGTTGTATATTCTTCGTTGTGGGTCCTTCTAGTTGTGGCATGTGGGACGCTGCCCCAGCGTGGTCCGACGAGCAGTGCCATGTCCGCGCCCAGGACTCGAACCAACGAAACACTGGGCCGCCTGCAGCGGAGCGCGCCAACCCAACCACCGGGCCACGGGGCCAGCCCCGATTAGCTATTATTTTTAATATTATGATGATTATTCTTATTCACTAATATGGCACACATTGCTGACTGGCAATGCAACACATCCATTTCCTACCCTCTTCTTCCTTCTCTGCTTCTGCTACAGAGGCTGGAAAAGTTAAAAACCTCACTTTCTGGGGCTCCCTTGCAGCAAAACTAGAGGTGGCCACATGATGCATTTCTGGTCAATAAAATATAAATGAATATCTATCTGCTATGAGGTTTCTAGGAATAGCAGAGGCACATGTCAGTAACTGTTCTCTCTCTTCTTCCTATCTTAAACATCTACTGGAGTTGGGACAGTGGGGGCTGCCATCACTGGTTGCTACCCGCTTCCTGCCATCTTGAAAATGCTTGGATCTGTGGCAGTCATCTTGTAACTGTGAGCACAGACCATGGGGCCATTCTCTTAGTTGCTCTGGATAAAATATAAGGCTATATTTTCAAAGCTTGAGTGAAAAATACTTCACAGAAACATTTGAATGTATAAACTATAATTATTATATGATTTATTACATTGTATCCAAATTGTAGTCTAAATAATTTCATGTCTTATATTAAATAGAGTTCTAGAGATATTTGTAAAATAAAGGATTTTTCTTACAAGCACTCTCCAGTGTTAGAAAAAAAAATCCATTATTGGATGTCATGTACAAAAGCATGGTTTAATTATAAAACAACCAGAAAAAGTGGTAATATAAATATACTTTAACAAATCATATGGTATTGGTATTAATTTTTAATTTCCAAATTTCTCATGATTTAGGTTCTGTTGTAAGAAAATGATTTTGGCATCACAGTCATTTAGTTTAACTAATGAAGATATCTAATTTACCTTCTTCTGGAATCTTTTATCAAAGTTCTTTCATTTTTAAAACTAATGTAAACAATTGGCAGAATTCCAGAAAAATAAGCTACCTGTCTGCTCATTTAATTCTCCTTTCAAATAGAAAGGGCACAAGAATTTTTGGACGTGAGCATACCTAAGGCACAAGATTTACAAGGAACCATACAATCAATGAATGAGTCTCTCATTACAAAATATTATAGGAAAAACTTAGTTGGGTTGTATTAGACATCCCACGTTATAAAAAACAAAAACAAAACTTTAATAAGATAGAATTTCCCAAGGTGTGTACTACATAATGCTAGTCCCACAAGAAGCTGCGTGTGTGTTGTGGGAGTGGTTCTGTGACTAAATAACTTTGGAAAATAAAGCATAGTATATACTGCTCTTGGCAATTCATATCAACTACACATGAAAACTCAATTCATGATTCATGAAAAATGCGGCATTTCAAATCAGTAGAGGATAAGAAAATACTCAATAACTACCGTGGTGATGGCAGTTTATTTGGATCTCACTCTGCTGGTTACGCCAAAATAAATTCCAAGTGAATCAAACATTTCCACATAAAAAAGTTAAATTACAAAGTACAGCAGACAATATGAAAAAGTATATTTTTCATTAGTTCTGGAATGAAAAAATCTAATAAAAATCTAAACAGCCAAATGTCATACAGATTGTAATATACTAAATGTCTACAAATCAAAGAAATAGTAAGAACAAAGTCTACACATAAATAATGAAAGGAGAAACCAGAACAAAACTTTGAAACACAGGTATTCCCTAAGACTGATTTTCTCGAAATAAAAGAATATTATGACTTAGCAAAAATAAAAGACCAATAATTTAATAAACAACAAAAAAACAGGCAAACGATATTTCAAGAAACTCATCATAAAAATAAAGAAATGAGGCTTTTAAACAGAGGATATAATCCTCAACCTCACTCATAATTAAGATATTCCAAATACATCACTGAGAGATCATTTTTCACCTATCAGCATGGCAATTATAAATAAAGAAGATACTTGGTAAAGGTTGGAAAACAGCTCACACCACACATTGTTGATGAAAATATAAAACTAATGCACACTCTTCAGAGTGGAACTGAACAATCTCCATCAGAAATAAAATTGCACGTAACATTTGATGAGAATTCTTTCCTAAGAAAATTATCCTATTTTGTAACTCACATGTGTGCAAGGGCATAAGTACAAGGATGTTCATTACAATGTTCTCTATAAAAATAACACTCTGTATCAGAAATAAAACTGCATATACCATTTGATGAGATAATTCTTTTCTAAGAAAATTATCCTATTTGTAACTCACATGTGTGCAAGAGCATACGTACAAGAATGTTCATTACAATGTTGTTTATAAAAATAGGAGATTGGAAACAACCTAAATGCCCATCTGCAAGAGAGACTAAATAAACTATGACATTCATATACCGAAATATGTTCAGATATGAAAAAATAAGGAAGCATATTTAAATTGTTGATATGGATCACCTGCAAAACACAGGAAGTGAAAAAAGCCAATCACGTATTTTATCAATAAGGACACTGGATACAGACCCTTCTATGAGCACTCACAGGTATTAGCTACAACACAGAGGATGAGTTTTCTGACTTTTTGCTTAGCAATTACTCCACCACATGGTGCTGAAGAAAGGCACTACTTCACCATTCTTCCTGTGTTAAATGTTTGTTAACATGTCTCCCATGTAAGTATTCCAGTGCCCAATGCTGATTAACTTGCTCACAGTGACCTAGTCTAACAATTACTAATGAAAGGAAAATTTCAAAAGCAGTGTTGACTCCCTGGCGAAAAGAATGTTGCCAAAGTTGTCCTCGTGTGTTACATAAGGGTCTAGGGTGCTGAACAGATGCCTTCAGTTGCAAAAGCACAGAATGTCAGAGGGAAAATAACATACCTATTTCAATACATACGTGGATGTGAAATGATAATGACATTTAACAAGTTGTGACTCCACACACAGGGCACACCCATGACCCTTTAATCACACAGTAGCCCAGAGACGAAAAGGTTAATTACATGGCACAGCACCACCTCTGTGGAGTAGAAGCTTCACTTGTCACCCACAAGAGCTTCATTTTACTCTGAGAAACATGCCTGACAGTGCTTAAGCTTGGCAATTGCTTACTTCCTGCTGAAAATATATTAGGATATGTTTTAGACTTCTTTTAACATTTTCTTATATTAGGGAAGAATTTTGAAAAAGACTTTTCGATGGCTTAGTTGCTTCTAAAGTTTTTGAAAAGGAATGAAATGATTTCTGAGAGAGAAAATGAAAATGCTTAATTCAATACCAAGAATCAAAAAAAAAAAAAAAATGGAAGTAAGCTAGGGAATAATAGTGATTTCACAGGAATTTTCTTTCAGGAGAAGCTGGGATAAATGGACTTGAGGCCATGAGGGCCACTCTCAGCAAGTGGTACCTGGAACACTGAATGAGGCCCAGAGGGACCCCAACAGTCAAGCTCTGACAGCAGCATATGGTGCACAGTGGGAGAAGGGGAAAATAAGGTCAGGAAGGGAGGCCAAGGGAGCTTGGATTCAAGGCTGAAGAACTGCCATAGAATGTTTTTGAAAGGTGTGAAATAATCAAAATTGTACTTCACTATGATTAAAGCTGGCATAGTGTGAAGGTGTCAAGCCTGGGTGACTGGGAAAATGGTGGTATCATTAACCCAAAATGAGAACATGAAAATCAGGTTTTATGTGGAACATGATAAGTTAGGTTTCAGATGAATTGATTTTGAGGTGTTGGCAGAATAGTCAAACTGTTTTGTCCAAGAAGTAGTGGGAAATGTAAAACTATAAAGTCTGTAGTTCAATTCAATACTACAAATATGCACTAAGGAATATGTGGCAGGTACTAAAACCAGCTCCACTCCTTGTTCTCATTGGACTTACAGTCTAAGGGCAATTTCAACACTTAATTCGTGACTACCTGTATGATGAATCTTCCAAAAAAGAAAGCTGACTGCTATGAAATTGCTTAATACAGAGACAGTAGTTCAGAGGTATAGCAATGGCTGCCAGCGATGATCTCATGGGTTATTCTCTGATACCTGTATTTGCACTTAAATTTCTGAAGACATGATTTATCTGCACTTTAAAACAGAAACCTACACTTAACACAACAAACAGTGAAAATCTGTGTATTAGCATTCTGGGTGCCAAGAATGTTCTTAAACACCACCTCACTGCTGCCAACCTTGCCCAAACAAAGTAATTTTACTAGATTCAACTTCTAGGTTCATGTGTAATATGAATTTGTGGTTCAAAGTTTAAGTATTCATTATTTTTTCACTTCATTTCAAAAGAGAAATACAGACTTATTCTGCACAAATATGGTATTCCCTCCCCATCCCTTCCCCAATCAGATGCAGAGACTGTGGCAATATTACAAACTTAAGAAATTTTAAAATCCTAATCAGGCTAACAGCAACATATTTTTGAAAGAAAGGACAATAAGCAAAGACAATAAGGCGAATCTGAATGAGTGGAAAGTGGGGAGGAAAAGGAATTGACATATGCTTCAGGAGAAAGCAAATAACAGAAAAGAAATGAAAATGGGAGACAACTGAACTTTGGATGAACTCATTAACAATTGAAAAGAAACTAGAGCAAAAATATGCTAAACACTCTCAAGAGAACAATGGAAGATTTTTCCCTCGACTGCAAAAAGCTGACGAAATGAATACAGAAGGCCCCAAATAAAAACTGATATAAGTCTGAGAATAATTTTATTTAGAAAAGAAGGAATGCAAGAGAAAAAGAACAAAAATCTAAATGTGAATTAAGATATATGAGGAACCATCAGTTTGATTGAATGCCTGTTTGCTAGGGTCTGGGTAGAGCATTTTACCTAGGTTTTCTAGTCTAATTCTCATTCCAACCCTGGGGAGTAGCTATTGTCAAATCCATTTGAAAGCCAGGGAACCTGGAGCTCAAGAAGGTAAGGTAATGTGCTCAAAGCCTTCCCATGGGTAGGTAGCAGGGGGAGATTTGAACCTGTATCTTTCTGATTCTAAAGCTTACATTCTCTCCATTACAGACTTTTGACACAGAGGTGTTGCATGGTAACTGAGAAGTACTCAGATCCTTAGCTTTGCTGACTTGTACTTAAAGGTATTTTAGGAAATGCCTCAAGGCACAAAAAGACAGTGGTCTTCATAGCCAGGAACTCAACTAAGCACACATTAGGTTTCCTCAAATTCACTGGGAGCCAGATTCTTTTCCCCAGAACCTGGCAATTAATGACATGCAGGTCACAGAGGACTCCTTCCTCAGAGAGAAAGGCCACAGACATCCCACTTCTCCTAGGACCAGGAGTATCTGGAAATACTAGAATCAGTCCAGTCTGCAGTGGTCTCCTGGTCCCTCCCTACAACCCATCCACTGGGCAATTGCTATAGTTGGGTTAAAACCTTGAGACCAGCCAAAGCACTATCACTATCATTCTGGGTCACTGCTGCCCAAGAGGTAAGTCTCCTGATCTTTAGTTCCTCCAGCATTTATTAGCATAAACAACTTCTCCACTACCTCAATGTCTTCAGTGAACATTCCTTTCACGTTTTGATCTTAATTGGAAATGGGCTCTACCTGGAAACTGGAGAGATGATCTCCACCGCCCTCTTCTGGCACATGTTGCTCATCCTCTCACACATTAAGTGCCTAAAGTCTGCAGGGGTGTAGGTAGAGGAGAGGAGACTGTTTACTCCCTCATCTCTAGTGCTACAACTGGATATTACTTCCTCCCCATCATGTAAAAAGCACTCTCCTTTGAGACACATGTCATTCTGTTATACCACCGCCATTCCTCTGGGTCAGTGTCATCTGATCATGCACTAGTCTGCTCTCTCATTCAAAACAGACTTTGTCATCCGATTCAGTCTTCCTCTTCAAGACAAGTCCTGCCATCATCCTGCGTGAATTCAATTCCATGCAAACAATTAATCCGACAGCAAATCCTCTCAGTTTTTTGACCTCCCTCATCTCCAGGGACCGATGTTTCCTCTCTATTTCCCATTATTCACTCTCATATCCATAATCTGAACTTTGCCACCACCCACAACTGTTTTATTTTACTTCTAATTTGTTCTCTCTCTCTCACTAGTTCTATCATCTGTCCATGGAAATCTCCAATGTTCTAGCCCCACTGTCTTCATTTCCTTGCTTATGTTGCTTATACTATGTGGTTCATCACTTTGAACATAGTTCACCAACCAGTATCTTACTTCCCTCCTCCATCCGTGTCCTTTCTCAGGCTCCTGGTAAAACTTAAATGAACCTCAAATTCCATCTTCTTGGCACCAAACACCAGCTGCTAAGTAATCATGGTAAAAAATAAGACTGCATTATCTCCACACTATATAAAGAACTCACACAACTCAACAACAAAAAATCAAAGAACCTGATCCAAAAATGGGAGGGGACATGAACAGACATTTCTCCAAAGATATACTGATGGCCAATAGGTACATGAAAAGATGCTCATCATCACTCAGCATCAGGGAAATGCAAATTAAAACTACACTAACATATCACCTTATACCCATTAGAATGGCAAAAATAACCAAAACAAAAAGTGACAAGTGTTGGAGAGGTTGTGGAGAAAAAGGAACCTTCACACACTGCTGGTGGGAATGCAAACCAGCGTAGCCACTATGGAAAACAGTATGCAGATTTCTCAAAAAATTAAAAATAGAAATACCATATGACCCAGCCATCCCACTCCT
The DNA here is from genome assembly GCF_021613505.1 of Equus quagga. Taxonomy (NCBI): domain Eukaryota; kingdom Metazoa; phylum Chordata; class Mammalia; order Perissodactyla; family Equidae; genus Equus; species Equus quagga. The sequence goes on along the minus strand of NC_060272.1, from coordinate 47,204,574 downwards.
GGGTATCTAACCAAAGAACTTGAAATCAGCAATTCCAAAAGTCCCACGCACCCCTATGTTCATTGCAGCATTATTTACAATAGCCAAGATGTGGAAACAACCTGAGTGCCCATCAACTGATGATTGGATATATATATATATATACACACAAACACACACACACACACACACACAATGGAATACTACTCAGCCATAAAAAGGATAAAATCGTCCCATTCACAACAACATGGATGGACCTTGAGGGCATTATGTTAAGTGAAATAAGCCAGATAGAGAAAGACAATCTCTGTATGACTCCACTCATATGTGGAAGTTAAACATGTAGACAAAGAGAACAGATTAGTGGTTACCAGGGGAAAGGGGGGTGGGGGGTGGGCACAAAGGGTGAAGTGGTGCACCTACAACATGACTGACAAACAATATTGTACAACTGAAATTTCACAAGGTTGTAAACTATCATAATCTCAATAAAAAGCTAAAAAAAAAATAAGACTGCAGGATCATGACCAGTACATAATCGCAGGTGCCAGTCTCAACTGGATCATTACTACTATCCAACACTCTTATGTTTCACCAGGAGGCTCTTGCTCCCACCCCTGCTAGGGGCTGTCTCAGTGCTTCCACACTTCCCTCAAGCCTCTCCACCAACCACTGCCCTTCCTCAGCAGAGAACTTCCTCTATTTCAGCTAGAAAATAGAAACTACTTGATGAAAACACCCTTAACTTCCTACCATCAAATCTGTAAATCAGCCTTTCCCCTTTCCCATGCATCACAATAGCAGAGCATGTCACTCTCCAGATAATTTCCCCTGCCTGTGCTGGTATCTTATCCTCTGCACTCTGTCCTGCCACCCTCAGAACCTTCCTCTATTGAGTATCATTCTCTCCTTACATCCCTTTTCTCATTCCTCCCAAACTACATTTAAACAAATTCAAACACCTGCTTTGCCCTCCCTTGACCCCAAAATTCCCTCTAGTTACAACTCTTTCTTACAGCCATCTTACCTCCCATACTCATTTATCAACTGTCTATCCTCTACTTTGAACTGAAGTCAACGGCACAATTGTCAGTCTGTCTATTCTATGATTTCTTGGCAGCATTTGGCAATGTTGACTACTCCTTCTCCTTTGAAATTGTGTCGTCTCTGGGCTTCATAATGTCAGAATTTCTTGGTTTCCCTACGACCTCCATGGTGTTCCTTCTCAAGCTCTCATCCTGGCTCCTCTTCTGCTGCTCATACTTACACCATTCTTCACATTCTCCATTGGTGATTTATTAATTCCCAAAGCTTTGTATTATGAGAACTTCCAACTTTTTATCACCAGCACAAGCTCTATTCCTGAGCTGGGACTAGAGTGACCAAGAATCTCTGTCTGCCAAGGACTAAGGGGTTTCCTGGAACACAGACTTTCAGTGCTAAAACTGGGAAAGTCTCAGGCAAAGTGGGATGAGTTGATCACCCTAGTCACTACACATGCACTCACTAGACACGGTAACTCAGGAGTCCTAGAGACACCTCAAATGTAACATCTACAAAGTTGAATTCATCATCATTTCCCCCAAACTTCCACCTCCTCCTATGGTCCTTATCTCAGTGAACGGTACCACTTATTCAAGTCATAAGGTGAGTGATGAAGGCAAGTACACGTAGAAGGATCTCACATCTCAAAGCCATGTGTTCTCAGTCACTTTTCTTACTAGGGAAATATCCAATAGGATTCTTATATAACCTGTTAGCACTTACAAATCCTCCTCAATGAAAAACAACAATAAAAACAAATGTATTATTTATCTGAAAAGTTACAGATCTATTGGACAGTTCCAGTGGTGCGAGATTTCCTTCTTCAGTGCCACATTCTTCTGCTGTTCAAGTTCTTAACACTAATTTTGAGCCCCATCTAATCCATTATAAATTTTAAACACCTTGGAATATTTCAAATATGCCATTATGGAATAATTAATTTTCCTCTCCAATAAGCTGACATAAAAATATGTTCCTAAATAAGGGAACTCTGGTAAACAACTTGTATTAACTTGTGAATGCCTCAGCCTGAAGACAAAGTACACATTCTGTAGGTCACCAGGAAACAAAATGGTTGCCCTTCACAGTTCATTCTGTAAATGCTCTGTGGACCTCAGTTATCTCACATGCCTCCTGGCTCTGAGTGCTTTCTATCAAATACAACCTTTACACTTGCCTGGACAAGTGAAATACAGCCCAGTGCACCAAGGCGAACGAATGAATGAAAGTTTTCGATTAAGAACCTATAAGAGAAGAGCAAGACCCAAGACTCTTTGGGCGAAAGGAAACATGGCACTCAAATTACTATATCTCCATCTCTTCATCTTCATTCAGCATGAGACAGTAGATAGGCTGACATTGCAAAGAAAAATTGAGACTCAATTACAGGAAGAATTAACTGAAAAGAAATGATTGTTAGCACAGGACCAGACTGCCAAGGGAAATAGTGTCCTTTCCTTTCTCTCAAATTTAAGATGTTCTCTTCTGTTCCAGAGAGTTCAGAAAGAACACCATTGAAGTGGGTGGCTTGCTGTGGTTTCACAACTTGAAACTTGTTATTAGACACACAGCTACAAATGTATATGAACAATTCTCCAGTGCTCAATATATTCATCTAAGCTTGTGCGTCCCATTTTCACCCTCTTGCCAGCCACCTTGTGACCACATTTGTACATATTAGTGTTTTCACCAGGGGGTATGTGCATCAATAAGGAGAAGTTGAAATTAGATTAGTTAATTTGCTACTTCATTAACAGCTGTGGTACAAAGTCCAAAGAGAAAGGAGACTGAAACTAGCTAAAATGAGGGGTTTGTATTATAAGTGAATCTAAATTATCTGTCCCCCATTCCTGCGGATAACTGAGAGTCAGCTGTGCACACATCTGTGGGTGTTTATAAACATTTACCATCTGTGAGAAGCTTATGGGTTGTAAATGGTGGGCTAATTAGTGAAATGCTAGTCACTCCTAATGACAGTTGCTATGGATAAAGGTTTTATACAGGTTAAATTGATCTCAGAACCTTGTTGATCACTGGAGGCCACTCTACCTTTTATTACAAGACTAAGGGGCTACACTACACCGTATAAGTCACACATTAAAGATGCATTATAACTACATCATTCTGATGGTTTATGCATGTTAATGAGCTCTGCTCTTAATAGGCTGAAGTGCTGATTGAGTATTTGTCAGGGAAAGTGAAAAGCTGTCAATCTATAAAAAGGTTAACCAATTCTGTAATATATGACATTTTCATTTCTGTTCTACATACGTATAAACACCTTCCATTCAGAAAATTAAGACAGCATAGACAGCAAACTAAGTAACCAACATGAGATCATTAATGAAAAGATCTGTGCATATACATATATACATACCTTCATACATACGTATTTCTCTAAATTCCGCATATCAATAGCTTTTTCTAAACCCATGTCTCTCTTGTACTGATCAAGAACATGGGGAAGACATTCCAAATAGATTTAACTTTAAAATAAATCCTATAACCAAATGGAAAGCAAAAAAACATACTGCACAAGGAGAGAGACTCATTTATTGCCAAATGAAAGGGGTCTTCTAATAGTTTATATTTTAATAAAGACCACTGTTATAGAATAAGTGGAGGGCTAAGCAAATTTTGATTGCTTGAGCTCTAACAGCATGTTTTTTATTTAAAAATTAACTTACAGAATATAGATGGAATTTTCAAGAGTTAGAAGGGACCTTATTCTACCGATGAGGAGACATGCTCTGGGAAGCTAAGGGGTCTGCTCACTATCACTTAGCTACTGGAAGAGCCACGACTGGAACACTGGTCACCCACCCCTAGGCTGGAGCACTCAGCACTAAACGACACTGCCTCTATTCCAAGAGAGCAGCAACACCATCCATAACATCGAGAACTGGGGCAAATGACAAAAGCTACCTTATGTAAAATGTCACGCCTTCCAACACTTCTTATCCCCCTACCTCTACTTTATTATATTCTCCTTAGAAATTATTGACCTCTAACACTATATATCTTAAATGTTGTCTGTCTTCTCTGCCAGGATAGAAGTTCACAAAAGCTGTGAATTTTGCTTCTTTGGTTTCCTGCTGTGTCCCAGGACCTAGGATAGTTCCATGACATAACGTGTACTCAATAAATATTTGTGGAATGAAGGAAACATTTTGATAAGATGGATTTTCTTTTCACCATTATAGTAATATTCTACTAATGAGGAAGGTATTCCAATGCCAACTTTTATCAATTTTGTCGGAAATTTAATAACCACAAGAGCAAATCATACAGGAGTCTTGTGAATGTCTTTTGGAATGCTACGTAAAGTATTCTTACTGCTCGAAAAAAAACCCCAAAATATTGACTGAAACAACATCACATAAGTCAGGAGAATAAACATGAAAGCAAACTTCAATAATGAGAAGCCTAGAGCCTTGCAACTGAATACCTGAGCTGATTTCAGCTGAAGTGGAAGGGGTGGGTCTCCCTTCGAGGGGAAAATGGGACACATTCTCTGCCTTACCTTACCGCATCCCCAACTCTCCAGGAGAGGGCCACTCCAGTTTATCCTCGTGGACTAACATGATTTGTTTTCAAACGTTTTTGGGTAGTAGTTAAAAAAAAAAATGCCTAAACTGTCTTTGTTAACAAAGAAGTTTGTTGTTTTCCTCTAAGAAAGAAGTTCACATTTATGTGCAGTTTTTGGTTTCATACCCTATGCCAGGCCCTTTTAGGTAAAATATCCCCCAGATAAAAAAGCTTTAAATTGGAGGTACAAAATCAATGTGTCTCAAAGCTAGTATAGACATCATCCACCCCATCATGAAAGTTTCTCCCTGTCTCCCCACACTCAATCAGCTACAAAGCCCTATTGGTACTACCTCTAAACTGGCTTTCAAAGCTATCCTGTCTTCTCTTTCTCAGTACATCCTTTCTCAGGTTATCTCTTGCAAAACTGCATCAGTCTCCTAACTCCTGACTGGTCTGACTTTCTACACTCCCACATCCTCTAATCCACCTGCATTTTCGCCATCAGAGCCACCTCTCTACAAGACGACCCTATCACCACTCTGCTCAGCGCCCATGGATGTGCCTACAGGATGAAGCAAAAGTCCAAAGTATGTCCACACTCTCTCAACTTCCAATGTAGCCTCATCTCTTCCCACTGCTCTACCCAAAGATCATTTTAGACCTGCTACATCAGCTGTTGCTGTCTAAATATGAATCTCATGCCTCCGTGTCTCAATTTACTCAGCCCAATGGGTTCCCAGGCTTGGAAACCCTGACTCATTTCACTCTATGTTCCTTTGTTATTCACCTAATTCAAGGTTCTGTCTTTCAAAGGACCAATAGAGGTCTGAACACCACTGCTCAGATGCCAACTCACCCTCCCTTCTTCCATGCTAATGTGGAAGCCAAAAGGACTAGTCACAACATAGAAACTATCCACATAGGAGAGAACGCACACCGCATTCTTGGGTTGTGAATGGAAAAGATGCCCCCATCTGCAGGGAGAGAGACTGGGAAGGGAGGAGACTCCATGCAGTGTAGGAGCCTTGCACACTGCTCTTCATTCTAGGAAGAAATAGGAGTGATAGGGTAGAACTTCCCGTGGAGTTACAGGGAGTAGAATCAAAGAATGGAAGCATCTTGTGTCCAATATGCAGAACTGGGAGAATGGCAGATCCACTGATACATTGTGCAAATGTACCATGTGCTCCTGAAAGGCAGCCAGGGAACAAATCTAAGCACAAGAAGGCTGCAGAAGCCCTCACAGTGGTTGAATGCTGTAAGGGGGTGGGGGCGGGGGGGGGGGGGGGGGGCACAGTAACGTCCCACAGGCACTAGGCGGGGAGAAAAAGAAGTTAGCAGAGAGAAAGTGCAAGATTAAGCAAAGAACATGGAGACATTCCTGAGAATCACCAAAGTCAAGGGGCAGAGGAGATATCCAAGAGAAAACCAAAAGATCCCCTGGGTTACCGTGCAAGAGCAAAATAGCCATCAGCATTACCAAAAGCAGACAGGAGAAATTATGTCAAAACAGGGAACTGTTTCAGGCCCACACAGAATTGAACCAAGGAGAATGCATACCCTTAGAAGTGTGCCCCAAGCTGAGTTTCAAGCTTGGGGTCCATTTTAGGGAGAAAGAAAATGAGAGAGAGCATGGAAGAGAATTTCAATTATGATTAACAATTGTACACCGGAATTACTGAGTTAAAACACATATATGGAAAGAGAGCGAAACAGAAAGAGAGACAGAGGCAGAGATAATGAGAGAGAATTGACTACGTTGTTTACTGTTAGGCAGGCTGGTGGTTCAGAATTAGAAATTAAACTACATTTCTAGAAATAGTTACATCTTTGCACATCTGATTTTGTTCTCATGGCTATGAAATACCTATTTGTTACCAATACTGTAAGAGCACATAAAACAAACTTGACAGATGTCATATCTTGTCCTAAGATTAGGCCAATTTACCTTTAAGTGGGTCTACTCAAATAGAATATGTATGATTAAGGAATTTTTGCCCACAGACATGAATTCCATAAATATTTTTAAAGTGCTTATTAACATCTGCAATGGAAGGACATTATATTAGAAACAGCAGCTCACTTTAAAACTTTTTTTTAAACAGGGCTAATTTCGTATAAAAGAATTTTTATTTTTGTAAGATTTATTGAGAAATAATAGTATGTTTGATTTTCATGTATAAAAAAGCACACTTTTTATAGCCAAATCAGAACATTAATTGAAATACCATTTAAAATAACTATAGTAAATGTTTCATGTCATTTTCCTCTTTTTTTCATATTTTATAAAAGATAAATATCATCTAATTAATGAAATGAGATAAACCTTTACTCCAAGGAGGACTCTAATAAGTCTCTAGGAGGAATGCACCAAATTCTCAAAATTTTTGATTTCTGTTTTGAAACTTAACAGACCTCAAATTGGAACAGGCTAGAAGCATGCATGCAATGCACAGGCCTCCCTTAGCTAAGCTGTAATACTCACATGGACATTTTTATATCTTTAAGAGTCCCTCAGATTCTAACAATGATTAACACTGTTGGAGATATTTCTCCCTTCTCTTCTTACCTTTCCCTTTTTAGAAGCTGATGAATACCGATTGAGTTACTATTGTATTTCTATTATATCAAAGTGCAATGTTTAGGAATAGGATGGTGCCAAACATAAAATGGGAATTTTCTCATGGGGGAGAGGAAAGATGTGAAAAACAGCATTCGTCCCCCAGCTTTCCCCACCGTAGGAGTGCAGCAGTTCAGAACAAAGCTTGATATCATTTGGGCTCTTCTAATTGTCCAGGCAGAGAAGAAACAGTTCTTCAACTCCCCAGTATGCTTCCAAATATAACATTAAGACACTCTGTGCTCGGTCTCAACTGATACCATGATTTAGGAAACAGCACTTCCTCAGATAGCAATGCTGTGCACCTTCGAGTGTTGAAATGGAAGAATCAATTAGAACACACTATATCCCAAACCCCATGTTTCCTTGAACCAAACTTCTTTAGCATCCCGCAGAAAGTTCTCTAAAGGTTACAGTCTATGGAGAAGAAGAGCAGCATTAGGGTCTTTTTGCCAGGATGAAATGTGTTCTGAACCATCATAAATGATATTTTCATCTACCAAAGCTGAAATAAGAGTATAATCAACAGAGGCACAGCAAAATGGTAGATAATCTATTAAAATATTTAATAGATTTGATTCATTTCGCATTTATCTAATAAAAATAGTCCACGCATTGAAGAAATAACGAGTGACTACTACTATCAAAAGGCACTACGCTTTTTGAGAGATCAACATTGTTCCATAACAAATATCAAAATAAATAGAGGGCAAACTAAGAAAAAAACAAAGTACTTTTATTAAAGTGAATCCAAAAGAAAATGCAACCTAATTAGCAATGAGAATATCCACTGGAATCAAGAGATCATAACTGCAATTCAGCACTAACAGAAGCAATACTTACAAAATACATCTGAAGCACAATCGAAAGACTGCTTTTTTCTTAATTCTTGGCTTTTGAATTAAGACAGTCCCCCTTTTTGTTCACCAATCTTCTTGATTTTATGACATTTGAAGGCTACTTGGCAGTAAAGTTAAAAAGAGGAACTGTCACACATATTCAGAATCTTAGAACTAACGGCTAGTCAGAGAATCAGAGCTGGAACGACTTTGGAGGAAAACTATCTAGCTTCTTAATGCAATGATTCTGTAGACAACACTCTTGAAAGTTAGTGATGCAGCTTCTGATGCAACCCTAATTTGACAAAAAAGATGTTTCTACTTCGCAAGAGTTCCCGCATGAATAGCACTAATACTTTTAAAAATAAACACTCAAAGGATTATACTCAACTAAAATTACTGTCACTTTTATCCATTAACGATAATTATTCGTGGAAGTTCTATGATAACAGTTCACTCTAGTCAGGCAATGGTCTCCCAGTAATTGCTTGTTCCCAAAACAGCCAGTCATTTCTTTTCTGTTATTACACTAGTCTGTCAAATTCTTCCTGCCTTGGGGCATCCTAGCCTGAGTTAAGGCTGCCCTTGATGTTAACTCCATTAATATTATGCTGCTTCTAATTCTTGAAGAATATTGAATATCTGAGGAAGGAAGCTATCCAGGAAACAATATTTTAAAATCCTATTACAAAATAATGTCTAATTTCATCTCAACACTAATACCTACTTATGCTATTTTCAAGTAACACATAAATATTCAATTTCTCTGCTTAATTTTCCCAGTCTGCCCTAGAGTATATTTATTTATCAACAAAAGCCAAATACTACCGAGTTCCTTTTCTATTTCGCAAGATAATCACTTTAGACTTTGAGTAACCTTCAAGACCAAGTTCAGCACCACTGAATGGATTTCCTTCAACTTTAAGGATTTAATGTCAAATGACCAAAAATAGGAAGAGAAAAGAAACAGCCTGTTAATAAAGAAATAAAAACCTGGCTCCCCCTATGACCTTCTGACACATTGATATTTTCATCTCAAAAGATATACAAACAATAGTACAGAAATACTGGGGACTATAAGCTGGGATGAAAGGGTAAGAGTATAATGGTTGTCTAGATTGGTTACTGGAACAATCGGCAGCCCAGGCGCATGCTAGCATTTTGAAAGTTCAACTGCACAACTTTCCATTTCAAATTAATAGAATCTAGAAAATCAAATAATTCTTTGCTGTCGCAAACATGCTGAAAGATTAAGTTTTCCCTAACAATTACCATTATTTTTATCAATATTTTTACTTAACTTCTAGATCCTCATTTTCCAACATGGATTGGCCATTTTGCAAATGCATGCTTTGGCTACAGGAAGATAAGAAAAAAGTTGACAGTTTTTAAAAATTCTATGTCATAAAAATCAAAGAACAGTCTTTATAGATTATTGATCTACATCAGGAGTTGGGAAACTTTTTCTGTAAAGGCCCAGATAGCCCTTTATAAAATATTGAACTATTTTAGGCTTTGTGGGACATGTGGTATGGTCTGTGTCCCAGTTACTCAACTCTGCACTTGTAGCACCAAGGCAACTACAGACGATATATGTAAAGGAATGGGTGTGGCTATTTTCCAATAAACTTTATTTACAAAAACAGCTGCAGCCTTTTGTGGCTCGACGGCTGTAGTGTGATCTACATGTTTACTTTCCACATAAATAACAATATGCTAAACTGAACATGAAATGGAAGAGATGTCTTTAGACTAGTTAAATTTTTATCAATTGTTTAACAAATCTTGAGTGTCTTCTGTGGTATCTACTATGTGCACACAGTATGCTAGGTCCTATGAGATAAAGAATGCATAAGGCCATGTTCTTGAAAAGTGTACAATCTATTAGAAGCATAAGACTAAAGGAAATGAAATAAGCATAATGAAATACTGCATGCATAAATTATATGGCAAGACTATAACGGTTTATAGAAAAGAGATCCTCTATTATCAAGGACAAATATTCAGAGAAGACATTTTGAAGAATGCAAGAATTGAACTAAATCATACTTTGTTAGATTCAGTCATTTAAGAATTAGAGGAAAATATTTATGGCAAAGAGAACACCAGAAATAACTGCAGAGAAGTAGGAATGACTGTGCGTGAGGTAGAGAGCGGATGGAGTAACCAGTTCAAAAGAGACGGAGAGCAGTCACTGAGAAGTGTAAGTTCATGGTCTCTTATCTGCAACCTCTGCAGTCAGATATTTCAGAATCAGAGTTTTTCAGACAGTAGGAAGGTCAAAAAGGTGTATATGCTGTAAAACCATAACACACCCAGAGCACCCTAGGGCAGCATCCTCTAATTAAACTTGCTATTTCTTCACCATGAATATTCACGTTTGATGGGACCTCCTACCAGTTCAGGTCAGGTTTGGCATCAAATGACTTTAGGCACTAAAGTGACTTCAAAACTTTTGGTTTTCAGAGCAGTTTGCATTTTTTGAATTGCAAAAGGAACTGTAGACATACAGTGGATTTAGCTGCCTTGAAGCACTAAGCAATCCTGTTTTTGTTGCAATTTTTGTCTGATTGGTTGTTATTGTTTTTTGCCTGACACCAATATGTATTAGGCTTTAGGGATGGTATAAATTTCACTTCTTTTTCAACTGTAATATATGTTTTTTTCTTTTTTGAAATTGTTGGACTGGACTCTATAAAGGTACCAGCCAGGTTCAAAGGATTATCTTTTTATGGATCTAAAATAATTGGAGGTCTCTGGAGGCCTCTGTTTTTCAGGGTAAATGCTAAAGACAGAGATTTACATAATATTTCAAGAATGCGCATTAGATAATAGACGTGAAATAAGTTTCTTAAAAGTTGGAGAGACTTACGGTTATATCTGAAAATAAGACAATACTCATTGTCTATCTCTGAAATTAAAAAGAATAACTTCCCATCAAATACAAATAGTAATTCTCCCCAGGATTGTCAATCTGACACAGAAGGGGTCATTGTGACAACAATCCACGGGTTTGGAAAGTGTACACTATGTAAATAACTATTGATCAGGCGCGACAATTACTTAAGGAGTATTCAGTGTTACACATAAAGAAGATGCCGACGGTGATTCAGTTTTCAACTATAATACAATAAATATAGCAGATGTTATCAAAGTTATAGCATTTTCCACATTGTAATAAGAGAAAAATAGCTGATTGATATGATTCTTGCCCTAGAATGTGGACAGGGTGAATCTGTGCTTGGTAACAGAAAAGTTATGAATAAGCACTGTTAATATAAAGATGTCTTCGATAAAATTCTTAGAAGTAATCCCTGCTATGCCATAAAGATTGAAATTATTTTGCCCTAAATAAAGTTTACGGTAAGTGTCACTTAATCTTTCACCCCAAAACAAATTTAAAACAACAAAAATTGGAGTCTATTTTATACTCAGCATGTAGTTAATTTTATATAATACTCATAAAAAGGGCAACAAAAAACCATTTTGAAACCAACTACTTGGGGGTGAAAACAGTGTAGTCTATACAGAAGTCAAAACACGATGAAATTTATATAATGTTATAAACCAGTTACCTCAATAAAAAATAAATTTAAAAACAGAAAATGGTTTTCAAATATTGGATGAGCAGTAAACCAATTAGTAAGAGGATGTACACCATAAAGATGTTTAACAGAATGACACACACACAACAAAGTAAAAACAAGAAAAAAGAATCACCGTTTCAAGATATGTTGTGCTAGAGCAGTCTGAGTGCTTCCTCTCCTAATTTCTCAGAAATGTGGAGCTTTTTGTAAGGAGACAGAGGATGGCGTGTAAGCCTCGTACGGCTACACAGAGAAGACATATACTAGTGCACACAAAGGTTGGCCTCTGCATGAGTTTTCACAGTTGAAGCTGTGTTATTCCAGAGAAAAGGACTACTGCACACAAATGAAAACCTGTATAACAATTAGCGAGACTCTTGGAAAAATTTTTGACGAGACACCCCTTGATATTATTCATAGAGTCTCAGTCTCTTAATATCATCAGAAAAAATAATTGTTACATGGTGGAGCTGGTGGTAGGGGTGGGGGTGTCACAGGGCACTTGTCCTCAAGTAAAGCACAATATGAGGTTTGTGCCCCTTCCAAAAACTACCATACTAGAAATTCCCTGGTTCCTTAAATTCTAACCTGGGTCAAACAATGAAAATACTAAAGACATTTCCACCCCCTTCAGAACTGTTGAGCTTTGTTGGGCCCAGAACTATTCAGACCATTGAAAAATCCCTCTTTCAAGACAGGAAGGGTAGTGCCAATTTATCCTGCTAGCTCTGGGCACTGGGATAAACAAGTCCTTAGATAAACAGAAGAATCAAAGTAGAACCTGAACCAGAGTAGGGGAACATTCCTAATTTGGGAATCCTGCCAAAATTTCCCAACACAAAGGAAGATGCTATCTAGTTTAAAACTATTGATTATGGTACCAAAGAGATAGTTGTCCCTCTCAAAAGTTTCCAGGGAAGATAATTGTCAACCTCCATATATAAGTATAGGCTAGTGCCAATTATCAATTACTCAAATTCATTTTGGCCCCTTTTTCCTGCACTATGGTTGAATCATCAGGAGTAAAGGAATAATAGTACAATAAAAATATGACCTCTGGGGATGAGCCTGGTGGTGTAGTGGTTAAGTTCACACACTCCACTTCAGCAGCCTGGGGTTCACTGATTTGGATCCTGGGTGCGGACCCATCAAGCCCTGCTGTGGCAGCGTCCCACTTACAAAATAGAGAAAGATTGCCATGGATGTTAGCTCAGTGACAATCTTCCTCAAGCAAAAAGAGGAAGATTGGCAACACATGTTAGCTCAGGGCCAGTCTTCCTTACCAAAAAGAAGGAAAAAGAAAAGGCCTCTGGTCAGAAAACTTGAGTACTGGCTTCACTGCTTGCTAAATCTGTGACCCTGTCCAAAGAAATTAAACAATTCTTTGATAAAAATAGTCTCCTAAGTTTGTAGCAAGCATTATATGCAATAATGAACACATGCAGAGCCTGGCAAATAATATGTGACCAATAAACAGTAGTAGTAGCGGGTGCTGTTGGTCCTATAAATATTATTATTATTACTATTACTATTCCATAAAAGATGAAAGTAAGAAAAGAGAAATATATCAACACCAACGGAATGTAATTTGTTATATTCTTCTAAACAGAGAAATGATTAAAACTACTGACCTACTTACATGCATCAATTGCCAATAATGCTGGAAAACTGAAAGCACTATTGCACAAAACTAGAATATATGCAATTATGGAAAAGGATCTAAGCTTTATGATATCTGTAGAGGACAGCATAATCATCAAAGACTTTATGAAAGCAAGTACACACATTAATTGCATATCTGTTGAGATTGGCAGACATTCCCAAGTAGTGTTTATGTAATATGCATTTCCTCTAAAATGGAGGCCTAATTGCTTAGTTATTCCAAATTGCAGAATGGAAAACAAAGGAGCAGTTTTGGCCGTGTGGGTAAACAACAGATTTCTAAAAGCTCATTATCTCTTTATTTAATAGACTGAAGTTGCACCAAATGAGACATTTAAATCTAATAAATAATAAAAACAAATTGTAACCTAAAGACTAAAATATAGGAGCTGCTCATATAGCTTTTATTGCTCCATTAAATAAGCTCCTATTTACTTCCCCCACAAAACATAATTATACAACACTGGGTCCAATTTCAAGGCCATTCTGATGAGCTATTTAAAAATATGTGAATCAACTTACATTCTCAGGAAGTCTTAAAGCATAATATTTGAATTCCATTATCAAATGCCCTATTCGTTTCTATGATTAAGACACAGAAATGCAGTTTCAAAAAACTTGTACATAATCACACAAAATTGCTATTACTATTTGTCTTACTAGAAATGATTACACATAAGGATAGCTATGCACTTTAAATAAACACTAATGTCTATAGTTACTAGTTTCTACATCAGATGTTTAATACTTTGGTTGTCTTGTAAATTAAAATAAGTCAAATTTAAACATCAACCTCAGAAAATGTATTCAAAATTGACATACTAATTAAATAAAGACATTTTGAAAATGTGGTTGATTTGCTTGTTTGTTTAATCTAATACAAAATCACTCAACAGAAATAACCAAAATTTTCTATGTGAATATTTAAGAGACCTCGAGGCTCATCATTTTTAAAGAAAACAAAAATGAGAAAAATAACCTTTTAAAGCTATAACATGATAATACAAGATGCTGTGTTTTCTTAGTTCTGCTGTTCAAAAGGATTTTTAATGCTTCATTTTTCTTCTTAGGAAAATTTAGCCCACTATTCTATCTTTATTTGCATTCTATTAACAAAAACCACATTCTGAAATGATAGTGATAATAAACGGTAGACTTAAAAACAGTTGCCGCTCTCCTGCCAAGGGCAAGTAATGATGTAGGAGGGATAAGAAAGAGCAGGGATTTAAGTTACTCTCCTACCTCAGGTGGTGACACACGCATTTGTACATCTGTGAAAAAACACAGTTCTTATTTGCATGGTGAAAATACTAAAGTCATGAAAATATGTGGAAGGAAGCTCCCTGTGGGATTTACGGTGGGATTATGTGAAGATTTTTCTCTTCCTCTATCATTCAAGGGTGCGTGTCCTACTTACAAAAATAAGATAAAACAAAAAGTTCCTGCTCCAGAGAGGTGAGAAAACACTAATGTAAATTCAACATTTCACCCTTCTACATTTTTTTAAGAATCGGAAAGCCAGACTGACAAGTTCTAGAAAGATTAGAGCAGCACCACAGAAAAATAACATAAAGTGCTAGCTGACCTCACAATAAGATATTTAAAAAATACACTATATTAGCACATATAGTATAGCATATAAACACGAGCCTGGTTATCCTATCAATTTCTAAGGAGTTTATAACCAGTATTTTAAATTAGTAAGTCTGATATACATTAATATTCTCCTTAGTTCTCTAAGACCAAATTTTGTCACTGCTGACCATCTTCGGTCTCCATCTGCATTTGATTATCTTGTTTTAGTTTACTTCATACAACTTTATATAATCTGAAATTATCTTATATATGTGATTGTCCAATTCACTCACTAGAATTTTTTTTTTTTGAGGAAGATTAGCACTGAGCTAACATCTGCTGCCAATCCTCCTCTTTTTGCTGAGGAAGACTGGCCCTGAGCTAACACCTGTGCCCATCTTCCTCTATTTTATATGTGGGACGCCTACCACAGCATGGCTTGCCAAGCAGTGCCACGTCCGAACCAGGGAACCCTGGGCCACCGAAGCAGAACCTGCGCACTTAACCAGTGCGCCACCGGGTCAGCCCCTCACTCACTAGAATTTTAAACTTTATTACAGCAGAGACCTTATTTATCCTTATTATCACTATAATCTCAACACACAGAAAAGAACTATTTGTTGATGAATAAAAGAGGCCTAGCTATTAAATTTCTTTTCCAAACCAATAAAATAATAACGGAAGACCATAGCACTTATACTTTTCATAATAATACAATGTCTTTATTAAAGATAGTATTTGGCAAATATCAAAAATGCATAAAATTTACATCCATTAAAAGTATCAAAAGTTGATATTTTGCATAAGAATATTTTCAGGAATCACGTGCTAATTAGACATACTGATTTAGTAACTTCTACTTCCTAAAGCCTCCAAATGTTATGAAAACCATGATTTGACAAAAAGCATATTCTACATCCAACATGGAAAGGAAAAGGTGACTGCATATTTGTACTATTTTTAAACTTGAGAAAAGTTATCAACAAATAAATAATAATATATTTGATACTTATATGACTTACTTGGCTATAGCAGCTACATGAATATTGAGAGAGTGAATACTCTGCTCTTCTATATTAATAGTCATGTTATGTTTAAAAGATAACTAAAGACCATTCAGAATAATCATCATTTTGGGGGGTTTTAGAAGAGGTCTTTCATTTTGGTGAAAAAATTATATGTTTAGGTGCTATGAAATTGGTGATATATCTTTAAAATTCCATAGCCTATGAGAAAAAAAATCCAAGTTGATTTCCAAAATTTTCAAATGTTTTTAAAAGAGAAAATGTTCCAAAAGTAGCTTTCCACATTGTAGCTTTCTGTTGTAACAAATGTTATCACCTTGTATTAAATGACTTCCTTATTAAATCTATTAAAATATTCACACATGTATATCATATTTATTTTAAAGATGTATTATTTTACAGGATTTATTTAATGTCATGCACATAAATCATTACTACCCCAGACTCTCCTTTGAAGAACATTCTCTCGGAAATGTCAAAATGTATGGCACACTGGACCTCAGCAACTAAAGGCTTTGGAAACCCTTATCAAGTGAGAGCCTTGTATTATTTGAGACTCATCTATGATAATTTGCAGACGATACTTGGGAAGAGATAGTATAGAAAAAGTCTTATAAAAAATCAAATAAGTTAAATAAGATGAGCTATTTGATTAACAAAAGATGCAAAACTTTCTTGAAATTTATTTTAAAAATAAAAAATATTCAAATCTATTTTAGTATTTAACAATAGAAAATGTCTTCAACATAAAATTACCTATCTGAAAACAACATAAACCAATTATTAACCATAATTTATGGTTAAATATTAGAACAGTTTTGGTAAAATTCAGAAAACACAGACCCTAGTTTATTAAAACCTATAGGTCAAATATATGAACGATTAAGGAAGAATTACGAATAATTGGAGCAGAATAGTATTACGAATATCATAGATCCCCCTTATCTGTGGTTTTGCTTTCTGTGGTTTCAGTTACTTGCAGTCAACCATTATCTGAAAATATTAAAATGGGATATTCCAGAAATAAACAATTCTAAGTTTTAAATTGTGCATTGTTCTGAGTAGTGTGATGAAATTTCGTGCTGTGCTGCCACGCTCTGTCCAAGACGTGAATCATCCCTTTGTCCAGAATATTCATGCGGCATGATCTACCTATCCATTAGACACTTCGTAGCCATCTCAGTTATTACAACAACTGTCACAGTATCGCAGCGCTTGTGTTAAAGTAACCCTTATTTTACTTAATAATAGCCCAAAGCACAAGTCGTGATCCTGGCAACCCGCATATGCCAAAGAGAAGCCATAAAGTGCTTCCTTTAAGTGAAAAGGTTAAAGTTCTCAACTTAATAAAGAAAGGAAAAAGGTCATATGCTGAAGTTGCTAAGATCTACTTTTATTAAAGTAACTTTTTTATTAATGTAACTTTTATTACAGTCTACTGTTATAATTGTTCTATTTTATTATTAGTTATTGTTATCTCTCACTATGCCTACCTTATAAATTAAACGTTATCATAGGTATGTATGGGTAGGAGAAAACAGTATATACGGGGCTCAGTAGTATGTGCAGTTTCAGGCATCCACTGAGGGTCTTGGAGCACATCCCACATGGATAAGGGCGCACTACTGTGACCGAAACTAGAAAAAAATTCAAGGAGATAAATTGCTGAAAAGATGACTTTCTAAACTTAAAGATAGAAAAAAATAATAAAAGCAAAGATTATAATAAAGCATTATACAACAAAGTGGAAACTGTAGGGGAGGAAAACTTATCCCGTTTCCCCTTCTATGTTCTTTGATTGGTCTAATAATTAAACTGACATAAGACAGATTAACAGGAGAAAACCAAATTTGATTTCATATGTACAGGAACCCATAAAAACATGAGATTCAAAGAAGTGACCAAAGCAGGCAGCTTTTATACCTTTTAGACAAAGAAAGAATAAATTTGTGAAGAATTGACAAGAAAAAGAAAGTAGGGCTTGGGGTGATAAATTAGTAAGGAAGTAACCAGGTTGGTTCCTACAGCCTTCTTGGCCCTAAATTCCCCATCTCTGGCGATAAGGGTGCCCTCTTTCTCCTGATACAGGAAGGGTACTTTTCACCTGAGAGATTTATTTCCTGCTTTCAGGGAGGCAAAGGGTCAGACTGTCCTTCTTGCTCAGGCTGTTTCTCAAGTAACTTTAATTCAAAATAATCAATATGCTAAAGTAGCATATTTTTGGGTAGCATATTTTGCTCCCCTTCAAAACACTTTTATATGTCAAGATATAAAAATAAGAGCCAAACTGAGAAAATAAATTTAAAAGGTAAATACTGATACATAATGAGCTAACTTTTGTAAATCCATAAGAAAAAGACTAAGACGACACAATTCACAAAGGAGGAAATACAAATGGAGTATAAACACTTGAAAAAATGTCCAACCTCAGTAGCACTCAAAGAAATGCAAACTAAGATAATAGAACACAATTTCCTAATCTATTACATTAACAAAAATCTGAAAAAATGAGAATACTCAATACCAAGGCACATTCATAAATTAATGTTAAAAGTTGGTGAAATTAGAATAATTTGGCAACATGCAGCAAAAGTCTTAAAAATATTTATCCTTTTCCATTCCATATCCTAAAAAGTATAAACATTTGTTAGTTACTTTTGCATAAATGTATTTATCACATTGAAAAGATGGAAGTAACTATCGTTCTATGACTTCATTACTGACTAATGCAAGTTAAATTAGATATGGCATATCCAGTGGATGCAATGACATAGATATTAAAAATTACAAATGAAGAATTACAAATTAAGAATAACATGAAACATTCAGAAAGTTCAGCAAGAGAAAGTGAGACCCTAAACTGCATATTCTCTAGGATCACATAGCTATTACCAAAAAGTAGAAAATTTTAAAACTGAAAGAAAAATTTCCCAAAATATTAACAGTGATTCTTTGGATAGGAGGAGTATGGGTAATTGTCGTTTGATCTATCTATTATGTTTTACGTGTTTTCTATAACACTAAAGTATTATTTTTAAATTGGAAAAATAAACTTAGTTATTCTTAAAAATGTAACTCTCCAGAAGAAATATAAATTTAAATGAAAACATTATTAAGATTACATTGGATTTGAAGTTTCATTAAAATTTTTGCTTCCTATCAGGTTCTAATTTTCCAGATTGATAGAACAGAGAATTGCTGAGCAGCTCTGTGTGATAGACCCTTGGGCAAAACCGACAAAGAACACATCCCATTTGCCATCAAGTAACTCATGTAGATGACTCTGTAACCAACACTAAATGAGCTAATGCTCAACTATCAGAATGTCTGGTAAATTAGGCAGTAATAGATTATTTTAAAAATGATTTCCAGAAGCATTTTTTAAATCAATGCTAAGCCTTCTGATCTCCATTTTTGTTAACATTTTAAGATATTTCTGAGAACACTTCCTGAATTTCAAGTGTACTCTTATAAACAAGAAATTGTGCTTAGATGACTTTTTTCCCCTGTAAGAAACATGCATGATACATTAAGGTACTCAGCTTGCTTTATTAAAGATAAAATATGTCAGTAAAAATGAAAGCAAAGAAGGCATCTCAGTCTGCCCTGGGGAAACCTCAGGTGAATTTGCAGCCCTGAGTTGTAAACTATGGTAATTTAGCAGTGAAGTTGATGGATTTTAATTAAAGCCTTCTGCAATCCTTAGTGACTTGGAGGTGGAAGAGCCAGAATTTTGAGGGGGTGAAAACCTAACTACAATTTACTTAATTCTTTTGCTTCTAAGTTAGTGGTAACTTTTAGCTGTGGAAAATATACAGACATATCTCTATAGAACTGTACTTTTCTATCTTTGTAAAAATTTTTTCCAAGAATTTTTTATTAAAATTTTTTTTAAATATACAACAGTAGAGAAAATGGTATAGTGAACACATCCTTTTCTCCACCCTTCCCTTCCAAGTACCCATCACCCAACTTTAGCAATTATTATTTAGAGCCAATCTTGTTTTATCTATACACCTGCCTACTTCCTAGTCACGCCAGACTATTTTGACTGAAATCCCAGACATCATGTCTTTTCATCTATAACATTTCAGTATCGCTTCCTAAAAGATACTTTAAAACATATTCACAACAACATTGTCATGTCTACAAAAAAAAAAAGTATTCAAATTTTCAGACTGCTTTTTTTTGGCATTCTTTTTGGCATTTGTCTGGATTGGAATACACACATAACTTCCATTTATTGCAATTGATTGATATGTTTCTTGAATCTCTTTTAACCAACGTTTTCCCTCTATTACTTTTTTCCTCCCCTTAAGAGTATTTTGTTGAAGAAATCAGGTTACTTGTCTTTCAGAATTTCCCACAGTTTCCTGAAGTGGTTAATTTATTAATTGGCATAAATTATTACAGATTACTTATTGAAGCAGTAGTCAAAGAAATGTGAATACAGTGGAACTGCAACAGTAGGCTAGAGGACCCAAATCACCTACGACCATGTCAGAATGAAAACACTACTGGGATAGTAAACTAAAGGGGGGGAAGCTCATAAAAAAAAAAAAAAAATTGTTCTACACGTTAACTGTACAAATAACTGGTCATATCTTCCTTTTTTGCCCAAGTGTACTAAACTGCTAATAAAGTAACCAGTATATATCTTAAGTATACTGATATACTTAATACATAGTATAAAGAGCAAATTTGATAGTACTCACCAGTCTTCATTTCTAATAAGCGCTTTTTCTTTTGTTGGCGTTCAAGTCTTTCTTTCTCTGCCAATTCTTTGGCTATTCTGGCACGTTTTTCTCTTTCTTCTGCTTCTCTTTTTTTGACATTTTCCTTTATTGCTTGCTATTACAAATAAATTTTTAAAAACGATCAGTTTTAATCAGTGATTCCACAAAGAAAACGGAAAATTATTAAACTGTAGAACTGTGATTAAATATCTTTTAGATAATAGCTACTTCTTATATTAATACCACAGTCTTTTAAAAGATTAGCACATGAACCCTTGTTAAATTAGTTACGTTATCTATAAATACACCTGTTATGTTTAAAGCACCTTCATCTTAGTGGAATCAACTAAGAGAAGGCAGACAGAAACTAAAAATAAAAAAGCATTTAATTCACAAATCAAAACTGTTTTCCTATACATATTTCCAAAAGAGTGTCTAGCAAATGTATTAGTCTCCCATACCGCCTCCGCTAAGCAAACTACTGAGTACAAGAAAGACAGTTGAAGACAGAAAGGAGCTAAAATTTTGTTAAATGACCAATTGTAATATAAAGTAGTCATTACAATTTCATACAGAGAGAACTGTCATAAGGATGACTAAAGAAATACTTGGCATTTCAAAACCAGGCCCTCTGACTGTTCATCAAAACCAATAATAACATGTGAACCATAAGATCTCAATAGATATGTGATTAGTTAATTTCTTATGTTCTAAGTTTTATACAGATCAACAAATGCCTCTCACGTGGCATTAGTGGGAATTAGCAGGCAAACATGGATTTTTCTAAGTGCCAACAAACAGCATGGCATCGTGTTACAATCTCCTATGGAGACTGTATTCTCAGTACCAGTGAATCCAAACAGGTTATCTAACTGCTAGTTTATCACTAATAGGATTCAACAGAAAAGTGTATTATTAAACATCAACAAGTAGGTGGCTTATGTTATTTTGGGAGGAGCTTTAATTTCTTCTTTATCGTAATAGTCTTATTTTTTTTAACCCTAGAGATAATACAAGTTCTTCATTAGAAATCAAATAATAAAGTTTAATATTATTGACCAAAACAATGAAAGGAAAAGTACAAGGAAAAAAATGAGGAACAAAAAGCATAAAGTAGAAGGAGTATTATGTCATCCCTCCATCTGTTCATTCAATACATACTTAGGGAGAGACTGAGCAGTAAATGATACTATTATAAGGACTTGAGAGAGAGACATATACACATAGCTCTAAAACAAATTTACATTCTGTGTGATAGGGCGGGGCAGGAGGCAAAGACAGACAATAAACAGTAAAAAAAAGTTTGATATACTTCTACGAAAAAAAGATAAAACAGAGTGATGTGATAGAATGCCTGGGGAATTACTTAACATTAGGTGGTCAGATAAGGCCTTACTTGCTGAGCTGATTCAATCCGAATCTTGAATGTCAGGGAGCTAGCTAGGTGACAATCTGGGGGAAGAACAAACGGCAAAGGCTGTAGGTGGGTTTGAGAGAGGGGAAGGCGCCAGTATGCTGGTATAAAATGAGGTCAGGACATACGCTGAGGACAGATCACTTAGGAACTCCTAGGCCAAGATAGAGGGTTTGGATTTTATTTTAAGAGGACTGGGAAACAATTGGAGATTTTCAAGCAAAAGGTTGCAAGACTAAGCACTCTAAGACATAAGCGCTAATCAAGTACCTTTGTTCCAAACTATCTTTTCAAGGATATTGGTATAATGAGCAGTCTTGGAACATAGAAGTAGTGTCTCTTCTCAAGCAAATGGATTTGTTTACTGTCTAGTATGATAAACTGGGGCACAGGTTGGGGCCCTACCTCTTAAATAAGATTGGGTTCTCTCAGTTCAGGATTTCCCTACAGTAATACAAACCACTATGCATGTAGGTATTAACTGGCCCTCTTCATTGCCCTGTGGGAATTTGGGCTCGGGAATCTACCAAATTGTTTACTCTAGCTACTGCTATTGCTGTGAGTAGTAAACTGTTCTTTGTCTCTGATTGCACATTGTGTCCTCTGTCAACATCCATGAAACTAGCAGGCTAACAAGGTAAATTCTCATGATCTTCACAGTTCACAACCTATATTACCACTAATTATTATTGCTAAGCTATGAAATAGCAGCTGTAACGATAGATTCTTCAATATGCGATCCCTCTAATCTTTGAAATGCATTCTTTATTCTGGCACAGAATGGTTAAGTACCTGTTCACTAGAATGAAAGTAGTAAGAGGTAGAGGCAAGATTTGAAAGCCAGCTACAGTCTATGTTTTTTCTACCATGTTGCTCCATATTATGGCAGTATATGTTAAATACCAGCCATAAGACAACAGCTGCTATAAAAATCAACATAAGTTAGGAAAGTAGGAGAAGGCAACATAAAAGTAGAAAATAAGTGGGATTTCAAAGATGAGTGTGTATATCAGTATGTGTGTGTGTGCATGCGCATCCATGTGTGTATGTATAAGGGAGATGGGGTAGGAAAAGTGGATTGTGGTAGAGAAAAGAATCAAACATTCAGGAATCAAAACTATTTCTTGCTTGAGGGAAATAAATAGGGGAAATCGCAACAGATAAAAAAAATATATCACGTACCTTATTTAAAAAATTTATTAAAGTACAAAATTTTCTGATGTGAACTTTCTACATTAGTGACTAGATGCATTTCAATGAGAACGTGTAATAGACCACGTACTGCCAGATATAATGGCCACACCCTTTAAGTATTCCATTGGGTAATAAAAAGTCAAAATTACTTCCTAGGATCTATAAAAATAATGTTTACATTTAAAAATAACGTCTGAAGTAGTTCTTAAAGCTATTTTGTTTTATGGAAAATGCACTATTGATTTTCATTTAAGAGCCTATCTCATTTAAAACATATCTTATTCTGACATTATAACTATTAGAAGAACTTTAGCCGGAAAAATACCAACAGACAGCATAGAAATAGGTATTTAGTCTGAAACTAACATCCCAGTTCAAACAGTAATTTGAGATTTTCTTTCATTCTAAATGCTGAAAAGTAAAAGTAGCCTAAAACACAAAACCTGAACAGTTAGAGAACCACATGATTCTAGATAAAATTGCCTGTTACTTCAACTCTAAATTCGAAGCCAGAAAGGAAAATTAGGGGTGAGCCACACATAGAGACAGCTATAAGACATCTTTTTTTTAATCATCTTATTTTTGACATAGCTTTCTATTTAGTCAATAGGCAAATAAATTGCACTGTCACCAACTCCTTTCAGCTAAGCAATGCTGAAAGAAATTCTTTGAGTGCTTGCAGAACTTCCCAGATACAGCCTAGTCCATGCTCTTGTCTGAAAGGTCGGTGGGCTCACAAGTCTACAGGAATGACCGCAGACAGGTTTAAAATTTCAGTCACATTTTTGACTGTTCATTTCAAAGACATAATCAATAAGTTACTTGAGTTCCTAAGGCTCACATGCTTTTTTGGTGACAGCAGATTCTAAAATATCTATATAAAAATATTAATAAATGTATGCATACAAAAATACATAGAGGGCCGGCCCGGTGGCACAGGGGTTAAGTGCACGCATTCTGCTTCGGCAGCCCGGGGTTCGCCAGTTCGGATCCCGGGTGGGGACATGGAACCGCTTGGCAAGCCATGCTGTGGTAGGCGTCCCACGTATAAAGTAGAGGAAGATGAGCATGGATGTTAGCTCAGGGCCAGTCTTCCTCAGAAAAAAGAGGAGGATTGACGGTAGTTAGCTCAGGGCTAATCTTCCTCAAAAAAAAAAAAAAATACAGAGACGTGTTAAATATATATGTGTGTGTGTATTCTGGAAGAAATTAAAATACATCAGCTCACAATTATTTCCCATCTCTAATTTATGTTTTATATATAACTAATGTAATAACAAGAACTTTGCCACAACTGGTTTAAATATACATTATACAACATATTTTCTCTCAGAGAAACCAAAATGACCAAATGCCAGTAAATTTAAACGCATGCGTGTGTGTGTGTCTGTGTGTGTGTGTATAAAATTTAGAAAAGTCTAGCAGAGTGTAATCCTTCGTAAATTGTGGCTATTATCATAAACATTACCTTTGAGTATTTTGAAAACAGCATCATCTTTATTATAAGCTTCTGTAACTTGCTATTTTTCACTCAACATTATGTTTCTAAGATTCATCCATATTTTTATGGATAAATTGCACTTCATTTTTGTTGCTTACAATGTTAAATTGTGTTTTATTATCTACACTATCAGCAGGATTTAGGTTGTTTCTAATTTTTGGCTATGATGAACAATGCAGATACAAACATCTTGTACCTGTCTCCCTGTGTATAAATGTTGTAAGGGTAAGTTGGTTCTTAAATCTATTTAGAAATTCTTGACAGTCACTCTTTAGGTAAAGAGAACAGAACATTTCAGAATGTAATTACAAGCAGTATGGATAAGTATTATTGATGCTTTTGTTTCTGTTCTAAAAATACATACACATAAGAGTGCTGGGTCCCATTGCGTGGGTTATGGTCAAAATAGTTTGAAACCCACTGCTCTCTAGGATACGAATGGAGTTGTTAAATAAAAGGAGAGGTTCATCTTCATCTTTACTAGACGATGTCAAAATGTTTCAGAGTGGTTGTGCCAGTGGACATCCCTACCATCTGTGTTTAATCATAGCCTACATACTCACCAAGACTGTTATCATCAGTCCTCTACCTGTTTGGTAGGTATATAATGGTATCATATCATGTTTTAAACTTGTATTTCTATGGTTACTAATTAGTTTAAGTAGCTTCTTACATGTTTATAAAACATTTGTATTTCCTACTCTGTGAAACGCCTGTTCATCTCTCTTACCCATTTTCCCATTAGGTTGTTAATCATTTTCTTAGTGATTTATAGTTCTTTAAATATTCTGGAGACTAACCTTTTGTCAGTTTTATGTTTTATAAATATATCCTGGATTTTAACTGTCACTTTATTTATGTTGTCTTTCAGTAAACAGAAGTTATTCAATTTACGTCAAAGTCTCTTTTCTCTTACTGCTGGACCTTTTATATCTTATTTAAGAAATCCTTCCCTAATTAAAAGACAGAGATATTCTCCTATATTTCCTTCTTAAAGTTTTAATGATGCTGCCTACATTTCAGTACGCACTTTATCTGGAATCAACGTTTTGGAATGGTATGAGGTAGGAACTGAATTTACTTTTTTCATAAGGAAAATGAGTTGATTCATAACTATTTCACAACTAGTCTATCCTTTCCCTACTGAGCTGCAAAGCCACCTCTTCTGGATTTCAAGTGGTCATATATGAATTGATGTTTGGCGCTGTTTTAGTACAAGTTGAGTTTATCCCAGAAATGAAAGTCTAGTTTAATATTAAAACATCCATAAACATAATTCAGCACATTGAGTTTCAATAGATTGAGAACATTCGATAAAAATCAACCCTTGTTCATATTTGGGACAATTTAACAAACTAGTTGAACATTCTAGCCCTAAGCAGGAAACTAGGAACAAAGGGAACTCTCTTAACCTAATAATGAGAATTTAACTACTAGCTAGTATACATGTATGATAAGGCAAGAAAGAAATGACTAAATAGATTATTAAGATTTTTGAAAAGCCCTATTAGGCTTTTGAAAAGAATTGCTCTGATTTTGTAGATTAACATAGAGAGAATTGATATCTGTACAATATTGAGTCTCTATGACTGTGATGTGGTTCTCCATTGACTTGGGTCTTTTAATGTCTTTTCTGGACATGAATTTATCTTTTTGAACATTTGGTCATAATATATATTTTTAGCACTCAGTTTGGAATAATTATTTCGTTGAAATTTGGTAAAACTCCTCTATAAACTTTCTGGGCCAAGTATTTAACTTGTTGGAAGATTCAAAGTAGGTCATTAAATTAAAAATTAGTTATAGGCTTATCCAAGCTTTCTTAAGTGAGTTTCAATACATAATTTTTTTCTAGGAAGTCATCTATTTCATCAACACTTCCAATTCTGGTCTACAAATTTTTACACTATTTGCTTCTCTTTTTTACTATCTTTTGTATTTGTAGTTATAGTCCTTGCTGTATTCTCAATATTATTTTTTTCTTTATTAATCTTTTCAGAAATTTATCTAATTAACTTATCTTTATAAAAGAGCCACATTTAGGCTTCTAAAAATTCTTAAGTCATTTTTTCCTTCATTTATTCCTTTATTTCCCCCCTATTTTCTCTAGGATTATATAACTTCTTAAGTCAGATGCTTATCTTGTTAATTTTCAGTCTTTCTAATTTTTTAACATAAGCACTTAGGGTGTAAATTTCTTTATGCTAGTATTACTGTGTCCCGCAAATTCTGATGTGGAGTATTTTCAATATTCTTCAGGTCTAATTTTTTCCTATGATTTCTTCCTTGACAGATGAGAATTTTTTTAAAATTTTCAAATTAGAGGTTTTAAATATTCATCCTTTTTTAATTTCTAACTTCATGTTATTGTGGTCAATGAATGAAGCTGAAACTTAGAAATTTATCAGTTTCCTGGATTTCTTTCATGGCCTCTAGTACGTGATTAATTTGATAAGAGTTCCACTTGTAATTGGGAAGAATGTATATTCTTTAATTATTGAGCTGGATTCTATGTATATTAACCGAATCAAGTCTGTTAATTGAATTATTTAAAGCTCCCATGTCTTTAACAATATTTTTCTGCTTGACATCAATAAGTTAGAGAACTTTGTTGAAGTTTTGGAATATAATGCTAAATCTGTCAACTTATTTCTAGAGTTTATCAATTTTTACTTGTTTATATTGGTGCTATGTTATTATGTACATGCACATTTTTTAATTGTATCTATCTGGTGAGTTAAACTTTTTATCATGGTGAAGTAATATTCCCTTAAGTTTGTTTTAACTGTTATTAAAATAGTTTTCCTCTTTCTTTTGATTAATATTTGTCTTGTATTTCATTACCTGTTCTGTTACTTCAAACTTTTCCATATCCTTGGGTTATAGATATATTTCAAACAGCCCAAGGCTAGATTTTTTTTTATCCAATCTTACAGTCTTTTAAATTTTTTGTGATTTATAAAATATTTGTTTCTACTACCTTACATTGTTCCTTCTATATTTTTTGCCTTTATCTATGCTCATTTTTTTCTTTGTATGTCTTTCTTGGTCCATTTCTCCCCCTATGGTTTGGGATCTATCCTTCTACTCGTTATCATTGTAATTTCATCACACAAACTAACAACTTAACAAGGCCTAACATTCACTCATATCTTTACCTCCCTTCCTCCATTTTGAACAAAACAGAGAACAGAAAACACCTGAAATGCAAACATCTCTTCCAATTTATATAACAGTGCTGTCCAATAGTTAAGCTCTGTCTCCCCTTTTCTACAAAACAATCTACACAGTGTTTTATTGTATACTTTGTTTCTTTACATTTAGTTTCATGGTAGGTATGCTTGCTTGTCTTGCAAACATTTTTTTTGAAAGAATAATTACTGCTTCATTAGATACATCCTTTAGAGCAGGGATCAGCAAACTACAACCCTTAGACTGGACGGTCATCTATTTTTCTAAGTAAAGTTTTATTGGAACATAGCCACACCCATTCATTTACATCCCGTGTAAGGCTGCTTTTGCACTGGTACAGCAGAGCTCAGTAGCTGCAACAGAGACTATATGGTCCACAAATATTTACCATCTGGCCAGTTAAAAAGTTAGCTAATCCTTGCTTTAGAAGATTCTTTAACAGAGGGATGTTCATGGAAAACATTATCATTATCTGTCTAGATGCAAATAGTTTAATTTTTGTCCTTCTTCTAAAAAGACCTCTTGCTGAGTATCCCAAATTGGAAGAAGAGTTTTTTTTCCTCAACATTTGAAGATACCTTTCTTCTGGCTTACATTTTGCTGACGAGACGTCACCTTTACCCAACTGTAATTGCACTGGTGGTCCTATCTTTTCTCTTCGGCTGCTTTTAAGATTTTGCCTTTAGTGTTCTATAGTTTCACTACAACATTTTTTCAAGTAAATTTTATTTAATCTGGTTTGGTATAGCTTGTATTTCCTGTTCTGTGGAATCTTGATCTGGAAAATTCTCAGCCATCAGTTCGAATATTGTCTTGCTTTCATTCTTTTGAGTCTATCCTTCTGAGACTTAGATAATACAAGTAGTAGGTCTTCTCATTCTGTCCTCCATGTTTTTTTTTTTCCCATTCATGATCTTTATTTTTTTTTAATTGCAGTAACATTAGATTCTAACATTATATAGCTTTCAGATTACATCATAATATATTTTGAATTCTGTGTAGATTACATCATGTTCACCACCCCAAAACTAATTATAGTCCATCCCCTCATATGTGAGCTTAATCACCCTTTTTGCCCTCCCCCCTCCTCCTTTCCTCTATGGTAACCACCAATCCAATCTCCGTTGCTATGTGTTTGTTTGTCGTTGTTTTTATCTTCTACTTATGAGTGAGATCATACGGTATTTGACTTTCACCCTCTGACTCATTTCACTTCTCATAATACCTTCAAGGTCCATCCATGTTGTCACAAATGGCAGGATTTCATCCTTTCTTATGGCTGAGTAGCATTCCATTGTGTATATATACCACATCTTCTTTATCCATCCATCCCTTGATGGGCACCTAGGTTGCTTCCAAGTCTTGGCTATTGTAAATAATGCTGCAATGAACATAGGGGTGCATATATCTTTATGCATTTGTGTTTTCAAGCTCTTTGGGATAAATAGTGAGCAGTGAGATGACTGGATCATATGGTAGATATATTTTTAATCTTCTGAGGATACTCCATACTGCTTTCCATAGTGGCTGCACCAGTTTACACTCCCACTAGCAGTGTACAAGAGTTCCTTAACAAGTCTTTTATACTTCTAATCATACCATCTCTCTGGATTGCATTCTGGAAAATTTCTTTAGATCTATTTTCAATTCACCATTTCTTTCTTCAGCTGAGTATAATCCGCTCTTTAGTCCATTTAATGTTTAATTTCGACCACCATGCTTCCACTTCCTTAAGTTCTGTTTGGTTCTTTTTCAAATCTGCTTGGGCATCTTTGGTAGTCTCCTGTTTCTCTCTCTCTCTTTAATCTCATCTGTTAATTCCTTTAACATTTCACATATTGTTATTCCATATCTGGAGTCTTGGGGGTTTCTATCTGTTGTTTTGGTTTTCTTCCTGATTATTTCACGACCCCAACCCCTTGTTTTTTTATGTGTTTGTTGACTGGGGTTAAGTGCTCTTATTTGATTAAACCTAATTTGCAAGAATCTTAAGGACCTAAATTGTAATGGCCACCTGCACAGAGCCTTGAATTTGCTTCTGTAAATAATCAGGGATCATTTCTAACCTGGATAAATTTAATTTGCTTTTGTCCTAGGCTCGTCTTTTTCAGTGTGCTCACCCTGCATTAAGCCCTGGTCTTGTTCTTGGCATCCCAGGGCAAGCCTAGCTTTCCCCTTTGTGTACCCACACTCAACACACAAGTCTCAGCTTTGTTCTTTTCTCTTTAACCCTTTTTGCCCTTGGAGACTCCCCTAACTTCTCACAACACAGCCATGTTTTAAAATAGTTTGTTGTATTGTGGTGGGATGAATCTTTCGGAGCCCCCACTACCATACTGTGATAAGCAAAGTCCTCAAAAGTGTGTTCTTGTAGACGACTGACCAACACTTAGATCTTTATTTCTTACGTACTTTGTATAATGTGGCAGTTCTTATACACTATATATTTTTCTGGGTACCTTATACATGTGTGTTTTAGGATCCAAAGGTGAACAATTTAACATTGGACAGCCATATAAAATCAGTCCTGGGTAGGCACTCAAAAAAAGTTTGTTAAACTGACAATCAAGAATGTCTTCAAAATACAATATTTCACTACTTTCAGAAATTATTTTTTAAAAAATCGATCTGAGCTTATCACTGCATATTAGAAAGACAGTATAATGGTTAGAAGGAGGAAACCTGGAGTCATATTATCTTTGTTTGAATTTCCATCTGGCACTAAATAGCTGTGTGACTTGTATCTTTACAAGTCCTCTTCTGTGAAATGGGCAAAATAGTACCTACTTTATGAGAATGTTGTAAGAATTAAATGAATTTAATAAGGTAAATGGCTTACAGAAGTGCCTGGCACATAGTGAGCCCTATATAAATGTTAGTAATTATTAATATTACTTTCATTATTACTAATTTATAATATTATTCTCAGTATTACAATATCATTAGTCAAGTGCGTCACACAATTATTTATCCAGCAATGAATCAAGGAAGACCCATTTTCTAGTTTACATCAATTACATATGTGTCTATTATATTGGATGAGTGCCAATTATCATAGTTCCTATGAGAATATAAGTGCATTCCATTCAGAGATGTTGGAATGTGATTGTATATTGAGTTGACAGGAAGTACCATTAAAGCATGCATCCAACACAGCTTAGATTACTTGGCAGGGAAGGTATAGAGGTGAATTAAATATGGAAGGCAAGGTGTAATCTTGACCACAAGTCTGGGTATTTACTTTTACAGATTTAATTTACGTGTATACATAGAAACACTGATTTTAATAATTCTAAATCTAATATGCTTTATAAGATTTTATTCTAGAAATGAAAGTTAGCATCCTGTGTTTTTCTCCTCAAGTAGTGCTTGCACTTGAAATTAGACATTCCTGATAAATTAACTTAAAACATTGCCCAGTCTTACAATTAATAGTTGTTTTGTTTTTTCCCCAAAAGCAAAATTTAAAAAGATCAATGTGCATATTACCCCTCTCCCAAAAAACCTTAAGAAATAGACTATATTCCAAATAGGCCTACTTGACAAATACATTAGTCTTATTTTATGCTCTAAGATAATATTGTAATAAAATATAAAAATGAGAGTATAAAACAGAAGTAGACTTCCATAGAGCCTGACTTTTTGATTGTACTTCATCTCTATTTCTGAGTCTTAGCCTATTTAAATAGTTTCATCTACCCAACTAAACATTTTTCAACATGTGTTAATAGCCTGTATATTTTCGTAACTTAGAAAACTAGTGGAGATTTTGTTATATGGAAAAAAAAAAGTTGAAAAGCTTATAAATGTCTTTTCAGTTTTATTTCTTTCAACATTAATGAATATTTAATGTATGTAAGCCAGGGGTCTCTTTAGTACAGTTTTCACTAAACTCGGAAATCTTTTCTTGTTGCCTAAAGTACTCAATTTTTGTCTCAAGTTGCCAAAATGAGATTAGACAAACTGAATTTAAATCTGCATGCTTTCCAGAGGGATGGGTGTTAGGTACCATGAAAACACAGACTAATTTCCTCAAAGTAAACCACCACGAAAGAGTCCAACACATCCCCACTAAATGCTTTGCTAGGAGTTCACCCAACCTTGAGAAGAGTCGATGCTCAACCACACTAAGGGACTGCTCTCTAGAAATTCCTGATGACTACATTTTCAGGAAGGAATGGAAAATATTTTAACTTAAAAACACTTAAAAATGCATCCTGTACATATTCCTTTACTGGAACACGAAAGAAAATAATATTTTTATGATTAATACTTGTCAAAAAAGTCTTTAAGAATATAAAACGTATGTGATCTACCTGTCAGTTTTCGATCAAGATTACTTTCTTTTATTACTAAATATAAAATTCCCCTCCAGGTGCAAAACATAAACGATGGGCTACAACTACCTCATGGAAAAGAAGTTTATTCTTAGAAACCCCAATCTGCAAGGATTACACAGTAGATGCTTTAGAAAGGAATCCAGAATGACAGTAAAAATTAATCAAATTAATTTCTCTGGTATTACGAAATCCAATAAAAAAATGCTATCAATGAGAACAGGAGAGCATGACATACTATACACTGGTACAAACAATTCATCCCCTTAACATTCAATATGAGGTGTTTTTAGTTGAACCATTTCTTAGTTATTAGTCGTTATTATTAGTTATTGTCAATTAGTTGAATTAGTTATGACCGTGAAACATATGAAAATGGAAAACTATCCTTTGAGAATGTCCCAAAGGATGTGCAGGGGCTGATGATTAAACTGTTTCAGGTTCAAGTTGCTCTTTATTGTAAAGTCAGACTCAGGTGAAACAACAAATTACTTACTAGCCCACCAGATATTAACATGGCTGACCCTTCATTAACTTTGCAATGAGTCTGTTTGCAACTCCTTCAAACATTTGGCAAAATTCTCAAATAAATGAGATATTTCAATCTATTCATCAACTTGTTTAATAAAGTATATAATGTTCCTTTTTTTTTTTTAAAGATTGGCAACAGTTGTTAGCTCAGGTGCCAATCTTCTTCTTTTTTTTTTCTACTTTTTCTCCCCAAATCCCCCCAGTATATAGTTGTATATTCTAGTTGTGGGTCCTTCTAGTTCTG
Organism: Equus quagga; assembly: GCF_021613505.1. Taxonomy (NCBI): domain Eukaryota; kingdom Metazoa; phylum Chordata; class Mammalia; order Perissodactyla; family Equidae; genus Equus; species Equus quagga. The sequence continues at coordinate 47,171,563 of NC_060272.1, read as the reverse complement.
GCACGTGGGATGCTGCTTCAGCGTGGCCTGATGAGTGGTGCCATGTCTGTCCCCAGGATCCGAACCAGCGAAAACCCTGGTTGCCAAAGCAGAGCTTGCGGATTTAACCACTCGGCCATCGGGCTGGCCACAAAATGTTCATTTTTAAGGTTTTCCCAAAGCAGGACATGATTTTCCATTAATTTTCTTTCTCTCTCCCAATTGTGAAGCTAAATAAGGACACAGCTTGGCCCACAATGACAGCCAGGAAGAACTGTGCTTAAAGGTAGGCTTAGTGATAGGGCAGCATTTTTTTGAGCTACTGCTAGTCATCTCTTCAAGGAAAACACCCAACTCAAACCTGACAAAATTCCACATGAACCTGATAATGTTTAAAACACAATATAAAGAGTAGCCTTTAGCTAATAGTGTCTTCTCTCTTTCTCTTGCTCAGAATGTGGAGAGACCAGTATATCCAATGTACAAAGAATATGCCATTTTATTCATTTTTTGTTTGTGATATCCTAGTTTAGTGCTGCCTTTTCAATTACACAGGTTCATATACTTATTGCTATGTGTTCGTTATTTAGTTGATTTCTTTTCCCTCCATTATCAATCATTGATCTTATTATATTAGAATAATCCAGTCTTTACCTTTTGCTATATTATTTCAGTGAACAAACAAAATACTTAAAATGCAAAAGGGAAATATAAATCACCAGACATTTAATCACACAGAACCTGTCAGTCAAACGCATTTAGTATCCCACTGAGCAATGCATAGTAAGAATAAATCTTATCAGTAAAGAGAAAAATGAAGCCAATTAGTCTAGGTGTGTTATTATTGTGAAAAGCCTAAAGAATAAAGATTAGAAGAACCTATCAGGATTAATTTTCAAGTTTGCAAACCCAAAATATTTAGTACCTAGAATTGATGTAATTCCTTAAAGAAAGAGATACTAAAGGATAAGAAGAAAACAAGATCCTATAGTTAGAATAGTTATGTTGCTCTAGGTTTCGAGCTTTTATCTCCAAGTACGATCTCAAAATAACAAGGGTGCCAGTGAAGATGATTTTCAAGTCATAAGCTCACCAAAATAAGCAAGGCTAGAAGATATTTCCTATTATAATTACATAAGCTGACTCAACATCCAGCCATAGGACTTTTACAGGATTTTCTTTTCTCTGATAACATATGAGTCAATCTACAAGATATAAGAAACACACGAAAAATACTTAGCACCTTGGAATTTCTGTTGGTCACCGAGATGGTCTATATAGTAGCAATCAGAAATGACATTTAGAGTTGACAAGCATCAAATTTTTATAATTTAAATGGTTTGGCAAAATGAATTTTGTTCTGGCTGTCCTCTGTATGAAAAATATTTTACACTAAAAATATCCTTTCATTGGATGATTTCATTTTTGTTTGGTAAATCAGTACTTTAATAAATTGTATTTCATCAACACATGCAGGAAGATTAAATGACATAATTGATTTTATATTTATTCACTACACAGTGTATTTTAATTGCAGGAACCAAAATGAATGACAAATCCTTAAATGGATGAAACATAACTCTAACAAAATTGTAGAAATAATCTAAAGACACAACTATCAATGAAATATAGGTAGCTATTTATTTAGTTCAAAGTATTCTATAGGAAAGCATAAAATTAAAAAGGGATAAAATACTTAAAATATCAATCTTTTTATAACGAGATGGGAAAGGTGAAAGTTACTATACTTTTATTCTTTGTAGATAGCTAACTTGTTTTGAGGCTATAGGTACATTATGTCATTTGATCTTCAAAATGTAATCTTCCTAAGACACACATGCTGTTATTAATAGGAAACTGAGGCTCAGTAAGGTTAAATGACTCTCCAATGTCAGAGCCTGCACTCAACCACTGCTGTCTTCCCAACAGTGAGGCGGACAGCAAATCATCACTATTAAAAACAAACACACAAATAAAGAGAATGAAGCTTATTGCAGGCAGAATTCATAAACCACTTAAGTTTTGAAGAAATCAGACAAAATCCTTTCTCTTTGTCATCACATAGTTCAGATGGGAGGCAAATCTGTGGGAAATAAAGTTTAGGGAGGAACAGACTAGATTTTATGGATTAGAAAATAAAAACTTCAAAGTTCAGCACTTTCATATATATGTAAACCCAGTGTACAAAAAAAGAAAAAAAGAGACAATACAAGGCTCCCCACTTTCTGTGTGCACAACAGTAATCCCTTTTAAGGCAGATTGCTTTCTATTGCCCTTGAAATCCTAACCCTAAAGCAAGGTGTCCAAATATGCAGTCTTAGAAACTACTTATAAAGGATGTCTAGTTCCTTTTCAGTACTTTAAAATCCCAACAGAAAAGGCTCATGTGCTTAGAAAAAAGCTACACAAACCCCAAAGCCTGACTTCTTTAAGTGTAGTCACATCAATTCTATATGGGAACATATGAAATTGTCAACTCAGAGGGTCTACACAGCAATTACGTATTTCCAATTAAAACAGAAAACATATTCTTAATAAGTATAATTTGGCAGAAAAATTGTTTTCAAACATGGTATCTAGAAAGGGACAAATAACAAAGGAGTGCAGAATGTGGAAGTACTTCTCTAAGATGAGATGTTAAGCAAAACAAACGAGGTGTCAGACGAAAGTTGCCTAAGGAGTTCGGAGTGTCGCTGCACTGTGCTAATAATTCTTGTTAAAGAAACAGAACAGCAAAAGAACTTTCAATGATCAGGATAAGAAATGAGATTGCTAAAGAAGAAACCATGTTAATTCAGGCTTTGGTGAGTAAAAGCAGTTTGAGCAAAATTCTCTAATATGAATATGAATGGGAAGCTGGACCAGGACAGACTATGTTTCAAGCCCACAGTGACCAAAGAGAGACACGAGAACTGGATTTAAACTCAAAGGACAAACATGGACATACTACAGCTGTTGAATAAGGTAAAGGGGGATAGGGAGGTCCTAGCAAGATTCAAGAAAAATTCCATAATGAGCTCAATTTATCCTCTAGAATTCTGCATATCTCTATGAAAAACAGGTACATTGACAATGGCGTGTAACAATGAATCTAAAACCAGCCACAAGTGGAAAACGATGATTATTGTTATACAACACTATAAGACTAAAGGCATGAGCTTCATCTGGTGAAGCTTGATGCCTGGTAGGCCACCAATTTACTCAGCCTGTAGTGCGAGGTCAAACATTTCCACCTAGTACCTCCAATTTGACCTTCAAGCTTTGTGCGAGTCCTATAGGAAATAAAAATCTATCATAGAGAGGTGCTGACTCTCTACCCCTTGCTTTAACCCTCACCCTGGCCACAAGCCTTTACATTAATAGGTCTCTAATTTTAAAGGAGAGCATTTTATGTTTGAAACAGAACCAGATCTGCAAACATTCTTCTATCTTGAGCTCATCAATGTAAATAGAAAGTTATTCTACCAAGGAGTAAGGAAATAAAGTAGGTCTTGTGCTGATCTCCTCTAAGTTACCAAAAACATTCTTAAAAAACTACATTTTGACTTTTCTTAAAAACTCTCTGGGCAGCAGTGTACCTGAAAATGTTTAAAAAAAAAAAAAAAAAAGGACAGGTTTGGTAGTCAGGCAAGCCTCCATTCAAATCCTCACCCCTATCAATTCTGAAGTGACTCTGCAAAGGCACTGAGTTTCCCAACCCTGCAGCCACCTCATGGGTACCATTCTGTACCTCACAAAAACTCTGTGAAGACTAAGTGAGATGACACATGTAAAGCATCGAGTACAGGGTCTCAGCAATTCAATCAGTGGCAACTGGTTTTGGTTTTGTCCTGTTGAAGATGGTGATAAAAATAAAGCTAAATAAAATTACAGTATAAACGTAATCTCTATTTCTTGGAAGTTGATCATAGTTCCAAATAGAAACCATCCCCAACAAGCATACTTTCTAGATTGTTAAAACAACAACAAATTAATTCCCAGTTGAGAATCCCTAACTAGAAAAGGGGTGAGTTAAATTGCTGTTACAACGAACAGCTGTTCCTCAGAGGAGGCTACAAGATCATGAAACTCTTCCCTCTTGGCCTACATGGCTTGAGGCAGCAGAGTGAACAGATGTTCCTTCTTTAGTTATTGGAAAAAGGCTCTCAGAGAGAGACAGAGAGAAGGAAAAAAAAAAAAAGAACCTGAACAGTTATATCTATGCAAATTAGTTGTGAGATCCTAGTAACACTAGTGAGAGATTGTATAAGTTAGTCAAAGGTATAGTAAACGGCTTTGAATAAAAGTGAGCCACTCTTTAACTGCTTAAGTTTAAATTCTAGGGCAATCCTAAAACACAAATATTTTTAGATAAATTATGTACAAACTAAATTACTATTAAAAATAAAAGTAGCCACATTTTTTATTTTGGGGGAGTTAAGTTTCAAGTTAGTCCTGTTAGTCCTATTAATCGTAATTCCTACATTTAATAGGCATTAATACAGTTCAGCCACATATGGCACAGACTCTGCAGCCAGACTCCCTGGGTTAGAATCTCAGTTCAGCCACTTGCCAGCTGTGTAACAATGGACAAGTCACAATTTCTGTAAGCCTCAGTTTCCTCATCTGTAAAACAGGAATAACCATAGTACACATACCACATCTGGTGGTGGTTGTAAGGATTAAATGAATGAATGCAGCACTTGGCCCTTGGTTGGCAGCATCTGTGTTAGAGAATGTCACTCATTGTAGATGGGAACATCTGTTACTAGATAAAGTGAAGTCTGGGCAGAGATCAGAAGGCTAAGCACAATAATTCACCCAGGCAAAATATGGAAGGAGTGCTCCAGGCATAGGCAACAGCAAGTAGAGTGGCCTGAACTTGAGAGAAAACATTCCATGGAAAACTGCCATAGTGGGGGGCAGGTGGAGAATGAAGACAGTGGTTCCAGCTCCTTACGTGTGAGACAAAATGGACCTCCAATTTACAGTAAAATTTGCTGCTCATTCATGACCAGGAATCATGAATGCCAGTGCACGAAGTAACAAGGTAAATATATTTTAACAGTATTTCTTAAAAAGAAAATATGTATTTTTGCCCATTGTATTAGTGTGGCTTTCCAGAACAGACCTTCGACACATTAAAGTTTCCTATCTATCACTAATATTTTCATACTGACTCACTGAAGTTAACCTGGTTTCCAGAGTTGAATAGTATGGAATTAAATAGCAAACTAAGAGGTGAACGAAAATTGTTCACCATAAATCACGTATTTAGCATCAACTACCTAGCTTAGCCCAAGGCCCAGATTTACAAAGACACCTTTATCAGGCAGGGTATTCCAAGGGCTTAGAGGCGATCTCCTGAGATCCAGTCAAGGGTCAGTACTTTCTTTGAAATGTTCAGGATTTCAGTACCTCAGGCCCATGGAGTTAACTTTTTACCACATAACAATCTATCAAGCAACTACCACGTGACACGAGCTGTGATAAATACTTAATACATATTATCTCATTTAATACTTAAACACTCTTATGAGAAAGGACTTAACATCCCCTTTAACAAATATGGAAACTGAGGCTCAGGAAGGTTAGTTTTTATAGTCACATAACTAGTGTGGAATCCATACTTAGATGGCAAAGTCTTTGCTACTTCCACGAAGCCATGTTGCCTCATAAAACATTATAAAAATTAAAATATATTATACGTCACACATATAGGCACACAATAAATGTATTTAATAATCAAATTCATTTCTGGTAGTGAAAAAATAATTTAAAGAATCACTTTGAATTTGTGGAGGAAATCACCAGAGCTGTGAGTAAATGTGTATTTATTGCAGACTAGCTTCCCTTCAAAATATTCAGTTTTGGGGGCCAGCCCCCTGGCTGAGTGGTTAAGTTTGCGAGCTCTGCTTCAGCAGCCCAGGATTTCACCAGTTCAGATCCTGGGCGTGGACCTATCACTGCTCATCAAGCCATGCTGAGGTGGTGTCCCACATAGCACAACTAGAAGGACCTACAACTAGAATATACAACTACGTACTGTGCGGCTTTGGGGAGAAGAAGAAAAAAAAAAAAGATTAGCAACAGATGTTAGCTCAGGTGCCAATCTTAAGAAAAAAAAAAATACTGAGTTTTTATTAAAAGGTTATCTAATCATAACCAAGAGATTGTAACCAAGTCCAATAAATTCAGCAAGAAAAGTTTTCCTGAGAGTTAAAAGAATGAGCTCTAAATTCAACCTTCCTTTTCTTTATACTTCAGAACTTTTAATCCCCACAAACATTCGCTGAAATACAGAAATGACTTACCCATCTATTAAGAATAACATAACTTTTCGTTGTACAAATGTATCGCTGGTTTCCCTAGGGAGGTAACAATACTTTCTCACTTTAATACGTGTGTGGTTTTCCCCCCATCTAGTCAGCTAATACTTTTCAAAAGATCTTTTTAATGCCTAAATGAAAGGATTCCACATCAAAGACCTGACCTCCCTATTAAAGTATCTAAAGGAAACCCTAGGAATATAAAATCCATTCAAAGGCAAATCGCAGGTAGCTTATTGTACAATGCATTAAGAAAAGACAAGGGAAAAAAAGCTTCATAAGAGCTACACGGAATTTGGTAAAATTATACCACAAAAATACAAATTGATTTTAAGTATAAAGAAACAAATTCATAGCCAAAAACGTATTATAAAAGTGCTCTCTAATCAACCAGGAGGGGAGTCTTTATGAAAAACTTCAGAATTTGTCACTTTTTCAATCAAAATTTCAGATTATAGCTTAATGTTGAGAAGGCCAAAAAAGAGAACAAACCACACATTTTTCAATAGATTTAAAATCTGAAATTTTTAAAGCTAACTTTCAACATCAGAAAAGGTAGGTTTTACTATAGACAACAGGAGTGGAATGAAGTAATGAAATAAAATAATAGATGAGATAGTGTAGATACACATACTATATTAAAAACATATTAAATTTTTAACATACCATGACTGTGGTTCTGAAATTATTCAAGTCAGTCAAAAAGTCTTCCACGGACACCTTCTTCACATCAATGGCATAGTATTGCATTATACTCTGGTATAACTTTTCCATGTTTTCATGTAACTTTGAAAGTTTCTCATATTGTTCTTTTGCACTGATCACAAAGCTGTACATCATAGTTAAGGCACTCTGAAATTTACAAAGTAATGTCTTAGGGGGAAAAAAATCTTTAAGACCAATGTTTCAGTTTAATTTTAGCCACTATTATACATCTCCGAGATGCCAAAATTACCTCTCATATTAACCATTCTTAAAAATTCAATCTATACTGTACAGCGATGAAAATCTTAAATTTGATTTCTAATTAACTCTGGCAAAATTATCAGAAAATTTAAATATTTATATATTTAAAATTTTTCGTTTAGAATTGACGTCAAGGAAATTTTTCTTCCTATTTGCCTACCTATATTACTCAGATGATGCAATACGATTTAAAACTCTAGTTCAGTAGTTGCAATTGAGTAATCACGATGAAACTGAAACCAGTAACAGTCATAAGCATAGCAGTTGAACCAGACAACCTGGGGTCAATTTCTAGCTCCTACACTTGGTAGTGTCATGCCTGTGGGCAAATGCCTTCACCTCCCTGGTACCACAATTTCCTCACCTATAAAATGGGAATAATAATAATATCACTATCTCATAGGGCTGTGGTGAGGACCGAGTGAGTTAATATGTGCAAAGTTCTTAGAAAAATGAATGGCATTTAGTAGTACATATAAATACTTGGTATTATTATTGCCTACTTATTCATTTTAAGCTTTAAGGTTCTAAAAGCAATCAAAAATAAATTTAAGAGTTACATTAAAAACTTCTTATATCATGTAAGTAAATTCATGTTTTAAAATTTCTCCTTGGGAAAATTGGTACATAATTTCTTCTAGGCATTACACAATTTAAAATAATGATAACACAGACACGGACATACAGAAATGTTTTTCTCTGATTTATGAAAACTTAGTTCAAACACACTGAGACTGAGAAGACTCACTGTGTGAATGTGGTGGTGGCATTAGAACCCATTTTCCAGACAAACTATAGAATTTCCTCTGTGGTATGACTGCTGATGCAGTCGGCTATAAAATCAACACACCACATTCTGAAAAGATGACTCTGTTAGAGCATCAGTCATAATTGTCTATGGCTCCTCTAAATTGGGACATATAAAGAAATGAAACATGCAGAATTAAACTTACTGAAGTCATCTTATTTTCTCTAATGCAAAAGGATGAAAAGACATTAGCAAAATAACAAACCAAAAATGGAATGTTTACATCTAAAAAGAAAAATTCTCCACCATTTAAAAAAGACATGTTTCCTCTGGTCAGAGCATTCCCCAGTGGAGGATGAAACAAGGAGACTTATCCAGGCCCTTTTGAGAAAAAGAACGGAAGACGGAAAACGAAAGCAGCAGCACGGCTGCCAGATAGATGGCGAACCCAGGGGGCAAAGATGAATCGTAATAATTAGAACCCAACGTGCCCACAAGGAATCAAGGCATCACAGTCTACCACAACTCACCTGTAACCCAGTCCACAGACAGTTCAGATTATCTATTGCCCTTCTATGCCTGTTTTTCTTTATACTATAAAAAGCTATAAAAATAGTATTTTAGAACAGAGACGACTAGAATGTAAAGAGTCTGGATTCTAGTGCAAGAGCTGTTTTTTTTTTTTTTTAACGACATTGAGAAAATGGATAGATCTTTCTGTGCCTCAGTTTATTTTCATCTGAATAGCAAAATGCCTCTTTATAACTTCTAGAATCTAGATCATACAGTAACAATGGTTGATGCATTTATATGTGGTATCATTTTTTAATTCTTGGATGAAAAACAAAAGATTTTGCATAATTAGTCAAATCACAAGAAACTACAGCAATATAGTCACATGGGACAGGTTTCTATATACTTTGTCTTGTGAAATAATCCATATTCATGAAATGTTGTAGGTAAAGTGAATTTATGTAAATAAAAATCACATTTGAAATGCATTCAGAAACTATCATTGAATGGAACACATGATGATTCATTTGTAATGTGAAATAAGCATCCCTTCGTTTACCTTGTAACTTCAGAAATTAACACTGGTTTACTTATTCAATCTATACACTCTCACCTAAAATTATTTATGTCCCAGATAGAGACTATATCTACAAGGATTATTTATGCATCTTTAACTCTTGTCTAAAAGAGAAATTGTTTTCTGCCTTTGCTTGGTCAAACCTATCATTCAAGACTTCGTTCCATTCTTCCTCTTCCACAAAGCCTTCTTCTCTAATCTCTACAGCTATGAGTGATCATTTGTTCCACTGCATATGTAGTATTTGTAGTAAGGAAGTCGTGAGTTTTCCCTTCTAGTCCAATTCCCTGGTAGTGTTTTGTCCTTCAGCAGCCTCTTTTCTGGGGGAGGGTGGTCACCTCTGATTGTCAGCTCCTTCTCCAGATGCTGTATTCCACCTTCTTAGCTGTATTAAGTCTAATCATCTGCAACTACATTGGTGTCAATTACTTATTTCACCCTAGAGTCATCATTCTTAAACTTTGGTGGGGAGGGTAACAGGCCTCCTCAAAGGTCTGACGAAAGGTATGGAACTTCTATTCATAAAATTGCACACGTAGGCCTATATACACACACACACACACACACACACACACACACACAATTTGGATGTAATGTTGAGAGCTAAGAGAATCGCTGAAAAAGCAATTATCCTGGATAATAGGGTAAGGACACTACTTTGATGGGCGTTTCTAATTGCATGGTTCTACAGCTACTCCTTGTCTGCCCTTTCCACTGCTTGTAAGGCTTTGAGTTCTAATAATAGGCAACTCATAAATACTTGTAATTTTATTCTAATTCTTGGGAATATGCCCACTCTCAAGAATCAGTTTGGTAAATAGGTTAAAATAAAGCTGTAAGTATTATTCTAAAACATTTTTTAAATTTTCAGGTACGAATGAAAAGTTCAGGTAAGAATCAAATGAAATAGAAATATGCTTGGGCATAGTTAATAAAACAGTACTGTTTTTTTCTTTTTTGAGGAAGATTAGCCCTGAGCTAACATCTGCTGCCAATCCTTCTCTTTTTGCTGAGGAAGACTGGCCCTGAGATAACATCCATGCCCACCTTCCTCTACTTTATATGTGGGATGCCTGCCACAGCATGGCTTGCCAAGCGGTGCCATGTCCACAACTGGGATGTGAACCAGCAAACCCTGGGCCGCCGAAGCAGACCGTGCACACTTAACTGCTGCACCACCAGGCTGGCCCCAAAAGAGTACAATTCTATTAAAAGATGTGGTGGGAAGAAGACCAAGAGCCAAAACCATGGAAATTACATGGTCTTGTTCTAACAGCTAGAGAGCTTTATAAGTTAATTTTTCTTATCATTGTTGTCTATAAAACAATTTGCTCCCAAAGGAAATGAAATGGAGCTTTGAATAGCTGGAATCCCTCAGAAGAATGGCAAAATTGTGACTGAACTGAAACAATTTTAGAAATAGCCAAATTAATTCTCAGAATTTTAAAATGATTGTCTGATAGGATGGAATAAATGGTTACATTAATGAGCACTCTACATCATTATTGATGGGCTACTCCCTCATTAAGGGATGGTGAAACATTCAGACAAAAAAATCATCATGATCCAAAAGACAAAACAAACGTAGTCGTTCTTGTGCCAATTGTTAAACTCCAGCTAAAAGTAATGCTCATGTCAGTAGTAGTAAGGCTTTATTTTTGGCTTAGCATCAAGCCCTATACTTGCAAAGAGCTTTAGAGAAACAGGTGAGCTACTCAACAAAATAAACATTTGATAAAATTTATTACAAAAATATTGATGTATATACAATTACTTGATGTTTTTATGAAATATATTTTCTTTTCCTTTACCAGGACTAGGCCAAATTCTCATAAATTTCTATTTGAACCACTCTAATCCTCCCACTTGAAAGGTATATGACAACCAGATCTGTGTTCACACACACTGAACCACAAATATTTAGTGTTGGTCAACTAAATAACAAGACTAAGATTTGGGATTCAACTCCTGGTCAGCAAGTATTGCTCATTCCCAAACTACCCAGCACAAATATATTCCACATTTATTCTCATGCTTTGCCCTCATTATTGCACTTCCTCCATCAAGGATGTCTACTACTTCTAATAACACATCTTACAAGGACCAGCTTCAATCAGTCCTACATGTCTAATACCTTTTATAGATCTTCTTAAGTACCCAGGATCCAGCCAGCCAGGCAGCTAATCTATAAGTATTCACTGAACCCTGTCATACTTCCCTTTTCTAGGCACCAGGGAAAACAGCAGTTAACAAGAAAAGCAAAGTCCCTGCTTTCATGCAACATTCATTCTAGAGTATGCTGACAGATAACAAAGAAGTAAAAGAGGGAGATATTCAGATAGTAAAAAGCGTGATGAAGAAAATGAAAGCTTGTGATGTTATATAGCAATAGATGCTAACTTACGTTGGGTAGTCAGGGAAGTCCTGGCCAAGAAGGTGACAGTGACTGAAACAACTGAGGTCTGACTCTAAAGCAGCAGTGAGCACTAAGTTGTGTAGCACCCTCTGTGAGTGTGGTAAGACTTCAGGGAAGGAAAACATCACTATAGACTTGAGGATCCATAGAAGAAGAGAAGCAGGATAGTTTAACTTGAGTCTTAAAAGCTTGTTAAGAATGGGTTAAATGAAGACAGGCAAGAGAGAAAGAAGAAGAAAGGGAGGAGAGAGAAGTCTAATTCAAGAAAATAAAAATCTGTTCTTACACATCACTCAATTACCCAACTTCCCACTCTTGAAAATGGACTGTGGACTACACAATTTACATTTCACCCATTCCACTCTTCTGTTACTTCCTAACCACAGTTGAATTAAATAAAAATGTATTGAATTCCTTTACGTGAAAAATGCTGTGCTTTATGTAACGTGGACTATAGACATAAGTAAGATTTAAGTCTTTCTCTCAAGGAATTTATTGGGATGGGTTTAGCATCTAGGGAGTAGTAATTTCAGAAGTGCCTAAAATATCTCCATATAGCGGAACAACAAAAAGAAAGAGTGAAAACAAAGTGGGATTGTAATGAAGAAAGTTAAAGACTTTAATATGGGAAAGAGTCAAGGAACTTGTCATTTAAGTTGCAATAAACACAAAAATACATAAATGTCTAGCGAGATGATTTTTTCTAAGAGCCTCAGGAGAGGTGGCAGAAAGAGAAGAAAATAGAATGGTAAACTCTTGTGCAAGGAGAATTTCAAGGGTGATGCTCTAGACTCTATCTGTTATTTTCCTTAAAATAAGAAATAGTCCAGAATTTAAAGGTCAAAAGAAAAGAACAGGCCCTGGATAACACAAATCCTGGCATTTTCTTAATTTTCTCACTGATGAAAATTTAATAAGTATGTATACCTCACATGTAATAGTTTGCATATAACAATATTAGTGACCCTACCATGAATTCTTGTTACACATTTTTTCAAGCAAACATTTACACTGGAACTATTCAAATCTAATTATATTTCTAACCAGACTTAGCAATTGGAAAGTAACATACTTATTACTAGAAAGTCAATGTGATATGTATGAAATAATTGCGCATGCCCTTTAAAGGATGTACTGGATTCACAGTATTTTACATTAAGGAGGGAATGTAGAGGAAGAATGTGCACTGGAAGAATAAAAATTTACTATAATTGAATGTTAATAGTGAAATTTCATATTAAAACAAAATCGTATCATTATAATTTAACCCAATTCAATTAACAGATTATTTAATAGTTCACTACATCATGATTGTTTAAATATCTACTTGTAAAAATACATCCTTAAGAACTTAGATAATACACATATTCTTTCAGAATTGGCTGATGAACCAAATGTTTGATGTGTGCTTCAACTAATAAACACCAAACCTTAAAACATAAACAGAGCTTGAGCATTAATAACCCAAACTTTAAATACATTTTTATTCATTGTGCATTTTAGTTTCCAAATTCTTCCATTTTCTAAGATCTAAGAACCTCACAATTTGTCATTTTAATAAGATCTGCATAAATGTATTTAATATTCAAAATCTGACTTGTTGTCAGTCCTAATTAAAGTAAACAAAGCTTTGCAATGAACGAATTTAATTACTTCAAAACTAGTATGTCTAACTAAGATGAAAAGCAAGCGAGTGCAATCTAATCTCAGCAAAGAATATTTATGATTATAAGCTTTGTCAATAGCAAAGTGCACCAACTGTTCATATATCTGACTTCCAAGAGCTACATGAATGCTAATCAGTTCATTAGAGGCTTCTAGGTTGTGATATTTAGCAACAGGATGTAGCTGCTTTCTTGTCCATGGAGTATAATTGTACTCAGAATGAAAAATTGTTTCCAACAAAGCATCATCCTTCCTGTTTCTGATTTCCTCCTGGTTGCTTTTTATGAGTTGCATACCTTTCAACAAGCCGACATCATTCAGCTTCTTGTGTCATACGAATACAAGTATAGATAGGTCGTGAGACTGTCTGCTGAGCAGAATTCTACAACCTTTACTCTAAGCTCAGGAATGTATCTTAGGATATATGTTCCAGAAACCTAAGCTTCATAATTAACACACTCACAGTGTATTACCAAAAACCTTATGCAAGCAAAATCTTTTCTAAAGTGTTTTCTATCTGTAGGGAACAATAATAAGTACTTTGATTAAAACTACTTAATGATTAAAATAAACTGTCATGAATATTTTAACAAGATAAAATGATTGAGGGGAAAAAAGCAAAGGATGATAAAACTGATGTCACTCTGCAATGACCAATTTAGTTTTAGAAAGCGTACTTTGTCAAATGAGAAGGTGGTACAAAAATATATTTTTGATGGATAAACATAGACTCCATCTTTAGTTTTAGAAAAAACAACCATCTCCAGTGTAGTGATAAAGGCGTCCAGCCTAATAGAAGAAGAAACTGGAAGGGCAGGAAAGATAGGAAAGGAAACAAACACATTAGCCTGAATTGATTGTTGCTGGAGTGCATTCTTATAATATTTCCCAAAAGAGACAGTGAAGAAAGCTAAAATTGAACTAATTCACAATTAAGCTGAAAGCATATGCAATAAAATCTATGACAAGCCAAATAATAATTTTGTGATTCACCAAATCTCAGGGGAGAAGAGATAGAAAGAGGAAAAGTAGTTATTTTCTTTCAAGTATCCCAGTTTAAAATAAAATATTAGGAGTATCTATAAGAGCTCATTTTAGAAGTGGGTTATACTTTCATATAGAATTCTGAAATCCATATGGGATCTTAATAACGCACAGTAGTAATACTTTATCATAACAGAAAAGATAGCAGTCTCTAATTTCACGGAATGGTTTGCCAAGTAACTCAACATCAGTTTCAGAAAATAAAATGAAGTTTATGACTTCAATTACTCATTAGAGACTAAGCCACAAAGTTAGTGAAACCAAAGATAACTGAATTCAAAAGAAACTTTAAATTAGGCAAGACACAAGCCTCATGATATTAATTTTATATACATTCACTCATATTTGTCAACTTTATTTTGGGTTTGGAGAACACCTACAGAAGCAGTGACTGTGACAAACTCAATTTTTATTTTGGAACTATGTATTATTTCTAAAGGAAATATTAAAGTTTGTGGAACATGAGGTAATTTTTAATATATTTCAACCCTTGAATTTAAGCTGACTAGTCACACCAGCTTATAAAGTCTTTATCTGCTTCATGAAACATTTCAAAATATCTAAATCACATCATGACATTAGATTCAAACTTCCTCAAACTGAGTTTTCATATGCTTTCAATTTACCATGAAAATCAGAAGAAAATAGGGCATATGGAAGGGAAAAGATGAGAGAAAATATTATCCAAGTAGATAAAAAGAAAAAAAGAATTGAAACCAATAGAATACATTTCGGCATTATTCATGATAGATAAACACTGATAAATTTCCCTGCAAGGAGGTGAAGGTTAAACCTACAATTTGGCACCATAGCGTGACCTCTGGTTATGCAAGCATATTTATAACATTAAATAAATTGTAATTCTAGTTGACTAGTGACTTCAGTTATTTAGCTATCAAAAGGATATGGACATCTTTGTCACAAACTTATCATGCAAGTCCTCAGGAGGGGGAAAGGTTTCCAAATCCTTCTCAAGCTGTTGAAGCTGCCTTCCCATCTGCTTCAGATTCTTTTCCAGCGTTTCTACAGAGACTTAAAAGAGTGTATATTAAATGACTTGAAAGGACAAAATTACAATATATAAAAGGTAAAACACTCTAGAAACAAAACATTTGTAAAAGCCTTACAATGATAAAGAAAATTCGCTATAATAAAGGAAAGAGAAATTTCACTATTTCTTTGATAACTTTTTGATTTTTAAATCTAGGAATAAAGGAAATTTAATAAGAGTCTTTAAAACATAAGATGAAATTTAGGAAATGAACAAACCACACTTAAGAAATGCACAAGTTAGAGTTCTTCACCTCTATAAATACTATAAAATAATCAGTCTATTCAGATAAAGAGAGGCAAAGAAAGACTATGTTTTTAAAATTAAAGCTATTTCAGTATAATTTTAATATTTTTCAAAATCATGATCTCTTGAGAAGCAACAGTGAATACATGGGAAAGATGGAGAAAAGTGTACTCTATCGTCCAAGCTGATCTACGATAGGAATGAGGAGGCATCAGAGGCTATCTGTGTAACATGTGAAACAAACGTATGGTTACAACCCTTGTTCAATACAATGGAATAGAAGAGAGGCATGAAAAATAATGTTGTATCAGAACATGGGGATTATTTGCTTTTGTTTTTTAAACTAGCTGTACATAAAATAACGTTTGCTATTCTCACATATTAATAGCGGTTAATAAAACCTTAACATATTTTGTTGTAAACACAGTGAGCAAGCTAATTCTCAGATATAATGTTTAATGAATCCAACGATTGAACTCTCCAGAGAGCTACATGTAATAGCTGTTGATGCCCAAAGAGTGATGATTCTTGAACCTTTGGCTCTCACTGTAGTGATGGTGTTCAGAAGTTATACTGGTGGATATTTTCTCCATAATTTTTGCTACTCATATTTCCCCTGTGATCCTTAAATTTGAAACAATAACTCAATCAATAGTGAACATAAAATATTTCTATCACGATAGCCTTTATTGTATTAATTAATTCAATCTATTTCACTCATGTGCCCAAATATCTTGCTGTACACTGCTCATGGTGGTAACACATATTTCCTATGCCATGCTCTTTCATTTTTATGTCTGTCTGTCAATTATTCACAGCCAAGACACCTATTTGATCAGACCTATGGTGTTTCATTTACTCTTCTCATTTCCAAATCGTGTTTTGCTTCTTTTCAAGATCTCTATCTGCATTACAAGAAGAGATTCCTTTTGCCAGTCTATTTGATCTCTCCTCTAACGTCTCATTAGCATTTCCTCTATCACTTCTCAAGAAATCTTACAGGTGGTTCAGTTACTTTTATACTTCCTTAAACTTTGAAATTTCTCATTAAATAAAGTTCAAAAACACATAAAATCATTTTATTAAGTAAATATGTGCTCAAAAGTTTATAAGCCATACCATTTTATGCTGTGAATTGGGTTCAAAAAGCAAGAGTTTTAGTAGCATAATAATAGTAGTAGTAATAGTCATAATGGTATTAGTAGCGACAATAACATAGTAATAATAGCAGCTACATTTACTGAGTCTTTATGTATGTCAGGTATTATCTTACACATTTTCCACTAATAAATTTGTTTTAATCCTCACAACATCAGGAAATAGGTATTGTTCTTCTCCCTGTTTTAGAGATGATGAAACCAGAGTTGAGTGAGTGAAGTAAAAGTTAAATAACTGAAAAAATGGTGAAGCCAGAATTTGAACTGAGGCATTGTAATCCCAGACTTTATTTTTACCCATTTTGCTATAAATTACAAGCCACATAAATTATTTTATTTTTTACAACCCTACCTACCTATCAGTAACATTTAAATACATAGATGTAGTTTTCACATGATGACTTCTTTTGTACATTCTTGCCTAGTGCAATCACAGGTAATCCACATATGGCTAAACCCAGGGGAATATACTTAAGCATTCTGGATGGACGACAGATAGATTTGCTACTATATTTTTTAAATGAACATTTAAATTTAATGTATTAACATACCTTTGAACAAAACCACATACTTAAAATATTATGATTTACTCTACTGATCAAATTTTACTACACACACACACAAAGTTTGGGAAATATCTAGAGAAAAGACAAATAAAAGTCTGAGGAACTCCCTTGTAACAAAAAGTACAAGGTAAAGATTGGAAAGGGACCTAGTTAGATTATTTGTTTCTTCCTGACATCTAATGCATCACTCCAATACCTACCAATTCTCCGACACGCACTGGGCATCTTTCAACTCAATTCAATTCTGACACTAACTACCTGGAGTTAGCACAGACCCCAGAGATTTAAGGACTCAGACCCACAAGACTGCTCTCACTTCAGAGGATAGTCACAAGTCCCAGAGACCACCCATACTCCTGACCAACTGGCTGCACATTCAGGGGTTCCCATGCCCCACACCTACTCCCCCTGCTTATTTTCCATAATTTGCTACGATGACTCACAGGACTCAGGAAAATACTCTACTTGCTATATAGTTTTTATTCTAAAAGATATAACTCACAATAGCCAAATGGAAGACAAGCATAAGGCAGGAATGGGGGAGGGAGGAGGTGGTGCAGGTGCACCACCCGCCCAGCACATAGATATATTCACCAAAACAGAAGCTTCCTTTGTCCCATTGTTTCAGTTTTATTGAAGCTTCATTACATAGGCATAGTTGATTAAATCATTGGTCATTGGTGACTGAACTCAATCTCCAGCCTTCTCCCCTCTCTGGAGGTTAGAGGGTAGGCTGATAGTTCTAACCATCTAATCATATGGTTGATACCTAGGCAACCAGTCCACCCATACTAGCCCACCCATACTGAAGCTATCTAGGGTCTCCCTCCCCCCATCTGCATTGAGTCATCTCATTAGCATACATAACACACTCTTATCACATAAGAAATTCCAAAGGTTTTAGGAGCTGTATGCCAGGAACCAGGAAAATTTACTATACCATATGGATATAGACGTGCATGTCTGGTCAGAGGGCAGAACTCCAGGGAGGAGGTGTAAGAGAAGTGTACACACACACACACACACACACACACACACATATATATATATATATATTATTTATTTATTTATTTATTTATTTATTTATTTATTTATTTATGCTGAGGAAGACTGGCCCTGAGCTTATACCTATTGCCAATCTTCCTCTATTTTTTTTATATGTGGGTCGCCACCACAGCATGGCTTGATGAGTGGCGTAGGTCCATACCTGGGATCTGAACCCACAAACCCAGGCCACTGAAGGGGAGCACATGAACTTAATCACTACACCACCAGGCCATTCCCAAAAGAAGTATATTTTTGATTCATGAGTTGTCATCCTCAAAACTGCCTAACAGCCTGGGTTGCCCTCAGAGGAGGCCAGCTGCTTGTAATTGAACATAGAGCCATCCCAGTGAGTGCTTCTCAGTAGGATGAGAGAAGGATTTAAGGTTCAGATGAAAGGCTGATTAGATGATCCTTTGAGCCTTCTCCAACTCACTGGCAGCCAGTGGGTCAGGAACTATGTTCTATCATTGTGATTTGAAGCAACTTCTCACTGGCTCAATTTCCACATCAGTGAAATGGGAAGAATCTCACCTCATATTTTTAGCTCACAGATATTTTATAAAAGATCAAATGCTCTAACAGTGGATGAAGAATTTTTTTTAAACAGAAGGCATTATGTGATGTTACTCTTATTCTTAGAACTTAATACGAAAGGAAGTGCTTAAAGATTGAAATAAGTAATATTAGAATCAAAGGAAAGTAAAAAAAACCCCATCAATATCATCATCATCATCATCATCATCATCATCATCATCATCATGCCAGGAACAGTGTTGAGGAAGTCAGGCTAAGAAGAAAAGTAGCTAATTTCAAGAGTAAAATACTAGGAATGTTTAGGGTATATTCAAACATTTATGATTGACATCACAAAGAGTAAGTAGGCTTCCTTAAAACTGGTTCTGTGGCTACTCTACAGATGGAAATCCCACTAAGCCATTACTTTGCTTCAGCACTCTCTGATTACATTAATTGTACATTATAGTTAAGAGAATTTAAGTGTAATTGAACAATTTTTCACTGTTGGTTTTTAAACAAACACGAAAGAACACTTGGAAGAGAGAATGGCGAATGCAAATTCCAGGCTGGCAAAATACAGTCGGTCCTCCCTCCGTATCCCCAGGTTCCGCATCCGAGGATAGAAAGGGCTAAGCAAGGAACTTGAGCATCCACAGGGGTTCTGGAACCTATCCCCCCACAGATACTGAGGGACGACAGTATCTGAAGTCATCTAATGGGTAAAACTAAACAGCATTTAAGAATTTTCTTGGTGTTTTTCTTTTTCAGCAATTGTATTTACAAAGATAGTTCTTTTATACATCTTAAAACATAATTTTAGCCACACTTTTCACACATGTCAAGTTCTTTGAGGTCAGTGACTATATATTTTTGTATTAGAAATCCCAACTAGAGCAGAGAGTTTTAAATTGTACACCCTCAAAGAAGTGTTAATTTACTGGTGTCTCTATATGTGACCTGTGTATGACTTTCATCTTTCAACTTTCTCACATTCCTCGGCCAAGAAATTAATCTTATTTTTTTATTCCTTTTCATTATTCATAAGTAACAAAACATAGCTATCATCAGAAAGATTTGACTAGCTTACTGTAAGGCAATTTCAACTTTTGCATTTTACTTAACATTCAATCAGATGGGATGGCTCCCAGTTGCCTCAGACGTCATCTGTCTCTGCCCACAATCAACCACCCATCTGTAATCTCCACACCTCAGGGGGCAGCAAAACCATGAATTCTGTTTCCTGTGCTAGAAAACGTTAGTTTTGACTCTTCCCTCTCCTAAAACCCTAAGATCTAAACAATCATGACATCCCTCACATTAACTTGACAAATAGTATGGAACTCCTTGCTTGAACACTATTCAAGTCACCTGGAACCCTTATCTCTCCTCTGATCTCTGGTCTCCTATCATTTTCCTCCAATGCCTTCCCCACACTGTACATGGGGGTTTCCAGACAAACACTGATTTAAAGACCTTCTTTCCCTGCTTAAACCCTGCCAGTAAACCTGCATACACAACAACATGTGAGCTCCACCCACAACCTGGCTTGGCTCTACTCCATATTCAGCCATGCTTTACTCCCAAAACAACACTGTGCTTGTAGTTTCCCTCTCCCAAACCCCTTCATCCATTCTGCACCGGATGCTAGAAATAATGTGTCTGTTTGCCTTGCCCACCCCACTCCTATCCATACTTCATAACAGGAATGAAAAAACTCCAACAAGCCCCCTGGTGAGGTGCCCTCCCTACCCATCAGACCTAGTAATTATCACAATCTTTCCAATTACTATACTCTTTATCTTTTATCACTACGCTTTTATCTTTTTATGTGTCTTCCTCTTCCAATTGACTGGAAATTCCTCAAGGAAGACTACATACTTTATCCATCTTTGTATCTTTGGTTACATGACATAGTGCAGACACTCCAATGTTTGTGGAAGGATTGGATCTTGGGTTTAACTTTAACCTCTCGAGATAAAAGCATTAAAAATGAAATGGGAAAATACAATGGATTAAATATCTAAAACCTTAACATCTAAAACACAGACTTGTCTCCAAGTGCCTTGTCATTATGATAATTATACACTAGAAGTGTTAAAGAAGCTTTGAATAAAAGTTAAAATCACAACCATAAATATTTAAGTTTAAAAGCACTCATGAATATAGGCTTTCTGTAATACTATGGCCTCTATGATTTACTAAGATTCCAAATAAGGAAGGAGAATAGAAATTGCACACATTTACGGAATCTTTGTAATTAAATAATAATCTTCTGTGAATATCTCCTGGAGGGCTTGGTCATTATTTCATAACAAGCTTACTAAGAAATGTCACACTCGTTCTTATCTACCATGATACATTCCAGGGAATTGATTTCTTTAAAAAAGGCTTAAACAACTTATTACCATAAAACAACATAAACATTCAAACTAAATTAACCTTCCTATGCTCCTGGACACAACTGTTTTGTGAAGGAAACTAGGGACTATATCATTTCAGGTTCCCAACAAAATAAGTCTTCCTTGGGGCTGGCACAGTGGCATAGTGGTTAAGTTTGCCTGTTCCACTTCAGCGACCTGGGGTTTGCCAGTTTGGATCCTGGGCACAGACCTACACACCACTCATCAAGCTATGCTGTGGCAGCATCCCACATAGAAGAACTAGAAGGACTTACAACTAGGATATGCAACTATGTACTGGGGGTTTGGGGAGGGAAAAAAAAAAAAGAGGAAGATTGGCAACAGATGTTAGCTCAGGGCCAATCTTCCTCACCAAAAAAAAATTTTCCTTGAAGTTTGTAATAATAAAGATATTCTATAAAACTATAAGAATATTTTATAAATGCAAGTTGGAAAAAATAAAGTGGATGGACAAAAACCTCATTAGAAAAATCCTTAAACATTAAGTAGGCCTATAACAAAACCTAAGCTCTAGAATATCATTATAAAGCCATTATTTTGAAAAAGTACAAAACTGAAGCAAGATCTTGAAAAAGCATAAACTCAAAATAAACGCAGGTTGGTTTGTAACAGGCAAAGGTAAAGTGAAAGAAGCAATGCTAAGTGAGTAGCCAGTTATCCAATGAAGAGGGTGTTAAAGGCAAAACAGCTTTTTAGAAGAGAAAGCAGTATTAGTAAGAGAAGCCTATCTATTAAAAGATCATGTGTACATATAAGAATTTGAAAATTCCTTTCCACAGATAAGGTGTTCAAGAACACAGTAAATATTAAATGAAAGAAGTCCACAATAGAGATGTCTATAACAATATTCAGAATGTTCCCTCAGAACAAGGGCACTGTGTGCATGTGTATGGGAGGGAGGTGTTATTGCTTTTAAGGTGTCTCAGGGTAAACAGTAAGGATAGAGTGACTGACTTGCTAATTACGAGATGAGTTTCCACGTATGGCTGTTGGGGACGATGCAACCTAACAAGTTCTGGACTGCATATCTTTGGACTTGAAAAATTCCAAACTTCCTCTGAACTCAAACTGCTTATTGGACATCTTTCCTTGATGTTTCATAGGCATCTTAAACTCAGGCTTTCAAATTGGAACTTCTACCTTCCTCCCTGAATCTGCTGCGACATCTCAGTAAATGATTGGGGTTATGAGTCCTCTCTTTCTCTCATACTCCACACACCCAATCATAGAGGAAATCCTATTGGTTCTACCTTCAAAGCAGCTTAATTGTCTAAATACTTCTCATCACCCTTGCTACCTCTTTCTTGTCAAAGCCACGACTCTCTCTCCCTTCGATTATTATTACAGCATCTGAAAGGTTTCACTGATTCTGCCATTGTCCCTCTACATTTTTTTCCAGCCAAAACCATCCTTTGAAAATTCAAGTCAGATGTCACTCTTCTGCTCAAAACCCTTCCAATGTATTCCCACCTCAGAGTAGTTATGCGTCACTTAACAATGAGGATATGTTCTGAGGAATGTGTCATTAGGCGATTTCATCATCGTGGAAACATCATAGCGCTTACTTACACAAACCCAGATAGTATAGCCTACTACACACCTAGACTATATGGCACCGATCTTATGGGACCACCATCATATATCCAGCCCGTCGTTGACTGAAACATCATTAAGAGGTATATGAATGTCAAGTCAAAATCCTTACAATGGCCAGTGATGTCCTATAGGATCTGTATCTTTCTAATATTTTCTCCTGTTGTGCTCCTCCCCTCTCCATCTGTTCCAATCTCACTTCCACATCTTGGGGCCCAGACACTTGCTCTTCCCTCTGCCCAGAGTGCTTCTCTCAAACACCCAAATGCCTTGCCTCCTCATACCTCCCTCAGGTTTTTGCTCAAAAGCCACCTTCTCTGACCACTCAACCTAAATTGCAAAACAAAACAAAAGGCCCTGGAATTCCAGAGCTAACCAGCTCACATAGTATACATTAACTTCTTTTCTAGTATTATGTTCTGTACCCACCTAAAATAGAAACTTTAAGAGTTCAGAGACTTTTCTTTTCTGTTCATGGCTCCATCCTGTATCCAGAATGGTACTGGGGATAGAAGCAGCACTCAATAAACAACTTGTGCAACAATGAATGAATCTTATATAAGCCACTTTATTTTTTTTCTGTCACTCAAAGTCAAGTCTAATCCTTACTAAAACAAGTGTCTAACATAGAGTCTGCTACACAGCGAGAGTTTCAATAAACTTTTGGGGAAGAGCTCTTTCTGTATAGGGGCAAAACATATCACAAACTATTAAGGAGCACTAATCCTTTTTTCCTTAAAATATGTAGTTTGACAGACAGCTGCTAAGAAAGTGCCATCACAGTGATAGACACATTTACATGACAAAAGGGTCTCCCTACTGATCAATTTCAGATCTACACTTAAAGATGACCTCTTCTGAGGAGAGATGGGAAGATTACCTAAGAACATATTTTCCTTAGGTTTTCCTATGAAGGTGAGCAAACATTTTTTTAGATGTTTCTATCACTTATATCATTGATCATAAGTGTTAGCTCATATTTCTTATGGCATTCCTTAATAATTCTGGGCTGGTAGATTTGGTTTTTACATAACATGCAAACACCTCCAGAAAAAAATAACCTCTAGCTTGTTGAAGAGTTGCTGGACTTTACCTGTTTTTAAAGTTTTCTAGTAGTAGAAACCCTCTTTCAAAGGAAATTTTATGTCAAGGTTCAAATTATGAAATAAAAATAGTGACCCAGTCTGAAGCAGAGGAAGGAAAATAAAAACTAATTTTTCAAATTCCATTTCCTATGCTAGTAAGTCCAATTGGTGAAAATGAATTGAGCTATACATTTATGATTTGTGTAATTTCCTATATGTATATTCTTTAATTTTTAGAAAAGTGTAACAGTTTTTCAGTAACATAAATCTACAAAATTCTTGGCTTTGTATTCTAAAGCTTGCTTAAGTTTCAGGTAAGACACAGTCTCTTCAAATAACTTTTGAGAATATATATTAAATTCTATAATAATATATCATTCACAGTCTCATGTTTACCTGCATCATTAGTGACAGCATAGGCAGATATGCATCAACAAAAAATAGTCACTGAATAAAAATTCCTTAAATTCAGAGGCATATTATAAATTTCAGTTTTAACTGCTTTAGTATTTGCATATGATGATATAAGGGTATTTCACAAGCTCATCAACAATAACCTTTAAACACTAAAACATTTCACAACATAATGATAAATGCTTTCTATATATATACCTATCAGTGTAATTGCCCTTAACAATTCTATAACACTCAAAGACGATGGTTACCTGGCACCTCCACGAAGATATGGGAGTGACAACAAGGACAACTGTAGTGGGTTGAACAGTGTCCCTCCAGCACCTCAGAACATGACTTATTTGGAAATAGGATCTTTGCAGAGGGAATTAGTTAAGGATCTCGAGATGAAATCATGCTGGATTTAGGGTGGGCCCTAAATCAAATGACTGGTGTCCTTATAAGGAGAGGTGTGGATACAGAGACACAGAGAAGAAGGCAATACGAAAATGGAGGCAGAGGAACACCAAGGACTGCTGGCAGCCACTAAGAGAGAGGCTTGGATGGTTTCTCCCTGAGAGTTTCCAGAAGGAATCAATTTTACCAACACCTTGATTTCAGACTTCTGTATTCCTGAAGAGTTACGGAATAAATTTTGGTTGTTTAAAGCAACCTAGTGTGTGTCAATTGGTTATGGCAGCCCCAGGAAACTACTAGTAATAATAATTCAATATTTCGCAAGCTGCATAAACACAGTCTGGTTTCTGCGGAGCAGCTGGCAATCCTACCTGCAGCATCTGATCAACTCCATGCCTCTTCACCCCAACAGCTACATGTCAACCGTGTGAGCAATGGGAGTCAGCAGATTGCCATAAATGTGTTTGTTCCATCTATTGCTTCAGTTTCTTTATAGTACACAGATTTGCTATGTTAAGCTATCCTTCAGAATGCTCTCATTCTGAAATTTTCTTTCATCTACCTTGTTTGTAATTTCCTACTTCATGTTGCAAAACTGAGGTGCAGTAAATACTGCTTCACAGGCAGCAGTCTAACAGAGCTCCAAGACCTTGGGCTTCACTGTTGATACTGTCCTGTTACTTGATGTTAGCTATGGCTCATAGATGACACTGATAGAACTGTTTGAGTAGCTATTTCAAATCTGTAGCTGGCCAGAAATCTGCAAACACTGTAAATTGTTAGTTTCTCAAAAAGATTAATGCTGTATTGATGCCACTTTCTGTCTGCTAACCTCCAAAAAGATATAGAGGTCTTCCTGAAGTGGTTTTCTTCATCATCATCATCTATCAACCCAAGCAGCAGCCGATTCAGGAAATGTTCCTAGCTCAGGATCTCCAAAAGCAATCTTTAGCTGCAAGTATAGTTCCTCCATACCCAATGTTCTTCAGTGTCACTCTACATAATCCTTAGGCCTTCTAGGGATTTTGGCCGTGTTCTTTCTATATTCCATTCTGCTGCTTTTCAAAATAGTTCATAACTTGCAGTATAAAATAGTGCAACACCTCACATTCAAGTCTCCAGTTTAAACTGTTGATACCATCTCTATATAGATAATCCCAGGAAATGAACTGGCAGGATTTAAATAAAACGCTGTTTATCAGACAACTTGGACCTGTGTCCCCTTACCTGTACATCGTACTCACAGTACGCTATATTTTTCATAAAACCTATAATTACCTTGTGAATGGCCCAGTTATATTTCACTGTATTTTTTAATATTAAAAATGTTAATTTGTCTAACATACAAATTTTATATATACTGCCCTTTTAGTAAGCACATGCAAACCTATATATGAAATACACTTTTTAAAATAAATTTATCTTTTATTATATTTGGCTTGCAGTAATATTAAAATGTTTTTATTTTACAATTCCTAAATCTACTTATTAGATGGCTACAGATCATCAAATTAGATCACTGACACCTAACTACACAGGAGTCATAGACTAGCTTTCCAGACATAGCTTGTCACTCCACCATTGATCTGCAGAACCAGTGCTACAGAGCCTGGAGACACCAAGTGTTTTCACTCTTTCCATAGGACAATGGGAAAAAAAAGGTAAAACCGCCTATCCATACCTCCCTTTGGGAAAGTGTCAACAGATAATTCATAATGGTACTAGCCTTTCAGCTATTTGCTTATAATAAAATTACAACTATTATAGTAGCAAAACAGAGATAACTGGTAAAGAAATATACATAGAGATATAGTGAGTAAAAGACAAAAACTTAGTATACTCTAGTGTAAATGAATGCATTCCAAGATAAAATCTATAAATAATCTATATAGAATTCCATACATCTAACTCTGAAATTAAATGTGAATGTTTGTGAACATATTTATTTAGAATGCCTCAATATTCCCTAATATAGGTACTAATTTATGTGTCATGTCTATTCAAAAAAGGAACTGAGGCATACTTGTAATTATTTAAAATCATGTGATAACTCATGGTTTGTACAAGAACCTTTGATATTCCTAAAATGATTACTAGCGAACACCCAACACAGCAGGTCTATGACTGTTCATCTGATCTGATAAAGTAAAACATCATTCAGTCTAGCCTACTCTACTCTACAGCCAAAAAAGTCTAAGCAAGAAAAATGTCTTAAGTTAGTATATTAGTTTGTTAGGGCTGCCGTCACAACATACCACAGACTGGGTGGCTTAAACAACAAAAATCTATTTTTTCACAGTTCTAGAGTCCAAGATTAAGGTGTCGATAGGTTTGGTTTCTTCTGAAGCCTCTCTTCTTGGCTTGCAGATGGCCACCTTCTCTGTGTGTCCTCACATGGTCTATCTTCTATGCATGCCCATCCCTGCTATGTGTCCAAATTTCTCCTTCTTATAAGGACACTAGTCAGATTGGATTAGGGCCCACTCTATGGGCCTCAATTTAACTTAATCACCTCTTTAACGGTCCTACTCCAAATACAGCCACATTCTGAGGTACAAGGACTTAGGGCTTTAGCACATGAAGAGCTTCAACATATGGGGACAGAATTTAGCCCACTGCAGAATATATTTTTGTGCTTTCTACTGACAATTCGATTAAAGCAATATCCTACATGGTTGTCTTCTCTAAATTATTTTCATTTAAAGGCTCCCACCACCAATGTGTCCTGTCAAATTATTTCATTGTATTGGCAGAAATGAACACTAATGTGTATTTTCATAAAACTCTAATATCCTACAATTTATTTGAAACACCAAATGAATTATTTATCTTGTAAAATTCTGAGGCCCTAACCTATAATCTCCATGTCATAATGGTTCCAACTAACACAATGTTAGTTAATTCTGTTGCCCAACAAATATTTTTATGTATTTACAATGTACACTTAAAATATAAAATGCAATTGAATAACTAATACCGAATATTCAGCATATATATCAAACTCGCTAATAAATTTTAATTGACATTTTTGGAAGGCTATAGCATAAGGAGGTTAATGGAAGCCTTTGCAAAGGCTTTTTGCTTGTTACAGCAAATGAATTTGAAATTTCAAACACAATGCAGTTTCCAGGTGGCAGCCACCTGGAAATTAAGTGCTCTAAGTGCTCACAGTAGGTGAAGGATAGATAAACATTTAGTATTTAGCAAGGCATTTATCATAAAATGTTGGACAGTCACAAGGAATTGGAAACCAAGAAATGTATTTGAGTAGACAAATATTTGGGTCAGACCCAAGAATTACTAGCTAAAAGCAAACAAACAGTCTTAAAAGCAAAGAGGTCTGTGAAATGGAAAGAACAAAAATCAAATTTAAGATGTCAAGGAAGGCTCCTGAAAGCTAACAATATGGAAATGAAAAAAAAAGTGAAAAACATCAGAAATAAGCACTCATTAAATCCACTCTGATAATAACCTGAATATTGCCTTTCTCTGGAAACCAATTTCATCCCCAGCAGTTCAAGGGATACTCTCTAGTCAGGAACAAGTAGTTCTTCAACAGTGGACTAAGATTTTCTGGAAAATTTACAAATATATTCTGAAGGAACGAGTAGAATGTACAGAAACTCAGGTGAGGTTCCCAGTAAGCACCAGGAAAAAGCATCAAAGGGAAGGTGATAGCTGCTTTAAGTTACTTAACGAAGGAGAGAACCAGATGACATTCTAGGCCACAGCTGCCACTTCCCATAGATTTAACTTAGAATCTACCACACAGCTCTCAGTGAAGAAGGCTACAAACAGACAGGAGAAATGAGAAAAGAAAAATCACAAGAAAGTGCACAAAAAGGGATTTTCTCAAGTAAATAAAATTTAGGCAGGAAAAGTTAAGGGTGTAGAAATCAAGAGCCACATTTCATGGCATATTGTGATCTATGTATTACGATGTAGCTGGAGATGGCAAGTAAGCTGTTGGACATCAAAGAGTGGAGCTTAGATGGGGAGTCTGGGGTATAAATTTGTAAGTCATTAATATATTGATACTATTTAAGCCCTTAGGAACTGAAGAGGTCACCTAAGAGGATGCTATAGGGAGAAAAAAAGAGAAAGGTTCAGTACTAGGCTAATAACAGTAATACCCAGAGGTTGCACAGAATAAGAGGAGAAAGTAAAGGATATTGAGAGTAACAGGGAGGACCCAGTTGGGACAGAAGCCAGATAACAGTGAGGGAGCCTGGGTTGCACTAAGATATAGAAACTATACCTTGGACCAGCAGCAAGACAAGAGTACAGTTTCCGACACAGAGTAATCACACAACATGTTCTTGTTAAATGAATGAGTGAATAAGTGAGTTACAGAACGGAGTAGCATGGCATTTCCAGAATTCAGAGTTGACTATCTAGGGAAGCATGGAACTATGTGGTAGAGCTATGATAACCCTAAATAAGACAGAGCTGAACAAAGTGATGCTGTAAACTTTGATTTTATTTTATTACACCCCAAACCCCCCCAGTTTTGGCATACTCTCTACTCATTAATAAAATACCATTCCAACTTAATAATGAAGCAGGTTATTGTGAAATAATCAATAAAACCTTCATAGATTAGAGCTCATTAATTTCAACCATTTAGATAAGAGAAAAATGTCTTCAACCCTTAGAAATCTGTAAAGGAAAGAAATACTACAATGGTATACAGGATATAATAATGACCCCAAATATTTTCACTGAAATACAACAGTAGAGCTGTAAGCCATTATCTCTTAGAAAAGCAGCAGCCTTAATGAAGTAGATTTTTGAAAATCGTCATACAGTTAAGCTCATTAGTTGCAATGAAAGTTCCCCCTGCTGATCCAGGAGTACCTAATGACCAGGATTTGTTATGTCTCAAAAACAAAGGTACTTTTTAATTCATGTGATAGCTCACTGAGGAGATTTCAAACCAGGAAACTTTTAAATGATGATATATAAGAGCCCTGAAATTCTTCAAAGCAAACAGACTTATTTCATCCAAAACATTACATTTATTCCTCTAAAATCTCATTCATTAATAGGGTAATGTAATCATAAAAAGAAATTATGCTCAACCATCACCTATACCATAAAAAAACTATCTCAGTGATGGCTTTTCCACTTGAAATACGAAGTTGTCTGCTCCCTCTGAAACACATTAACGGTATCTGCTGACCCAAACACGTTTGCGTGCCTCCGCTACAACAGATGGAAACTAAACACCCCGAAGGCCCCAGAATGCCCCATGGAAACGCCAAAAAGGAAAACAAACAGAAGAGTCTAATTACCAAGTTACAACTCTGCAAGCCCTGATGGAAGCTAAATATTTTTCACAAGCAAAATACTGTAATATTTATCCAGAATTTTAAGTACAATAAAATGAGTCAAAACAGATAAACGATGTTTTTTCAAAAATTCATAGCAAAAACTGCTAGAAAATAAATTCTATAATAAAAAACACATCTGAAAGAGACGTACATTCCAATTTACTTATAAGGTTTTAGAACTAGGAGGAAAGATGGCGAATGATCAGAAATGCAAACTGCTTTTACCAGAAAATGCTTGCACTGACTGAATTCTTGCTAATGACCTAGTGTTGATATAAGCTATTAACTACTCAACTATCTTTTCCCCAGAAAAAGAATTTCCTTTGTATTTCAAGGCACTTTGCACCACTTTTTCATCTACTACTCTGTTACTCATCAAGCTTAACGTTCATCAAGAAACTCATTTTCAATTCTTTTTCATCCCATTTACTCAAATTTTACTCCAAAATTTCAGAAATTTCGTTTTAGGAAAGTCACCATCCCTGAATTAACGAACAACTCACTGAAAAGCTATTTTGACTGTCACTGAGTTATTTTTAATGTTTTGTTTCTTTGTGCCCTTTTGCTTTATCTCACGTCGTTTAATATGTTAATATTCTTTAATATGTTAATATCTTAAATTCCATTAAAACACTTGCACCTATATATGTATGGACATCACCTTCTTATACCAAGGACACTTTATGGTGGCACAAGGGCAAAGTAAGCAATTCTAATATCATTAGAACATCAGGATGTAGGAGTGAAAAGTAAAGTAAAAAGTTTATTTTTGGCCTTAAAAATTCAGAATATTTCCAACTTTTGTTTCCCAACAGGCTGTATGAGATTTACACTTCAAAGAAATATAAATCTCACGAAAAAGTCTCAAAGAACACCTCAAACAATCACGTGACTCTCTGCAGATAAAGTGCGACAGCCTCCATTTTATAGAAGAACAATTTAAAGGAGGTAGGAAATGCTAAAAGTTATTTTCTTTTTAATTTAAGAAGGAATAGTCACTACAATAGAGAAAAAAAGCATCCTTCAAGTTGACAAATTCTAATTTTAAGAAGGAATTAAACAGATTACAAAAATAGCTTGACATTACTAATGACCAGTGGTTAACACAAAAAGAATACAGGTCCATCATTTCAGAGTTGTCTTCCAAAAGGTATATCCATACATTTCTATATATTCATACACATATGTATTCATTCAAACATATACAGTTTGTGTATGTATATACACACAAATATATATGTATATACAAATATATATACATATGTATATACATACACATATGTCTATATTCATACAAATGCATATTCATAAATTGGTTGTTGGAGCAAGTAAAATTTTTTCCATGGAATCCATGTGAAATATGAATGAAAACAAGATTTTTCAGGTGGTCAAAAAATTCCATTTGAATCATATTATAACCAACTATTAATGATAGGTCCTATCCTTTCTATAACCCTTCATAACCTGACCGGAGCCCACAGTAGGGGCTAGAAGCAGGTTAGAAATTTGGGCACTAGGAAGGAACGAATGGAATCTATGCTGGTTTGGTCTCTACTAGGACAAAGAAAGCAGGCTCCACCTGCAAGGTGGGCAGAGACAGATTTAGAACTCAGGCAAAAGGTGGTCATTGATTACAGGTGCTTGGCTCAGATACATAACTGTCCCCGAGTGCTCGTGAATGACACTGAATCAAGGGAGCATCACACTGATCTCAGTGGAGGAGGCTTAGCAGCAGAGATGGTGGGGCTGGCAGGTATTCACAAGCTTTAAACTGCAAAACGACGCATATTTGAATACAGGGCCTCACCTAATCAAACAAATTAAACTCATAGCTCCAATAATGACAACTCACAAAATAAATGTCCTACAACTTTCTAATTTTAAAGTGACATTCAGTATGAAAACTCTGTGACAAAGTGGCAAGTATGTTAAAATAAAAGACATTACTTTCTGTCTTTCAGTATTAACTGAAGACTCAGAGCAGTGAAATGTTTTCTATAAAAACACAAACCTTTACTAGCTTTGTCTAAATGTTCCATATCATCCACAAAATTCAGGATATCAGGGTACTTTTCTTCACATACTTCCACCAGAAAATGAAGTAGTGTTGTTTTCTGATCTGCTGATTTCGTATCCTTTAGCTAAATAGGACGAGAGGGAGAAAAAACACAAAGGGTCAAAAATATTTTGATAATCTGTCTACCTGAATAATGTTAATGCTGTATTTTGTAGGTAAGACATAAATGAGTTATAAATTTAGTTAATTCTATTTTTGAAAAGCAAATATTTAAATACTTTAAAAGCTACTCTTTATGTATTGCTATTTGGCCAAAGTCATTATTTAATTCAATTGAGTATGCAATGTTTTATAGCAAGAAATACATGGTGAAATGCCTAGGAAAATAGAATAACCTAAAAGTCTATTTAATAGTGGTACTTAAAACCACCCTGGGCATCCAGTCATTTTTTCATTTGGCACATATTTTACAACACCTACTAGATACCGTAGGAATTATAGAGACAATAATTTGTTAAGATGCTGTTAGGTGAAAAAAACCAGAAAAGAAAATATGGACTACGTTCCCTAGTGTGACAAACAGTATGGTAAAAATAATCATAAAGTACATCTAGGAGGACATGACATCTGAACTGAACACTGGAAGACAGAAGTTGTATGGGGTTAGGAAGGGGAAGGAGAAAATTCAAAGGTGCAATGTCATAGGCAGATGGAGCAGCATTTGAAAAAGGCCATATATGAGGAAGAAAACAGCACACTTGAGGAGTCTGAGTGATTCCAAAATGAAAGTGTGTGTTGGGGAGGGCAAGTCGGGAGGGTAGAAAGATAGAAATCTGGGAAGTTAAGACCAGACCGGAAAATAAAAGGAAAGGTACACTATGCATTCGGAATAGGATTCTGATCCCTATGAATTGGGAATTTTTAAATCAGATGAGAGACCATCAGACGTACATTTTAGAAAGCTCCCTCTAGCACAGTGTGGATAAAAGATTACAGTAAGGGTAAAAACAGGAGCAGGAAGAATAATTTTAAAGCTGTAGCAATAGTCCAGGCAGGGAGAGAAGACAGCCTGAGCTAAGGTAAAGCCTTGGGAACAGAAATAATGAGACAGACTGGGCATGGAAACCCAGGTGATGGCTTTGAGACCGGACAGAAAGGATGAGAAACAGATTTGAGTGGGGTGGGCAAAGAAGATGATTGTTTCAGTTTTGGACAAGTTGAGTTTGAAGCTGTTAAGTAACATCCAAGGGGAAATGTCTGGGCAGAATATAGATTTACATAGGTGTAGAATAGTGCTTCTCAAGTTTTTTTTTCATTATTGCCAGCTAAGGAGCTTTTTAGGCACCTTTCTCCTAATCACTTGGATCTATGAAATTTCAAAACCATAGATATACTGTATATCTGTTTATGCATTGTATGTATATCTGTGCTTTACATTTAAGAACAGTAAGATGAGATATTTTTGCTCCCCAAGAACTAATCTTCCATTCCTGGGGGGTGATAAACTGTTGAGAATCTTTTGCGGGTTAGAACTTAGAGGAGTAAAATGGCCTAGGAGCACTGGTTTGTGATCTCTTAGCTCCCAAAGCTAAAAAGTTAATCAAATAAACCCAAACATGTATTTAGAGTGAACGAAAGGACAGGACTTGAAGAGAAGATCAGCACAGATGAATCCTAGTCTGAAATGCCCAAGAAATGCAATCAGAAGGGAGAAGTGGTTAAGCCAAAATCTAACAATGAATAGTGGGGTTTTGTGCAGTGATTGGGGGTAAGGGGTGTTGGGTGGGAACACAGGGCAAATACGTAATCTGATAGCATTCCCCACAAGTGAGTAATCACCCAGAGCACAAATACGTATGAAGGAGGGAAAAAAAATCAATCTTTTCACACCAGGATTTAATTTAGAGCTCGAAATTCTTGGCATACCTAACTGTCACAGCCCTATTGACTTGCTTCCTTTCCAACAATTTCCCACTCTAAAATAGGTGTGTGTGTATGTATATATATCTCCATATGTAATATTTTTCAAATTCTACATCACTAAATATTATATCACTATCGGAAAAATACCAAGTAACAGTTAATATACAATAGTGGAAGAATGGGAGGGACTCTGTGCCATTACAAATATTAACAGATGCTACTTATTAATGCAAAAACTATCATATCCCTGGAAACACACAGCTACCCTCCTAGGCAGCCTGACTTTCACATGATTACTCACATAACAGGCTCAAATCCTCCAATGACCTATTCAACACACAAACCAAAAGAATGGTTCCTGGCACTTTAAAAACTGACTGATATCAACACTTAGTCCATTATTTGATGCCTTTTTAAAGGAACATAGATCACAACATCCAGCTGAGTGTTTTGAAAGCACACACTTCAAAAAATGACTCGATTACCAGCTAGATTCAGTGCCACTAACATGTGTGGAAGATCTAGTCATGCTAAAACATGCCCTTAACTAGTTATATAGCTTTGGGCAAGTTCCTGGACCTTGGTTTTCATACAGGCAAAATAAAAACATCGACTAGACAGAAAGGGAACTCTAAATTCAATTTCTACTCCAAACATATTAAGTATATATTATAGTGGGCTTAGTGTTAGTAGACATAGCAAGATCTAATTAAAAAAAATACTAGAATAAAAATGAAGAAACCTAGTTATAATCTCCGTTTAGAAGTTATTTTTGTGTGCTTCGGTCAGTTAGAATCTTTCTATGACTTTCAGTTTTCACATACACTGAGAATGTTAATCCGATTTATTAAATTTACCTTCTGACTATATAATTTCATTCATGCTATCATTTTAAATGGATAAAGCCAGAGTAAAAGTAGCAAGCTTTCACTAATATAATACTTTTCTGTTGTATAATCAAGAATTAGCATAAAAGCTGTCTTCTGGGCTTTTTTTTTTTTTCCTAAAGATTGGCACCTGTGATAACAACCGTTGCCAATCTTTTTTTTTTTTTCTGCTTTATCTCCCCAAACCCCGCCCCCGTACATAGTTGTATATCTTAGTTGCAGGTCCTTCTAGTTGTGGGATGTGGGAACGCCACCTCAACGTGGCCTGACGAGCGGTGCCAGTCCGCGCCCAGGATCCGAACCCTGGGCCCGCGCAGCGGAGCACGCGAACTTAACCACTCAGCCACAGAGCTGGCCCCTGGGCTTTTTTTTTTTAAAGCATCCTAGCAATGAAGCTCTTTTATATTCCCCCCGTTTTACAGCAATGACCACCTGGAGAATATTATCCCTACTGTGGACTCTCAGCTCCTCGCTGTCACCAGTTCATACACGTCCTTACCCTGCTCCTTTCATGTGACACTAGATACACAGCCTGTGTGGAATGCTGATTACGACAAGCACCATCTACCTCTATAATTTGTCAAGGCTGGAAAGAGCTTTGCAGTACTATTTGTGATATAGCTAAACAGCCAGCAACTGCTAGGATTAATATATCAAGAAATCTCTATGATCCAACAACAAGCAACTGGATCAATCTTGATCTTTATTCATGAGCAATAAGAATTAGAATTCAGAATTAGAATTCTGGAAATACTGTAGTTTATAGCATCTACCAATTTAATAAATGTTAAGTATGAGATTCAATATTCAGAGACAATCATAAAACTAAACACTAACTTATAAAGGAGGGTACTATCCTGGCTACATTATTGAAAACATCAACTGATTGGCAAGTAGTATATTGGTAATAGTCTCATATGAAAAAGTACACTCACTGAATAGCAACTAGAATTCTCTCATCCTTCCAAAATCTGTATTTAACAATTATGACACACATAGAATCAAATTTCAAAAAAAAAATCAATTTTAAATTAAACCTAATAAATAAGAAGTTCAGATAAGAACCACAGATAGCAACCATTTATTGATAATGCCTGGTGTCTTATTTACAAACTACCAGGCAGCTCTAGATTCCAGGGAGGAGATTCTTCATTCAGGCCCTAATATTCTCAGGAAAAATTGCACAATGCTGCCAAAGTATTCTTCCTGCCTCCGTTACTCTACTCCCTCCCTCCTCACCTCAAATTACTTCAAAAAAGGAAGGTTTCCAAAAGTATGAAAGCACAATGAAATGTATTTATCAAATTCTTTATCTACTTGCTCAATATTCTTTTCACTTTTATGATAAACGTTAACAACTAAAAGGGCACATTCTATTTCTACTAATTTCTCATATCAAGCATAATCAGTGATTGAAATAGAACAAATAAAGTTTGGAAGATAGCACTAATTCTGTCAAAGAGAAAGAACAACTTGAACACTCTTTATACAACTAACGCTTGGAAAGAAAATGAAGCTAAGATATTTACTGTAAAAATTCATTTAGGTTTAAAAAATATTCTTTAAATTTTAACAGACATTGTTTGACAGGATTCCTTTTGTATTATTGTCAAGAGATTTATCATACTGATGAGTAATCATCACTGTTAAGTAGAATTTCTCACTTATATATTGTTTCTTTAAGGTACATTTAATGTGGCGTAGATGTCAAACAAACAATAAGATGGATGGAGTTTCTTCAACCACTCTGTTCATTCTAGACAAAATAATGTTAAAAGCAGATCCTGTAATAAATCATGGCCAAGTTGTCAGTCTTGAGTAAAACTCCTTTGTAGCCACAATGCAAGTTTTTGGAATATTTGTCAGGTATTCAGCACAAATTTGGATGACATTTAATGAATATTCCATTGCTTTAGCCACAGCCATGAAAATTCCTAAAATGTAACTTAGTATCTTCTTGGTGATCTCCAGAATTCAAAGAACTGAGACTTCTTACTCTTTGAATAATGAAACATATTTTAAGAATATTGACAAAATACTAACTTGGCTATGTTCCCCCATTACTTTGTCCCTACAATCTAAGTATGTATCAAAATAGCACTGACTTTTTAGATGTTCTAGACATTGGTGAACACCAGAAAAAAGATGAAATTATGAGCATCTTCAATGGCCCCAAGAACATTGTAGAAGACTCTCACTTGAGAATAGTATTAATCTTGAGGATGACAGTAGCAGCTCTTACTTAATCTGGCACTTACTGTAAGACAGAGACTAACCAAAAACTATGTTTAGTCCTTAAAACATGCTACATCCCTATGAGGAAGGAACTAGTGTTATATCCATTATTTAAAGAGGAGAAGAGAGAGATTTGAGAGATCACATACCATACCCCAGAGATCACATAGCTATTATCTGGTAGAGTCAAGATTTGAATTCTTGTCTGTGTGAATCCAAGCTCTTAACCACTAAAAAACATAGTTCCTCCACAAAAATCCTTATCTAGGGTAGTTTATTATTATGGACAAAAGAAACAAAATCCTCAAAAACACAGTGGATACAAAATGGTAGTTAAGAAAAGCATTAATACAAATTAAAATGCTGAAGACCTATAACCCACTAATTTTACCCTGGATATTCCTCCTAAAACAGACACCTTCTACCTTGAGGTCATTTCTAGTTCTGACAGTATGACATTCTTTTTATTGTTTTGTTTATAAAATTAATAAAATTCCACCTGAATCCTATCAAACATCAAGTCTTTGCATTTTTGCTAATAGATTAGTGCTGACAAAATAATATATGAATATGGTTGGAAAGAAAAGATATCTGTAAAGTTTAACCTTTAACAGACTTAAGTATATTTACTAACATCATATTCTATCCTAAATCCTTTGCAGAATAAAGTAATTTGTATATGTATGAAATGGCGTCTCTAAATAAGTTAAAGGTATCCACATGAAAATGGATGTGTGAATACAAACTGCCAAAGATTATATCATATTTGCTGAGATAAGAAGCTCAAAAAGTCAATGTACAGTACAGATTCACTAGAAAAACCAACCGCAACTACAGAATGAATAATATTTTCTGATGTGCATTTACATTTAGAAAAATAATCACTGTGCTGATTAAATTTTTCAAAAGACTGCATCCCTCCAAAATTAATGGAAGTAAAAATCTTAATATATATAAAACAAGATACTTAGCATCATCTGTCACTACTATAACCATTAATGTCTATAGTAAAACTTTTATAATAATTTTAAGGATAGGTAGAGATCAATTGATACTAGGTAAAATAGATAAACTTAAGGTATTCATAGATAAAGATTTATAATTATTACTTAATTTTCATTTTAAAATGATAATGAGTTGAAACATTATATAAGAAAATGCTTTAAATAACGTGGACTTCTACAATTAACATAAGCTAACTTCTACTATATCTGCAGACACATTTTCTCTGAATTATATTTCTAACATATTTCTTAGATTTCAGTAAGAAACTTCAATATGGAAAGCATTTTTGAATTTTAGTAGAATTTTAGCTATTATCTATCATATTGTTCAATGTTCTATTTACACTGCCCCCTTATTCGACAAGAGATTTAAAATAGCTCAATGTCCTTTAGTTAATATAAATGGATGAAACATTAATTTTAAATTAAATGCTTACCTTTTAATTTTTTTAATTAGCAAACTTTATATTTTAGAGCAGTTTCAGCTTTACAGAAAAATTCAGCAGAAAATAGGGTTCCCATATACTCTCCCCTTCACACCCACGCAAATTCCCCTATTAGTAACATTTTGCATTAGTATGGTAGATTTGTTACAACTGATATATAAGATTACCGGGTTATTACTGTAGGGTTTGGTTTTTGTTCTACAGTTGCATGGGTTTTGACAAATGCATAATGTCATGCTTCTACCATTACAGTGTCATGCATAACAGTTTCACCACACTAAGAAATTCCAGGTGCTCTACCTAATTCATCTCTTCCTTCTTCCCACCCCCTACAACCCCCAGAAACCACTGATCTTTCTACAGTCGCTATAATTTTGTCTTTTCCAGAATGTCATATAGTTGGAATCAGAGTACATAGCCTTTTCAGATTGACTTCTTTAGCTTAGCAATATGCACTCAAGTTTCCTCGATGACTTTTCTTGTCTTGAGAGATCATTTCTTTTTATTTCTGAATACTCTATTGCAGGGATTATCAGTTGTTTATACATTCACCTATCAAAGGATATCTCAGTTGGTTCCAAATTTTGACAAATATGAATAAAGCTGCTATAAACATTTGTATGCAGGTTTTCAACTCCTTTGGGTATACAGAAGTGTAGTTACCAAATCCCATGTTAAATCTCTGTTTAGTTTTGTAACTGCCAGTCTTCCAAAGTGGCCATACCATTTTGCACTCTCAGCAGCAGCAAACGAGAGTTCCTGTTGTACCACATCCTCACTAGCATTTGGTGTTGTCAGTGTTTTGGATTTTAGCCATTCTAAATAGGTGTGTTTTATTGTTGTTTTAGTTTGCAATTCTCTAATGACAAAGGATGTTGAGTATCTTTTTATACCTTTATTTGCTATTTGTAAATCTTCTTTGGTGAGGTGTCTACTCAGGTCTTTTGATCACTTTTTAATTGTGTTGTTTTCTTATTGTTGAGTTTCAAGAGTTCTTTGTATATTTTAGATACAAGTCCCTTATCAGATATGTATTTTGCAAAGATTTTCTCTGTAGTTTGTCTTTTCATTCGCTTAACAGTATCTTTTGCAGAGCAGAAGTTTTTAATTTATGAAGACCATCTTACCAATTTTTTCTTTCATAGGTCATGTTTTTGGCACTGTACCTAAATAGTCATCACTAAACCCAAGATCACCTAGACTTTCTCTTATGTTACCTTCTATACGTTGTTCAGTCTTGTGTTTTATATTTAGGTCAGTGACCTGCATTAATTTTTGTGAACAGTATGAGATCTGTGTCTAGAAACCTTTTTTCTGCATTTCATGTTTAAGTCTAGTTGCTCCAGCACCATTTCTTTAAAGAACTATTCTTTCTCCATTGAATTGTCTCTGCTCCTTTGTCAAGGATCAGTTGACTACATCTATGTGAGTCTATTTTTGGGCTCTATGTTTTGTTCCATTAATATATTTGTCTATTTATTTTTCACAACGTTTTGATTACTGTAGCTTTATAGTAAGTCTTGAAGTCAGGTACTGTTAACCCTCTGACTTTGTTCTTCTTCAGTATTGTGTTGACTACTCTGGGTCTTCTACATATTCATATAAACTTTAGATCAGTTTGTCAATAACTACAAAATAACCTGATGGGATTTTGATTGGGTTTGCATTTAACCTATAGATCAAGTTTGGAACAACTGACATCTTAATAATATTGAATATCCTTTCCATGAACATGGAATACCTATTTCTTCATTAGATTTTTCAATTTCTCTCATCAAAGTTTTGTAGTTTTCTTCATTTGGATATTGTTCACATTAATACCTAAGTACTAATGTTTTTGGTGCTAATGTAAATGATATTATCTTTAACTTCAAATCCCAAATGCTCATTGCTGGTATTAGGAAAGTGATTGACTTTTACGTTAACCTCATGTCCCGGAACTTTGCTATAATCACTTATTAGGTCCAGGAAGGGTT
This sequence comes from Equus quagga, assembly GCF_021613505.1. Taxonomy (NCBI): domain Eukaryota; kingdom Metazoa; phylum Chordata; class Mammalia; order Perissodactyla; family Equidae; genus Equus; species Equus quagga. The sequence continues at coordinate 47,131,035 of NC_060272.1, read as the reverse complement.
TTTTTGGTCAATTTTTTTTTTTTTTTTTACATAGGTAATCATTTCCTCTATGAACAAAGACAGAATTATTTATTCCTTCTCAATCTATACAGCTTTTATTTCCTTTTCTTGTCTTATTGCATTAGCTATGACTTACAGTACAATGTTGAATAGAATGGTGAGAGGGAACATCCTTGCTTTCTTCTCAATCTTAGGGGGAAAACATTGTTTTTAATCATTAAGTACGATCCTAGGTGTAGGTCTTGTAGATGTTCTTCACCAATTTGAAAAAGTTTCCTTCTATTTCTAGTTTGTTGAGAGTTTTTTTTTTTTTTTTTTTATGATGAATGAGTGTTAGATTTTATCAAATGCCTTGTCTGCCTAGGGTCAAATGCATATGATCCAATGACCTTTCTTCTTTAGCCTGTTGATGTGATGGATTAAATAAGTTGATTTTCAAATGTAAAACCATATTTGAAATAAATCCCACTTACTCATGGTATGTAACATTGTTAGTTTTAATTTATAATATTTTGTTGAGGATTTTTACATCTATGTTTTTGAGAGATATTGGTCTATAATTTTCCTCTCTTGTAATGTCCTTGTCTGATTTAGGTGTGCACCCATTTTTAATATCATACTCTCCCCCACCACCTAAGACCAAATATTCCTTACATCATACTAAGTATTACTATATAAATAATGATGCAAGTTTTGCCTCTGATTCCAAAAATGTAAAACCAATGCAGATCCTTTATAAAGGAGCGGTAAACAGTACGATTCATAGAATATCAGAATTGAGATGTCTTGCTTTTGATTTTTCATTTATAAAATATACAAAAATGGGAGACTGGACTAAACCAGAGATGGTTGGTAAGATTCATCTCAGGCGCTACCTCTGATGGGTAGTAGCTGTTTATACTATGGTGTTGAGCAGGCTTCTGAGGCTGCTGTCTGGGAGAAAAGGAGTTTGACAGATTAGCACTGCCTGTCATGAGAGAAATGAGATGACAGCACACAAGCAGTGTTTTGCTGTTCTTGAGAAAAGCCACTCTGTCTTTTATAATTCTATTAAAAGAATAATCCTAATTTACAACGTTGAACAGCAATTGAAAAAACAAATGAAGGTAATACGAATAAAATTTATCAAAAACACTACTTAGTAAATCCAACTAAACATTTCTTGGAAAATACTAGAGATTAAATATTTTAACAAATGAGTCAAAGAGGGTTAAGACTTCTAAATAGTTTCACATGGCTTTTGGAAGTCAATATTTCAGTAATTTAATTGGCTGGATGTAAAATAAGAATGGCATTTGTTATTTGCAGGTCTTTGGCCAAAAACTGCTTTACTTTCAAAGGGTGCCAAAATTTACTGGTGTGATTTTTGCCAATCCGATAAAGAATAAAAATCCCTCTAAAACACTGAATGCAGATGGAACAATGGATTTGTTTGGCAGAGGTCTTTTTTCCTTCTTTCTTTTTTAAGGCAGAGGTCTTTCTTAAAAATAACTTCATAGAATAAAAGCAAAGATGATATGAGAATCAAATTTCACAAAAAAGATTCACAGTATCACCCTGTAGGACTGACAGGCAGAAGTATTTTTCTCCTGCTTTCTATAATCACTGACACTCTACCTGTATAAGGTAGAGCCCTGAAAAATAACTCAGCACACTGGCCATCCACTTATTCCAGTTCCACTGTGTGCCTGCAATTCACAGTCCTTTTCTGCAATTTCAGAATAGTGCTCAGCTTGGCACGAAAGAAAAGCAGCAGTTTGAGAAAATATTTTCACCACTCACCCTTAGGTGAAGAAGTAGAGTTGTTTCTTTTTTTTGTTTTTGTTTTTCCATTTGTTAGGTTTTGTTTTTGTTAAGTTTGTTTGCTTGGTTTGTTGGCTGCAGACCACCAATCAGGAATTTTCCATTCTGGGATAAGCAAGTAGGGCAGAGGACAGACACAGTGATTCTCAGTTCAGCTTGTGCCTTAAAATCACCCAGAGAAGCTTTATTAAAAATGCCGCTGATGGGGCCAGCCCCAAGGCTGAGTGGTTAAGGTCACATGCTCTCGCTTCCCCAGCCCAGGGTTTCACTGGTTGGGATCCTGGGTGCGGACATGGCACTGCTCATCAGACCACTCTGAAGCAGCGTCCCACATGCCACAACTAGAAGGACCCACAATTAAAATATACAACTATGTACTGGGGGGATTTCGGGAGAAAAAGCAGGGGAAAAAAAAAAAGAAGATTGGCAACAGTTGTTAGCTCAGGTGCCAATTTAAAAAAAACAAAGAATGACGCTGATCAGGATCCACATCAACACACGCTGAAGTAACCTGATGTGGGGCTGATGAACCAGTGTTTCTTAAAGGGTACTCCGGGTTGAGAATCAATGTCCTACAGGAAAAACTGTTCACAGTTTCAAGAAGTCATTCACTAGAGTTGGTGGCAGCATCAAAGAAAAATAAAGCTTTTGTTCCCCCTAAAATCTTCCCCTTATCACAGCTTTGGTGAAGTTATTCTACTTTTGGTTAGCCTATAATTTGTAAAAAGAATCTACAGATCAGGTACAAATTTCACTTGAAAAGAGAACTTGGACAGAAGCAATCTTACCCGCTACTTCCCACTCTTTGAACACCTAATTCCCAACCTCACAGCCCCATTACTATGTGTCTTTGATGACTCCATCTTTGAGATGAACTCACTGCGGGTTCTACCGCCACAGACAAGAGGATGTTTTCTACAGTGATATATGGATAAATCTATAGTGGAAGCAATAGTTACTTATTTCTACAATTTTCCCAAAAAATAACAGCATAAATACTGATAAAAACTAGTTATCACAGTTGATAAACTCTTCCAAAATTTATATCTACTATCCCAATATAGGTAATTAGTTTATTTAATTACTTAGAACAAAGAGCTACATTTTACAGCTACATCCAGTTGTACTGATTGGGATGATTTGTTATTCAGAAATCACACACCTCATTAGACATTAGGAAACATTATTAAACTCATGGCATAGCCATTGTGAATGGATTGACAACATCTGCTTTTATATTTACTGTTTACAAGTTAAAATGATCTCGAATATTTTAGCATGGTGTTGAACTCTGATGGTTGAGTCAACTCATTCTTTTCCTGGAATGCTGATCTACTTGGACAAAAAGAGATCTTGGCCCTACCAACAGGTTCTCTGGGAAAACTAACTCCAATATTAACCACATACAAATTTTTCTAGGTAGGTATTTTGGTCAGGCAAGCACCTACCATTTGCTGACTGGATTTCTAAGGATATGGATTTGCATTTAATCAACAAAAGTCCTGAAAAAAGAATATAACCTCAGACTACCTATTATCCTATTTTTATCTAAAGTTTAGTAACATCTTGGGATGACTTTTATGAATGACGAGTAGTCCATCCATTCATCTATGTTATAATTCTGAGGTTCATCCTTTTGAAAAGTCAAGATATCAGAAAGCAGGATACTTACATCATTTTTCTTAAACTGGAATAGTGTTACTATAACTGAAAAGTACTTTTGTACCTTACTATGAGGGTTCTCTTACAGTGTCAGGCCCCAAGAGGCCCTGAATACATATTTGTATAGGAAGGGGAGGAGGAGAGGGGTGGAGGAGAGGGGAGGGGGAAAGATGGTTCTCATGGAATTAATTTTTTTTTTCTTTGAGGAAGACTACCCCTGAGCTAACTACTGCCAATCCTCCTCTTTTTTGCTGAGGAAGCCTGGCCCTGAGCAAACATCCGTGCCCATCTTCCTCTACTTTATATGTGGGATGCCTACCACAGCATGGCATGCCAAGTGGTGCCATGTCGGCACCTGGGATCCAAACCAGTGAACCCCGGGCCACCAAGAAGCAGAACGTGCGAACTTAACCGCTGCGCCACTGAGCTGGCCCCGGAATTAATTTTTTCCTTTGCCATTTATAAGAACACTGCTCAACACTACTTTTTTCCCTTATAATAATACACATGCAAACTTTCTTGTGAAGTTCAGCTTTTGAGAATCAGAGAAAGCACTATTTTTAGCTCATGAAAACATCTGTGACCATGTTTGCACTACACTTTCACCACCAGAAAGCCTCAAACCTATGCATCTACTTTAATTTTAATTTACATTTTAATAATAGATTCTAGTTTATCTTACATTTCATTCTTTATGTTTATTTATCATAAGCCATATCAAATCTTCAGAATAAAAGAAAGTAGACAAATCTTTTCTCTCTGAACTCAGTTATTATAATTAGCCATCTCAATTAAAAATGTATACAAAGATATAATACAATCCCTAAAATTAAACTATAATGTATATGGAATTCACAATTCATATAATTATCTCTAAACAATCCAAAGTTAAGAATTTAATGTGAATTTTCATGCACTTCTCATACTTGAGCTAAATTTATAAAGGGCATTTAAAAGTAAAGATTTTGTATAAAGAATACTAAATGTCATATAATTACCTAGCATATTTTAACAGATTAAAATATTACCCTGTCTTTCTACTATCAAATAAATATGGAGGTTCCCTGTGTGGGGGCTTATCATCAAACCAAATACTTTATACTCAGTGTGAAAATTCCATCACAATTGTCAAAGATCAAGCTGCTCCTTCTGATAACAAACATGATGAGATATCATCTTGTTCAATATATGCTTTCAACTTGACATGTAGGCTAATAAAAAAATATCAAGTTTTATTTATTTTGTTTCTTGCACAACAGAAGGCTCCTAAGAAGGATGATCAAAATATCCAGTATTACTGGCTGAAAACACAGTCAATTCTATTATCTGGAGACAGATTAACTGGTTTGTAGATTAACCATAGTAAAACAATGACAGCATGCGCTGCATTCGTAAAAGATTTTAAAATTACTATGCTATCAGTGACTGTATATCAATATTAGAAGATGTCTATTTTCAACTACATAATAACTGAGAGACACAACATTGTGTCTACTGCATTGTCATTCATTCAACAGCTATTTATTGAGGATTTACTACTTACAAGCACTGTATTAGGCTATTCCATCTGATTAACCAGACCTAATCTCTTGTCAACAGCTCTCTTTCAAGGAAGGCATGAGAGAGGTCATGAGGTCAATTTTTTGAGTCGACAGAGATACAAAATCTAAAGAGGAACAGACACTTGCACTGTTAAACTCCAGCAGACTTGTAGATGTGGACTTAGCTGCTCCTCAATCTTGCTCCTTATCCTGTTCTTCTTCCTTTGCCTCCCCTCTCAGGGAAGGCCTGAACCTGGCAGTCTTGCGAGCCCCCTTACCCTTCAGCCTGCAAGTTCACAGTCGCCACACCCTGACAATCCCAAGACATTCTTTACATGTGTGCGCTTCCCTCCACCCCGCCTCCCGTTCTACCTCAACCCCCTTTGCCACTACCCTGGCTCACACCTCCATCATCTCAAAGTACAGGCTGCGTTTTACAGGGGACACACTAATATTCGGTAAACAGCTGAATAAAGCAGCTTCAGTCATGCCCTTAAGGACACTGAGGTAAACAAAGGGAAGGAAACACCAACAGCCTGAGTTCATTCTCTTTTGACATCCACTTCAAATATGTCAGTAGCACGGAGTTTTCGCTGACCCTCTTCTTTTTTCCTTCATCTCCCACACTGTCTTGGTTCTATATCAGTCTCCTCAGCTCAACTATGTCTATCACTCTCCTAGGTCACATTCTACACGTCAACCAATCACCAAGTATCTCCCCACTATAACCCTCTAACCCAGTGTTGTCCAACAGAACTTTCTGCAATGATGGAAATGTGCTTTATTTATGCTACTAGCATGTATGGACAACGATTCACTCGAAACATGACAAGTGTGACTGAGGAATTAAACTTTTAGTTTTATTTAAATTTTAATTAATTTAAATGTAAAGAGTCACTTGTTTCTAAAGGTAACAGTACTGGACAGTGCAGCTTAACTTTCTTCCATACTGCTGTTAGAATCTTCTTCCTACAAGACATCTGATAACATGACTTGCCTTACAGAACTAACATAGCTCCATAACACCTTCACCATCAGGCATGGCATTCAAGGCTCTTCACCATCTAGATCAATTTACCATCTCATTTCCATTTTTTCCACTCCTCTTCCATCTAGGCACCAACCGTTACTGGATCACTCGGTACACCCACACATGATATAACCCTTTCTGCAAACTGTTGACTCGTCCTTAGAATGCCTTTTCCTGTCAGGGAACATCCACTCATCCTTCCAGATCCAGCTCAAATTCCTCTTCCTCTCGGAATGCTTAACTGCCCTCCCTTAGCTGAGCTAGCCTCTCTCTCTTAATGCTGCTGCCATGACTTTTTGTATATAGTTCTAGTAAAACATTTAAGCACAATTATTGGTTTAGATGTGAAAAATATGAGTTCCATGTATGCCAGGTAAATATTAACCACATATGTAAGTAAGATGATCAGGTCAAGCATTTGGCACAGGAGTAAGTACGCACTCTATAAACGTGCCAAGTCTCCAATAAATGTATTATGAAGTGCATCACCCTTGCTAGGATCTTAACTGAACACAGCAGGCTAAGAAAACAAGGAGAGGAAAATACACAGATGGAAATGGGACAGTGGAAGTGTTCACAAAGCACTGACACAAAGTGGAGGTTTAGGTTAGGGAAATTATGTAAGAAAAGTCACGAAAGCACACGAGATTAACTATTCAGTAAACTCATAGCTAAAGCTGAAATTGTTTCTCACCTTCCCTATCTAACTGGCAATAGCAATAACCAAATACCTTAATCAGGAAGTGTAGATGTTACCAGGTCAAGAACAAGAGAAAGCTTTTCTTGTGATGTGTAACTGAGAAGAATTTGTTGTAAGCAGATCAATAAAGCACTATTACCATGGCCCATTTCTTAGGACAGAGCTCTGCTATACAGAACCTTGAATATATTTGCAGTTAAGAAAATTTAATCTGTGCAATTACCCAGGTGAAAAAAAATCTCTAAACTTACTCAATTTTCATATCCTCTAAAATTATATTTAGAGGGAAATATTTCAAAATCATCAATGACATCTGAGATATGTTTATTCCTAATATAATGATTTCCCCTTTATACAAAGCAGTCTTACTTTTCAAAAATAAAAAAAATCCAAAGAAATATTTAAATAGTTTAAGGTAAAAATTTTAGTGGCAATCCTTAGCAATTCTCAATATATATACCATGATAGGCAGGTAACTGAACTGAATGTTAGCATGCTAGGTTCAAATAATATTTTCATGTTCCATTTCATTAGTTTGAGAAAGCACAGGTTTATGACACAATTTTGTTATTAAACAAAATTCTTCAGTTGGATTTTCAGATCAGAGAAAATTAATATTTGGATTTAGTTCAGAGGTTGAGTAAATTAGCTCAGTTCAGTCTGGGTTTGGGTTCATGGTTCAGTTCAAGTTCTTGATAATGAGCCTATCAAAATAAAAATATTTAAATAATGTTATCAGGGCTGACATTTAAGAATTAGTGTTCAGGCAAATATGTGTTTTAAAAAAACAAACTCACTTTACAGAGGGAGCTAAGGTTAAAGCCGAAGGTTTGAGCGTTCCGGGATCCAGCATTCATGTAGTTTCCCATTAGTAATACAAGTTCCAGCAACTTGCTGAAGCTCCTGCTCTTCTTTATCTCCTCGCAGGCAGTACTGACAGCCATGATGTCAGGTTTGATGTTGTTCACCTGCTCTTCAAACTGAAGCTTAAAGAGAATAGCACTGAGCCGTGGCCGTAGTCTCTTCACATTGCTCATCTGATGGAAAAGAAAATAGCAGATTTCCTTTAAAATGTATGGTATACTTTAGTACTATACGACGGCAAGTAATCTGGGATGATTTATTGGTATGACAGTACCGAAGAAGCAATACGTCCCCTAAAACTGAGAGCAAGGAGAGAAAAAAAGCCCTGCTTGTTTCTCCGAGGAATCCAGAGTCATCCTTCAAAGAAAAAATTAACAATTTAGATGCTCAATGAGAAGAAAGCTTTCATCAAGTGACAGAGTTTAAGTAATAAAGTACATATAATTTTAAAAATTAAATTTTACAAAGCTAACAGGATGCAGAAGCAACAAATTACAAAGCATTCATATTAATTTTTGTTCTGTACTGAAATATGCTGGGTCATGTTTGAAACATATTCAGAAAGGCCTAGAAAGGGTTTGTTTTCTTCAAAAAGCTATTGCTGTCCTCAGAAACCCTGCTGACTACCAGTATGTGTTAGAGAGAGAGTAAATAGGTCCCAATTTGTACTAAATTGACTTTCTTCAGAAACCTAGGGAAGTAGAATGACTCCTGACACATACTAAATTAGCAGATTCAGAGGCAGGAGACATGGGCGGAGCAGGAGACAGAAGCAGTACAAAGCCACAGAGCTATCACATGCCCAGTTAACCCTGTTTGGGACTCTGGGTTTCCCTGTTGGGAATGGGGGGGGGGGGGGTTGAAAGTGTCAAAAAAAAGACAACAGAAGGGTCATCAAGTTCTTGCCTTAAACTTACTTCTCCATGTTCCATCAACACACACGAGGGGAACAGCCACTTACCAGAAGCCTGTAGACACACTACACTTACGCTATACAGGAATTCTTCGACCAAACTCATTAAGGATTTGAGACTTAAAACACATTGATGGTGCAGTAATAGTTAAACTGTTGAATTTCAACTACTATTGTAAATATCAAAAGCAGTTTGAGGCAAGGTCAGAAAAAAAACGTAATGACAGAACACGATAGGGTTTAAATAGGGAATGGTTCTATAAGCCACAGACCCTAAAGGAAGGGGTAAAAAATAATGTCATATAAAGTTATAGAGTTTCTGTTTAGGAGACGGAAAGCTATCTGTTCATAATATAATGAAATATATATACAAAAGCCTGAACTTATTAGATCCAATAGGTTAATACAGATACTGCCTTAATAATATAAAAATACAACCCAGCATACTCATCTAACAAGAACTGAGCAATAAAGTTAGCTCGCAGCAGATACCTCTGAGGGAATATCTTCAGATGGACCAAATCCTTACAGTGACTGAAAAGTTCCTTAGCAAATAATATAAATATCTACTTTACATCTAGTACTCTCCCAGCCATTTGACAGGTTAAATGTTTATGTGTATACAGCCAAGGTTCTAAGAGTTCAACTAATGTAAATAACAATAAGTCTCCTCTACAAAGAACTTCAAGGAATGTCTTCAAATTCCTCTCTCTAGAAGAAATAAATGCTTTTTCTCCTAGGAAAGAGTAAAAAACTATAAGCTCAAAAAAGGCATTAAAAAAATGAAAACAAATGTTACTAACAATGGTTTTAGAGAGTAAATTTAAGCAATATGAAATTTTAGAAAGACAAATTGAGGCCATACTAGAATACCAGTTCTCAGTGGGATGAATCCTTCCTTTACTTTGGACATTGTTTGTCTAGCACAGAAAGTACATTTTTTTTTAAGGAAAATCAGCCCTGAGCTAACATCTGCTGACAATCCTCCTCTTTTTGCTGAGGAAGACTGGCCCTGAGCTAACATCCGTGCCCATCTTCCTCCACTTTATATGTGGGATGCCTACCACAGCATGGCGTGCCAAGTGGTGTCATGTCCGCACCTGGGATCTGAACGGGCAAACCCCAGGCTACCAAAGCAGAACGTGCCCACTTAACAGCTGAGCCCCCAGGCCAGCCCCAGAAAGTAGATTTAAGCAGGGATTACTTCTCATAAAGTCATTTCACATGTCTTAAAAATGCTCCTAGAGGGACTCATTTCCCTGGAATTTTTATCCTCAAACATTGCAAATGGTATTCATATTATATTGGCCCAATTCTGTATAATGCTCTATTATATTTCATATATCCTTTAGAATAATAAGACATCACAGGAGTACATCGAGTTATGGCCATTCAAAAGGTATATAATGGGCTCATGGCATCTCTCTTTTCAGCCTGTGCCCTTATTCATGATTATGACGTCTGGTATTTGGTACTTTGCAATAAACATGAGGAGGGATTCTCCAGTATCCCATGCAAAATGTTAGTATTACAAAATGTATTAATTTTAACATATGTTAGTGTACTATTTCACGCACAAAGAGAAAAATCACTTCTTAAATGCCTAAACGATACTACCCCAAAATGTGTTAAAGCTTTCCTGCTGACAAGCTAACCATATGTAGCCAGTATAAAGTAATTAATTTTCCTAGAAAAATATAACCTAGATTTATATGAGTAATGAGTCTACCTGGCACTGGGGACAGGTACCTTGAAAAGATGGAGTAAGGCTATGATGTAATGCAGAACACAGTGCTATGCGTTCTTTAAAATCCCTGACAAAGCAAAGTCAGGAGAGGTAACCTAAAAACAGGTCTTTGAACCACAACTTTTTAAATTAGATATCCTTTTCATATTGTTCTTTCTTCCAAATTTAGAAAAGTTAGTATTTTGACTGATAGGAAGTATGTGTGTTTAGTGAACAAAATTCCTGAGCAGGAAAGGAACTTGAGAGGTCACCTGGAGCCAGTTCCTGTCTTTAGTCTACTATCTAGCCAGCCCAGAGCCAAATGATTGCCCCCTTTTAAAATACAATCTCAATGAAAGCTAATGTTCTGATACCTAAATCTTGGGATCTATGATAATAATAAGTGTTCTTTTTCTCAGTCAAATCAAAGTTTTTTTTAGATGAGATCAAAGAAAAAAGGGGGGGAGGGGGAGGTAAAATACTTTTTAAAAACCCTGAAGAACTTTTCTCATCAGTTCACATATTCTCTTCAACACTGGGGATGTGTGTTCTGTTTGGTAAGGAACTTAGAACTCTGACTTATCGGCCAAAGGCTAGGCTGAATGCAGAAATGGAGAGCTATGGTGCTCAAATTCATAAAAAGAAAAAAAAGAAGAAAGAAAGGGTTACAGTAAAAGTGACTTTAAGATAGTTATTAGAATGTTAGAGGAAATTAGGATTTCATTTTCACACAGGTATCTTTTAAATTTATTGTTACAGAATCTCAGCAATGTAACAATGTCAACTCACATCACCAAAATCAAACAATAATGAGTTATAATCTGAAGATCAATCTAAAGGCATAAAAAGAATGCAAAAACACTTTGATTTCACTACTATTTTTTGAAGGCAGGGAGTAGTACTCTTGCAATCTTTCCCACCCCACCACCATAGGTGTCAAATGCCAGAATGAAATAAATCTTAAAAACAGTGACTGGTGAAACAAACCAGCAGCAATATCCAGAATCCTAAGGTTAATTTTTATTTCAAAATTTTGCTAGTTGGCAACATTTGTGTTGTCGGAGCAGGAACAAAATAAGATGAAGAGACCTTTAGAAAATCAATGAACCAACAAGTATTGACTGGGTGCCCACTCAATGCTATGAGAGGCACAGAAGTCTTAGTTGCTGCCCTTATAGCAAAGATCATCTACTTCTTGCCATCTGTCTTAAAGGGTAAAAAGTAGAAAAAGTCCCCAGGGAGATGTAATCGCCCATAATCTCATTATGGTTACGTTTTACACATGTAATTTTAATTTTATCCATTATTCTACGGGGGGGAAAAACCGGAATCAATTTGACATTTTTTATACCAACTCTGTTGAACACCATATCTGGTTCTCTTTATGCAGTTTCTTTTATAAATAAGGGATTTTCAAGAGCCAACTTATTCAAAACTTGTCAGGTCCCTCCCATCTTCCTGCTGCAGACTTATGTAGGCTCACCTCAAAAGAAATTTTATTACGTGCTCCATATCTTTATTATTCTTCCTTAAAAGTCATTATAAACCTAGTTATCTATTCATTTAACTTTCTAACACTATGAGTGACCTACTGATTGAAAAGATAACCAGCTTCCGTCTTAATTTACTGAGTGCTCTAAACCTTTACTTTATACAGTTTATAAATACATAATTATAAGGAATAACGGAAAAGCATTTCAGGAAGGTTAAATGGCTCCTTCAAGGTCACATGGCCAGCAGGACACGGGCCTAGACCTAACTTGCTGCCAATCAAGTATCCATGCCACTCAGAGCCACACAATGTGGAAATTAATAACCACAACTTAAAAATCATCCAACACTCAAACTACTTCTACCGTCTTCCTATGAGTAGGAATGGACTTTAATTTCTCTACAGTAGTTACTAGATAAACCACTATGGAGATGCCCCTGCTGTGAGCTCTCCCTGCTTCTACTTCACATTTCTTTCCTTTCTCCTTGGTATATCCAACTACCTCCTGTTGTGCAGAATTTTTAATATTTTTTCCAGATCCACTTTTGCTGTCCCCTCCACAATGCACTCGCCACTCATATTTCCGTATTAGCTAATTCTTCTCCTCTCTGTGGGAGAGGTGTGATGAGCAAGGAGAATGTGAAAAAACAAATCCATCTTTGTGAAAGACAAGACGAGAGAAAATGACAACAGGTTGAGGGAAGAAAGTGACATCTGAGAAAGGAGTATGATCTAATAATAGAATTAAGAAACTTAGGAAGAAGTATGAAACTTGATTTCCTAATTAAACTATATGAAAAATATCTAGCTTTACTGTTAGCTGGCCATTATTTTCATGATCTCAAGAATTCTCAAAAAAAAAAGCTGATTTCACTTTAAGAAAGGCATGAAAAATATAGCTATTGAAGTGCCTTATGCCTGGGTAGTGCTCAGAATATCAAAAATGTTTTTAAAATAAATGTGCCCTTATGATATTAAAACTCCTAAGCTAAAATTAATTTTTAAAACTATACAACAGCAAAGTACATATGGTATGTTTTTACATTTTTTCATAGGAGCAAGGTAAAGCCAAAAATTATACAAAAAATACCATAAGAATAAAATATATATTTCTCCAGCTAGTCAAGATGTAGACAATTGGCTATAGATGACAAATATTGCTTTATCTTTGTTTATAAACACTTAGCAATTCTGGACCACTAAGGATTTCACCAGAGGTCCTAATGAGCTCTGTGGATACTCAGGATCTGCAAGTGGTAAAGTTACAGAATGAGAAACTTCTTATTTAACTTGGCAGTTTTAGCAAACACTCTTAACACATAAGTTTCATATCTGATGAATTAAAAAGCTGGCATAAAACCCGGAACAATTCTGAGGTCTTAAATTCATTCACGTCTGCTTCCAGACAATCTTCACCCTACCAGAGGAAACCAATGTTTTGATTTCTATCACTATAACTTAGTTTTGCCTGTTCTTGAAATTTATATTACTGAAACTTTCAGGAAACACTTTGTGTCTGGCTTCTTTCACTCAACGAAATGACTTTGAGATTCATATACATGTTTGTGTTGTGACTCAGTACTTCGTTCCTTTTAATTAATGAGCAATAATTCATTGCAAGAATATACCAAAATTTGTTTAGTCACTTTCCTATGGTTGAACTTTTGGGTTTTTTCCCCCAGTTTAAGGCTATGTAGTTGGTTGGGCTGAATAGGGACTTGAAAAATGATATATCTATGTCCTAACCACAGGTACTTGTGAATGTGACATTTAGAAATACAGTCTTTGCCGATGTAATTAAGTTAAAGCGCTCCAGATATGACAACATAAATATCACAATATTTAGGTGGGCCCTAAACCCAATGCCATGTGATTTTAATAGAAAGCGGAGAGAAAGACACACACAGGAGAAGGTGAAATGAATAAGGTGGCAGAGACTGAGGTAATGCTAGAAGTCAAGAAATTTGCCAAGGAGCAGCTCCCAGAAGCAAGGAGGGAGGCATGGAACCGATTCTTGCTCTGAGTCTTCAGAAGGAACCAACCCTGCCAATATCTTGATTTAAGACTCTTGGTCCAGAAACGGGAAAGAATAAATTACTGTGGTTTTAAGCCACTAAGGTTGTCGACGTTTGTTAAGGCAGCCCACGGAAACTAATACAGGATATTATGAATATTCTGGTATGAGTCTTTTCATTTCTATTAAATATCCAAAAGACAGAGTGTAAATGTATACATAACTCTATAAGAAACTGTCAAACTGTTTTATAAAGTGGCTTATACCATTTTATGTCCCCTTTACCAATATTGTGTTTTATTATAGATGCTTCACATTTTATTTTGGCCTGTTTAGGGCTAGTCTCCATCCCTCACTAATTGTTCTGTGTGGTGTGGTGCAGGAGTTGCAATTCATTTTAGTCCACAGGATACTCAAGTTTTGCAGCATCATTTGATAAAAAGAAGTTCCTTTCTCCGCTCTCCAGTCTTGAAGACTTTGTTGAAAATCAATTGATGATATCTTTCTGAGTTTATTTCTAAACTTTCTAGAAAAAGGTTTATTTGTATCCCCTTAAGCCAAAGCCTGACTGTCTTGATATCAAACCAGTAATCTAAGTCCTCCAAGTTCGTTCTTTTGCAAAACTGATTTTGCCTATTCCAGGTCCTTTGCATGCCGTATAAATTTTGGTAACATGTTGTTGATTATTATAATAAAACATGCTGGCATTGATTGGGTACGTGAATATGTGTATCAGGACTCTATCGGTCATTTGAGGGAAAAAATGAAATGTTAATATTGAGTCTTCCGAGCCATAAGCATGGTAAATATCTCCATTTATTTATAATTTCTTTACGTTCTCTCGGCAATATCTTGTAGATTTCAGCGTAGAAAATTTGCATGTTTAGTGAAAGGTATCCCTAAGTATTTTATGTTCCTTGATGCTATTGTAAATAGTACTATTTTTACTTGTTTTCCAATATATCATTGCTTGTAGAGAAAAAATACAACTCATTTTGGCATACTGACTACTCTGTGACCTTGCTAAATTCACCAGTTACTTCTAACAAGCTTATTGTAGATTCTTTATGAATTCACATAAACAATCAGGTCACTTAAAAATAAAGATGGTTTACTTCCTCATTTCCAATGTACAGGCCTTTTATCTCTTTTCCTTTTCCTATTAAACAGATTAAAATATGCATTATAATGCTGAAGAGTGGTAAGAATAGATATCCTTGCCTGGTTTCCAGTCATAAAAGACTGAGCATTTAATTTTTCACAATTAAGTATGAGGATAGCTCCACGTTTTCCACAGATGTCTTTATCAGGTTGAAGAAATTTCCTTCTATTTCTAGGTGCTAAGAGTTTTTCCTTATCATAAACAAGGTAGAATTCAGTCAAATGCTTTCTATTTTGCATCTAGATAATTATATGATTTTTCTCCCTATTTTCTGGTAATATTGTCAACTATATTAATTAATTTTCAAATGTTAAGCCAACCTTGAACCACTTGGTCATGATATCCTTTCCTTTTCATGCATTATAATATTTGATACAAAAATATTCTATTGATAATTTTGGCATATGTGTTTAGGTATGATATGGGTCTCTAATTTTCTGTAGTGAATTCCCTTCTTTGATTCCTGATATCTGTAATTTGAGAATGTGGTTTTCTTTTTCAGTGTTTTTACTTTCATTAGGTTCAAAATAATTTCTTCTTTGGTCCACAAGTAATTAAAAACTATGATATGCAATTTTCAAACAGTGAGAGATGTTCTATTATTACCCAATTTAATTTTGTTTTAGAGAGAAACATGCAAGATTTCAATCTTTTGAAAATTACTGAAACTTATGTTACCATATGGCCTACCTTGGTGAACGGGGCCGGGGTGGGGTTGGGGAGGGGGCGTCGACTTTTCCTAGTATTTACTGAAAGAGGAACATTAAAATCTCATTATAATTGGAGTGTTACCTATTTCACCATTTAATTCTGCGAGTTTTTGCTTCATGAATTTTAATGTTCTTTTATTAGGTGCATACACATTTAAGATGATTATTTCTAGTAAATTACTCCTTGTATCAACGTGTAATGTCACTATTTTCTGTAATATGCTTTGCCTCAGAATATACATTCTCTGAAATACATATAGCTATGCTACTCTTCTTCTTGTTTACTATCTATTTTCCATTTGTCCTTTCTGCTTTTTACCTCTCTTTTGTCCCTTTCCTGCTTTTGTGTTAATTAAGCGATTTTTAGTATTTCATTTTATTTCTTCTACTGGTTTTTTTTTTTTTGAGGAAGATTAGCCCTGAGCTAACTACTGCCAGTCCTCCTCTTTTTTGCTTAGGAAGACTGGCCCTGAGCTAACATCCATGCCCATCTTCCTCTACTTTATATGTGGGACGCCTTCCACAGCATGGCATGCCAAGCGTGCCATGTTTGCACCCGGGATCCGAACCGGCGAACCCCAGGCTGCCAAGAAGCAGAACATGAGAACTTAACCGCTGCGCCCCCAGGCCGGCCCCCTCTTCTACTGGCTTCTTAACTCTCTTTTTATTACATTTTTCTGAGTTGCTCTAGGACTAACAATATGCATTTATTTATTTTACTCTATTTAGAGTTATTAAGTCAATATTGTACCTGTTCATATTTTTCATTTCCTACCTCACCCTTCCAACATTTCACTCACATTTCACACCTCCTGATTCATTTCCTGTGTGTCATGTTACAATAGGACAATTCTATTTGTGCTATCCCATCATTCGTGCAATTACTATCATACCTTTTACTTTTATGTACATGTAAACCCCATCCTGAGTGTTATTTTTTTAATTATTAGTTTTCTTTTAAGTAAATTATGAGAAGAAAACAAAACACAGTTTATTTACTATATAGTTTACTTACTATTTCAGGTGCTCTTTATTCCTTTTTGTGGATCTGAGTTTTCATCTGGTATCACTTCCCTTTGGTCTAAAGGATAATCTTCAGCATTTCTTGCAGAGCAGTTCACAAACTCTGTTTTCACATGACTAAAAAATGTCTTTTTTTAACCCTATTTTTGCAAGGGTATCTGCTAAATAGAGAATTTTGAGTTTTCAGGGTTTTTTGATTTCAACACTTTAAATACACCTCTTCCGTTGACTTCAGCTTTCCATTATTTCTGCTAAATCAGCAAAGTCTCTCATCCTCATTTTCCTATCTGTCAGGTGTCTTTTCTCCCCCCTCAAGTTACGTTCATGATTTTCTCTTTACCTTTGGCTTTCAGCAGTTTAACTAGAATATGCCAAAGTGTTTCTCTTTATCTTTATCCTGGGTGGGGTTTGTTGAACTTCTTGAACCAACAGGTTATGTTTTTCACTCAGTATGGCATTTCCTGGCCATTATTTGTTCCAATATTTTGTCAACCCAATCTCACTCTCCTCTCCTTTTGTGACTCCAGTTACTGGTGTTTTAGACTATTTCCAGTACACTATTAAACCCACATACTAAATATTTCAATTCAGTTATTGAACTTTTCAGATTGAGAATTTCCATATGGTCAATTTTTATAGTTTCATTTCCCTGCAAAGATTCCTTAATTAAGACCATGTTTTCTTTGATTTCTTGAAGATAATTTCCTTTAGTTCTTTGAACATATTTATAATATCCACATTAAAGTCTTTGCACGTGAAATCCAAAATTTGGGCCATCTTGTCTATTTGGCTGTTTTTTCCTTTGACAATACAGCCCATTTTATTATTCTTTACCTTTTAGTAAAATATTGAAACATTGTAACAGCTCTTGAGCTGCAATATTCCTTTGGAAAATGTTCATTCTTGTTTTAACAGACGAGTCAATTGCTGGGTGATCACCTTCAATCGTACAGCTTGAGTTTACACTTTGTTAGGGAAGCTCTGTGGAAAGTAAAAGGTGTTTCCCTAGCCCTCTAACTTGGTAGGACTCAATCTCCAAACGTTCTTCCCAGAGGCGTCTGAAAGACTTGATTATAGGTTTGTTAGGGTAGGTGCAGAGTAGGTACTCCTTTAGGGTGTGGCCTTCATTCCTAAAGTACAATCTTGCCAGTTGTTTGAGTGAATGACAACTAAATTAATGAAGCGTGAAGAAGATTTCTCTACCCTGGCAGGATCAGAATTCCAAAGTCTTCCAATAATGCTGGACCTCCAGTGTCTCTGCTCTGCTCTCACATTGGAGCCGGTCCTACCAGGCAAATCTTACTCAGCCAATGAACAGCCCCAGCCTCCAGGAAGAGAGTCAAAGGAGATCCCCACATGAACTACTAGAATCCTTTTCTGTACAATTCCTTTCCTTAAAATGGTTTGCCCTGCAGATTCCAGCTGTTTCACCTGTCCTGAATTCTGATCTCTGCCTCCTCAGTTCAGTGAAAACCACACCCTCTGCTCAAACTTTAACTCTCGTACTATAATTGGCAAACTTTCACCAGGCCAAAAGCTGGGCGTTCAGGGAGTTCATGAGTTTGTTCTCCCAAGGTTTGCACTTTCTCTCCACTGGTTGTGTACTGTCTTAAAACAGATGACTTGCATATTTTGTCCACTTTTATCATTGTTAGTGGTTTATATGGCTTTTGTTAAATTTATTCTTAAGTATATTACAGTTTTTCATGTTACTGTAAATAGAATTTTAAAAACATTTTATAATTTCAGTTTTAAGAATACAAAAAAATACCAGATTAACCAATTGCTTCCATTTTACCCCATTTGTTTTATCATATTCTCTCTCTCTTCCTCTCCATACATATATATTAATCAGAAGAGAAAAAAGTATGTATTTTACATACACATTGGGATAGGGTGATGTCCACCCGTTTTTCCAATATTAAGTTACTGTCTTTTTTCCTTTATAATTAATACGTAATTTATAGGAAGATGCTTTGAAACTCTGTAAATAGCGGAATATAACCTATTTTCATCAAATTTTTACCTTTGTATCAGTGGTGACAGTGCACTGAGTTAAACAGCCATTATAGTATTTACTCAGCTTTATTAAAAATGTACTTTATGGACCCATTCCAGATGGCTTCAAGAATGAGACATCAAATAAATCAGCCTATATCTACAACAATTACACTTTAAGTCACAAGTGTGACAGAACTGCCTAACTCTATATTAACTTAGTTCCTTAAGTCCAGTCTCCCCTTTACCATTACGTTCCCAATGTCATCTTAGATGGGAATATGTAAGACCTGCATATTGAGATTTGCAGAATACAGAAAATGCTTCCCAGGCACTAGATGATACGCAGGCAACCTTAAAACAATGTTGTTTGCAAAGTGATGAATCATAAGAGACCTTTTCGCTTATAACTACGAAATGCTTTAGGCTTTATTTCAAATGAATGATGCATGGCTAGTAATTAGTATGTGACTGTAATGATGTTCTGTTTTGTTTTCGCAAATGAAACAAATTAAGCAGATTGTGCCATAAAATTTCAATACTACATAGACAGTCTGACTAGAAAGCATCAGGTTTTGATTCCAAAAAACAATAACAACAACAAAAACAACACGCCACAATTCCTATTACGGACTTAAATGTCCCACTTTTTAGTTATTTATATAGAAGATTTAAAATCCCAATGAAGAAAAAATAGAAACAAGATTTCCAAAAACTTAATTTCAAGTTCAACAATTCAATAATTCAATAAGTCCCTATGTCCAACATTCTAAGTAGTTTGTATCTAACATTAACTCAAAATTAATCTTTAAATATTGAAAATAAATTGCTCCAGTACTGAAACATCCAGAAACCACTGCTGAAAGCAACTTCAAGGAAAGTGGGCACCCACAGCAAACAGAAACACAAGAGTGACTGCCACCATTAGAAATAGACTGTGTCCTCCAGTGTCATAAAACTATGGTCCACAGCTGAGCTGTAATAGTTACTGCTTGAGTGAACAAGTTGCCTCATCTATGAAATGGTAATGCTCATCTCTGGAGTTATGTGAGAGTCAGATATAATTACTCATTCATTTATGTATCAAATATTTATTGAACCTTACTACATGCCAAACACAGTTTGAGGACCGAGAGACTCATACCGAAAATAAGATGACAAGGACCTGGTCCAAATGAAGTGTACTATAAGCAAGAAGACAAAGAAAGGGAGAGAAAGAGATAGAGAAATAACAAAACAGACAACATCATTTTAAATAAGGATAAGTGCTACAGATAAGCAAAAAATAGGGTAAGGTAGATAGAGAATGATGGGGAGACATCATTATGAGCACCTCCATGATGAAGTGGCATTTGAGCTGAAGCAGAGGGAACACCAAGAGCAAAGGCAAACCTGAGGTGGGAAAAGAAAATGAATATGGCTGAAACAGTGGACAAGGAAGAGAGTGGTAAAATAGTAGGTTGAAGAAAAAGAGACTAGATCATCTTACCAATTATAATTCAATTAGAAAGCACCAGAAGATCCAAAAGGAACTTCCCTTACTGGCCAAAGATGAAATAGCAGAGACTGGATTTGCCCCCTCTGCTTGAAACAACATTTTCAGACACTGAACACCAGGCAGTGTGGGACAGTGGTGCCTGAGAAAGGGGAAACAAACAAGGTGAGCCCTATGACTGCCCCAGCTTACTGTAAAAAAAAGTTTCCAAACTGCAGCACAGGGAGAAGGAACCCAGGGGAAGCCAGGAGTTCTCCATGAGTTCAGGAGACTAGGAGTCTGAGACTGCCAAGGCAGCTAGAGTTCTCAGAACAGAGCACCAGAAAGGAGTAGCAGAAAGGAGTAGCACAGGAAGAAAACTCTGGAGAGCTCAAGAGCATCCCCCTCTAGTCTTTAACTGTAGTACTGATCAGCACATGCATGTGGGAGAACTACTCAAGGCCAGGGAGAGAATTAGCACAAAGGACTGGAGATAACAGTGCCTGATTCTCACACAGGGTTGAGAATAGTACCTGTTCTCACCATCCAGAGTGGAAAACCCTCATAATTTCTGGGATAGTGAGTACTCAGAAGGGTACTGCCTCAACATTGGGGAAAAATAAGCTCTAGATTTAAGGCTACTCAGATTCCATGTAACAAACCTTAAAAACAATCCATAACAGTATAAAACCGTTTGAGAAATTTAACTGCCCGCTAAAACAAAGCTCAAGAATATTTACATGAATATAAAAGTATCTAGAGTTCAAAAAGGTAAAACCTTTGTTTGGTAGCCAACCAAAAATCACTAGGCACCGAAAGAAGCAGGAAGATACAGTCAATGAGGAAGAAACTTAATAAATACAGATTCAGAAATGCATAGATGACACAATTACTAGACGAGGAAGTTAAAACAATTATTATAACCACAGTTCATATGCTTTAGAAGGTTGAAGATTGAGGATTTTAAGTAAAGAAATGAAGGACATAAAACAAAAATGCCCAACTCGAATTTCTAGAAAAGAAAACTGTGATATCTGAGATGACTGAATGGGAAAAACAGCAGATTAGACTAAAGAAAAGAAAATATTAGTGACCTGGAATACATAGCAATAGAAATAATCCAAAATGAAAAACAAAAAGAGCATCAGTGAACTACAGAACAACTTCAAGAGGCCTAAGATATGCCTCATAATAAAATATGTGTAATTGAAGTCCCTGAAATAGAGAAAAGGGAGGTATAGAAAAAATATTTGAAAAAGTAATGGCTAAAAAATTTCCAAATTTGATGAGAACTAAAAATCCACAGATCCAAGAAACTCAATGAACCCCAAGGATTAGAAAATGAAGAAAACCCAAGGTACATAATAATCAAATTGTATAAAACTAGTATTGAAGAGAAAATCTTCAAAACAATCAAAGAAAAAAAGGACACATCTACAGAGGGAAAAAAGTTAAGAATGATGGTAGATTCTTGCCTGAAATCATTCAAACGAGAAGACAGTGCAGTAACATGTTTAAAGTACTGAGAGAAAAAACTGCCAACCTGCAATTCTATACCCATGAAAACACTTTTGAAAATGAAAGTGAGAGAAGACTTTGTCAGACAGAAAACTAGAAGAATTCATTAACATCGGAAGAAATGTAACAGACAGTTCTTCAAGCAAAAGGAAGACAATTCTAGGTGGAAATTAAGATTTACACAAATGAGTGAAAAACACTGGAAATGGTATACATACGCATAGATATAGAAGACAACTGATTGTTGAAAGTAAAAATAATAACAATGTGTTAAGAGTTTTAAACACATGCCCAGGCAAAACATATAATAACAGTAGCACAAAGCCCAAGAGGAGGAAAATGGGAGTATATTGTTGCAAGGCTTTTACACTACACAAATAAGGTAGTATAACATCAGTTGAAGGTAGTTAAAAATATATATTATAAACCCTAAAGCAACTACTAATAAAACAAAGAGTATAACTAATAAGCCAAAAAAATGATAGTTATTAAAATAATCCAAGAGAAAAAGAGTACCGCAGAATAGATGAGATAAATAAAAAATACATAGCAAGATGGTAGATTCAAACCCCACCATTTTTCTTCCCCCTCCCCCAAACCCTCTGGTACCTAGTTGTATATTCTAGTTGTGAGTGCCTCTGGTTGTGCCATGTGGGACGCTGCCTCAGCGTGGCCTGATGAACGGTGCCACGTCCGCACCCACGATCCAAACCAGTGAAACCCTGGGCCGCTGAAGCAGAGTGCACAAACTTAACCACTCAGCCACGGGGCCGGCCCCAAACCCTACCATTTTAATAATCACATTAAAAGAAAATAGCCAAACACTCCACTTAAAATGTAGAGCTCATCAGATTTGATTAAAAAAAAAAAAACAATACTCAACTAATATGCTACCTGTAACATAGTAGGTTAAAAGGAAAAGGACTGAAAAGATATACCATGTTATTACTAATCAAAATAAAGCTGGGGTGGCTACATTAATATAACAAAGTAAATTTCAAAAGCATCCAAGTATTTTAAGCTTGGAAGTGACATAATCTCACTTAGTTTTATAATAAGAGGTCACTAGCTGCTATGTGGAAAATAACAATGCATTCAAAACATGAGGCATAGGGCCTGAAACATAGTAGGTAATCAACACATGGCAAATAGAAAAATATACAGTTATGACAGACTGGCCCAGCATCACCATCCTGGACATTTTATCTTTTCTCAACGATATTCTTCTAGAATTAATACCCACACTTTACTCTACTTTAAATTTGGCTTCCCATTGCCATTCATTAACATGTATGAAACAAAAACACCAAAGGCATCGTAATCCCTGCCTGATTTTCAGAATTTAATTTAAAAGAACGATTACAAGAAATCATTAAAATACCATAAACACGATATTTTCATTCAAGAGCTACTTTGGCTAAATCCTCTAAACGTGCAAGCGGTTAATTTATTACATGTTCCAGAATGATCAGTGGACCAGGTAAGGGTTAGCTAGTCACAGAGTAAAAGGGAAAGTTGGAGCTGGACATAGGATTCAAACAAAATATAGAACACAGTCAGATCTTCAGATGTAATTCCAGCCTGTTGACCCTTTTATCTCTATCTCCAGAAGCTGGTCTCACTAACAGACATTAAAGTTTTGGGTGGTACTTGGGGGAGGCAGGGTCGGGAAAGTGGAGGTAAGAGATAATGACACAGAAAAACTCTCTATGTTGCAGATTAGTTTATTCAAAAGTAATGAAGAATGAGAGGGCCTTTTTCCTGCAACATTTGCTAACTAGCTCATATTTTAAAATAACTCTCCCCAGATACTCTTTTATGACAATTCCTTGCTCCGACTTTAATTTCTCCTATGCCATTTTACAAATTCTTGCTCTTTCTCTGATGCCACGGTATTAATGGCAAAGGTGTTTCTGTACTCATTCCAAACCCAGGCCCATTAAGAATGACACCTTGCTGTGTTTCTTAGCATTGATTGTTCACAGCTTTTATTCTGTTTCTACATTAAGACAAATAAAATTCATTCAGGGACTTCTAAAAATAAATCAATGGCCTTTCAGAAACTCATTTGGTGTTTGGGTTCATGCTTCTGTTCAAGCCATTGATTTGGTGGGTGAGTTTTGGGAGCATTCAAATCAAATCACTGTGATACATTTTCAGGCAACTCCTCTGCCCTTCAGTAATAAAGTGTGTCTATTGCTTTGTCCCAAGATGCCGGAAAGGCCAGGTCTGTGGTCTGCATTTCAGACAGAATAGAGAACTATGCGGATACCGACTAAGGTGTGATGAGACAGAGGACGTGTGAAGGTAGGATTCAGACAGGAGACATTAACAAAGGATTAGGGTATAGCTAAGACCCACGATTAGGAAAAATAGGTGGGAATCTGCATTTGAGGGGGGATAAAGTTGATAAAAAAGTAGTCTTTAACTGGCAAGAGAAGTAATTACTAAAGCCAACAGTCAGAATCACGAATGGTTCCAAAGGAGGTTATAAAAATCCAGTAAGAAAATAAGGGGCTAAGAACACAGTAGATATAGCCTCTCTTAATGGAAAAACTGAGAAAAGTAAACAAGGCAAAAAAAGTGCTAAAGTAATAGAATGAGAATAGAATAGAAAACAGACAATTAAGCAATAAAGCAATGGATTGTCATGAAGCTAACTGAACTAGATTTCTCTTAATTACACTCAAAATATAGAATGTTTTAAAAAAACTCTAGGTCAGAACTTAGGAAAAGCATAAACAAAGATAGTGTCAAGGAAATCTATAATACAAAAGCTGCTGGAAGCTTAAATCCTTTCAGAACATACTGGCATTCAATTGATCAGAATGATTTAGGTGCTTTACTGTGGCTAGTGTTCCAAGGGGAGCTACTTACAAAGAAAACATTGATAAAGTAGGATAGAAAGACTCTACTTGCCCATAGCATAAAACTCCAGTAATGTCACATAGTTACTATAGGAAGAAACACATAATGCGACATCAATGAACAAAGAATTGATAGAATAAATACTCGTCCAATCACAGTTTCAGCATAAAGCCACAAACTCTGAAAACTCTTGAACATATTAAAATTTATACTAAATCATGACTATTTAGTGTATAAACATAAGTCAATGCACTATATGTGGTACAGGATACATACATATACACATACACAAAGAGAATAAGATTTTCCTAGCAAATAGGAATTTGGAAAAATTATAATAATACGTCAAATGATTTGGTAGGGGTGATGCTGGTGGTACATAAATTAACACTAACTTTTCACTAAAGGGGGAAAAAAAATCACATTGGCTGTTTCCTAGCCCATCCCTTAAATAAATATAATATGTGGACTTGGATACAAAATTGGCATCCTTGGTAAAGAAAGAAAAATAGCAGTAATAATGGATAATAGCTGAGTTGCAGGACAGGAAACTTGACCCAATGTTAGAGAGAAGAAAACAAACACATTTATCCTTTCAAAAGAGCCAAGTCTGGTATGAAAGATAAGGATGTTTAATGAAACATACAATTCAATACAAAATAAAAATATAAGCTAAGAGGGGGAAAAAACGTCAGACAAGTACTATAACGAACCGAATAAATGCAGGACTAAAACACCGCCACCCTCTGTCCCAGGAGCCACATTGCAAATTAAGTTAAATAAAACTTTATACAATTGCTTCTGGGTATCTCAGAAGTTTTCAAGAGCCCTTATCTTTAGCATCAGAGTTCCAGTTCCCTGTCAACCAGGGGACAAAAAATGAGGGAAAGGCTTCTCAAATGAAGTCAGTGGTCAGGCACAAAGAGTAACGAGCCAGACAAGGCAGTTCACTTTCCAGAAACATCTACACTCACCAGGCTCTTCAAGGAAAGACGGAGGACTTCCCTCCTATTGGGCCGAGTTTCTGAAGATAAAAAATGGTTAGTATTTGGTTTTTGTAAAGAAAAGCCGAGATAGAACTGGTCTTGAGCAAAAACACAAAGTAGGCTCAAGTCTTATCTTTAAAAATCTTTCCCTTTGCATTCATCTGTCTTTTTCCCACCTCCTGTATCCATCCACTTCTTTGCCAGTAGACCAAGGCTCGTGACTAGAAACCACATGATACAGTGGAGACAAAACACAACATGGAAATACGGAGTCAGAAATCCTGCATTTGAATCCTCTTCTATTTATGAGGTGTGAGGCTTCCTGGTTAAGTCACCTAATTCTATAGGAGTTTCAGTTCTTGCAACCCTAAGGGGCTGTTGTGAGGGATCTATCAGATAAATGTATATAAACATACTTTGTGAACTGTACATCACTGTACAAAAGTCAAATAGTGTACCGGTCATGTAATTACTTGGCTGCTCCACAGTTGCTCAATTGGTGCAATACTTATGTCACTGACCTGACACTCCAAAATTAATCTCGCTTCCTGCTCCTGTTATCCAAACTCTCATCTTCTAAGTGTAACAAGTCTCAGATACCATATTAAGAAAATAATCAGACTACACTAACATAGAGCAAGATCTTAATCTCCTCTAGCTTTCCCATTGCATGAGATGATTTACAAGCAGAAGGCTAACCTGCTGTTTTGGAATATCGCATATAGTTAACATGAACTTGTAGAATCTTTGTTTTTGTCCTTGAGCACACTTTCTATAATAACCATCAAGCTGTTATTGTATGCAACTGGATGACTTCAATTTCAGGGGATTCCTAAGGTTAAGGTCCTCAGTTGGATTTGGATATACCTAGTCAGAGAGCTAGAAGTAGAAACCTTTTAGCTCATAATTCTGGCTCCAACACATGCAACTAATATAGAAGAGAAGAGTATCCTTATCAGTTTTTCAGTAATTTGAATTCTATTCTGGACAGCTGTTCCCATGAACAGAAAACAAATACTCCAGAATGGTGTCTCAGCATAAGATCTGAGAGTCATGATAATTGATCATAACTGAAATGTTCATCAGTCAGTACTTACCTTTATGTATCACCCCTAACTCATCCCTTTTGCTTCTTTGTAAGGGATTAAAGTATGTATTTAAAAGCCAAAGTGAAAAAATTCTGAAAGAATTAAAAATTGTTCAAAGGGAGCTACTAGTAAGTAATTTTGAGGTGGATGTAATCATTGAGAGAGGAGGGTATTTAAAGGAATGAGAGGAAAGGACAGAATGTAAGATGCTGATTTAAGTGTTAGAAGAAATGAGAAAAGAGCCAGGGAAGTAGTCACACAAGAAGCACATGGGAACCAGAAGAAAGAAAAGCAAGAAAGTGGATAAAGCAAACAGGGTGAAATGCTGCCCCAGGTCGAGAACATACAACATGAGAAATGAAAGGACTTATGTTGGATCTAGAATTATGAGGTTGTCCATAACACTAAGAGAATAACTCTTAAAACAGCAATGGGAGCAAAAGCACATATATAAAATATGCTAGAGGTTCCCAGCACAATGGGAGAGAAAATTCTAACTGTAAAGTAGGAAATGGCTCCAAAGAAAGAAAGTGGGTCCTAAATTTGATCAAGACAGATGAGAAGAAAACATTCAAAATAAAAATATGATGATAATAATAGCAGCTAACATA
Organism: Equus quagga; assembly: GCF_021613505.1. Lineage (NCBI taxonomy): Eukaryota > Metazoa > Chordata > Mammalia > Perissodactyla > Equidae > Equus > Equus quagga. Next base: position 47,103,852 of record NC_060272.1, on the reverse strand, counting down.
ATTGGGCACTTATTATTGACTACACACATGCATGCTCTCCTTTAAACCTCACCACAACCTAATGAGATAGGTTCTAAATTCACATGCATTTTATAAAGAAAGAAAATTAAATTGAGGAGTGTTAAGAAACTTGTCCAAAGTTTCATAGCCAGTATATGGTAAATTAAGAATTCAAACCGAAATCTGTCTAATTAGACTAGAAGTGCAATAAAGGATTTTTGAAGCAATCTGGAATACCAAGATGAAGTTGTTTTAGCCTCGATTCATGTTTCAATAGTAGGAACATGTTGCATAGTAAGCCTCAGTTAGCCAACAGCTAAATGGTTCCAGCTTTTCAGGATCTAAAATAAATCATAAAGTACCTTAGGGAAAGTTATGTATTCATCACATATTTATTGAGCACTTATTAAATGCGAGATTATTACTCAAGACGTTAGGAATTCACCAATAGATACCAGAGAGAATGATTCCTGCTCTCATGGACATTGTTATGATAGACTAATAGGCAGGTTAATAGACAGAACACAATACAGTAAATGAGAATATGAGTACCTGGGAAAAAATAAGCAGGGAAGAGAGAACGATGTGCTGTGGGCAACTGGGCATGCAGTTTTAAACAAAGTTCTCAGAGAAGCCCTCCAGAAGTTGACATACGAACAGAAGACGGAAGGACGTGGGAGCAAGCCATTTGGTTATCTGGAGGAAGCAAGGTCCAAGGAAAGTAAAGAGTAAATATAAAACCCCCAAGAGCAAGTATAAAACCCCCAAGAATGTAATTGGCATGTTTGAAGAACAGAACAGAGGTCATGTGGTTACAGCTAAGTTAGCCAGGGGAGAGTGGTAGAAGATGAGGCAAGAAACACCAAGGCAGTGGCAGATTATGTAGAGCCTTGTCAACCATTGCGAGGACTTAGGATTTTCCTCTCAGGTAAGAAGCCACCAGATGGTTACAGGCAGACACAGAATATTATCTGACTTAAGTCACTAGCTGTTATGTTAAGAACAGACTGTGTTAAAGATAAATTGAGGTAGATATTATTTCTTAATATTATCAAATTCTTTCATACTTTTTACATGTACGTTATATAAAACACAAGCAAAATTCTGTACCTTTTACGTCAAAGTGAAAAACATGGGGAAGATCAAAATAAATCACAGTTGAAAATTCAAACTTTTTGAGAAGCTCATCAGAGTCAGCGACTCAATGAAATAGCATATTATTCTGATCATGCTGTGTTTTTATTAGTTCTAATAAATTAAGGAACTGCACAGTTATTTAATATAGCTGACATTCTACTAATTTCAAGGGAACAAGAGTAACAAAAGCTCATAAGAGAATTCATTCAGAGTTCAATTCCACTTATCCTCCCACTCCACTGAGAACACAATTGGTAGTATGTGAGTGATTTTTCCTCTTAATGGCAGGATTTGATATTACTATTTTGATGTAGATTTGAACTAAATGCACTCAATCCCTTGATTAAACGAGTTATTTTATCAAGAAATAGGCTTGCACACTTTTGGCATTTTAACTTTATCTTAGGTCGTAATATAGGCACAATGCATTTATTATGATGATGTATTAGAGATAACTCCATTTTCTGTCCTACGACAGCAAAAGTAGTTTTTTCTTTCTTTCCACAGACACATATTCTCATGACCAATAGCTTCTTTCCAAAGATCCCTGATGAATTATATCCTACAAATGCCAAACAGCCCTCTCACCCCTGCTCATGCTTCGTATTTGAAACAAACTGCAATAGTGTCATATTATAAAATCACCTTGTACAATTCCCTAGACCAGGGATGGCAATTTTCCTCAGAGAGGTGGTAGCAGCAGAAACAAATAAAACCATGCTGATGATGAGTCCCACTCTAGGGAAAAGACTGAGAAAAACAGTAAGGTTTGCATATTTCCCCTTGCCCTTGACTGCCTCCTGTGTTACATTTCTACTTCACTCCCTAGGTGATCTCATTCAGTCCCATGGCTGTAAATCCCACCTATTGTGGCATTTATCTATTCCTCCAGCCCTGAACTCCCAGCTCACGTCCCAACTGCATGCTTCATAGGTCCACTTGGACGTCTACAGACATTTCAAGTGATCTTCCCTCCCACAAGCTGCTTCTCTTTCAAGTCTTTTCCTCATCTCTGTAAACAGAAACTTCTATCTTTCTAACTGCACAGGCCAAGAACTTTGGAACCATCCTTGACTCCTCTCACCCCCTAAATCCAATCTATGAGGAATCCTGTCTCCTCTACTTTCAAAATATATGCAGACTCTAATGACTTCTCACCAGTGACACTGCCATCAAGTCTGTGAGGCCCCAATTATTTGTCACATTAATAATTAGATCACTGTAATAGCATGTTAACTGGCCATTGGCTTCCATTTATGCCCCCATCCCACAACCTATTCCTCAAATAGCCACCAGAATAATAGATCTAAATCTAAAGCATCAATCTGATTATTTCACTTCTTTGTTTAAAACTCTCTGATGGCTTTTTTAGAGTAAGGTCCACAGGCCTCACACCATGGCTGCAAGTTCCTGGTGGCCTCTCTAATGTTACCTCTACTCTCCCTCCCCCTCATTCACTTTGCCACAGCTACTGGCCTCAACTGTGCCAAACTCACTTGTCGCTCAAAGCCTTGGTGCTTCTGGTCTCCTCTGTCTAGAACATGCTTCCCCAAGATAGTTAGACAGCTAACTAAAGTCACTCAGACTTCTGCTCCAACAGTACCTCTTCAGAGAGGCCCTCCCTAACTATATTAATCACGCACACATATACTACCCTCAGCCCACCACTTCCTGAGGAGTGTTTATTACTTAACATTACATTAAATTTCTGTTTATGTGTATACTGTTACTAAACTCAACTAAAAGGTAGGACCAAGAAGAAGAAAGCGACATGTTTATTGCAGTAAACTCAGAGCCTAGAACAACGCCCAGCTCACAGCAGGTGTTCAATAAATATTTGTCGAATAAATGAATGAATGAGCGAACCTTTGCTGAACCAAGGAGACAAGATATTCAAATAGAATGTATCGGACAGTGGTATAGTTATCAACGTAATCTCAAGGTCTAAGTTCATCCATAAAACATCTGGCAATCCAAGGCCCTGTCACACCAAAAGACTGACACCTACATTAATGGAATAGTTGCTACCTGGAGCCACTTCCCTTAGAATCAACTAATGAGAGTCAAATCAATATCAGAAAGGTACTTAAATATACTCGATCTATCAGCAGTGAAGCCATGTTAAGTCCAACCATCAAAAAGCCTCTAATCTTCTGTGAATTTTAGTATATTCATTTAAATCGATAAATCTGTTACAAATTATTTTATACTACCTGTTAAACACATAAAGAAAAGATGTAAAAGCCCTTTGAAGAGTTTTGTCAATGTCTACCTCCATCGTGTCATGTGTAGGAAAAATTAAGAAATCTGTGAGGAAAATAAGATCTTCAGAGAAAATAATAGGATGTGCAAGGTAAAGATATTTTTCAGCTGACAAGTGATTTTAACTACTTAAACCAACAAAATTTCTAAAAGTTTAAAAATTCAAATGGCATCGTGACTATTTTGACCCAGACTGCTGAAGGAGATGGAAAGCAGAAATCAGACTATAAGCAAATTATGGAAGTATTAAATGTCTGAAGAATTTTAGGCTACAAATCAATGATAAGCAAAAGCAAGCTAAATTAATAAGCCCTGAACTAGGTGAAAGAAAACCCATCTGTGCTAGTGAGCCTATATTAAGTCCTGGAAACTGGTAGAAGCAGATCAAGAAGGTTCCAAAGAAAAGTGACAAGAATAACCGATTAACAGCTGAATGCTTATGATATTAAAACGAGCAGACCTCTAAGATGTAAATAGCTCTGAACACAGTCATAATAGTTTATTATTCTAAACAAATGTCCTCCCTAGGTAGTGAAAGATTTGCAGATGAGATTGCTATCTAAAGCATCATGAAATCTGAGAGATCTTGGACAAGAGGACAGGTACCAAAAAACAACAGAAGACGAACACAACTTCTATTTTCCAGGAGGAGAGACTGGCAAGATTTTTCTCATTGACAGACAAGAGCGAAGATGAATTATTAACGAGAAAAGGAAGTAGTAATTACAAGAAGCCAAAAAGAGTTCTTGAAGAAGAAATTATATCATACTAACTCCATGTCTTTTGTTAAGTTTTAAAGAGATAACTCTGTGAAACATGAGTGATTTTATATCTGGACATTTGCAAAGCATTTGAAATAATCAACACCTAAGGAATGAAAGAAAGACTTGGAGGCATTTAGTCTGGGGCAGCGATGGCTCAGTGGAGATATTCTTTCAGCTTCTTTTCTGAAGGTGTTTCCATAAGCCATGATTCTTACATCAAATCACAATTTCTCCAACACCTTTTAGAAAATAAAACCACTGAATACCAAAAGAAGTACTGTATAGGGTACACTGAGTATTCTCAGACTTAAACAACATGGTCTTCTGAGTTAAAGAAGGATCATTTCCCAAGTCTAACGCTGGTGTGGTATCAGGAGAACAGTCAAATACTGTGACAAGTGTACAAGTTAAGTGGCAGAATCACATAGGATGGTTATGGGTTTTTTTTTTTTTTGGAGGAAGATTAGCCCTGAGCTAACATCTGCCGCCAATCCTCCTCTTTTTGCTGAGGAATACTGGCCCTGAGCTAACATCCATGCCCATCTTCCTCTACTTTCTATGTGGGACACCTACCACAGCATGGCTTGACAAGCAGTGCATAGGTCTGCACCCGGGATCCAAACCGGCGAACCCTAGGCCGCCGAAGCAGAACATGCAAACTTAACCGCTGTGCTACTAGGCCAGCCCCTGTTCTACTTTTTTTTTAAGTGTAAATTCAGACTTTCATGCTCAGAAGCATTGGTTACTTGGTCTACTTTTGAATTGAGCCATTCTCACCTACAGAGAAGTCATTCTCTAGAGATTCATTTTAAGAAAACTTTAAATAATTATCTCAAATACTCATTTTTATTTTAAAAAGTGACTTAAAAAAATATTGGTTTTAGGGAAATGCAAATACTTTATATGATGACACAGTGATAGATATATGTCATTATAACATTTGTCCAAATCCATAGGATGTAGAATACCGAGAGTGAACTCTAATGCAAACTATAGACTTGGGGCGATTATGATGTGCCAATGGAGAGTCATCAATTGTAATAAACGTACCACTCTGGTGAGCGATGTTGATAATATGGAGGCAGTGCATGGCGGGGGGGGAGGGGGAGTGAGTTTATGGGAAATCTCTGTACCTTCCCCCTAATTTTGCTGTGAACCTTAAACTGCCTTAAAAAAAATAAAATCTTAAAAAAATTTTCAAACTTTGTTTTTATTGTTCTTGCTATATATTTTCCCTCCTTTCTGTTCATCTCTTCCTTATTCCATACATTCATTTAGCCAATATCATGTTGCCACTACATGCTGGAAGCTGTGTCATGTGTTGGGAATATAAACACGAGCATGACACACTCCAGCCCATCAAAAAGTTCTGAGCATAAATGAAGACTGACGTGTAAAATAACTCTATATTTAGGATAATAAGAGCCATTTAGAGGTATGGACAGGGCATTATGGTAACAAAGAGGAAGGATACTGGATTTTGTAGGGAATAACAGAAGTGCTAGGGAAAGCATTCCAGAGCAGGCTTTCTCAAAGCAAAAGAAAGGTGAAAGGAAGCGTATTAACAGGCCTGAGCACAGTGCCTACAGAACACAGCAAGTTGTTGAGGAAAGATGAACAGGGGAAAAGTTAGACAAGAAGTAGGAGGGGATGGCAGGAATTGCTTTATTAGAGACCAAATGCTAGGTGGATGGGTAGGAGGGAGCAGATAACAGAGAGGCCTGAGGGAAAAGGAAACATTTTGTGGTGATGGGTATATTCATTACCTTGCATGGTTGTAATCATGTCAAAATGAATCAAGTTCTACATTTTAAATATGTGCATTTTATTGTACACCAATTATACCTCAATGAAGTTGTTGTTTTTTTTTAAAGGCCTAATACTAGTCTAAGAATTTCAACATCCATGTAAAAGTTATGAGGAGCAACTGAAGGATTTTAGGGAGCCAGTGAAAAGGATATTCACTGGCATTTCACTCTTCATTTTACATCTTTACAAGATGTTCCTTATAACTAAAGATTTCATCAATCAATCTGGATTTCCCATGCTCTTATTAGGTACCAAGACAAAGTTTGTCCCAATCCACAGGACACATTCCCATCAGTGAGTAACATGGGTCTTGTGTATCTCAATTCACTTTTAAACCCAAACTTCAAAAACACAAGGTACAGTAGACATCATAAATAAAAGCTGAAAGACGAATGAGAGGCACATGAGAAAAATTGCAAGTATTTACAAAGCAGTAACATACAGATGATATAAGGAGTTCCTATAAACAATAAGGAAAAATATATAATAGGAAAATAAAAGACACTAATAGGCAATACTAAGAAGAAATTTAATAATCAGGAAATATAAAGAAAAAAATCAGCTGAAAAAGGAAAGGTAATATTAAGTATTGGTGATGGTGCAAGAAAAAGAATCTTCAAGTATATTGTTCATAAAAGTGTAAATTGACATGCCTCCTGGAAGGACAATTTGGCAGTAACTATAAAGAATAAAAATAGTTTCTGGTATAGCCATTCAAATTCTGGGACTCTTTCCTAGAGACATAACAATACCCAAAACAGAAGCTAACCTTTATAGTGAGTTTATGATTATAAGATGATTTACACATATTCACTACAGCAATTTATTTAATACTCAGAATAATGAGATGGAGGTAGGCACTATTATTGTCCCTGTGGTAGGCAGAATAATGATTCCCCCAAACATGGCCACAAACTAATCCCTGAAACTTTTGGATATGTTATCTTACATGGCAAAAGGGACTTTGCAGACGTGATTAAACTAAGGATCTTGAGACAGGGAGATTATCCTGGTAGGCCCAACATAATCCCAGTGTCCTTATAAGAGGGGAGGAGAGGGTCAGAAAAGGAGATGCAATGACAAAAGCAGAAGTCAGAGTGATCCTGGACCATGAACAAGGAATACGGGCATCCTCTAGAAACTGGAAAAAGCAAGGAAATAAATTCCCCCTTAGAGCCTTCAGATGGAATACAGCACTGATGGCGTATTTTGGACTTCTGATCTCCAGAATTATAACATAAACTTCTGTTCTTTTAAGCCACTAAGTTTGTGGTAATTTGTTACAGCAGCAATAGGAAACTCATACAGTCCCATTTCATAAAGAAGGAAAGTGATGTACAAAAAAATGAATAACTACCCCGAATCATACAGCTAGTAAGGTCAATCTAGGATTTAAACCCAGAGTCCATGCTCATAACTGCTATATACACTGCCTTCAAATACATATAGAAAGATGTATACAGAATTATTTTTTTAAAACCCAGGGCAAAACAAGAACTAATGATCCCTCACTAAGGGCATGGTTAAAAGAAAAAGTCATAGTACAGACCATGAAATAGCACATAAGATTTCAAAAACAGTGCAGTACATCATGAAAAAAATTTCTGAAATATATTTTATGCTGAAAAGTTACAGAATAATGTATTTTTTAAATGTGCACACGAAATGTGCATACATTTGTAAATACTAAGAAATAGATTTGGGAGTTCAACAAAACGTTAAAAACGATCATTTGTATAGAATGCAATGAGGTAGTGGGAGACAAGGAACTTCCACCTTGTATTCAATAGTTTTATATGTTATTTGAATGTTTTACAACAAGAATATTAGGGTGCATTTTAGAATGAGGCATTTTGAATGCACACAAATATGCATGAACTTCCTACAACATTTTTTGATTAAAAATAATGGAGCCCTCTACTGAACAAAGTTTAAAAGCCCTGCCCTACAGTGACACCAAATGGTGGCAGATCAAAATACAGTACACAAACAGGACATTTGTTCAATTCAATCTTCCTATAAACGTTTGATTCCTTTGAAGAACAGCAGCTTAACAGAATTATACTCAAAAACCTAGAATTTTTAATCAAAGAAAGTCTAGTGCATCAAGTTTAAAATGCAAATTTTAGACCTCTTTTCAAACTTGAGCTAATCTTCTGATCCCATTGAATATTTACATATCTTATTTCTCACACGGTTAAACCATGCCACTGTGAGCACAGTGATTTTACCTAATGGTTTATTGATCAAAGAAACACTGCAAATGTACGAGATGCAGTCATACAACTAAAATCAGGTTCTACTCAATAGCAACCAACCTTTGGTAAATAGGCAATATTTTGGGAGGATGAAAGAGGAGGTATTGGGGCTGAAGAGAGAAGGAAGGAATCCGAGAAAAGAGACAGGCAATTGATTCAATGATTGAGAGTTCCTAAGAAATATGTTTTCATTTCTTAATCATATTGATAGAAAATTAAGTTGAATAAAGCATGAAGCTACTAGGCATGCCAAATAGAAACTGATTTCTCAACAAAAAAAGTTTTGTCCTGGACTGTGCAGGGAAAAGAATATTTCAAATTAAGCATTTCAGTCAGTACTCAGTGTCCTCTGCCCAGAACGTAAACCAACAAATAAAATCAGCATGCTAAGTGGTTCATCCATTTCAAGTCACACAAAATAAGACAGAAATGGACCACCTCCCAGAGCACCCCCCTAAAGTAGCATTTGACCAGAACCCTTAGTCTCTCAGCATTAAATGACAGCTTGTTCAGATTTACTAATGCGTTTCTCCCAGAAAACAGAGGACATATAAATACACTATAATCAGCTACAAAAACAAAAGTCTATAGTATCATTAAACTATTAGGCCCTGAATTCATAGCATTGGATGTCAATTCTAAAAGATACCAGCCCACCCACCACCACGTCACCAGCACAACTAGACTACAACGCAGGGATAGGGCCAGCTCTAGAACACTTTGACAACTGTCCTGCTCAAATCAGCCAGTGCCCAAGTCATAAGGACTACAAGGAGAATTCGTTCAGGACCTTAAGATGCTGAATTACTAGAAATAATAGATCAGTGACTAAACCCTTGGTACCCATAAAAGTATCCAGATCTAGTATTCTCACATTTAAGATTATTTTTTTAGGAATAGAAATAGTATCAACATTAAAGAATTTTGCTTCCAATTTCGAGGGAGAAACAAAAGTGGATACGATAGTCTATTACAGCAAACCTGGAGAGAATATAGATATATCAAATAGTGGTTGAAAGAAACCTTCAAGGACATATGATTTAATGGATATTACCATAATATTTCTGAATAGCACATTTGTATACCACACTGTATGGGACATAGAGGTCTGGAAAGTCGTACGTAAGAAATATACGATAAAAGTAAAACATATTTTTAATTTACATGCTATATCTTATATATTCTAATTGCTCTGTAACTAACACTGGTTACTAACATTTTGGATGTGCTGCTTTTGCACACTGCCTTTCTATTAAAGAGAAAATAACACAAACTAACACCAATGTCCTGGTAGAGCTGCTTTTTATTCATTATTTTACATAATTCTTGTGTACAACTAAAGTTGATTATATAATGCAAACAACTGTAGTGAATTTAGCCATTGTATCAAATTTGGATGTTTGTTTAAACAGAACACACCTTTCTGAGAAATCTGTAATTCACATGAATCAAATTAATGAATTTACATAATTGGATAAAATAAAGTTAAACTGACTGGCAAGTAACAACTGTCAAGTTTTAACTGATTGTTGTTAAAATAAAAACAATGCCAGAAATCATAATATCAGTCTAGAGAGCCTGAAGTTGAAACAGAGCTAAAAGCAAGTTTTTGTATGGTGAAAATTAAATGAAAAGGGAAGCTTTGGCCCTAGCTCAGGGTGGGGAGGAGCAAAGGTTATCCCCAAACTGACTATTCCCCGCATGCAGACTCTGGTGATTTTTCAGGCAGAAATGATGAGTACTTTAAATCTAGGATTAGTTAAAAAGTAAATGTTTTCCTTTAAGATAAAAGTCTTGAAGGAATCTGCAGTTAGTTTGCCTCAAGTTAATTGCCCATCTTGGATGCAAATGTACTTTCATTGTTTCATTGAAAGTAAAACTTAGTGTTATGGAAATCTTACAGAAATATGCATGCCAATTATAATCAATTTCCTAAAACCACCCAATTATTCTATTATTTATATCATGTTGATAAATTGAAAAACATATGACTCCTTATTGAATTAGCAAACTTAAAATGGAGCTTTTATTTCAGAAAGAACAAAAAGTTTCAGGCATTCCACACTGTTCCACACACTCTTTTTGGTAATTCTCAAGTACTGTTTGCAACTTTAAGCAAATTTCCCTTCATTTGGAGGGAGGGAGGAAGGAGTAGGGCGAGCCAGACTGGGAATGGTGAAAAGTTAAAATGGAAAAAGGTAAAGTTGAAGAACGTTACTATTTGACAAAAAAAAGAATGTAAGAAGTTCTCATTTTTCCCTCAACTTACTTTCTCCTTTCTTCACCAAAAAAACTATATTTTAAAGTGTTAGTACCACACAAACCAGAACTTAAAACAATGCGTTCAAGAATCTTCATAATCAACAGATGGTAAAGCACTGTTCATATTGTCCATAGCAGATGTTTTTCAACAGCATTCCTCTTTCCACATTATATTCCATTTGCAGTCAAGTATGAACTGGCATTGAATGTGTGTATTCAAAGTCAAGTTTGAATTGACATGTCCTGAAACAGAAGTGGCCTATCTCTATCTTAAAACCAAAACTATAACCTCTAGCCCTGGTATCTGGAAATATAGTTGTTTTAACTTTCTGACCCCTACAAGTACAATGCTTGTAAATCATAGATCTTTTGATGTAGACTCTAGATTTTCAAAGGAGGGCATAACCTGGCTATTTTAAATAAACCTAAAATATCTGCAAGTTTGAGCTCATTCTTCTGTGACAATCACTAGAATATGGGAATCATCATAAATCTCTTCTGTGATGATATGCAACATAAAAAGTTACTTGTGAAATAGACATTTTCATGTAAGCTTGTGTTTCAGTTGTAATGTGCATGGGAAATATTTCAAAATTATAATTTTACATTTTATGATTCTCATTCAAGACTCAAAAAGGATGGGCAAAAACCAAAACTCTAAGTAGTCTGTGGTTAAAAATTTAATGCAAATTCTCCCTTATTCACTTATTCTCATATGGAAGCCATTGCAAGCAGAGAATCAAATGGGGATCAAAGGAAAAACAAAGTGATAGGTAACAGAAAATAAAGCAAGCAAGGCAAGACAGAAAAAAGAAATTTAAAAAAAGGATAGGAGAAAAGAGTGCCCTGGAGAATTGGATTAAAAAAAAAATGAAAAACATTTTTGTAAAGACAATAAGTTAAAAAGTTGTATAATAAAAATTATAAGACTGCAAATAGGAAACACTGCTTTTTCGTCTTCTGTGTTCTATTCAGAGCTTTGTGAACTTGGGGGCAGGGAGAGGGGGAAGGGGCTGCAGGCAGGGCTGAGTAGAATGGGTTTATGAAGAGACAGGAAGGAGGTTAACAGCAAATGCCTGCAACATGCAAAATACAGTGTGCAGACACAGCCATTTACTGAGCCAACTCAAATTTTCTCAATTATACCAAATACAGCTCCATCACATCCCTGGAGGTCAGTTATAATATAATTGAAGATGAAAGGGAAAAAAATCTTATATAAAAATAAAACAACACTATTTTAAAGTATAGTCATGATGACTCAGTGTAACCAACCTCAAAATGATAATTTAATGATAGGGGGAACAAGCAGGAGAAAGCAAGCTTGATAAAAATCTTAATTTTAAGTTGCAACACAGCTAATATATAACACTGGCAAGTCTTTTCACCTCTTCAGACCTCAACGTCTATAAAACAGGAGGCTGGAAAAAGATGATTATCAAGGTGTCTCAAAGATTTTTTTTAAACGTATTCATTTTTCACCCTCATTGCCAAGAAAGAGACTATATTTCTAATTTCAGAGTCTAAAATATGAGATGAACTGAACTGAGTGATTAGGATGAGAAACTGAAGCTACTTTCACAATATGCTGGAATACAGAGCTCTAGTATAAATCATAAATATACTCTCTAGTCACAAGGAATACAGTTTTCATTTTACATTTTGACATTAAACGGAGAATATAAAAAATCATGTTTATAGTTTTTAAAAGCCCCTTGGACTTAATTTAAGGCTAGAGTTTCAATATATATTTTAAATCAAGAGAATTTCCCATAAATATCCTTAGGTTTAAAAAAAAAGCAAGATGGACATTAAAGGTTTGTGAGTAATAATAATGTGACAAGGTGGGGCATTGTCTTTCCCCTGCTTTTGCACAGTATAAAAAATCCCCTCCAAAGAGAGTTCCCTCTGAGAGACAGTACTCACCACGACAGCAAACTGCTCGGGTTCACATAAGTTGTTATAGTCACTCTTGAACTGAGACAATGAATTTAATTGTTCTTGATCAGGAAGATGCTTTATTAAGTTCTAAAAATTAAAACCAAAAGAAAATATCTTCACTTAATGTGTTTGAGTTCTAGGAAAATTTATCAATAAACTATGGGAAGGAAAGCAGTGAAGAAGTTAATCTGTAGTATTATTTCTAGGTAACCTCCCTTATACTAAGCCATAAGCTACAGTCTCTGCATCTTGAAAGCAATTTCCTCTTCTCTATCCAGAGTTATTATATATTCAAATCAAGCACTACTGAATGTTTATTTGATTAGCTACATAATTGAGAAAGAAGAATTCAACCTATACCAAAGGAACAGCTTTCTCACCTGGATAAATGTGATCAATTACATTTCAGCTTTAAGGAATTAAATGTCAGAAATTTCAGGCAAAGCCAAATATATTTTAACACTTCACTCAGGGGGATAAAAGAAATCATCATATTGCTACTAAAAGGCAAGGGAAAGAATAGAAAAGAAATCAAGGGAATTTTAATGACAGTGCTTGCAAGACCTAACCAACACGATTATGGTTTTAATAATAAAAATGAAGTTCTCTCTAAAACAAAGACAAAGTAAATTTTCTGATGTGAAAGAAAATCTGAAAAGGCATTGAAGACACAGAATGATATACTTTGCAGATAAAAGCATACAAAGAGATCCTTTGGGCTGTAACATCCTTTTGCCTGCAGCATTTGCAGTCCACAAACCACGGGTTCATTTGGTTGTTCTTGCTCCTTTGTCCATGCATAGGCTTTCCCAAATCACACACTTAGACCCAAAAAACCCTCCAATGGAGAAAGACCAAGGGAACACAGAGAATTATGCTTTTCTGTTAAAACAAACGTTTAAACCGTCCCTTGGATAAAGTCTATATGGAACTTCTGTATCAAAATATAATTGACTCTAATAGTGTTATAACAAGTTAGTGTATTGATATTAAAGTTAAGAAAAAAAAAGAGTATTTGGTGCTTACAAACTCAGATTATAGCATCAGTATATTCTCTACAAGCCCAAGGGGCAAGTACAAACTATAATTAAGCCTACATCATGCTATATAAATTTATGGGGGAAAAAAATCCCCCAAAGGTGTTATTAGTTAAAAATGCTGTTAGAGAACATTACATATCAAAGTAGTTAGATCAAAGAACAAGTTTTTAACTCACTGTGTACCTTTGGATAAAAACTTGGTTGACTGGCCAAAAACAAACAAACAAGAAAAAGTGGCAATTTAAGATTATCCCTAAAAAATTATTCACTATTAATGCTACCAACTGAATAAAAACATCACTGATATATGATTTCCCACATAAAATTGCCTGAGACCAAAAGACTTGGTTATGTTTTCTTTTTATCATTCTAGTTGACAACTGGATTATTTGAGTTATTTATTACACTGGGCCTCTGAATGTCTTCAGCATTCTTTTGGATGACCATCAAATCCCTTTGAATATTTTTAGTTAATATATAATTAACTTTTAGACTTTCATCAGAAATTTATTAATTTTTCACTTCGTTATTTCTGCTTCCTAAAGTAATAAAACTATAGTGCTTTGTAAGAGTACAGGCCCAACCTTCCTTTGTCTCTCCCTTTGCCAAGTCTCCCATCCCATCACAAATCCTAAGGTCTTATCAGACTAAACTCGTCATAGCTGCCCCCACACACCCAGCTTTTCCCTCACAGCTCAAGGTATTACTACTGCCAGAATAATTGCTCCTCGCTACATTACCCACACAATCCCTCTGCCCTTTTCTATATCCACACCATATTTAATCTCTCAGTACCCTTCCCTCCACACATTCACACACCTAGCACCTTATCTAGTTCTAAAACAACTTTAATATAGCCATATTTATCTTGCGTTATAATTCTATATGTAAATGTCACCTCCCTTGCCAAACTATAAATTCCAAAAAGGTAAAGTCTACGTCTAATTGAGCCTAATACAATGCCTGTGCAAGGAGGGCACAAGAAAATATTTGCTAAATGAATTAATTAATAGAACCCTGATGTGGGGCCGGGCCAGCCCAGTGCTGTAGTGGTTAAGTTCGCGTCCTCTGCTTTGGCGGACCAGTGCTGTGGGTTCGGATCCCAAGTGTGGACACACACACTGCTCATCAAGCCATGCTGTGGTGGCATCCCATGTACAAAATGGAGGAAGACTGGCACAGATGTTTGCTCTGGTACAATCTTCTTCAAACACAAAGAGGAAGATCGGCAACACATGTCAGTTCAGGGCCAATCTTCCTCACCAAAAAGAAAAAAAGACGACGACGACTGATGTGACAAAGGTAAATGGGTAAAGAATGAGGAGGGAAAATGACATCAAAAATGGCATACTACTGAAATCTTGTTATATATAAATCAATAACCAAATACGCCAAAATAAAATGACAGTGAACAAAGCCAAATTACTAAAATGATAATTATTACAAAGTAATGCTTTTTCCACGCCCTGTTCAAAAAAATAGGAAGTTCTTCATTCTACAATTAGGAACATATTTTTAAAACTAAAAATAGGACTTCAAACAGCATGAAATTCTTCTTTTTAAATGAATATATGAACACTTTGCATATATCCAAAGATTTTTATTTTCATAAAATCGATTTAATATTTATTAAGTGTTGTAGGCAGAATAATGACCCAACCTCCCTCAAGATGTCCAGAACCTATTAAAATATTAGATTTGGTGGCAAAGGGAGTTAAGGTTACAGATGGAATTAAGGTTTCTAAGAGCTGACCTTAAAATAGGGAGATTTTCCTGGATTGTCTGGATGTATCCAATGTAATCACAAATATCCTTAAAAGTAGAACAGGGAAACAGAGCCATAGAGAGAGAGGAAGATATGACTATGAAAGAAAGGAACAGAGACATCCAACATTGCTGGCTTGGGAGATGAAGGGCAGTGTCCACGAGCCAAGGAATGTGGGCAGCCATGAGGAGATAGGAAAGACAGAGAAGCAGACTCTTCCCTAAAACCTGTGGAAAGGAGTGCAAGGCTACCAACACCCTGACTTTAGCACAGTAAAGACCATGCCAGACTTTTGTTCTACAGAAATGTAAGATGATAAATTTGTGTTGGGGCCAGTCCAGTGGCATAGTGGTTAAGTTCACATGCTCCACTTCGGCGGCCTGGGGTTCACAGGTTTTGATCCCAGGCACAGACCTACAACACCACTCATCAAGCCATGCTGTGGCAGCATCCCACATACAAAATAGAGTAAGATTGACACAGATGTTAGCTTAGTGACAATCTTCCTCAAGCAAAAAGAGAAAGGTTGGCAACAGATGTTAGCTCTAGGCCAATCCTCCTAACCAAAAAAATAATAAATAAAAAATAAAAATAAATAAATTCGTGTTACTTTAAGCCACTACATTTGTGGCAAATTGTTATAGAAGTAAGAGAAAACTAATATATGAATAAATTATATGAAGCTGAATGTTCTTTGGACATGTATTTAAAAATGCAAACACTGTTTCCCCACCTCTGTACAACAAAAGCCACACGATCCAAAACATTCATGGATCAAGTTAAAAGCTACTCCATAAACATTTAATAAACGTATTATAAAAAATACAAACATGTATTAAATAGAAAAATTTTCTTTAAGGAATTTGGAATCTATTCCCAACAACAGGGCACATACACAGTCAACAATAAGACAGACAAAAACCTAGGAAAAAGAAACTGCTGGAGAAAAAAATGCTGAAAGAAGAGTGGTTGAATTAGGTGGTTTAGAAGTCTCAGAGACTCACAACAAATCACTAACAGGATTCTATGACCACCATATTAGAAAACAAGATAGGAGAGGCAAAACCAAGAACAACTTTTAAGGATACCATTTATTGATGGACTAAAATGTCTAGAAAAATTTTAATCATTTGTTGAAGAGAGTAAACTGAAGATAATGTTCTCTCACTATATAATTTGTGGTTTGATTCTCCAACTTCAAGTTTACCAAAATACACATTATGGACACCTTATGTGGAATTCAGTGAATAACTCTGGCACCACACTAGGATTCCTTAAATAGCACTGTGAGTAGAAACCATTTAAAAAATCCTCCAGCCTTGTGAATGAATTCAGAATACTACGCAAACAACTTCTAGTATTTATAGGAACACAAATGACTCAAGTAAGAGTTGTTAATAGAGGTAAGTCTAAAGAGAAAACTCCCTCAATTTTCTATACCAAATAATAATACACCTTTACATGACATATAAGCCTAAGAAAAACATGCTCTAAAATACACAAATAAGTTTAAATTAACGTATTACTAGTCTTAACTGTAGCAAAAACAAAAACATATATGTAAAATTAAACAATCTGCCTTTCAGAAACAGTCATTTAAAATAATTGAAATGTAATCATTTTGATAGCATTATATTTAGTTTGCAGTTAAGAGAAGATGCAGAGTTTCATCTCCTGGCAACGCAGAAGTTATGCTAAAACTAATTATGCAGCAATGATTTTCCAGTTGAATGATTTGGTTTAAGAATTTTGCTTCACTTACAGATTTCTATTTAATGAGAAGCTTGCAATGAAATATTGGAATTTAAGCTCTCTGCCTGTTTTTTACCTGAATCATAGACTCTGCCAACTGTGTTTCATCCACTTCCAATATCATCATTTTGATTTCCTCATATGGCACCCGAAAAGAGCTCAGGAAAATTGCTAAGAGGGGGGGAAAAGAGTATAAGGTAAGAAAAGAATTTGAGATATAGTTCTATATGTAAAATTAAAAATAATTCATAAGATGAGAGATTTTAAACATATAATTACTGTGTGAGAAACTTTCATTAGTACATACTATATCCTTCTCTAGTTTTAGAACTAGTGTTTAAACAATAGTCCTATATTATTATGCTGGTCCTGAGGTTGATTTTTAACACTTAGCTATGAGCCTATCATAGAAATGGTGCCAGTTTTCATGTGATTTAAAAAAAAAAAGTATGTTTAGTATCTGGAACGACAAGAACCATAAAGCCCCAATATGTGCATATATGTCTAAACATGTGTTATTAGCTTGTAGAATATCTCCCAGCCCCACTAAATAGTTCAAAAAATATTTTAAGAAAACTGCTAAGCAGTACATTAAGACTTTTGCAAGCAATAATAGCACTTCACTGTTCAAAAATATTGTAGACAATATGCCAGAGAAATAGCCTTTGCATGTAAGTAAAGCTTAAATATCGAATATGAAAATACAAATTTTCATGCAAAACTATCCAAATGGATTAGATGGGATAATACGCTATTACTGAGAATTCCAACATTATTTACATTTTCTTTTTGGTACTTCATATATCTAGTGTTAAAACATAATATCTTCTCAAAAACTACCGAGGCATATACGGATATTTTCACAGCATTAGATTTAATGCTGTTTCCCCCAAATTCTACTAGTATATTTCTTCTCTCCAGTGAGAGATGAAACTTCTCAAACACCCTCAGAACATGCTACCAATAGCCCACTAATTTATATGCTGAACTTATGTCATTTTGCCTGTAGAAATTTTCACATAAAGATATTTTTTTCAAAAGACTCAGAAAATATGATCTGCCTTTTTCCTGGAATAAACTGTCTTCCTGATTCCTGAGGATACCATGTCTCATCTACAGATGAATAACGAGGGTGGTGTTTGTATTCTTATCACCAGCTTCATTCACACATTTCTGAACTCAAACCGTCATAAATATGTGATAACAGTGCTAGAAATTATAGACAGGTATAATCCTGAATATCCCAAGAACAAGATGAAATTAAGGCTCTAAATGATATTGTAATAGACAGAGATTAATGGAATTATAAAAGGATAACCCTGTAGTAGACACGAGAGCATAAAAATATATTAACTATGTGATCAAGATAATAAGTAATTGATGGGGAGAGAATACAACCTAAATCTGTACACCACGTACAAAACTTGCATGTGACTGTAGAATTAAATGTAAATATTAACAAAAAGGAATACTAAAAGAAATTTAACGTGGCAAATTAGCTCATTTATGATTAGGGAACTTCTTAACCATAAAAATCATCAGAAACCGTGTGAAAAGACCAATTATCTGACAACATAAAAGGAAAATCACTAATGTCAAAGCACTTAAAACAAGTGAAAAGCAAGGATGCTGGGGGAACAAACTTGCCTCAAAATTCAGAGCATTTTTTTGCCTTCATTTATAGCACCATGAGGTCCAAATACAAAAGTGAGAAAAATGTATGTAAACTCAACAAAAAGAATAAGGAAAAGAATAATGTAATACGTTCAACCTCAGGAGTAAGCAAATTGAGAAGGCAAATTGGTAAGATGTATCTGGATTGTAAAGTTAGTAAGATGAGTAACATTAATCAGAATCCTTGAAATTATTGATTCACTTTGAGAAACAATGATTTTCACTCAAGAAACCACTCTATAGATACAATAACAAAACACAGAAAATAGAAAGATAAAAAAGACAGAATACTCTGAGGCATAACATACCAATTGCAAGAGAAATAAATGATAGTTTTATATCTCAGGCAGTATGGCAAACTAGAGAGAAACCTTTGAAATATCTTTAAAAAAAAATTTTTTTTAATCTTTTTTTTTTCCTGAGGAAGATTTGCCCTGAGCTAACATCTGTTGCCCATCTTCCTCTATTTTGTTTGTGGGTCACAGCCACAGCATGGCCACTGACGAGTGGTGTAGGTCCGCACCCAGGAACTGGATCTAGCCACCAAAATGGAGTGCACTGAACTTAACCCCTAGGACACAGAGCCAGTCCCTATTTTTAATCTTAAAAGCATTTCTAAGCTGTCCTAAAAGGAAGGAAAGCAGAAATCCTGGGAGAAAATGAAATAATTATTTTTTTAAATGAAAGAAAAGTTTGAATTATCGGCCAGGGGGAGAAAAAGACATTATTAAAATGAAACAAGAAGATTTGAGGGAGAAAAAAAGAACTTTTAGAAAAAAAAAAAAATATATATATATATTAAACTACTGAAATTGAAAACTCAACATAGGGATTAGACATTAGATAAAGAGAAAATTGATGACGTAAAAGACATTGGCAAAGAAGGTACCCAAAACACAAAGACAAGGAGATGGAAAAATAGGTTAAGAGACACAGAAGATGAGTAAGGATACCTAGGAAATGTCTACTTGAAGTTTCAAAAGGAAATCACAATAAGAACAGGAAAGAAGCATATTTAAACAGAAAATGTCAGAGAATTTTCCAGAATTAGAGAAAGACAAATTATGAGAACAAGGAAGCTTAACAACCCTCAAACATGATAAACTTTTTAAAAAGCCACACTAGATTCCTGTACAACACTAAGCCCTGGTGAGGTTTCGAGTGGGAGCACTAATGGTGGGAGAATAAACTGGTCCAAACACAGATCAGGTATAGACTTTAGAGCAGGGGTCACCAAACCTCTTCTGCAAAGGGCGACAGAGTAAATATTTTAGGTTTTGTGAGCCATGCATTCTCTGTCACAATAACTCTGCTACTGTAGCACAAAGCAGCCATAAAGAATACGTAAACAAATGCCGTAAGTTCTAATAAAATCATGTTTAAAAACATAGGCAGTGGATAAGATTTAGCCTAAGGGCCATAGTTTACCACGACCTGCCTTGGTACCACCAAAAAATGGGAAACAACCCAAACATCAACCAAGGGTTGAATGAATAAAGTATAATATTCAAAGAATGTTAAACTAAACTGCAATGAGAATGAATATCCTACAGGTAGATACATTAACATGGTATGATTTTATTTATGTAAAATTCAAAGTCAAAACCAAACAACTGAGGGCCAGCCCCAATGGCCTAGTGGTTAAGTTCAGCGCACACTGCTTCAGGGCTCAGGTTCCCAGTCACGGACCTATAGCACTCGTCTGTCAGTGGCCATGCTGTAGCAGTGGCTCACATACAAAAAGAGGAAAATTGGCACCAGATGTTGGCTCAGGGTGAATCTTCCTCAGCCAAAAAAGAAAGAAAAAAAGAAACACCAAACAGCTTATTGTTTAGGAACATGTACATGGTTGGTCAAACTATAAAGAAAAGGAAGGAAATATTTCACCCATGATTCAGGATAAGGTTAATTCTCACAAGAAAGGGGAAAAGACTGGAAACGGTCATATATAAGTCTCTAAAGTATTAGTAATGTTCCATTTTTTTGGCTACAGGTGTTTGATTTATATCATTAAATCATATCATGTATTTGATATATTCTCTCATGGGTAATATATGTCATAATATAATTAAAATAATTTTAAATGAATAATATGAAAACAAAATGGACTGGGAAAAATAGCTGGCATACTCTATGGTAAAGCATTACGTTTACCCAACTAAGGTCTCGCCCCTGTGAGGTACTCTCTAAGCCCTTAGAATGTCCTGCCTGATAAGAGTGTCTTTGTTTACTGGGGGGCACAGGGCCACACCAAGCAGTCTATGCTAACAATGTGATTTATGGTGGGGGTGTTGGGTCACACAGTATTAGCTTGACCTCTGGAGGGGTTGGAAACTGAGGTCAGTCAAGCAGGGGTTCAACCATCAGTAAATGGTTTTACTGGTGTACAGTAAAAACTCTGGACACCAAGGCCTGGGTGAGCTTCCCTGATGGGCAATAATCTGTGAGTGTTGTCACACACACAAGCTAGTGCTGTCCATGGCTTGCTTCACTGGGAGAGGACAACTGTAAACTTCATGCTTGGAACTTTCCTGGATTCTGCCCCACATGCCTCTTCTTTTGGCTGGTTTTAACCTGTATTGTTTTACTGTAATAAACCATAACCAGGAGTAAAACAGCTTGCAGGAGGTTCTGTGAGTCCTTCTAACAAATCACCAAACCTAAGAGTGGTCTTAGGGACCCCTTAACTTCGCAGATAAAAAAACTGTATCATCTCATTTATACAATTAAGTAAGTAAATAAATATTGAGAATAAACATAAATAAGATGTATAATTAACATAGCAACAAATAACACATGAAGAGTGAACTATGTTTTACATAGTTTATGAATAAGTTCTTTAGAAAACCTTTGCTGTAACACTAGGGCAAAAAGATTTACAGAAGTGTTGAAAATGGCCTAATGTATAACACACAATTCAGAACACAAGCAAAAACCTTTTTTAAAAAAAAAATATTTAAAAGTTTCTGAGAATAATATGAGATAATCATTCAAAGCCTCGAAAAGACCCATTAAAGTGAATCTTTTTACTAACATGCATCTTATCCTTCAAAATGTGATGATATCGACCCCAGTGGGAAGCTTGGAGTTCAGTGAAGGAGTGCAAAGCGTGCAAATTTTGTAACCACTCACACATGTTTTCTGCAAGGGAACTTATAAATATTTAAACCTTTACATTAATTCATCGATTCCAGGGTTCCTCCCTTTACAGCTCTAATACCCACTACAAAAAGTCTGGTAAAGCACATGAAGCTTGTACAACTGCCGAGCCATCTCTTGATCCTAGAACGGCTGGAATTCTAATCTTTTATGCTGACTCCAGAATCTGTGCCAAAACCTCTACGAGTGCATAATATAGGCAACTTAACCCACCTTGAAATAGGTAAACAAATCAGTGAATTTTAGATCCTTTCTTCACAATTCTACAGACCATTTCAGTTAAGAGAAAGTATCTTCGATTTCTAAGTGACAAGATAGAGTCAACGTATGAGATATATTCAGTATATCTCAAAAGACTCCGAATTTCAGAGACAAAAACCAGCCGTGAATCAGACTATAATTACAGTAAAGATTATAGGCTGCTAAAGCTTCTTAAAGCTTAAATTATAACACTTGTTACAATAAGAAAGGGCAAGAATAATTCTAGAATGGATTACATCATAATATGACAGGGGATAAATTCTGGACCTTTTGATCTTATACTTTAAAACATGTTTAACAATTAAATGAATGGATATATATCCTCTAGCTAAAGCAAACAAGACACACAGTATTGTTCTCTATGATAACGTAATTTTGTTATCTCAAAACAGGAATAGATATACCCTTTAGCTAGTGGCCATTTGCGAAATGAACAGCCTTATTAAGTCCCTGAATTGCTACACCCACCAGATTCTCCACCTGTAACATCAGTGCTACAACTAGGTGGTAGGGCTGTAGTAAAGATTAAAGAGCCAAATGCAGAACTAGCACAAAAAGATCACCAGTAATTATTAACTATTACAATTAAATTTGAAATCCTATTGAGCACATGTTCCGTAACATATAAATAATACTAAAGAACCCTGTCCAACAAGTCAATTATTCAACTTTGAGATGGATATTTAGATAGTAGCTTAACATGACTGACCCATCTGAAAAGAATTCTATTCAAAATGGTATTTCTGCAGGACCCCTAACAAGGCTGTTTAGATTCAAGGCGGGCAAATCGTAATGCAGGTCAGGGACATCTTTCAAGAAAAAAATCATCTCTTTCAGATGACAGAGTACAGAGCTTTTAGACATTATCTAAGTTAATCATGCTTTGAGCTGAGACAGTGTTCCTTTGGGTGGGAAACTTCCCTGAAGTAACATGTATCATGTAACAATCCTCCAAATTTCAGTGGTTTAAGCACACAAAAAAAATTATCTCCAATTCAGACTGCACGTCCATCACACATCAGAAACACAGGGCTCTGTTTCCTATGATCCTCACATCAGGGTGATGGACACCATTCTAACTGCCATTCTGGGTGCAGGGGAAAGAGCACTGGAGCTTCTCGCACCAGCAATTAAATGCTTCCACACCAAAGTGACCTCATCTCCACTTACAGTGACACTGGTCCAAGTAAGTCACATGGTGACACCCAGCTTGAAAGAGATAGGAACATGCAACCAACTTATGATCAGAAATAAAAAATCGCATATTGGCCATAGCATTAATGTCTGCACACCATCCAGGGGATACCAGCAGGCCTACACTGCAGAAAATGGATGGCCCTCTGTCATGGTATGAAAGGAAGGTGGTTCCAAAACTCACACCAAAGGAATGTCAACTCTGCCTTCTGCACACATTGCATCTAACTTAACTGCCCCTTTCGTTAACAGCATGGATCTTTATCCTCTCACTAAAGAACTGTTTTGTTCCAATATTTGTTAAAAGCTCACTGGAGGCATATAGTAATTGAAGAGCAGACTAAAAGCCATGTTAACTCTTCATGCTTCTAGATTCTCCACATTACATCTCTCTTGCTCCATCAGAAAGTAATATATACAGACATATTATCTCAGTTCCAAGCAGAACTATCTTTGACGCATTTAAGATGCAGTTAGAAATGAGTTAGAAGTAAAACTATTTGCCCTCTTCTCCCACAGTAATTCAGTCAGGAAGATAATTCAACACTGAGTATTTAGCTCCTGTAACAGTAATTAAATCTAAAATATTTCCAGTCGGTACTTTTGAGGAAAGGCTTTGAACTGCTCAGATGGGACAATGGAATTCATTTTATTCATCATCCTTGTTTCCATTAATATTCCAACCTCCTTTGTGTGTGATCAAGTATTACAAATAATAGAGATTCAGAGGAATAAAAAAAATAATACACCACCATTTTTGTTTTTCAAAATATGATGTCATCACCCAAATTCTTAATTCTTTATTTTTATACTTAAAAAAGAGACTAGAAAGGGCAGCTTTCTTTTCAGTCACAGGAGACGTATTTTCATTCTCAATCCTTTTCTTAGCTGTATTTTCCAGTATGCATTAATCTTTGGAAGAATTTAACTCAAAATTTGCCTAAAGGAAAGTTATCTT
This sequence comes from Equus quagga, assembly GCF_021613505.1. NCBI lineage: Eukaryota > Metazoa > Chordata > Mammalia > Perissodactyla > Equidae > Equus > Equus quagga. Next base: position 47,079,616 of record NC_060272.1, on the reverse strand, counting down.
TGAATTTATTATGCAAACACTAATAATAAAATAAAATGAAAAATAAGTCATAAATAAAATGAAATAATTAACAGAAACCACCTCCAGTGTGTTTTGCTAACTTAATAATACCAAAATTTGATACTTACAAAGGTTCTGGGCAATTTTAGAATCTAGAAATTTAAGTTCTTTAATTTTTTTCTTAATAGCTTTCTTCTTTTCAAAATCATCTTCTTCCCTTTTCTCTGTAAAAAGAAAGGATAGATCCATGTTAGGGTCAGGATGGCATTCAACTGAAAAAGGACAGGATGTGACCTTTCTGTCATCAAAAATTCGAAAAAAGAAATCTTTTAAATCACATAACCGTAAAAATAATAAAAGAGACATCCCAGGACTCAAACTATTCCAAATAGGCACTGGTGGCTCTTATGCAAGAAAAACTAAGAGTAAATATTTGAAGGTCTAACAAGAAAAAGAAAAACTGACGTGCACTATGGAAGCCAATACCATCAGGTGCGAGAATAAGTGCAGTTAGCTCATTTGAAGAGCACACAGGACACAATGATAAAAATAAATATACTTACATTTAGAAAAGGTTAAGAAGTTAGCTCCAAGAGAGCCAAACAAAAACACACACAGCTGTTTTATGTTTGATACACCTCATATACCAAGCTTATTTAAAAATATAGCTCATATGAACCTAGAAGAGTAGACTGTCTACAATTTGCTTTCCAAATCTTGGAGAGAGAGTCAAATTTTGATACTCAGCTTATTACGAGTGTTTTAAAATCAACAAATGCATTTAACCTCTCTATCCCTGGTTAAAAAAAAAAATAAAAAATAAGAGAATAAATATGTCATGCTAAACAACATGTGACCAGCTGTAACCAATACTGTGGCTATTTCAGCTGTCCTCTCCTTTGTGTCCATGGACAGCCCTTCTGATTAAAGTCAGTCATCTTTACAAAATTAGGATCTTGATAACAAAGAACAATGGAGCAAAGTGTTCAGTTAGCAATGTACAAATAAATCACTAAGGCTAGGGGGAAAAAAACTTCAAAAAGCATCTTCATACATAAGATGGCACATTACAATTACATTTCTTTTATATCAGAAATGCATATTATAATTATATGCTTTGGTACATAGTGTGAGGCAGAGATGAAATTTTAATTTTTTAAAAAAATTAAGTATCTCTGTACCATTTTATGAATAATCAACCATCTTTCTCAACTGACTCTACATTACACTTTTATGTTATACGTGCTTTTCTGGGTTTCTACTTCTGTTCCATTGTTCAATATACTACTCCTGAACTACTATCACCATCTTCAGCACTGCAGATTTATGATATATTTTATTAATTGGTTTTTTGAATTATTATTCTTCCTTTTCTAAATTTAATTCACTTTAACTCATTTTTCTGCATGAATTTGAGTAATTCAAAAGTTCCAAAAATAAAATCCATTAGAATTATATTTGAATTGCAAGGCATTTGTAAATAGACTGAGAGATTTGATATGTTGACAATTTTCAAACTTTCTAATCATGAAATGACATTTGTCTATAATTATTCAACATAACACAGTATTCTTCATAGACAACCTGCATATTTACTGTTAGTGTTAGGTAATTTATGTCTAAATTATACTAAGCATTGTGGGTGGGGGTTAGAGATTGGTTAATTCTACTCCCCCCCCCATACTTCCTAACGAGTTACTGCTGCAATATAGAAACTTTGCTAAATTTTGCATATATATTTTATCATCAGCCATTTTATTCATCCTTTCATTCAAATAAGAAATATTGGTTAAGCATCAACTAAAAGGGACTGTGCCAGGGAACACAGACACAACACTAAAGAAATAGAAACATCCTGTGACCATTCTGGTGGCACAGTGGTTAAGTTTGCACACTCTGCTTCAGTGGCCCAGGGTTTGTGGGCTCGGATCCTGGACGCAGACCTAGACACAACTCATCAAGCCATGCTGTGGTGGCATCCTACATACAATATGGAGGAACAGTGGCACAGATGTTATCTTAGCAACAATCTTCCTCAAGCAAAAAGAGGAAGATTGTCAACAGAAGTTAGCTTGGGGCCAGACTTCCTCACCAAAAAAACAAATAAACATACAAAAAGTAGAGACATCCTGGCCTCACAGAATTTAAGGACCAATAGAGATGATTGCAAAGTAAATGGCTATTACAATACATAGACATATCTGCGATGCTTCAGTAAGAATCACAGGAGAATAAAGAAGAGCTCCTAACCCACACTTATCAGGGACAGTCTTCATGGAATGAATGATATCTAAGCAAAAGCTAGAAAAAGAAAGTAAGTTAGGCAGGTGAGAAGGTTTTGGGCAGATGGGAGAAAGGGCACAGAAAATGGAAGGACAGTGAAAGGTCTAAAGGTGCAAGAACTTGAAGGGCACAGAATGAATTGAGAATAATAAGAGCACAGATCACCGAGTGAAAAAAATGACCTCAGAATTGAATCAGGCGCCAGATCATGCAAGACCATTTAAGTCGGATTGAGAAGTCTAGATTTTATCCTACAAGCAATAAGGAGCCACTGAATGTTTAAGCATGTGAGAGAAATCAAAAGAATTGCATCTTAAGAAAAACTCCAGTTTTTAAAGGTGAATTTTTGAAACAGTAGCAAAAGTAATGGTAGAAGGGTAAGTCAGAAGGGGGTTAACGGTAATTCAAATGTGCCGTCACCTGGGGTAGAGAGATGGGATGAGTCCCAAGAGTAGAATCTAGCCCAGATCTATCTCCTGAGTTCCAGACTTGAACGTCAAACTGCCTGCTCTCAGCATCTCTACTTAGGTGTCTAACGGGCACATTCAACCTAACATGTCCAACACCAAAAACACAGACACCTCCATACCTGCTCTTCCAGCAGTTTTCCTCATCTCAGAAAACGGGAATGCTTTAGTTTCAACTGCTCAAGTCAAAAAGTTCGAAATCATCTGTCTTTCCACTACTTCCTTCACAACCACATCCAATCCATCATTAAAATGAGCCCTCTCACCCTCTCCCTGACTACTACTACTTCCCTGCTTGTGACTACAATTCTTTCTCACCTGAATCACAACTGCTTTCCAACTAGTCTCCCCACTTCCAGGCTTGACCAACCACAGTCTCTTCACCACGATGCAGCAAAAGTTTCCTGTTAAGCCTTAATGGAAAAGCCTTCCCTTACTGCTTTATATAGAATAGCAACTCCCCCCACTTCATCATCCCCTATCACCATCGCTCTGCCCCTTTTTTCTCCTCCAAAGCACTTTAACATATCATAAATTTTTTATTGTCTCTCTTCCTCCATTAGAAAGCAAGTCCCTTAGGGGTAGAAATTTTGCTCACCATTGTATCCTTAATGGCAAGAATAAGGTCTGGAACATGGCAGGTGCTCAACAAATGTCTGTTGGATGTATGTATCTGTGTATGTGTGCCTGTGTGTATGCCTCCTTATATATATGTATGCATGAACCTACACACTACAGAAGAATAAAGGGGGAACTCAGGTTTAAGCAATCAGGCAGATGAAGGTGGTGCTCTTTATTTAGTTCAACAACAAATAGGAACAGGCTTGAACTAGTCCAGTTTTAAACATGCTCAGTTTGAGGACTCTTGCACATCCAGGGGTCAGGAACAAGAGGGAGCTGGATGTACAGATATGGAGAAGAGAAATCTGGAATGGAGATACATGTACCAGTCCTATTAGATATTCCACGGACTGTCACAGGTTTTCCAGGTACCAGCAAGTCATGACACATTAGTCTCCTTATTCCCAATACTTAAACCTTCTTGTTTTGTTATATTGGTTAAAATGTTCAGACTAATTTCAGGGCAAATTTCAAGGCTAATAAAAATCATGTTAGTGGACCTCCTTTCCTTAATCTGACCAAATAGCAATCCTCTACTTTTTAGAAAATGTATATATTATATTTTATTATCTTCAGCCTCAAGAAATGGGCATATTCTAATTTTTTAAATATTTCTCAACACCAATATCTTTTCATATTCTGAAACATTTTCTAGTCTACCTAAAGAAACTAGTAATCTTAAATTTTAAGTAACCTTTATTGAATGTCTACTAGGCACTGCACTGAACACATGCTGTCGCTCATTCTTGTATAATTTTCATAATAGTCATACCACTACCACTGTTATCATTATAACCATGATGAGAAAAATAATGCTCAGAGTAAGTAACTTTAAGCAACAAACCTGATAAAAGAATAATCACCAGACTTTGACTCCAATATTATTTCTACTAGTTGTGAAATGTGTTAGATGTCACATTGAAAAGAAAAAATCTACCAAGCAATCTTGACTACTTCAACCTCCAAATCAGAGACTGAAGCAATTTTAACCAATTCTGTCTTTTTATAAAAATGACAAATTACACACTGAGTTTAATGTATCAGCACACTCATAATGCCATGAAATTATGGTTTTCTTCTCTCTTCTCTGCTACCGTATAGTCAAAGGATGGTTGAGAAAAGATGGAACTGAAATAGTGAGAATACGGACAAAGAGATAGGAAGAAGCGAAGTTTTCTAAAAAGCCAAACAGCAGGATTCAAAAAAGAACAAAGTAGGAATATGCTTTTATTGATATGAACTCAGATAATCAGTCTATTATCCAAACAGACTGATTTGGATAAAATCTTTCATACTGAGAAGTAATGAAAAGTGATGTTGAAAAAAAATTGCAGCCAGATAATGGACTACCTCAAATCAGTGTAAAACCTGTGAAAATGTTTATGCAAAGGTCACTGACAAAGCAGGATCTAAACCTTGGACAATTAGAAGGATGCATTAAAGAGGAATACAAAAAAAGAAGGATGTTCAGTAGGAATAAAGGGGTTTTTTTGTTTTTTTTACACAAAATCCTGTTTCAGTCACCCATGCTGACAGTATCCCCCTGAGACAGTAGCTGGGAGAGAAGGCAGGGTCCTGCAGGGAACTCGGGCTTGGAATCTCAACACTGGGCCTGCACCCCGGCCCCGCCATGAACCAGCCATTGAACTGCACTAGGGCTTATGTCTATGGGCTGGGGACACCAGCCTAAGGAGCTGTGAGAACGAAATGAGGTGATAATTACCTTCTTGTAACCCTCCCCTGCTCTCCACAGTGACAGAGAAGTAAGTGACAAGAATCAGAGCCTAACCACAACTGAGGAGGCGATAGGAGAGCACATTTTAGACTCATGCCCCATCACTGGTAGAACTCCTCTTCTAAAGCTAGTACAAAACACACTTTCACTAAAAGACTAGATTGTCTCAAGAATGATGAAACTCTGAATCATAAAGTCCGATTATTAGTGTCATCTATACTTGTGATCTACCTGTTTGCCGTCAGAGGTCTGTGTTTAATCCTACTCCCTAGAGATGTTGTGTAAGGCTGCACTTCTTCTGAGAGAAGATTAACACTGTTCAAAACTGGTTCTGATCACTAACACAGCATATGCCACATTTTGTAAAGGTTTTATGTCAGAATGAAGTCAAAGATGGCAAAACTTTCTATATTGCCGGGAGCCATAAACTGAAAAAGTCTTTTTTAATTACATTTTCTCTTTATTCTTTTCTATTTTCAAAGTGCCAAAAATAGCAGCAAAATTATATAAAGACTCTCTTTTCAAAATCTTTTCCTTTATACTAAATTTTCCATTAAAAATCATAATTCCACGGAACATGGTTATACATCTTATTCCAGTTCATTTTCCATTATGTTCTAATCAGATTGATTAAAATTGTGACCTTTTTTCAGGAATAAGATTCCACATAAATTTTATCATACATTATTTTACCACTGCAAAAATTCCTAGAATATGCAGCTCTAAATGTATAACTAGCTAGTAGAGGCACAAATGGTATAAAATACCACTCTTTTCTTTCCATAATTGAATATTTTAACTAAGTAAATGCTACTAATAATTGTTTATTCTATTTTTATTGGTACTTCCTGGTAAAATATACTTTACAACAATATGTTTTTAAAATATGAAGCATTTTAATTTTTTTCTGGTATGCATTAAGCACAAATGCTATTAAATTTTACATGTTAACAATAAAATACCTTTTGTTCATTAGATTGTTATTACACTAGTCTTGAGAGGATAAAAGGAAGTATACGTGATTAAGTAAGCATTCTCTATGACACAGAGAAGCCAATAAAATGAACTCAACTGCAGAAATAAAGCAAGCATAAGTCAATTATTTAGGAAATGAAACCTGAGGTCTAGCACAATGTTCAAACGGATGAAAGGTGGGAGTAGGGAGACATATGAAAACTAGAGATTTGCATAAGAGTGGTTTTTCTTCTTGCTTTCTAACTACTGAGTTTTAAAGAGGCTAATAAATAGTCTCAAAAATTTATAGGGCCCAAATTTTAGAAGCAGAACAGCCCTTAAATATGAAGTTGATGAGGAGCCCTAAGCACAGAGAATACCAGTTCCTTGCCCACGGTTTGGCTTTGAACAGAACCCAGACAAGGGCTCTGACCACCACAGGCTCAGAGCAGCCTCTGGGGCCAGGAACCTGCATGAGGAAAACAGTCCACAATCAGGCACATAAGAAAAAGATAACTCCCCAAGTTTTGCCTGTACACTTGATTGAATTTTCCCTGGTTGTACATCTTCAGTGGAAGAGTGAGTCGGAAGGTGAATGGACCTGAGGGAGGGACGGGAAATGTTTGGTCTCCTGAATGAGCTGCATTTAAAGCTAGGTGAAAAAACTACAGTTCCAAAGAAAGAAGTCAAGAATTCACCTATTACTGCTCTCAAATGGTGGCAACTTTGGATAACGTTCATTTACTCAGCAATATAGGATGAATAGAAGGTACCTGGGAATCTCAAGGGTCAGAGATGGAGAAGAGCCGAATGGCTGTGAAAGGAAAATAGATTTCTGAGGGTTACTACTACTGGGTGGCTGTGATAGGATAACATGGTTTCAAAGATTTAGGCAGCTGGAAGGCAGAAGATATGGAATACCCAGAAAAAAGTAAAAACTTCGAATGAATTATTTTTTAAGTTAGCAATACCCTCTTGGCAAAATATCAATGTAAATGCTTTGGTATTGAAAACCTAAATTGTATAAATAGCTTTAGTCATATCTGATCTGTCAAACCCACTTTTAATATTTCTAGGCACACAAATAAATGAGTATGTACCAAACTACAAAGAAAATAGACAGGGTGAGAAACAGGCTATTTTTCTATTCAAATATTAATATATGACTGCCATAACTAATCAGAGTATTTTATACTAGCAAAAAGCTGTCTGTTTGGCAATGCCAGGCTAAGAATTACATAATATATAAGAAGAGTGGCTAGAGCACTAAATAAAATTATGTGGAATAAATTATTTCAACTACAGCAATCATCAGAAGTGCAGCAAATAAATGCATATTTCTCCTTATGTGACATTCTATGCTAGTAGACAATGTCACAAAACAAACAGTCTTGAAGGACTTTTCTCTACAACTCAATACATGAATAGAGAAAAAAATTTCACTGTTTAACAAGCACTTAATTAGGGTTGTATCTAGTTTTTTTGTTGTTGTTGTTGTTGTTTTTTTTTTACCATTATCACATGTACAAAAGGATTATTAAGGCATAGGGAATATATTCTATGAAAAATTTAAAGCATATACTTCAAAATGATAATGATTTCCACATAGTTGACCTAAAAAGCATTCATTTCTCCTCTCTCTATTCCTGTATGAAATAACAAACCAATCAAGGTATTTTATAAAAAGTGCTTGATCTCTAAGGGCCTTTGCAATCACAGAAATTAGCAATTTTGCTCATCTCAAAAGTATTACCACTACAAACCAAAAGGACCACTTTCTTGAGGTCCCCTTGTGTGTAAACAGCTCTTCATAACCAAAGATTTAGACAGCAGAAAAACAGGAGTTCACACCAAATAAAATATCAAAATCTTTCAAATTCATACATTCAACAACTTTAACTTAACAAGTTGTACATTTCGGAGAAAAATAACCGTGAGACAGTTAAGCCTATTTATCATGGATATCTTAGTATTAATTTTTTAATTAAATTAGTTACAAATTGAGATAAGCTCTGATTGAATGGACCAAAGGTCAGAGGGAGAAAAGTAAAAGGCAGCAGGAAAGAGTTAAAATCTCAGCTAAAAGAAAAATGGTGCCTGTTCTCACATGATCTTTCTTGGTTCATCATAAATTCTCATAAAAACATCCCTAAATTTTTTATTATGTATCCTCAAAATCTCCCCACTATAAAAGTCATCTTTCTAGTACCTGCCCTCCATAAATTCTTCCAGAATGTTGGTGCTTCCTGGTCATGGAATAATACGTGTATGCATAAAAAATAATTTTTCTACTAACTATTGTTTTTGCAAGTGCAACCTACTCCCCTATATCCTCCAATGATATTAGAAAGTAGAACTCTATATCTGTTAAAAAATTACAAAGCAGAGACTCAAAGTTAATGCATGATATGCTAATGCATACACAAGAGAATGTACTGAAGGGGAAAAAAAAAAATCCTATTATAAAAAGAATGAGAACTCAGTGTACATTCCTAATTTAAAAGAAGGATTAAATCCAAATGAGGACACAGGTAATTCAGAATATCGAGCATGCTGTAGAATGGAAAGACTTAATCAGCCAACTTATTAGTATTTGTACACAGTGCTAAGCAACTTGGGAATAGAAGAAGTAACAATAAATTATATTAACCAACAGATAAAAAGCAATGTCATATTAAATAGTGAGCAGACCATCCCTGGTGGATCAGAGTGTGAGGAAAACATAACACAGAGTTTCATCAAAATGGCCAGAGTGATTATCCAAAACTTGATAGAAGAAATGTGATCAGACATAGAAATCACTATTATGCTAAAATACTGAGAAAGAATTTCAGGTTTAAGAAGCAGAATTTTACAATGTTCTTAATTCTATTCAATGACAGCATGCTTGGATTCTTCATGATCCTGTATTTTAGCAAAAAACTAAGCAGAGTGTGGAGCATCAGTGCAAATTTCACACTAACGTTTGTCTTAGTATTAGAAAAATGAAGCTCTGGTACCTCGCCCCTACCATAAGAATCATGAACTTATCTCCACCTACAGGCTTAGCATTGCCCTAGGAAAGGGGTATATATGTCATCTCTAACCAAAAAATGCTTTACTCTGCGTGTGTGTGTGTGTGTGTGTGTGTGTGTGTGTGTGTGTATCTGTGCACACACGCACCAGTGTGGCAAAGAGTAGAAGATGGAGATAATACCTAGGTATTTGTTCAACTCAATTCAACTTTTATTATATAGCCTTTCTGACAGGTAACTAGTTATCCTGTCCCTCTGATTTCGTGTTCTTATCTCTGATAGCTCAGTTGAGAAGTCATTTCTCATCAGTGAATCTTTATTCCTGTGTTCTACGACGCTGCCAACTAGTAGTGCTCCAGATCATTCTGGTCTCCAATTGGCCTACTCGACTGGAGCTCCATTATTTGCTTGGTCTATTTTCTAGAATCAACAATTATGTGATAATTTGTATCCAAAATCACGCTAACTTGGAACTATTTTTTTTTAAATCTGGATTTTTGCTACTTGTATATCTATGTTATCTTCCCTTCAAGCTGGATCTCCTATTGTATAGAGCCTACACAGCCATATAAAACTCCTAACTCACGTACAGACCTCTTCCAGTACATCATCTTCCCTATATGCAACCCAAATGTCCCATATAAGGCTTCCAACTACAGGGAACTAGTTTAGGGAGGACTAGCAGGGGCCATGTTTTGGGGAAATGTTTTAAAAAATTCCCCATGATTGGGGAAATGTTTTAAGAAATAATCTTTATATGGGAAAGACAGGAAAAGGGAGTTAGTGTTTAATGGGTACAGACTGTCAGTAGGGGAAGATGAGAAAACTCTGGAGATGGACGGTGCTGATGGTTGCATAACAATGTGAATGTACTTAATGCCATGGAACCGTGCATTTGAAAATGGTTTAAATGGTAAAAGTTTGTGCTATGTAAATCGAGCACAATAAAAAAATAGAAGAAAATGATATTTATAAGGCTGGATTTCAAATCACCCTCTCCTTTTTAATAACATTAATTCGACCTCTTCTTCATGTAGGAATGAGGACAATTTTTTTTTTTTTAACGAAGAGACAAAAATCTAAGTGACCTCAAAAGTCTCAAACCAGACCAAACTGGGATCATTTAAAATGCATATGGGATTTCTTAAGAGCTGGTCAAAGACAGAGACAGTGCTTATCCACTGCACAATATACCTCACACATATACATACATTTGTTTGACTGCTTATCTGATGGCACAGACAATGCAGCTACAAAAGAATCCTTCCTCTCTTACCCTTCACCCTGGATTACCTCTCCAAACTGTACACGGCATTTAAGTCTTGAGCAATTCAGCGTTTTGAGAACCTAGTCATACTTCCGTTTTCTTGAACGTCACAACTCAGTTCTCAGACTTTTTTTTTAATTGAAGTATAACGGACATACAATATCACACTAGTTTCAGGTATACATCATAGTGATTTGATATATATTACGAAATGATAACCATGATAAGTCTAGTTATCATCTGTCACTATGCAAAGTTATTACAATATTATTAACTCCATTCTCTATGCTGTACATTACATCCCCATGACCTCTTTATTTTTATAACTGGAAGTTTCCACCTCTCAATCCCCTTCACCTATTTTGCCCATCTCCCAACCCCCCTCTCCTCTGGCAACCATCAGTTTGTTTTCTGCATGTATGAGTGAGCTTCTGTTTTATTTGTTCATTTGTTGTTTTTTATACTCTGCATATAACTGAAGTCATATGGTAATTGTCTTTCTCTGACTTATTTCACTAAAGGGTATTATGCTAAGTGAAAGAAGCCAGCTCTCAGATTTCTAAGAATACAGTAGCCCATGCCAATTACTCTGTCATTAGAAATGTATAAGGAGAAAGCAAGCATGGACTTTTATATGAAAGGAAGCTCTTACTTCCTCTTTCCACCCTCTTCTTGCCCTTCCACTTTAAAAGGTAAGTATGGAGGTAAGAGAGCCCAGCATTTTCCAGAACTGAAATTTATCGTCTCATCTTCTTGGTCATTGCTCCATATAGGCAGCTGGCACATGGATAACCTACAGTATTGGGTTCTGGAGAAGGAGCCAGCCTTAGGCCTCTGTCTCAAACTACTAACCCAAGACCAGAGTTCTATTTGGCATATTCAGATAAATCCACATTAACAATAAAATGGTGCTTTCTCTCCCTTTTGCTGTGGATCCTCATGCATATATCTTACTAAGTAAAAAGGAGAGCTGATCCAAGACAGGACTCAGAATCCTTAGTGCTTTATAATCCCAAAGCTCCAACAAAAACTTCTAAAAGTTTAAGATAAGCAACATTTCCACCTCCTTCCCAATGTCCATATTTAAAGTTAACAGGCTTTTTATAAATCGTCATTTCCCAATGTCTTCCATCCTGCCTCCCCAAGAAATCTTACCTTTAGCATATTAACCAAATGCGCTATTAAAAAGAAAAAACAAAGTACTTAACAGAATTATTCTGTGAAAGAGGAAGGAAAGAAACCTTTCATTAATGGGAATGCAGTGGCTTAAATCTTATTAGAGAATCTCACTTTAAACTCAATTACTTCACAATTACGTTGGGCCACCCGACACTTGAGCAGAGAAGCATTAACATCTCAGTGGAGAAGAATCTTTACAGGAACTGAAATATCCCTTACTGTAAACTATCCAGTCTTACTAATTAAAAACTATCTCTAGTTTAACTGCTTCATGAAAATGTCAGACAGTAAAAGTTAATGTTCAAAAGACACATACCAACAAGCCAATGCAGAACAGGAAATGAAAGACTAAACAGAACAACACTTTTGACATCTAGGAATATCTATTAATTGGAACTCTCTGGTGCATGTCAAAATTCCTACTCTTTAAAATGATTTTATTTTCTTAAGACTATTTTACTTTATGTTAGAAACATCAAAACCATATATCAAATGACAACTTGAATTTCTGAAAGCTTCAAACCCCTTTCCCCCCCAATTAAAATGGAGAGTAGAAAATCATCTAATAAACACTCATTTTATAACTAGAAAACTGAAACAGAGAGAGGCCGAGTCTGGTGAGGGACATCAGGATTTTAGACTCCTATTCTTGTGCTTATTCCACTCTGGAAATTTTACCATGCTGGCTAGTCAGAGCTTATCTGGCCCAACAGTAGAAACTACAAATGTGATGACATGAGAATTGAACGGAATTAAAGGCTGAATGACTAAGATTCATTCTACCCTCCAGAGAAAGTAGAGCCAGATAATAATTGGAGATGGTAACTCAAGATTAATTGTTTTTTCTTTCCTAAGTTTTTTTTCCCCATAGCCTTGCCATTTCTGGATCAATGACATTTATTTCCTCTGGGGGAAAGATAACACTTAGAATAAGAGGTCATTCCACAACATTGAATATAAAATTAGATTTCTGTTAATATCTGCAGTAAGACAAGTCTTGAAAGCTATGTGGTTCAACTGCAAGAGCTGGGTAGTTAAAGGCAGAAAAGTTTTTAACACATTTACAAAACTTTCCTGTAACTACATAAAACTGAGAACAGGATCCTTCTATCAGCAATAGAAAAGAAAGATGCAAAATATAAAGTAAGGACAGAGTCTCAGACACAGGGAAGACAAAAAAAAAAAGGAAGCCTTCCTTGGGCCAAGGCAGAATTTATAGGGGATCAGAGGAGATAGACCAGATTTTAGACCCAACAATACAGGGTGTGCTCCCTTCCTTCTCCCAGAGATGGAAATAGGCTGGGGAAGAAGGGTCTTAGGGAGTGAAAGGAAACCAAAGAAGGTTTTAAAGCCTCAGAGCAGAGGGTATTTGTGACCAGCTTCCTGTCTGGATCTCCACAGAAAGACTGTCTCACAGTGTCCTTTGAGCAACATGGGAGAACAAGACCAACAGCTCTGGAGCACAAGAACGGGCCCACGGCACACTGAGACAGCGAATACACCTACAAGACTATCTTGCTTTGTAAGTGGTAGGGGGATGCACAAGTGCTAAAAGGGCCAGGGGACAATTTTTTTTTCAGAAATATATGCTATATTACATTAGACTTTTCAAATCATGATTGAGAAATTCACATTGGATATAAATTCTCCTGCAATCCTAGTAGGAAAAAACGTCTATACCAGCAGCAATTATATTCCAAATTTTAAAGACTAAGTCAGCAAGGATTACAAAAGAATTATTTCTTCCCAATATGTACATACAAATGCCCAAAAAGAATGCAACATATAAAACACATATTTCTAGTGGCTTATGTAATATTTATCCTCAAATTATCAAATTTAAAATCTTATCCCCGCACTCAATGTCTCTTTAGTTACTTGAATCCTCACAATGCTTTCTCAGCTTTTCAGAAGCTGCTCCTTCTAAGCCTGAGGAAGATATATGCAACTTTTCATTTCATCAATTACGTCTATCCTCACACTTGAGCAAACATTGTTCAGGAGAACCATTACCCAGATTCCCTTCATTACAAATGGGTGTCCCTTTTGATCGCCAGCACCATTTGGAATAATTAACTATCAAATATATTGCTTTCTGAATGCAGTTTACTGAATTAATGGAAACTTGTGTATGTAATATACTTGACAAAAATTTCTTTCACTTTGGAAAGCTAAGGTCATTTTTAAGCCGTGAATGTTTAAAAATAAAACAAATGACTCACAAATCTTGTTACCATTTTGGGGATTCATTTACATTGACTAAGGCAAAGTCACCTTTCCAGTTAAACAATACACACATAAAATATATAAGGAATTTTTAAAAAGACTAAACATACTATTTCAGCTAATAGCCCTATTATTCTGGAATTGTTCCCGAGGAAAAAGAAATTTTAAAAATTCATTGTAAAACAATTCAAACACTACAGAAGTACATCACAAAGTGAAGGTTCCATTACCTTACTACCTGTTACTACAAATATTCCCCAAAGAAAGCTACTGGAAACAAAAGCTACTGCTTCTGTCTTCTAAATGTGTATCAGTGTGTATGTAAACACAAACAGATGTATACACAAACAGATGTATACACAGTTTAGGGATTTTTTTTTCCTTTTTAACCAAATGAGCTTTTACCATATACATTGCTTTACATTTTACTTGTTTCACAAAGCAATAAACCCTGGATATTTTTCTATGTTCATATGTAATGGGTTAACCACATACTTTTAGCAGTTCCATAGTACAGTCATGTACTGCTTAATGATGGGGATACATTCTGAGAAACGTCTCGTGAGGCAATTTTGCCGTTGTGTGAACATCACAGAGTATATGTACGCAAACCTAGATGGAAGAGCTTACAACACATACAGGCTTTATGGTACTAATCTTATGGGATCGCCATCGTATCTGTGGGCCATCCTTGACTGAAATGTTGTTATGCGGGACATGACTGTATATCACCTCAGTACCATAATTTAACGATATACTTTAATTATTTTCCTTATTGATGAGTACTTAAGTTGTTTCTAAACTTTCACTATCAAAAATATTATTACAGTGAACATCCTTACACATATTTTTTCTTATGCATATAAGCTTAGTTGTGTCTACTTTTTACTGTGTCTGAGTGATAATCATTCCCTTATGTGAAAAGAAAATGATCAATTTACCACCATTAGCAGAGTTCCCATTCTACTGAGCCGAGATACAATGGGTTTTTTGATGTTTCTTAAAGTTTATTTTGGTAATTTATGGAAAGTTAAACTAAAGTGAACTCTTATTTTATAGATATGTAACTGAGGACCAGAGAACTGACCTCTCCAAGGCCATAACACTGCCTAGTGGTAGACTAAAGACTGGAAATCATCTTCTGGAGTCTAGGGCATTCTCACCGCACCATACTCCATCTCCTAGAGGAGGACACTCAGGGCCAAGAGCCCTACTAGAGCAGTGATAACAATTGGACCTGCACTAGTTGTCAGTACGGAGATCTCCCCTAGCTCCTTTGTCACTGTAGAGACAATCTTCAATTGTTTCATTCATTTATTCATTCATTCATTCCCTCACTCAGAAGGCACTGAGGCTATCCACAGAAGGACATGGAAAAGTAAAACATAGTCCTCGTCCTTAAAGAATTTCAATTGAAATTGGAGCCATCAGATGTGCAGAGATAAATTACACAATAATACAATCATTTATATAAGGTGAAAAGTTTTAGAGAAGTCAAGCACCTTTTGATATACATCCAGTAAGAAATCCAGTAAAAGAGTTACTAAAAAATTAGTACATTTTTCAATGACTAAAAGAAATGAGGTCAGTCAAGAAAAAAGATGAAGGTTCAGAGAAGCAAAAAACAATAACGTCTGGCCAGATTGATCAGGGAAGTCTACATAGTCAGGGGTTTTAAGTGTGGGCCTTGAAAGATGAGTAGGGGACAGGATTAGAATGCATTCATTTCCTCTCAGCCCCACAGAGAGTCACTTTCTAGATCTAAATGTATGAACTTATATACATATACACACACTAAATAATAAAATACAGTTCTGAACAACTTTTCTATAGACTGTAGAAGAAATGTTGAGTAAAAAACAAACCCCAAAAGCAAAAGCTTCAGTCATTTCCAGCCTTATTCTGCGCAAGGCAGTTGAAGAACAGGAGGGTTTATTTCAAGAATTATCATCACACATGAACTCCTAGTGTATCTCTGAGATCCCAGACATACCAATCCTCACGGGGAAACAGAACAATAATGATGGAATTTGGAGAGAGGAGAGATTTGACTTCTACTGCCATCCATGTTTTTAAGCAATGGATTTTGATAGTTTATTTAAATATATCCATTTATTTATTAATACATAGTTGAGTCAAAAACTACTGTGTTTAACACTAATATGTTTCAAACAAACTTTGCTGTGTACTAGAAAGAAAGGGGCTAGAGTCCTTTATACCTCCCATTAGAGAGGAGAGAGGCAGAGAATCTAGAAAGAATTTGCCATCAGCATCAATGTTTCTAGGCTCATAGCAGACCACCTCTTAGCCTTGTAACACCAACCACCACCCTATCTGGCAGGCCAGCAGTGCCACCATCTACACTCCTATGCCTTAGGCTAACAGGCATTTCAAGAGTGCTGATTCTCTCTCTGTTCCAACCATTCCTTCTGCAGGATTAGCCTTCTCCTTCTTTCCTGCTTTCAAAAAGCATATTCATCCTTGAAAACAACTCAGATGTTTACATGAAGCTTTTCCAAACAGCCCAGGTCTCAAACCTCATCTCCTGCCATTCTCCCCCTCACATAATATGCTCCAGCTACACTGAACTTCTGATGGATGTCAGATTACAGATTCCTTCCAATCGGAGGAACTTTGAACACGCTCTTTCCTAAACCTGGAGATCTCCTCCCTCGATTCCTTGCCTGGCACATTCCTACTTCTCCTTTGAATCTCTATTTAAATGTCATGACCTCAGAGGTCTTCCATGACCACCCTCTCCAACCTAGCACCCATCAACATGCCTTGCTCATTACTTTTATAGTACATTCAAAAACTATGGTTATTTTTCTTAGTCTACCAATTTATTTTCCATCTTCTCCATTTGAAAATATACTACCTGAAAGCAGGAACTTTATCTGTCTTGCTCAGCCTGTATCCCAGGAGCTAGGATAGTACCTTTCATAGGAGCGGTATCCAACATGATTTGTTGCTTGGCCAACCGGCTGGCCAGCTGGGCTGCAGGATTTGCCATGAGTGATTCAATAACCAAAACCAGAGTCTTTGCTTGCTGATGGTAGATAACTGCAATCCTAGGCATGGTATTAAGAAGTAGCTAGCCTTGAGGGAGTATGATTTGTATATCTAATTTCACTCGCTGACAGAAAAAAAGCCACAGGAGCACTACGACTTAAGCATTTAATACAATAGGGATTACAGAGCTCGAGGAGAAACAGTCCTTAAGCACAAAGCTGCTGCGCCGGGAGATAAGAAGGCCCTCTTCTGCAGAGGAATATTGATTTACAGAACAGATGTGGAAACCAGTGCCAAGAGGTACGGAGGGTATTCCTGTCCTGTTTCCTTCAACTCACGGTTAATGCATGAGTATTTTCTATAACTCAGAATTTTATCAGAAAAAATAAAAATCTATAAATTAAACTTTAAAAAAGGTTCAACCATTAAAAATCTGCTTATATAAAAAATGATGAATAACATTCTGGATTATTATTTAAAAATCTTATATTAAGTAGGCAGTAAGTTGTAGGGAGCTGTCTCCATAAGGCACATAAAAAAGAAAATATTTCCCAATTATCAACAAATAACCCAGATATGTTAAATGATGGTTCTATTGGCAAAGATTTAAGTCTACTATATTTAGCCCTCAAATTTTTTACCTATTAAATGATAAAATGATCACTATAGATCCTACTTTACAATACTATACTTAACAAACATTCCCACCTTTTTTTGTTGTTACAAGTTGCAAAGCATTGTGATCATTATGTGTTGTCCTTTCAGCTAAAATAGGTTAGCTAAAAACAAACATTTATATAACATTTTATGCTTTACAAAGCACAGCTTCCAGTTAGAACACCAAGTTCTGGATTATTAATGATGAAAAAAACGATGAGGAAAAAAAGAACCTTCATCACTACATAATACCGTTCCTTACATTGCCATTTCTTTAAAAGAAAATTGTGTTTGCAGTTCATGCTCAATCTATGGCATGTGAAATGCAATGTTCGCAAAAATCAATTCAAAAAATTCCTAAAGAAAATATGTACGGCTAATTTTAATTAGCATACAAATAACAAATGCTGGAAAAGTACTGGGTCATCATTTAAAAATACATAAAAACAGACACAAAGAGAAAGAACATATTGCTGATGAGTACTGGCCTATGCTTATCAACTTGAACAGCTATTGTACATAATATTTTAATTTGATCATACTGAAAATTGCAATGTGATTATTCTAAAAACATAAGTAGATAATGGACATGTTAATGTTTGGGTTTTTTTTTAAACTATACCACCACCACCAGGCACAACTTTAAAATAATGTCTAATACAAGATGAGAAAATTTGAAAATCTGGTACGATAGAAAAAAATGGTAATTGTAAAATAAAACATGCTGAAGTATGGAGCTGCACCAGGGGTCAACAACACTGTGTCTATTATTCAGCTGAAACACAGAACTTGCCTTTAGATACCATTTTAATGTTAAATCAAGAACTGTCAATCAGGACCATTTGTTTGTAATCCCTCATCAGAAACCATTGCTTCAGTCTGCACATTCATAGGAAAGAATGCAGAAAGCGTATCTGCAACCACTTAACCTTCATCAACCGACATTGATGCATGCTCATTAACATTTTTTCATCCCACTTTCGAGCATGACACAGCTCATACTGGAATAATAACTTGCTGATAATTGTTCAAGACAACAGCTGGACAGGCAGAGTGCAGAGGTGAATGCTCTCACAGATTATGGGGTACAGTAATGCATTACAATTAGTATAAAGAATCATATGCTCATGTTCAATAGTTTTCAAAAAAGTTAAGGAAATGTCATTAACAAAAACAGCAGTCTCATCTGACTTTAACTCTGCATGGCCCACTGCCCAATTCTTTTAACACTTTTCTATTTTGAAATAAACCAATGACAACCATTGACCCTGGTTTACTGTACCATTTCACAAATGGAAGCAATAATTTTGATATAGTACAGACATAATCTGAACTTATGATCTAATTTAAAGACTATAAAAAAGGAGCGAGTTTCACATCTTTCTCATGATAATTTTTTTGTACTAAATCTCTTAAGATCATTATTTACTACTCAAAAAAGTGGCACTAAATACTATGCTCTAAAAATGTGAATTCATAGAAATAAATTAATATCACTGAAGAAACCTAGAATGATATCAATAAAAAAGGAATCCTATTGGTGGTTACCATAGGGGAAGAGGGGAGGAGGGAGGGCAAAAGGGGGGATTAAGCTCACGTGAGGGGATGCACTATAGTTAGTTTTCGGGTGGTGAACATGATGTAGTCTACACAGAATTAGAAATATATTATGATGTACATCCAAAAATAAACAAATGGGGAAAAACAAAAGGAATCCTAGATATGGAAGGGAACTTACAGAATATCCAGTCCAATGTCCCATTCATAAAGCTTCGACAGCTACTCCTTCTTTATCATAATGCAATACAAATAAAATATAATGATGATAATAGTTGCCATTTATGAAGTAATGTGAATCAGGTATTGTACTAGGCATTCAACAGACATTGTTTCTTAATAATCCTGTAATTAGCTATTAACCCTCTTTTTCAGATGAGAAAATTGAAGTTAATCTAAAAAAGATTGAAAACTCATCCAAAGTCAGAAAATCATAAAGATGGGATTCCAAGCAGGACGTCTGATTCCAAAGCTGAAACTTTTCATTGTCAATTTCTATGTTAGAATCTTGCTTCTATTTCCATTATTTCATTCCAACATTCTGGCTGCACAATTATTTGACTCTCTAGAATTAGACCTATTCCTGCAAGGTCTTTATTCCAAGATATAGCACTTAAAATTCCACATTTTTCCACTATTCTCATGTCCAAGAAGCCTGCTCTTAACATTCCTAAAATATCTAGTCCCTGTACTTCTAGCTAGTTTCTCTTTGACACCCCCGTACCTTTATTTCTCCCACCACTCGGTTTAGATTTCCTGATCAAACTTGTTAGGGTAGTTCCTACTATACCCTTTCTCCATCTTGCTTATTTGACATTTAGTCGCAAATGCCTGGGAAGTGGACCATCAAATATAAGCAAATACAAAGGTCCGTTTCTCCAGTCCTACATCCTATTAGTGACCACTGTTGAAGGAAATCCCAGAACCCACATTGGGATCCACTATGATTTAATAATAATACGAAATAAAACCTCAATAATATAACCCATGGGTCAGCAAACTATAGCTCCATGGGCCAAGACTGATCTGCCACCTGTTTTTATAAACAAAGTATTACTGCAACACAGCCATGACCATTCCTTTACGTAGAATCTGTGGCTAGCTTTGCACTACAACAGCACAGCTAAGCAGCTGTGACAGAGGCCATACGGCCCACAAAGACTAAAATATTTACTATTTGTTCTTTTACAGAAAAGCTTTGCCAGCCTATGGTATAACCTATAGTGGCGATCCATAACAGCATCTTAAGTCAACTGGATCAAAATAAAACCCCTTTATCTTCAGCCTAAAATCGACAGACGGCAGCCTAATTCAGCCTAGAAACCTAAATCATCCTGTGACTGCATTTCTTTCCAAAGTCCACCAGCTAATGATTATCTAAACCTGGCTGATTATACTTCCACAAATCTCTCTCATAACTATTGTACTTCCACAGAAGTAACCTAGATTCAGGACTTCATCACCAATCCCCAGGGTAATTCAAGTAATCTCTTAACAGATATTCCAGCCCCTGGACTTTCTACTGCAACACAGAACTGCCTGATACTGAATTTTCATCCTAAAGTACAGACTATATCATATTATGTCCGTATTCAAAACATTTCAACATTCGTGAGAGAATATACAGATCTTCCTCGGTTTACAACGGGTTACATCCCGAAAAATCCATCATAAATTGAAAATACCATAAGCCAAAAATGCATTTAATACACCTAGCCTACTGAACATCATAGCTTAGCCTAGCCTACCTTGAACGTGCTCAGAACACTTACATTAGCCTACAGTCGGGCAAAATCAGCTAACACAAAGTCTATTTTATAATAAAGTGTTGAATATCTCATGTAATTTACTGAATACTGTACTGAAAGTGAAAAAAGAATGGTTGTATGGAGACAGAATGGTCGTAAGTGTACCAGCTCTTTACCCCCTGTGATTGTGTGGCTGACCAGGAGCTGCAGCTCCCTGCCACTTCCTAGCATCATGAGAGAGGATCATACTGCTTATCAATAGCCCAAAATTCAAAATTTGAAGTGCAGTTTCTACTGAAAGTGTATCGCTCTCACACCACTGTAAAGTCGAAAAATCCTAAGTCGAATCATTGTTAAGTTGGGGGCCATCTGTCCTTTAACATATTTAATATTTTAAATTATTTATATAAGTGACAGAACAAAATTTCAATCCTCAATTTTGCATACGAAGACTTCCATAATATGAACACCACTCTTCTGAGGTTCACCTTCCAGCAATACTGCTCCATCTATCTCCTCATCCCCATAGAAAGTGAAATACACTCCTCTGTTACTCTTTACCTCCCAAGCCTACATATTTCCCCCAAACACCCCATTTACATGTTCAAACTCTTGGTTCCCTCTCCCTGTGTGTTCATTCACTCATCCACCAAGCATGCTTATTAAGCAGCAATTCGCATCAGACGCTGGCCTGAGTGAAGGTAATACAGTGGAGAGAAGACATAGTTCTGCCCATGGAAAGACTACAATCTAACAGGAAAAGAGAACACTAAATGAACACACAAATAAGAGTTTTAGTCGAATCACAAATCAGTGCTATGAATGAAAATAAAGAGCAATGTCGGATTGAATTACAAAGAGATCTACCCTAATCTGGGAAGTCACAGAAAACATTTCTCTAAGAGAGAGAGAAAGACATGAAGTGTGTACAGGATCAGCAAGGTGAAGCTACCTCCTTCATGAGGTCTTTTCTAATTACCCCAGTTTAACCAACAGACTTCTAAATATGCCTAATAGTTGTTATATGACTATGCCCAATACTCTATGGTCATTCAAGATATTATAAAAGGTACTTAACAGCACAGAAAGCACATATGAAAACAAGAAATTATACTGCATATGTAAATTTTGAAAGGATAAAAGGAAATACAGCCAAACCCTACAAAGAATTTAAGTAGGGTAGTAGAGTTTAGGGTGGTATTTTTCTTTCA
Source organism: Equus quagga (assembly GCF_021613505.1). Lineage (NCBI taxonomy): Eukaryota > Metazoa > Chordata > Mammalia > Perissodactyla > Equidae > Equus > Equus quagga. Next base: position 47,057,685 of record NC_060272.1, on the reverse strand, counting down.
TCCATTTCTAAATTTTCTGTAATGTAATTATTTTATAATGAATAATTTATAGCAGTTTAAATAGTTAAGTGAACTATCTTTATATAATAAAAAGCATAAGTAATATTTTATATCTACTTCACTAACACACATATACTTTATAGTTATAATACAGAATAACCCATAACACATTTATCTTTCACGTAAAATTGCAAGCTTCCCAGTCATAACACCTTTGAATCCTATACCACCATCCACTCAATAAATTTGTTATAATTAAATATTATTTGTATCCCAAGATTTCTCTATTTGACTAAAACCTTTATTAGCTCTATAAGAAGAGAAGTTAACAAACTTGATTTTCTTTGTTATGCCCAAAGCTTTATAAAAGGATAGTTCAGTAAATTTTGAATTTTTTGAAAGCCTAAAATCAATACCTGTCAAAAAAGAAAAAAGTGTTGGCAAGGATATGGAGAAACTGAAACCCTCATACATTGCTGGTGAGAACATAAAATAATTCAGCTGCTATGGAAAACAGTTTGGCAGTTTCGCAAAAAGCTAAACATAGAATTACCATATGATACAGCAATTCCACTACCAAGTCCACACCCTAAAGAATTAAAAACTGTCACTCAAACACACATAAACACACATGTTCAGAGTAGCATTATTCACAATAGCCAAAAGGAGGAAACAGCCCAAAGTGTCCATCAGAGAAAGAGCGGATAAACAAATCATGGTATAATATGTACTATGGAATACTATTTAGCCATTAAAAGGAATATAGCACTGATACATGTTACAGTGTGGATGATCCTCAAAAATATTATGCGAAGTGAAAGAAGCCAGATACAAAAGGTCACATATTACATGATTCCATTTATATGAAACATCCAGAATAAATAAATTCACAGAGACAGAAAATAGATTGGTGGTTGCCAAGGCTCAAGGGAAGGGACAATAGGGAGAAACTGCTTAATGGGTATGGAGTCTTACTTTGGACTGATGGAAATGTCCTGGAACTAGATAGAGGTGGTGGTTCCACAACATTGTGACTGTTCTAAATGCCACTAAATTATTCCTTTAAAATAGTTAATTTTATGTGACGTGAATTTCACCTCAATTAACAACAACAACAAAATCAACACCCAAAACAGGAGCAAATTTTCAGGGAAAAAAAACATAAAATGTGTTACAATTTGTTTGCTAACAGTTATCGCCACTTTGCAGACATGAAATCAAGATCCATTCAACAGTAACACAGAATTTTCCTAAACGCCTTCCTCCTTCTTACATAGATTCTTGATGCTGAAACAGGCAAGGAGGGTGAATCATTTTGGCATCTAGACCCTGAACCTGTCCCACTCTCAACCACCTTCATTATTCTGAATTTTTTTTACCTAACTTACAGAAGAGACTGTTATTCACTCAGAGCTAAAGTCATCAATGGCAGAGTTAATCGGAATCTAGATCATTTAAATAATTCTACTCTCCTTCCAAAATTCCTATTTGCTTAAAGTGAAAAAGGACGGTTTGCTTGAGGAGGTTGAAATTATTATATTTCTGCTTTTAAAGGAATACAAAAATCATTTGATTTGTTTTCACACAAACATTAATTTCATGCCCACTATGTGTCAGGCATTCTTCTAGATTGCTTGGAACATCAGTAAATGAACAAAGATCCCTCTCATACAGGAGCTTAAATTGCAATGAGGGCAGAGAGAGAAAAAAGACAAACACATACCTAGTAAATAAGTAATAAACAATATGGTAGAAAGTATAAATGACATTAAAAAAAAACAAACAAGGTAGAGAGAATTGGGATGGGAGCTAGGGGGATAGTGTATGGAAAAAACATGGCAGCACTAAATTGGGAGGTAAATGCAGTGGCCTCATTGAGAAGGCGACATTTGAATCAAGATTTGGAGGCGGTAAGGGCCTTAATCAAGCAGATATCTGGAATATGAATGTTCCAGGCAGGAAAGAGCCCAAGGAAGGAGTATACCTGGCATATTTGAGGTGCATTATGGAGGCTCTCCAGTGTGGCTGAAGTGAAAGATCAGAGGGGAAGGTAGTAGAAGATGAAGTTTGAAAGCTGAGAAACAGGAGAGAGAAGAGTTTCCAAAGGCGGTGGCATTCTCCCAGTACAAAGAGAAAGGGCTTGGCCATGAGAAGGCAGAGAGTCAATTGCAAGGAAGATGGAGGCCACGGGCAGAATCCAGGCAATCTCTCCAAGACACGTGTCAATAAGGCAACAGCAGCTTCCATGGGGAAGTTCCCTAGGAGATAAAGAATGGGTAGGAAGAGTAAATTAAAATTTTCATAGAAAGTGTTAAAGACAAGGGAAAAGCAGTGAAATGCATGGCTGAATTTAGTGAAAAGTAGACCAAAGGTACTGGAGTATGGTGTGTAGAGCAGAAAAATCGCAGGAAGAATAAAGCTAGAATAAGAAGTTGGACCTAACTGCAGGAGGCTAGGAATGCCAGAGAAGTCCTTTTTCTTTTCAAACCTTTAGAATGTGTGCACACATGGGATGTGATAAATGTGATATTTGTTAGGGAGGCTAAATCTGAGAACAGCTTGCATTACTATCTTAAAAAGAGAAAGAGTATGAGAAAACAGTATGGGAGCTATTTAAGAAAAACGGTTTGGAAAAAAAAAGAAAAATGAAATGGCTATCACAGCTCCTCAAGTTTAAAGGATAAAAATAGAAGGTGTCCATTTTGCTACACCGGTAGTCAGGGTAGCTGATCACAAGGTCATTTCCATATCAATGTATATGGACTTCCGCTGACACCCCCTCTAATATGCTCTCATGTCTTTCCCTCTCTCCATGTCCCAACAGGAGAGAGAGAAAGAAGACAAGGTATGAAGTCGGGAAGAGGTGGATTTTTGCCTTTCTAATGGTGTAACCTTGAGGGCCACATTTTTAACCACTCTGAGCCTCAGCCTCTTCACAGTAAAATGGGACAAAGGCCTAAATCTTATGACGTAAGGACTGGACACAGTTACCGGGGCTGAGTTACTCATTTTCGCCTTTACTGTGATTTCTATTTTTTTCCCCCCAACAGCTGCTCTGGCCTTCTTACAACCCCTAACAAAAACAAGAATAATGAGAAGCTTTGATTTATTGAGGTGGTAGGTTATGCTTATTCATCACGAACAAATTCACAAAAAGAGCTTTTCCAATAAAGTACACCTCAGAGATACAAAAGTGGGCATGGGATGATCAAGTCATTTGCCTACTCTGCACTCAACAATCTTGCTGGGTAAAAAAAAATCAAACAGCCATCCAGTGATTACTCAATTTCGGATTTATCTGGTTTATGGAACAATATTCTTTCATATACACATATACGTGTGTGTATATATACCTACGTACATAAATATACACATATATATAGTAATCCTATTATAAAAGTCTTGTCACCACACTAAAGCTGACACAAACTGCTGTTTTTCTTACTGCTGGTATTGAAAACACAGCTCAATCTGTGAGAGCATGTAATGGAAATACAAATGATCGGCCAATTTAAAAAGCTCATATTCACTTTTATACAGATATGTAAGATTTTAAAGGAAGTAAAATAAAACTGGGAAAATTGAAAAAAAACACTTTTCAGAAAAAGGATAATTTTAAAATAGCAAAATATACACACTCCAAAGACTGATGTCCCTTGTTTTAAAAACAAAATTATCCCATTGGCTGTTTCAACTCTTCTGGGTCGAATCTAACGCTACGGGAGCAGAAAGCCAGACTGTCCCACTGTGACCTGTGAAGTGCTGAAAAATAATTGGTTCTCTAATTGAAAAAGAAAAGAAGATTAAAGAAGGAAGAAGAGCTTTGCTTCACGAAGAACGAGTCTAAGGCAATATGATGACAGAAGTGTAGACTGGCAAATGACTAAGAGCCAACAATTAAATGAAAATAAATTGCTTATTTTGTGTGAAATATGGTAGCATTAGATGTTTTGATAAATGCTATTTCCTTCAGTGATGAAGTTTTTCCAATTAAGCTTTCTATATATTGTATTTTACATTATCCAGTGAAATATGCAATTACAATAACATATGTTTTCCAGGTTGTAACAAAATTACATATTCACATCCATTTATAGATGTTTATTGGGTCTGAGGAATATTTGGACCAGGAAAAGGTCCCTGTTCCCAAAGTCCCTATCACATAAAAATAATTATTCAGATAAAAATATGTTGTGAAACATCATAAAACAAGAGTAACAATCTGTATTTTAAAATACAACTAAACTTTAAGGTGAGGAAATTATTGTCTTTAAACATCAATGTAGAGACAGTTATCTTTCAAAAGTTAGTAACATATAAAACGTCTTTTTCTAAATTAGAACCAGTCTCTCTTTCTTCCTTAAAATACAAAGGAGCAAGTGAGAGTGAAGAACCAATTTGTTTTTAAATGCCAAAGGTTCTTTACTGTATATTTTCAGAGGGTATTTCTGGTTTGGAAAAAACATGAAGTAAAAAATAAATAACTTCCCAGAAAAAAATGACATTAATAGTATAACATTGCAAACTGGGAAATATACAATAGACTGTGATACCTGTTGCACATTAATTAAATGTGGTAGATTTGAATGAAGAAGGGGAAAAAAAATCTTTCCTGGCACTTAGAAAGACATTTTATAGGGATTTTTCCTAAAACTCCAGAAAGGCTCTTAGCTGTGATAACAAAAACATATGTTAATGTGATTAGTAAAGATCCAAAGCTCAATAAACATTTAGTGAACAGAACAAATGATTTAAAAAGTTAAGTCAAAATGCCACAGGACCCTAAAATGGCATTCCTGCAAAGGGACTGCAGGGCTGAAGGAAACTGACTTAGTTTTAATGAGTGGAATTAACAGGGCCAAGCACCTTGTGAAATGTCGCAATTTTATGGCATCCCATTGTCCCACCCCTTCCATCCTCCTCTGCCACAGCTGTCCCTGTCGTATCCCTGGAACCTGTGACTATGTTACCTTGCAAGGAAAAAGGAACTTGGCAGATATGACTGAGGTTAAAGACCCCAAAAGTGGGAGATTAGCCCAGATTATCCAGGTGGGCCCAATTTAATCACGTGTCTTGAAAAGACTCTTTCCTGCTTAGGTCGGAGTCTGAGAAAGATGTAATCAAGGAAGCCAGGTGATAGAGAGGGACTGTAAGGACTCACCTCGCTGCTACTGACTGAAGATTGGAGGAAAGGGGCCACTGAAGATGAGGAATGTGGGCGGCCTCTAGAAGCTAGAAAAGGCAAGAAACAAGACTCTCCCCTACAGCCTCCAGAACAGAGCCTCCCTAGAGCTGTCCAGTAGCCCTGCTGACACTTGACTGTAGCCCAGGGAGACCCACACTGGACTTCTAATGTCTAGAACTCTACGACAATAAATGTGTGTTGTTTAAGCTGCTAAATTTGCAGAAACTTGTTATAGAAGCAAAAGAAAACTAACACAAAGCCCCATTTGTGAGCATCATCATTCCTCCCACCTTTGCTAGCTAAGCTATGCTGAAACTGGAGGGAAAGCAAAGAAAACAGACAAGCTAACCTAGAGTCCTCACGTCACTGGGATGTTGAATTTACCAACTCCAGAACCACCAAGCACCAGACTTCTTGTTTAAATCATTTCTTTTTTTTTTTTCCCTAAAGAAGATTCGCCCTGAGCTAACATTCATGCCAATCTTCCTCTATTTTTTAGTATGTGGGCTGCCAGCACAGCACGGCCGCTAACAGAGGGGTGTAGGTCCACACCCAGGAACCAAACTTGGGCCACTGAAGCAGAGTGTACCGAGCTTAACCACTAGGCCACCGGGGCTGGCCCTTGTCTAAGTCAGTTTTAACTGGATACTGTTTCCTGCAGGCAAACATCCTCACAAATTCCAAAGTCTTCCAATCTTGGATTTGGGAGCTATAAGTCATTCTGAGATAAATACTTTCTACTTCAAGAGTTTTACCCCTTTATCTATTACATAACAAGCTATTATAGAAGTAGAAATATCAATACTCATTTTCAATTAAGCTGTAAACCAACGACATCTCTTCACGTATTTCCTTAATTTGTCACCAGTCTGGGAAGCAAGAATTAGGCTAAACCATATGAAGTTCTTAACACATCAAAACAGTAGAATTTCAACAATTGTATACGACTCACCTAAATAATTCCTTTAGCTTAAATCACAAAGCTGGAGGAGAAAAAAAGAAGCAATCTATTCTTGAAAAATTATCACTCCTCTGAGCCTTCTGCTAGCACTCTATGAAACTAAGAAAATTAACAGTTATCATCCTTCCTGCAAACCCTGGGGAGAATTGAGGCCATAAGCTCTCTGTGGCGCTCTTATTTGCCTATCAACTGAAGGTTCCCCACGCCTTAACGCATCCCAGTTCCATAATTATATTAAGCCATCCATACCATCCTCACTAATCTTGGAAGCTGTAAATAACTGTCAAAAATAATAATGAATTATTAACAAAAACCACTGAGGTTTCATAAAGAACTAAATGAGCTTTTCAAGATCACTCTCAAGTCATCAGCTCAATGCTCTCAAACTGAATCACGCCAAGAAAAGCAAGGTTAAAATCTTCAGTTTTTATTCATACATTACATCAATGACATAAACTGAAAGAAAGAGTCATGGAGAAACTCAGAAATAGTGAAACAAATGAGGGGGGGTGGAAACCAGGTCTTTATATTTATTCCTTATTCAACAAATTCCTCTCTCTAGGAACTTAAAGCATTTGACAGTTAAGTCATAAACTAATATGAAAGAAAAAAGATGTACAGAATAATCTTCTACTACTATTTTCTAAAGTTAATCATACAGACCAGTGTTACAGAAGTCTTCATAAGTGACTTGTAATAGGCCAGTGAACATAGCAGTTTCATGGTCTAGAAGGCTTCGTTTGGAAGTGGGGCCAGAGCTGGAGGGAGGAAATTTGACCTGCTGCTATTGTGGAAGATTCAAGGATGATACACAAAACTTGACAAGTGAGAATGAGTGTGCATTCTCAAAATTTCAGTTCAGCTAATATTTCCTGGGAAACTACGATGAACTGGGCACTGCAAAAGATGCTTTAAAATATTCATTATATAATCCTCACAATAACCTTGTGAGATGGGTAGCATTGCCCCCATTTTAGAGGAAAAACAACTACAGTGGTAAAAGCCAGGGTCGCACACTTGTAGGGTGGACTCCACGGTCCCTCACTGCTCCCGTGCACTCCACAGCATGGTGTTAGTATTTACAGCTCAAATACTTACAGAAGTGAATAGAGGTACCAAATGATGAAAGATGGTCTTAATAAAAAGCGGCAAGTTTTTAAAGCCTTTAATATAAATTGTGGGATCAGGGTGAACTGCTGTGGGGCAGTGGCAAGGGGGCAGGAGATGAGAGGAAAATTATTTTAAATCAAAGAAGAGCACTTTAAATAAAACATAATAGGATTCCTTTTAATCAGAGAAGCAGCGTGGCAAAGCAGAAGGAGCAATGGCTGCAGACTCAGATCTGTATTCCATTCAGAGTGACGGCTCCTTCTAGCTGAATTTCACTTGAAGAGTAACTTTTTCTTACATATAAAATGTATGTAATATGTGCCTTGATTCTTTCATAGGATTGTTTTGGAGAGCAAGTAAAATCATATAAATGAACTAAACTACTAAAAAAAAAAGGCATACATTATTAATACGGTTGTTTTATTATTGTCTAATTAAGGAGTGAGTTTTACATTTTTCCAGATTTGATATATGCTTTTATTAACAAATGCATTACCACAGTGTGTTAAAGTGTATTCAAAAATGGATGGCCTGCTATTGAAACCACTGTAAAATATTATCCTAAGTTGGATGAACTATCTTATTACAAATAACATACTGGCCTCTTGAATTAAAATAAAAAACACCTTTGTGAAAAGGCTGCAGTTGAGGCCAGGCAGACCTCTGACCTCCACCCACTCCCACTACAAATCAGAAAGACTACAGCAGGGTTCCTAACCTTTTTTCCCTTGGACCCCACTGACTGTTATAGAACTGAACTCCTTCTCAGGATAATTTTTAAATGCACAAAATACATAGGACTTCAAAGAAAGCAAATTATACTCAAATGCAGCTATCAAAATGCATTCAACACCAGTTTATGAAATAGTAACTAACATAAATGCATAGCAGCCATGGAGATGTCCTGCTCAGATCTCCCGTTAGGAAAGAACTTTCCACTCTGTTGCAAGAAGTGCACTTAGCTGACAGGCTCCAAGCTGTCAGCACCCTCAGGATCCTCCTTAGCTTTTGAGCCTAGGCCAGGCTCTTCCTGGGCAGCTGCCAGCCAATGACCGAGCGTGACAGGAGTGCTAAGGCCTGGCTATTAGGGCCCATCCTGCGGCAGCTCTATCAGCCATTCTCTGCTCCAGAGCTCCCTCCCAGCTGGGGCGGCTGAAAATTTGTCACATTAGCATCATGGCCTAAGGTTTTCCCTGCCCAGTCCTGCTTTTCCCCACCTTCTACTTCTCACAAGCTTTACCCACCCCACGCTCCCTAAAAACACTTCTTGCCTTCCCACATCTCAGCGTCTGCTTCCTGGAGGACCCAACTGATGAAATATGCTTCTTTATTAAAGTATTAAATAATGAGATCTAGCTGCAGATGTAACTACTCTAATTTTGAAGTAGTGATGAGTTTCAGTGATATTTTGAGGTATCTGAAATAATTCTAATGTGGTATGAAAGTAGATGGGAAATTTACAAATAGAACTGGCCTGGGTACTGCTGTGTGTGTTGCCTATATTTATAATCGAAGAAAAAGCTAAATTTCAATTAGAGGTTAATGAAAGTGACGGTGTTATTTTTTCTTATCCAAGTTCACACACCTCAAGTTAAGAACACTTGGATTAGCATGTGTCTGATTTTGAAGTATTTATTCTTTTAAGTACAGACATGCACTTAGTCAAGTTAGAGCTGTGAAAACCAAGGGTCTCTAACCTGGTGTTCTCCTCAGATGCCACCAAACGTGTGAAAGGTTGTGTTAAATGCACAGAATATGTTACAAAGTATAAGATCATATGCCCAAATGATTTAACCCCGAGGGACAAAAAATGGCTAACTTACCTAAACACATGAATATATAACTACCTCAAAATCTAATGGGTGAAATTCAAGGCTATAAAATACACTAAAGTTATTATCATAAAGTTTTCTTCCGTTAAAAAAGAATTTACTACAGTATTTAATATCGAATTCCTACAACACATAATCCAGCAAGAAGCCCCCTGCATCTCCTTATGACTCTCCTACCATGACCTCACTCTCTGTGTGCTCCAAGGATGAAATCAAGTGACAATGCTCACTCCACAGGATTCTCTTCTAAGTCTGGCAAATGGTGCGTATAGAGATGGATGAGGTGGGCAGGGCGGAGTGGAGAAGAGGGGAAGTGAAGAGCCAGATTTACAAAGTGTTATTTTAAGATTAAGACAGCACTTTCAGGAGGATGAGCCTCATTTATATTTTCAGGTGAATGATACTGTGCACTAATTCTGAGTTGGAGCCCTGAGTGATAGAGCATAATGCAGACAAGGCAAAGAATAACTGCCTGAAATAGGGAAGCGCTCTTTGAGCCCTGAGTAAAAGGTGAATGAGGCAGAAGATGGGAAGAAAATGGGAGAGGAACCCTGAGAGAAAAAGGTGTGTGATAACAATGGAATGTAATGGCTTTACAATTTTGTTAAGGGGCGATGGGTACGGGGCACCACTGAAAATTGCTACCAGAATTAAAATACCAACCAAGGTAGACTTGTAATATGAAAGCAAGACAGCATGCCCCAGTCTACCACTAGTCAAGGGCCTCCAGTTGAACTCAGTACCCTAATATCATTCCTTTCTCCAATGGAAGAAGCCCAAGAGAAGAGAGAAAAAAGAAAAACAACCTCTGTGTATGGGCACACATCCCCCAATACTCACAAGTTCAAGCCGCCTCCTTTTCTGTTTATAGCATCCGTACAACATACAAGACACACGCCTATTCACAGGGAACTTTAAAATTTCTATCACATCATGCCAAAGATATGCTTATAACCAAGCATGTAAGTGAAGCATTTCGTGGACTTGAAAGCCGCCTGCAGCTCGAGGTTAAATAAACCCACTTTCTTTAGCCTCTCTCTTTAGGTTCTATTTCTCTAAAGCTTTCAGAATAAGTATCTGTTTCTTTAGCAACTCAGAAACACAATATAATAGGTAACAATGAGATACTTTCTAATGGTGAAACAAGACATTCCTGACCTATCTCATAATTTCCTTACGTCTTTAGTTCTTTCGAGATTCAGCCACAGACAAAAACCAAATGATAAATCCCTAGGGAAATATTTAATTCTCCACTGACTTCCTCCCTAATCTTTCCAAATAGTGTTTGTCGAACGTCTTTTCAGAAACCTTTCACATGTTTAAGAGATGTTGCATTCATTTTGGCACCATCTCTTTATTAACATGCATTCCCTGGAAACATATTTCTCTGTTATAAATTACATCGTTCATCTTAATGCAGGCTTGTGAGGTGGTTAAGGATTTTTTTATACACTATTGTTCATATAAAGGAATAAATTGTGTTTCAAATACAAAGCGACATCCTGAACACAGCCAAGTCCTTGGAATAATCCATGGCTTATCACTCCCTACCCCAATACTTTGTCCACTGAACTATGATGCCAGAAATCTAAGCTTGATTTGTTTTTAAGTGCATAATCCATTAACCGTTTCCATATGCCATAACTGTTCAGCTGAGAAATTATTTATAAACCAGTTTACTCGCCCTATCTGGCAAATATGATGCACCTGTTATAAAATGTGATTACTTAGAAAGCTAACAATTGTGGAATCACATTTTCATAATAAATCAGTCTAAGTGAATTAGACTATGCATATACTTTCAGAAAGCACTTTAATCCCTATTAACAGTTTGTGAATAATGAAAGTAATTAATATTAATTTTAGTTGATAAATCCAACACTGATAACCTGTTAGTACACTTTAATCCATTTTCCAACAGCATGTAAAAATTAACCAACAGATGCTACCAATCTGGTAAAAAATACGCAGGTCATTAGCATTATTTTGACGATACCAAATGTTCGATATATGAATATTGTGATTAAATTTTGAAGAGATATATAAACAATGTTCTTTTATAACCTTGTTAAGTCTTAACAGAAGCCGAAGACAATAAAATATCACAGTCGTTTCTAAAATCAAAATCAGCATTTGTTGTTCCACTCTTCATTCTTCGGCTTCAACCAAGAACTGGACTGAGCTTCACTGAGACTGTGAAAGCAACATGAGAACAGGGCACACATCTGCCTCTCTCACTACAGTGTCCCCAGTGCTCAACACCAGGCCCAGCATACGAGGGGTACCCAAGAAATGTTGACTTGAATAGTGATGGCCAAATATAGGAGAGAGAAAAAGCAGGAGAAATGAATGAGAGGAAGAGAAAAAAGACGATTGGGAAAAATGCCTACATGTTCTTTTCAGAAGAATTTTAAATATGAAAAGCTAAGATGTATCTCAAAAACTCAGAACTGAGCGAAGCAAGGAAACCAGTGTCAGATTTTTCCCCCCGAGGAAGATTAGCCCTGAGCTAACTGCTGCCAATCCTCCTTTTTTTGCTGAGGAAGACTGGCCCTGAGGTAACATCTATGCCCATCGTCCTCTACGTTATATGTGGGATGCCTGCCACAGCCTGGCTTGCCAAGTGGTGCCATGTCCGCACCTGGGATCTGAACCGGGAAACCCCGGGCCGCTGAAGTGGAACGTGCACACTTAACCACTGCGCCACCAGGCCAGCTCCAAAGTGAGATATTTGATAGCAACATAAGATATAAAAGTGATAGAATTGAATCAGGAAAAAATGTTGATTTCACAGGAAAAGGCTTAGAGAGGAGGTTTCTAGACTCCTTAAGATATGATACCAGGCACTTTCCCATTGAAACAATGTTATAAATATCACAGGGAGGAGATTAGCTTAAACAAAATAACTAAAATCCACTTAAAAAAATATATAAATACACAATAAAGGGCAACATGAGTTAAGAGGAAATGTCCAAGCTCTTAACTGAGTATCTTGCTATGTCTACAAGCAGGTGCAGCAAGGTGGCATTTGGGGGAGTTAGAATTGTTATGCAGGAGAAAACCCTCATCAGAGATGTGGTAAAGATTAAGCACGGTAACATGAAGATGACCCAGTTCAAGGACGGGTACACCACAGGGCTCTCTAGGTATTATTACATCATCTTCCTTTTCCAACTCTTAGAGTATGAGACCTCTAAAACCCAATCATATTCATCTAAAAGTTCCAGAAATCTAAAGCAGTGTCTTCTGTTAAAAAAAAAAAAACAAACAAAAAAAAAGCCATACTTAGTAACAAAAAGTATAGAACATGTGAGAGAAAATTTCAAGCCTCTCTTTAAATGACTGGATTCTGTTCCTTTCTTCTTTCTGCTTATTTCCAATACTTTAGAAGAGCAAAGGATTGGCATCTACCATTTTAAATGCCTGGGAGGGAAGATACACCTTTGTAATCAGAGAAATAGCTCTGTTTCTAAGTCCAAAGAGTTACTGCAATAAAAAACAGATATACCATTTCTCTAACAACTCACTATTCTTGGGTAATCTGAATCCTTTGTCCTTCTCTGCCAAGTTGCGATGCAAACCAATGAGGAAAATCAGCCAGTAGCCAATGCCTCTACCTCCCTCTGCTTGCTAGGGAGTGGAGAGCAACTGTATTTCCACCTTGGACTGAACAATAAATACGTGACTAGCTTTCATTTTGAATTCTGCGGAAATTACAAAATTGATTCAAACAGAATAACCTTGGCATCATGGGAGACAGGCAAATGTTAACAGCCAGCAGCCAGGCCATGAATAAGGAGACAACAAGGAGCAATCTGCCAACTCTACGAGCCCTTAGGCTTGTCTAAGTTTTCCAGACACCTTTCTCTTGTCTTCCTTTCTGATCTTTCCTATAAAATATTTTTGGAAGGCAGCAATGAATGACCTTTTGCAATAAGATACTCAACTACTAGTAAAGCCAAAAGCACACTTAAGACTCCTCATAATACTTTCCGGGAATTATTCTTTAAAATTCAGACCAAAAAATAGTGACCTTCACAGCATGTCTTCTGTTGGCATTGCCCAGGGTTACAACCCTGGGCTTCCACATCTTTTCTATGCACCGTGGAAATATCCACTGTCACAGAAAAGAGAAGTAGCATTTGAGCTGAGAGAAAAGAAGTCATAGCCCTGTACCAGCCCCTAATTCAAATGAAAGAGAGACTCTGGGTAGAGAGGACAGCATGAGCAAAAGGCAGAGGGATGGATGTATGAAATATTCAGAAAATGATCATTTCCTTACCTTAACCTTTATAACTAGTATTAGAGTGAGCAAATACATTGGTTTTTTTCAACCTTGAATCTGAAGGCTAAAGTTAGATGACTTAAGAATTTTTTAAAGGTCCAATTATTTCATTTAGGGCTAACACTACAGCTAAATTAAAGACATGCTAACAAGTTTCCCTTTTGAGCCTCATTAATTAAGAAAGTAATCAGAGTAAAGAGGGGAAAAAAGAGAGAGTGTAGCTGGATGGCAGTATTACTTAAATAGCGTTAGGTGCCACCATTTACACCTATTAGGAAAGCAAAGGGAAAACTAATCAATTCCAGATTATGAAATCTGAAATTCTGAAGCATTTTACATGTAAATACACATTTTAACTGCCATATATTTTCCTTGATTGCCTGAGGAGTGCACTAATCTTATTCAAAGAAAATTTTGATTCTCCATAATCAAAAGGTAAAATTAAGATCTGCTTACTTCACAAGTTTTGCTAGGATAAGCTTGCTGAGAAAATTCCCCCTGTCTTCAAAGATCAAAATACATCATTTTTACTATTTTGGTCGAGACCAACAGTGCTCAAAAACTTCTGCTGAAGGTTTTCGATTTACCACAAATTCTAGAAAGTTACCTTGATTTACAATTACCTTTTAGAGTTTCTAACTTGGAATTACTTTTTAGAAAGTGTTGCTAATTTACAATCATACTTTAGAAAGTATTTCAAAGGAATGTAAATGAGTTTTTAGTATCTACCAACATCCCTTGGTTACTGTGATGATCAAGTTAAATCAGATATAAAGCATCTAGCATGATGTGTAGTAAATAGTAGGCATTTTAAGTGATCAATTCTTCCCTCTCTTTATCAAGCCTTCCCACTTCCATCCAGCACAACCTCCCCCTCTCCAGCTCTCTCTGTGCTCAATGAGCCCAGGGACATAAGCAGCATAAGTCTATGGTGAAGAGTGTTCTTTTTTGAAAATTAAAGATAATCACTGATCCAAGTGGCTTGTACTACAAGACCTAAAATGTAAGCATTACATACTACTAAAAAATTAACTTAACAGTATATATAAGTGGCTATCAGCCCCGAAACAAAAGTGGTGTAGGCTCACAAGACTGGATGAAATAAATTCAATTTTCAGACAAGAGTAATACCTAAACATAAATGTTTAAAAAAAAAATCACACTGAATAGGTAAAAGTTATCACAAAATTTGGGAAATGAATTCCATTGCTTCAATGAAAAGATCATATAACTTACTCAAACACTCGTATTTCAAGCTAACTTTCAAGATTCTTTATAAATTTGATATTCTATCCCATGTGACTCTACTAATATATTAAATGGTGTTAAAATCCTGACTAGAGGAAGGCTCATATTTTGCTTTTGTTTTTCTATTTCTCATTAACTAAAAGGAATTCTCATGCTAAAATTCTCTCTGAAAATATCCTCCTTCGTGAAGGGTTAATTTAGCACATGTTCAACAAAGGTATTATATAGAAAACTTAAAGTTTTGCATTAATTATTTGCATTTTAAAATTGCTTCTTTGATTCTCTAAATAACAAAATTTGCTTTTTAAGCCTTTCATTAGAGCATTTATTTACACCCATTAATAAAGTAAAAATATCATGGATATTACTCTTAAAATAATACTTTCTAGAAGTTAATATATAAAAAGTGGCAGTGTTATAACACTAAAGTTAACAAATAACCAAGATGTTAAACTTACCTTTTTGTTGGCAACAAAATGTATTCTCCAGTTTACAAAGCAAATCAATATTTTCATACTTATTTTCATTTGCTTTTATCCAGAAGCAGTTTTCAGTCATTTCATGAGGTCTGATCTGCAATCAGAGACGACTGATTCATAAATAGTTGGCTGTTTCATCTGTCCCAACCCAACCGCTCCGTGGAGACCCAGCCTCCCATAGCTGTCTGCAGACGTTTAGGAAGTAGTCCCTGCAAGACTTTCCCCAAAGTGTGTTCAGTGAAATACAAATTCTGCAGAAAGTTAAGGTTTTATTAGGGGGAAGAAAGATTCCACTATTAAGTAGTTGGGGATTTGAAGCCGAATGAAATGAAGTTTATTTCCTCTCAGTTCTTCTTCTCAGTCTTTAGTAACATTCCTGTGCACTATGACTCTCCAAGTGCAGGATACATGACACAGCACTTCCCAAGGTTATGTGACCACGAAACCATCTTCCTGCAGGATTCAGAATTCCTGTGTCCCGACTAAATATCAGCTTCTGACAACTAGTAATACTTTTCCCAATGGCTACCAACATAGAAAATTTGGTAAGAACACTAACTTTTTTGTACTTTTGAGAAACATTTCATAAATATAGGACTTAATCACGATAATGTTGAATTATCAATTACAAATCAAATTCCATTGTAACTACCAGTGTCGACTGCCATCAAATTGATAAACCAGAAAGCTTTGGCTGAGAGCAAAGGGCTCTGTCTCAACACTTTTATTTAAAAAAAAAAAAAAAAAAAGCCAGTTTGTTTAGTGTCACTTTGATTAGGGTTCTCACTGGAAATTATATATAAGTAAATACAAAATTAAATTTTAATCTAGGTAACAGTATGTTTTCCTCCATTTATTTCTGTTTTACCTTTAACCAATTCAATCTTCTCATGTTGGCTTCAGGTTTAAATTCCTTCTTTGGCTTTAACCCAAATGGCAGGGCTGGTGGAGGAGGAGAGTTTCGTCCACTGAGAAATCCCAGGGGAGGTGGTGGAGGCACAGGACCCCCAAATGGCATCGGCATTCCTGGGAGTGGAGGAGGGGGTGGGGGAGGGGGTGGAGGTGGCGCTCCTCCACAAAA
This sequence comes from Equus quagga, assembly GCF_021613505.1. Taxonomy (NCBI): domain Eukaryota; kingdom Metazoa; phylum Chordata; class Mammalia; order Perissodactyla; family Equidae; genus Equus; species Equus quagga. The sequence goes on along the minus strand of NC_060272.1, from coordinate 47,041,504 downwards.
AGGCAGTGGGGGAGCAGGAGGAAGTGCTGGGTGGCTGGTTCCATTTTCTTTTGACAGGGGTAAAGAGGTATTTGTACCAGCTGGTAAAGCACCAAACTAGAGGGGGAAAAAAATAAGGAACATAACTAAGAACATTCTACAAAACATGTAAAAAGTACACTTTCCTCAAAAGTAAGTTATTTTAAACAAAAAATAATTGAATATCATTAATTTCATGTGGTTTAACCTAAGAACAAAATTCCAAAGTCTTTTCCCAATTTAAGAATACAATTATAGCTTTTGTTTTCATAAAAGTGTAATTTCCAGAAATATTATTCCCCATTTTGAGAAAGTTATGGCCATCCAGGTGGAGATGTCTAGGAAGGAAATGGCTATATGCATCTAAAAGATTTGAAAGTCAGCAGTTTCTAGGTGACAGTTGAAATCACAAGAGCAGATAAGTTCTCCCAGAGTATGTAGCATGAGGAAAGGTCTATGCACAGAATTCTATGGAACATTAGCATTTAAATGAGAAGTAAAAAAAAAAAAAAACAAAATTAAAAATAACATACAGAAAAAAAGACAAATAATCTTTTTGCCACATCATGCCTTTTCCCCTGAGAAAAAAATCTAAAATTCTTAGTAGGACCTACAAGGGCCCATCATAATCTGTTCCCTGTGTACTGGTCTTTCAAGTGAATTTCATACACAATTCTGTATATATGCCAACCTTCTACTGTTTTCAGGGCCTTTGGACATGCTATTCACTCTGTCTGGAACATTCTCTTCACCTGGCCATCTCCTACTGGTTCTTTCAGTCCCAGCTAATATGTCCCATCCTCAGGAAAGTCTTATCTAACCACTCATTTTTACAGTGATAGCACCCTATACTTCTCCTTGATAGCTCTTGTCAAAAGCGCTAAGTAATTGGGGCTGGCCCCGTGGCCGAGTGGTTAAGTTCGCGCGCTCCGCTGCAGGCGGCCCAGTGTTTCGTTGGTTCGAATCCTGGGCGCGGACATGACACTGCTCATCAAACCACGCTGAGGCAGCGTCCCATATGCCACAACTAGAAGGACCCACAACGAAGAATATACAACTATGTACTGGGGGGCTTTGGGGAGAAAAAGGAAAAAAAAAAAAAAGTGCTAAGTAATTATTTAAGAAATCATTAGCACTTACCTCTTTGACAGATTACAAATTCCATGAGGGAAGTGACTATGTCTGTATAATTCACTACTCTTTCCCCAGCATCCAAAGTTGAGTGTGGCAAATAACAGTTATTGACTAAATACGTGGAGGATAAACGAATTGAAGACAAGAAAAGGCAAGCACAGGGTCATGAATCACAAGTGAAGAGAGTGACCCAGAAAAAGGCTATTCTACAACATCGAATGTCACAGAGAAGCAAAGTAAAATCGGGTGAGAAAAAGAGCCAAATGTGGCCACTGGTCCTTTCGTCCTTATGTTTCCATGGCTTGATAAGAATTTAATGGATGCATTTTGATTACCATAAAGATGATCTAGGTTGATCAATAATTTTTTGTGATATTATTTTCCCAAAATTACTATCTTCAATTCTGAGTCATATATATATATATATATATATATTTATGAACATATAAACTATCTTGCAAATGGTGGGCATTTAGTAAATGTTAATGTCATTTTAAAAGTTTTACAGCACAATTATGGCAAACAGATCATGTATAAAAGCCTTAAATCAACATCTGAGACCTACACAAAGAAAAAGTGTTATAAAAGAAGTTGAAATCGTAAGTGAAAGAACATGCCTTATCAAAAACATTAACTATAACGAAGAATCAGTTTAGTGTTTCACTGGGATGCTGTGATCATGGATAGTACTGTCCTTTCAATGTTAAGGATGTATGTATATTGTACTCACACTAAATATACATTTTATATTTAACTATTAATGTCTTAAACACATGGTTGAATTTCTGCTCTAGACTAGGTTCATTTGATAGACTATGTGAATATATCATTCATGAGGCCAGACATCATGACTATCTTGCTCACCATTATATGCCCAGCGCTTAAAAATGCTCAGTTATTAAGTGACTAAAGGAATGGAAACATAAATAGAACATATTTTATTCATAACCTTCATAATCAGCAGAGCTTTGATCAAAGACAACTATCTTAAGACAAATGGAGAGATTTCACAAGAAACACACTAATCCAAAGAAAGAATTTGCCAGTTGTTCTTCAAAATGAATATGGTGGCCAATATCGTCTCTAATTCCAAGCTTGCTTATGAAAGCCATAAACACAGGTCACCATTATTCCCAAATTAAAGCAGGAGGCTCCTTGTTTTACCCTCAGTTTCAAAACATAAATTTATTCCCATTTTATATAAAAGCATATGCAGCAATAATATAGCCAAAGACAGTAAATATGTTTTTTTAAATAAACTAGAATTTCCTAGTAAATTTACAAGTAATCCTTCACCTGGGAAAAATTAAAAAGAAAAGAAAGTCTTTAAATTTATATTAGACCAGACCAGGAAAAACTTCTCATAAATATTTCAGCCATTGTCTATAACTCAATTTGAATAATACAACAGAATCAAATGTTTCTTTTAATATGAAAGACAAGGAACCTCATGGGAAAGATGAAAAATTTCAATAAGTTGTTGTACTCTCTTCTTGCACACTAAAGAAAGATCATTGAGAATAATTTTCGTGTAGATAGGAGCTTTTCATTTTTTTTTTCTAAAATTGAACACTAACAGATAGCTATAGAGTATCTTCAGATAAACTCTGTAACAAAACTATCCACTAAGTATTTTAAAGAAAAAAAATTGCCAGTAATACAGAAAATAGTATACTAACATAAGAAATAGTATACCTGAGACTATTTCAATATAACCATAAATTAGGATGAAAGGAAATAGCAAAACTATACATATCGCTCATCCTATATGTAAATGTATATAAAGAAATTTAGCTCTGAATATTCTCCCTTCTTACTTTCATCCCTTTAAAACATGCAGATGACATATTTCTTGCTATCTGAATGTTTTATGTGTAGAGGGTGTATGTGAGCTATCTGCTTCATAATCCAGATTCGCTCTCTTTTTTGTCATGTTTTAAATCTGTTTACTTTCGGAAATTGAAAAATTATCAGAAAATGTTCTCATTCAGCTAGAGGTTATCTTTCACTGCAAGGTACCCATAGGCTGAAGGTTTTGCAAAATAAATAGCTTGAGCAATAATTTCCTGTAGTGGGATAAAGATCAGTGATGAATGACAAATCTAAGAGGAAAAGACTTTCTTACCCTTTATGCTTAATTACTTAGGAAACATGTGACATTAGGAATAAAACCCAAATGAAACACAAGGCAGCAGATTAATTAGTAAAAGTCTAGACATTCTTAAAAATGCACATAAAAAAGTGGCAAAATAATTTCTAAAAAATAAACAGAGCAGAATAGAAATACATATAAGCAATATTATAAAAACACACAAGTGAAATTGAAGTCTAAAAATCTGATGCTATGAAGATATGACATGAACTTTGCTCCCCTGATGAGCTTTCAATACCTAAATTCACTCTGGATAGATGGTATTTTACCTGTGATTTAAAAGCTTGTAACTCTGCTTGAAGCTCATTAATCTCTGCCTCTTTTTTCTGCAATTGAGCCTGAGTTTCTTGGTGGTCAGTAAACTCTTTTTCAAACTGAAAAGAAGAAAACAAGAGAGAGAAAGAAAGATGGACATGAATAGCACTATTCTTCATAGAATAATATGACTCTAATGATCTGTCAGTAGAAGATAAACTTTTTTGAAAGGAGTGGTAGATTTTTGCTAAGTCACACACAGCCTTTCTCTAGGTCCCCCCAGGTCCTGACACAATCATTCATTTGCAAGGGAGCAGACAAAGCCAGAGATGGAGTCTGTGACCTCCTCTCAGCAGAGCAAACTGGCCCACAGTTATCACAACCCTGGCATTTTTCCTAAAAGTCTCTAAATATCATTGTGACTTTGTGTAAAATAATAGACAGCAAAGCATTGTAGTGAATTCCCTGGCTCCTACCTACAAAATCTTACACCTGAAACTTATCTGAAGTTGATCAACATGACTTAAAAGAAGTCCATTTTAATATTCTTTGTTTATTAATAAATAACCCATTTTTTAAATGTATCACTTTTCTTACAATGTCTTCAGATTTAAGGACTCTAATGTAGGCTCTAAACTTCAACAACAATTTAAGAGAATAAAGTTGGTCTTATTTATCATTAACCTCCCAAAGATTAATCATTGGGAGGTAAAGATAAATTAATCTTTCAAAGTCCCTCATGTCATACCTTGTGGGAGGAGGCAAACAGTAAAATTTGGTGAATCCAATGAATTTTCTTTTATACAGCCACTTATCACAAGTCCCATTTTGTGTATTCAAACAGCTTCACCTTCCCACTATCATGACTGAAAACCTCCCCTAACAGAAGTGAACTTAAAGACGGTATTGTCTCATAATAAGAACAAGTGTTTGATTCTCTCTTAAAAAATGGAAAAAGGGGCTGGCCCCGTGGCCGAGTGGTTAAGTTTGAGCACTCCACTGCAGGCGGCCCAGTGTTTTGTTGGTTCGAATCCTGGGCACCGACATGGCACTGCTCATCAAGACACGCTGAGGCAGCGTCCCACATGTCACAACTAGAAGGACCCACAAGAAGAATATACAACTATGTACCAGGGGGCTTTGGGGAGAAAAAGGAAAAATATAAAATCTTTAAAAAAAAAAAAAAAAAAACGGAAAAAAAGAATCATTAAAAAAATGCAACTACTCACAAAGGCAGCCTTGAGATTTTAAAATACAATCAAATCTCAATTAGGAAAATAACAATATAGAAACTCAACAGTCCCCAGAGGGTTGTTATATATGAATCTTATTTTTGCTCTTAACACAAAGAGGTAGTTACTAGGCCCCCATCATACAGCTAGTAAGTAAGAGATGTGACTTGATTGTGCAAATCTTACGCTTCAGACACCTGCAGGAAATTCAAAATGGATTTATATAGCATGCCTCCTCCTTGGATATCTCACCTTGTCGCCTCATACTGATCCATCAGGGCTCACATTTACTATCACTTCCTTGGGCCAGTCTTCTCTGGCCACCCAAGATTAGAGGAAGAATCCTTCCTAAAAGCTTACATAATACACAGGGTTTTTTTTTTTTTTTTTTTACCATAGCAATTATCACACTGTAATATGAAAATTTCAAACTGTAGTATCACACACCTCAGTAACACTGACTACCCTGGAAGCTCATTAACAGTGAGAACCTTTTCTATGTTATTCATCAACTTTCCAAACCTTTACATTTATAATTAAGCTCAATATTTATTGGATGAAGAGATGAGCCAACTCCTGTCAAATCTTCCTTTTTATATTGAATAACTGCCAATATCAGATATTAAAGTTCCCCAATCTCCCAGCATCAAAAATGTTTGACAGGTCATTTTCTCTATTCTTTTTTTGACTGCTCAGTCAATGTTTACTGCTGCTTAGCAAGAAATAAAAAACTAAATTCTTATGAGAGTAAGAATGAAGAAGTATTTTCCACAATATCAATAGGTGTACTATCCTATCTCAAAGGCCTTAGAGTAAGATTCAGAAGAAGGATTATTTAGGTGAACAAAGTTGAAACTACCAAAACAACCAGCATCATATCTAGTACACGCTAAGAGAATTTATTAAATTACCCTGGCCATACTGCAAGTATCTGTATTACTTACCAAAGAGATAAACGTCTACATCCTCCCCTATAAAAGGGTCAGATGAAATATAAACTTTGCTTTAGCATTTTCACAGTATCTATAGTCAAATCACAGTAGCCTTGGGGATAAAATGAATCACCATTAAAAATGTACTTTATAAAAACTGATATGATAGGCTTCTTTTCCAAAAAGAGTTACTAGAGCAATATTACGCTTAAAAAATTACAAGCAAAAATGTCAAGAAACAGGGTTAAGGTTGAGGCTCTGCTTAATTTCATTCCCTGGGGTAAATGTACTAGTGCATTTGTACAAGAAGGCTGATAATTCAATATTTTCTATGTACTTCCTGACATTTCTGGTCTTCATTTTTCAAATTTATGCACCAAAATAAAGAATGTGTCTAGCAACTATGATAGCTTCCAGCCTAAAGCAAAGTATTTACATGTGTCCTTATAAAGCTATCAGAAAGAAGTTCTTGCTGATACAAACAAAATGGTATGGCAATGGAAATCTTTTATGGAGTAAACAGTATTTTCTGAACATACAAAAGATATATAACTTCTGACTAAAAGGAGACAACTAACCTTGAACAAGGTCTTTCTTCTACTTACATTCAAAGCTTACAATTTTAAAACAATGTGTTGAGAAAGTTATCACCTTTAACACCACTCATATAAACTATATACCTAAAAATGATTACAAAGGCAAATTTCTACTCTCTGGGACACATCCAAATCAAGTACTTGAAAGTTTGCTACTACTTCCCCATGAAGAGTGCAAGTGCTTACTGAGCTTAGAATACAAAGTTGGCAGGGCGAGGGTTCACCCTACAACACAAATATCTATCAGCTGTAACATTTATGACACTTAATTTAAATGATCCATTAATTTGTTTCCCCACTAAACTAAGTACTCCAGGGCAATGACAGTATCATCGTCATAGCTGCAATCCTAGCCTGCAGCCAAAGGCCTGGATAGAATAACTTCTCACTGAGTGTTTGGTCAACTTTAAGACTTCTTAGGACATTTACAAAGTTTTTCAGAAGTTACTGCTAATGTATGAGTGTCTACCATTTGCGGTTATGTTTTATCTTAAAAGTTTATAAAATTGTACAATTCTCTCAAGATTCATGTAGGGCCTGATACAACAAAAATGTAGACTATTTGGCGTGGTTCCCAACACAGAATAAATGTTCATTAGTGTATGATCACTGAAGTGGTGTTCGTAGTAATTATTATTTCTTAGATGTGATAAAAAAGCCCTAAGAATTCAAATCAGAGTGACCACCTAAAATGAGGAATCCAACAATAACAACAAAAAAAGAGAAAAAGTCTACCGGGTACATGCTAAGCAGAGACAAAAACATAAAACAGGGCCTTAAAGAAAAATGGGGGAAGGACTGGATAGTCAGCAATACTACTAGGCTGAAACAAATGAAACTGGTGATAGCTGATACTTGTGACCTATGAAAATGACAATTCTATATGGTTCAACTTGATCTCACGAAACAACTTTAACCAAAACAAAAAGCAACTTTTCTCTTAAAATGCTTAGACATATTTTCAATCTGAAAGCCTAAATTATACAATTTCTTGAGAAACACTCCAATCTTAAAATTTTGACTCTATGCATTTTGTTCAATCATTTATTCCTTCACTCATCAAAACAATATTTTCTCAGTTCTTAGGCCCAGAATTGTCCTAGGTGCAGGGATAGTGAAGAAAGCAAACAAAAATCCCTCATAAAGTTTACTCTAGAGGGAGAAATGGACAATACATTCACATATACACACACAAACACGCACACCATATAACATGTGAGATGGTGACAAATACGACAGAACAAGAAAAGCAGCATGGGGAGGGTCAGAGTTAGAAGTGGGGAGTTAAAATTTTTAAATATAATGGTCTAGAAAGTCTTCTTTGGAGGATGGCATTTGTGCAAATACCTGAAGGAGGTAAAGAAGCAAATGGGATGACAGGCAAAGCCCCTGAAGCAGAAACACACCTGCAGTGGTTCCCCACATAAGTCTGGCAAAGCTACTTACTTTCTTGAAAAGATCTGATGCTTTCTCTTCAAACTCTTCTAGTTTCGCTTGATCTATGCAAATATCTAAAATTGCAATGACAGGAATTTTTTTTTATTCCAGTACTCCAATAATATTCCAGTATTCCAATAATTTTCTTAAAATTATTATGACTTTAAAAGTTTAGAAAGAAAATCGTAGAATTAGAAATAGTACCAGTAATAAAATAAGCAAAAGGGAGAAACATAATATAATATTGGAATGGAGAAGGATTTTCTAAGCATGATACTAAGGCCATAAAATATAAAGGGAAAGACAAACCCAACTACAATTTTAAATTTGTGTTAGGCAAAAGGAGGAGAGAGTTCAATTTAATATAGAATACTCAAAGGTTTCTACCATTAATTCATAAATATTTTGATGGAAGAAGAGAAGATGATCTCCAACACAAGCTAGGAAAATGGGCAATACTAATGAACAGAAAATTAGGAATAACAAATCTAAAAATTGCTAAAACATATGAACGGGTATTTGATTTTCTCTAATAATATGAAAATATAAAGTAGACATAGCAAAGATTAAATGATCCGTAATGCGGAAGTGTTGAAGATGGCACGGAGAAATTGACTCGCCTACACAATAGTGGAAGTATAATTAAGAAACTTTGCTGCTGAGAAGCTAGGCAACGTGTGCTAAATTTAAAATATGCATTTTCTTTCACCCAGCAATTCTATTTCCAGGACTTTGCCTTTAAGCAAGAACATTCATTAAAATAATGTTTATGTTAGCAGAAAATTGGAAATAAATGCTCATCAATAATAGATTAATAAGCTACAATGTATATCCACATGATGGGATACTATGCAGAAGTGATTCACATGGACTTCTTGTGGTGTATTTTATCCATTCTTTTTTTAATGAAATACCAGAACATGGTTCAAAAAAACATATTCTAGAAGGGCTTATAATGAAAAGTAGCAGTCAACCAAATCACTGCATTACAAACTCAATCCCACCCCTAAATGTGACCTCTTAGAGCTCTTTCTGATTATTCTGTTAGCTCCTTAACTCTAAATAAAATATGTACACCATTATTCCTTGACTTATCTATTTAAGATATTATAGATAACTTCCTACTTTACAAAAGATCAAAGTCCTGTTCCTTCTCTAATCCCAATTTTTTGATAATTTTACTTTCTAAATTGGCTAGCTCTGTAGCACCAAATAATACTTAAACCTCTGATTCCTCTCACACAGACAGCATCTCAATTCCCACTATAATATATCAAGTTATCTATGCCCAAGGTTTCCAACATCTGTCTCCGCTACTGCCCAACCTCGCATCTTCTCTCAGCTATCCATGTAAATACTGTGGCAATCTCTGCTGTATTTAAGTCTTCTGCACTGTGTCTATAAGTTTATTCTAAACATTTAAAACCAAGAAATAAAATGAATTTATCACAACTATGTAAATATGTTTCTCTTATACAGCCAAGCAGTATTCAAGGATTATATTTCCCTCTCAAGAGTTCAATGTTAAAACTTCTCATCTACTAGAGAAAAAAGCATCCCTAATGTCCAAGTGGAGTAAGTGTCCTTTTCAGATACTATTCAAGAGCATTCCACATCTCAGTTTGCTGGATATTTGAACCACGCTTTCTTAATCTCTGTGACCCTACCACCTCCAGGAATTTCTAATTGCTTCTCTCCCATAGAGAGAAACAAGCATTTTCTTTACCAGTGTGTCACAAATATTATTCAGTTCCTTACTCATTCTATACATTTCCTACTTCTCCATGGACTCAGATATGATATGAAGAAAAAATGGTAATCTTTTTTGATGTTACATCAAAATTTGATATATGGTAGCTTCTTAAACATTAGTAACAATGTGGAAGTACATATCACATCAATGAATATTTTGTATTCTGTTACTTTAAAATCCATAAATCTTTTACCCATGCAGAATTTGTAACATCAGGCACTGTTCATTTGGAAAAGAGTGATTTGCAGTCATGTAGATCCTCCAAATGTTGACACATCTCATTATATAGGATCAAAATAATCATACAGGTTAATATCACCACTGACCTCATCAGAAAAAAAATTTAGTATTGGGAAGCTGACAGTAGCAGATACAAGTTTTCCAAACTTCCAATTTTTACTTGAAAGCTCAAATTTTATCATTGATAACAAATTCTATCAGTTGTTCCCATTGATTATAGCCGCACATTGGCGTCAAACTGCCAAACACTCAAGTCTGAGTAGCCACAGTTTGTATGACAATCATTCTTTTGAAGTAAAAAAAAAATCAGCCAGTTCACCTCACAACTCAATTCTCATTGCACTTTGGAACGGAGCAGAAATTCTTCATGCACACATCTAATTTTGTCACAGAGAATATTAAACCAATGTGTATATGCAAGGGTATATTTTTAATAAAATTAATATTTTTAGCTCTTTATCAGAATTAATATTTTTTAGTTCTTTAGTCACAGAGGTTATTAAAACAATGCACATATGCAAGGGTAGATTTTTACTAAAATAACTATTTTTTAGTTCTTATGATTTATTCTTAAGTAAAAGTGGCAGTTTCTGTGGTTTTGTTTTACTGGGAGTAAAGAACACAGGGCTACTAAGAGTTTGGTGGCACAGCCCTGATTCTTAACAAAGTGCCAGCAATTTTACCACCCTCGTTTTTGATCACCAGTGCAAATATCTATATAATAAGAAAGGCAAATAATATCTAAGTATTAATATAGAAATAGTTTTGACTATTAGGATCCTCTGAAAGAGTATCAAGGACCCTCAGAATTCTACAGGCCACACTGTAAGAACCAATACTCTAGAGCAAACCCATGGAGTAAAGGACAGTAAGGTACTTGCAGTTAAATAATAGAGACACACTCACCAACAAATTGACCTAAGTCTAAATCCAGTCTTTTTCGATAGGTGAAGTCTGGATCCATCCCATCTCTATGCAATACAATCTGAGAGACACACTCATCAATTAATTTGAAGTACTGTTGTCTAAAACCAAAGAAAAGAATAAAGTGTAACTTTCTGCCAAATCAAAAGACTTTTTTGTTAAGCGTGATTTCAAGTTCAATAATTTACTATTATATAGTTTCAACAGTCAATATAACAGATTTGACATGGGAGTGAGAGTAAATACAATCTATCACTTTTCTTTGAATGATTTTAAGACAATAGCTTTTATAACTTTTAGCAAATACAGTGTGCTTTAAAGATGATTTTATTATAAAAGTCAGAACCTTGACTTAATTGGTAGGCAGTAAAAGAGAGAATATTAAGATGAAGAGATATGTGCTTAAAAGTAGTCCTTGGTAGAGATCATCAAGCTACCTGTGTATAATACTGAAATAGGTACCATTAATTCATTTTATTAATACAAACCAAAAAGAAATCTTTTCTAAAAAATTCTTTGGAAGGTTCTTAAAACCATACAGTATACTATTTTCAGTATGTTTGTGGAAGCAAATTAAAAACTGATACTATAAACTATATAAAATATCAAATGACTATTTCTTACTCAAAAAAAAAACACCTAGAGAAATTTAGTATAATAACAATGTTTGTCCAAAAATTAAAGTTTAACTAAAATCTCTAAACAGGGTTCATGTTGTCACCATAGCTAATTTCAGTTCACCTACGTTTGTAATAAGCTAAAGAACATCCCTTAAACTCAAGCCAACAAATGTGAAAAATATCCAAAGGATTTTATATACAAAAGCAAACTAAAGTGATGGAGAGGGTGGGTCCTCATGAGGTACTAAAGTGATGGAGAGGGTGGGCACTATTCTAATGAGATTCAGTTTTCCATTCCCAACACCCCTCTAGGGTTGATTTCTTCCTTCAATGACATTTGCACGGTTCTCCTCTCCAAACCCTCCTCACCACGTATGTGATGGTGCCTCTAGCCACTTGCGCTTTCCTTCCCTATAAACTACTGCCTATAACCTTCCTATCTTACACCTAATAAACCATCCATTACACTGAATAAAATTCACTATAGCTTACCATTAGCAAAGACAACTAACGCTCATTGTCATAAAGTAAATATGTTTAAGCACTGCTTTTGGGTACAAATGAAAATGCTTCCTCAATTTTCTCTACTTCCTTCAAAGAAATAATCTCCCAATCCCTAATATTTGACCCATAATAACCAGATGTACACTTAAGGTCCATAAATTCAGCATGCATTTATATCTATCACATCTGAAAATTGAGACAATACACTCCATTCCTTTTTTACTCTTATTTACTGTTATCCTAATGTTGTTTTAAGACATGTTTTCAACATAAGATATTATGTCACTTTTTTAAAAGTCATTATTTCACTAAATGTTTTCTCAAGTCCAGAATTCCTAGTTAAAGAGCTCATTCATAATGTTGCTCAAATTTCGTGCAAAAACTCTTTTGGCAAGGCAATACTAGCAAAGAATAATGTACTTCTGTATTGCAGAAATGTAAATTCAGAAAATAATCTCTATGAGCAATATTGGTTAGTCAGTGAATATGTCAGAGGATTATGTGAATAACCTAATTAAGAGACGAGCATAAATTATCATTAATTCATTGATAAAACATCATTTTTGTTGGAGAATATTTCAAGTCATCTTTACTTTGTCTGTAGTATTTTTACCAAATACCAGAAATTATCTCCCATGCACATTCAGCTGGCATGACATTTTGCACATGGTAAACCACTAATTATTTGTTACAGTATTGAATTTGATCTTCTACTCCACCTCCGATTATCTTGCTGCATTTGATTTTTCTTAACTGCCAGGGCTGCCTTTGACATATAGTCTCTGATCACATTCCATTTCAGTAAAATTTCCTTTTGTTCCAAAACTGAAAGTGAGTAAAGAGTCTAATTTTCCTATCCACTAATTCTTTTAAATGAGAATATTTTTGTGTTCTGTAATAAAAGTCTACCTATAAAAAACTTATGTTTATTCATATCAATATTACTTTAAAATAGCCATGAAACACAAAATGTTCAGATAATCTAAAATTTCTGAAAAGGTAAAATCCAGGTTCATCTCCATAGTGAAAACAAAAAATGAACACAAAACCAAAAGAAAAAGATTCATAAACCTGTACACCAAAAAAAGGGAATTTTACTATACGTAAATAAAAAGTTAAATAAGTAAAAAAAATTTTAAATGTATTTCAAAAATACTCCATAATTGACCATAATTCTGACTCAACCTTGTAATAAAAATATAGTTTCTTTATAAGAATAAATAACGAAAACAACTATGAGAATTTTGGAAGACGGGGAAAAACAGATGGAACCGTCTTGACTACAGCAGTCATAAGGAAAACACTGTCTTCATACCCATATTTGGAACAAAGACCAAGGGCCTGAGGTTTAAAGAGCCAAGGAAAAAAGCAATATAAATGAGCAGCAAATTAAAAAGCTGATACTCAAAAGATGATCAAAATAGCTAACTTCTATGCCTTATTAATGTCACTTTGGTAATGCTACAATTTAACATTTCTTTGAAACTCTTGATTCCACTAAAGTGATGGGATTGTCTGAGCATGCCCCAGGACAGCTGTGCCTTGTCATCTGTTTTGATGTTAGACACAATCACATGTCCTCTTGTAGGACAGATGAAGAGTTTAGGGTCATAAGTAAGATATAACCCTCCTGGAGCACTACGGACACATTCAAATCTTCGAAAGCAAACAACAGTCTTGAATTCTTGGAAACTAAAACAGCATCAAACAACCAGAGGTAGACAGGACCAACCACACAGAGATCAAGAAAAGGATGGGGTTACGTGAGCGTGAATGGATGGTTCAGTTTCATTTTTAAGTAAATCTGGAGGAGAATCACAGTATTACAATTAGCAGGGTACCTACAGTATTTAAAATAGTATTTAATTAATCTATTAGTACTTCTATCTAGCACTTATAAAAATATTTAAAGTGATTTTTAATAAAATATTAGAAAGAAGCAACTAAAGCATCAAAACAGGTTACTAAACTCATATTTCAGAATACCAGTGGGATTCTCCAATTTTACAAAGGGAGGAGATTATGATACGTACAGATTATCCATCTTAAGAATTTAAAGTTTTAACATTTTTGATTCGTTCCCTTCTAGTTAGGTACATCAGAAAGACTAAATTATATTCTCTGATGTCACCCAGAAGACACAGCCTGAATGAGACATGTCTAGCAAATCCTTCTAATTGAAATTAGAATAAGAAAAAGACTTACTACCCACGGTATTTGAGAATGCAATTTGAGGAAAGCTAAACTGGTGACAACAAAAATGGTTTTTTTTTTTTTTAAAGATTTTTTTTTCCCCTTTTTCTCCCCAAAGCCTCCCAGTACATAGTTGTATGTTCTTCGTTGTGGGTCCTTCTAGTTGTGGCATGTGGGACGCTGCCTCAGCGTAGTTTGATGAGTAATGCCATGTCCGTGCCCAGGATTCGAACCACCGAAACACTGGGCCGCCTGCAGCGGAGCACACGAACTTAACCACTTGGCCACAGGGCCAGCCCCCAAAAATGGTTTTATATTAAAAAATCTCAGCTTCCCTCATAAAATGGTAATAAAAGCAGAAAGAGGATATTGAGAACATTTATTGAGCATAAACCATGTGCCAGTTTGAACCATGTTACCATATTTCATCTTCATAACAACCCAGCTAGTTAAGGTGTTGATATCCATATATAGCTACACAGAGGTAAGGTACAGACAGGATCAACAATTTGTTAAGCTCAAGATGGCTAGGATATAATCAAATTTGAAAAGTCACTTGTTTAGCTTTTATAATACATTAGCAGCATTAATTGCAACTATATTTTCTAGGCACTTTCTAGCTACTTAAACACCAACCATAAGTAAAGCTTAGTGCCCTTCTCATAACTTATAAAACAAACTTACACAACATTATTCCTACTGTCTAAGAACTAACCAGAAAATATTATCCATCACAGGATAAATAGTCATTCACTGCCAGTTTGCATCTTTATTCAGATGAAAAGTCATAACCAAGAATCCACTGGAGCTTAAAAAGTGACAGTAATATAATTTTACCATCATCGATCTAAATATATGCCCAGAGGAAACAACACATCCCATGAATCAATATTATGACTGAAATGAAAATCTTAAAATTACTTGCTTGCCCAAATCAAACATCAGGTGTATTTCACAATTAATAGAATTTTATTAGTGAAAGAAAACAATAGAAAATAGCTTCCTCTTACCTTATAAAATAATCATTTCGAATCAGCAAAAGATGCTGAAGAATAGAAATAAAGTATCCCTCTGCTCTGGTTTCCTTAACTGTGTTCCACACCATGTTGTAAACATCATATGCTTCAGTAAATTGATTAAGGATTTATTGACCTTCTACACCAAACAGTTGCGATAACATGACAGAGAATCTGCTCTGAAAGCTTCAGATTACTGTCTTACCCTAAAATAGGCATCATGTATACTCAACATACGATAAAACACAGGTAGTTAGGATTGAGAGTAGGAGAAAAACTGTGTGCAAATGATGATTTGACCTAACACCATCCGGCCTCTCCTCTACAACCAATTCCAACCAATCTGCCTCTCTTGAGCCCAGATGCTGCTGATGGCAAAGGTGGTAGGCAGCTGGTTGTGAATACTGGGACCTAGGGGTGTCCTGATCAAGACAGCTGGAGCCAGGCATCATATACCATGGAGAAGCCCTGTTGGATGGGAACCTGGCAGATCTCTGGAAAAGCACAGACATCTGCAGATCCACAGAGTTAACGAAGGCTCACGAGAGTATGCACCCAAGGTGCAGGAATGTGCTAACCAGCCGGCTGAGGCTACCCTATTCCTAATGCTAGAAAGCACTGGGGGGAGGGGAGTGCCAAACATAAAAATAGAAAAGAATGGGTTGTACACATACACATAAGTGTCTAACAGAATCCATTTTTAGGTTGTAACAATCATTTACACATATGTGTTTTCATAAAAACACACACTAAACTAATAAAATAAGAAAGCGTTATACAAACATCCTTCTGATTCATAAGTGTTTGATTTCATACTGTTTACATATGAATGGCTTCAGAAGTTAAATATTTTGGGGGATGGTAGTTGGTTGGTTGGAGTTTAGCAGTAATTTAACATATTGACTAAACTTCAGAACAAGAGGATATTCAAGTTCAGCTCTAATATCTTCAAGGCGATGGGAGAATTCAATCAAATCTTCTTCCTTATGCTCATCAAAGACTTTAAGTTGGATATCCAGGCCATCATTCTTAATACGCTTCAAATTCTAGAGATATTAAATAGAAATTATGAACAGTTTTGTTTTTAATAATGCAAAAAAAATAGTGAAAAGCAGAAATCAACCAACCATTCAACTTGATTTATAGCATTCAAACATTTGAAGTGTTAAATAATACTCAAATCTATATTTCAAAAATAGATTTTTATACTCAAGCCTCTTTTCCCCACAGATAAATTATTCTTGAATGTAATTTATCTAAATTTCCTTCTACTCAAGTACTCCTCTAATTTAAATATTAATAAGGAGACTGCAGGGCACTTACTGGCAATATCTCTTTCAATCCACAACGCATAAATTCATTTCTGATGTGAAGCCTGAAGTCCAAATCATCAGGAGATGTAACAAGTGCATTGATGAGCTGCATACATGCTACCTATAACACATTACACAGCGAGACTTACACATGGTTCCCAACATTAAGACTACTAAAACTGAAACATGAAGTTTTTGTTCCAAGTATATCAAATATCTTCCATCACAGGAGAATCTACTAAAACAATAACTTGCATGCAAAATATTTTAGTCAATTCTAAATTGTACAAGAAATATAGTTTCAGTGGAGTTTTCATTTTTTTATTTATTTGGGGGTTCTCCCAGGAGGAAAGAGATGGAGAAACATTAGACAATAATGTTCCATAAAAAAATTCACTCTAACCAAAAGTTAAATGCTTGTCCAAAAATACTATTCCTTATATACACAACATAAACTGAACACATCCTAGTTGTAAAACTCTAAATCTCTACTGGATGAACAACATTTACCTAAAATAGGATATTAAAATAATTTTCCATTCATCAAGAGAAACCCAAAGTCCCAAAGACTTCAAGGCCAACAAGTGTCTGAATCTGAGTAACAGAGTTGTTACAACCAAAATCTATATTATGAACACTACACAATTAGTTTTTAGGAGTTAATTTAGCAAGCAATGGGTCTTACACTGGCAAAAATTCAAAATTATTGAATGTTATGCTTATTAAGAAGGGCATAAAGAAATAATATAGCTAACTAAATCCTTTAGTATATACCTTAAATGATAAAAAACAAAAATCTGTATTTTTCAGTTCATGTTTTACACCACAACTTTCAACCTCTCCATTTTTTTTTATCCTTGGTTGAAATAGATCTTTCATCTAAAATCCATATAATGGAAGCAAAAGAGATTGCCTCTAGAGAAGCAAAGTATTCTTTGTTGTTGATGACAATGTTATTTTTTGATGGCTACATTCTACCAAAGTCTAGCAAGAATGGCCAGCCTACTGATCAATATGTTTAACCTCATGCTGCTCCCTAAATTGTCCTTTCTCCATCCCTTAAGGCAAGGTTTCTATGAATTTGAAATGTCGTTTTTGGATTAAGACACCAAGAGGGGTCTCAGTTCCTGCTGGTTGAAATATATTGTAATTGTATTTGATATATGAACACTAAAATCTGACCAGCATGCCTCTACTGTGAAAACTTCAGACTGTTTAAAGTACGGGTGGAAAATGTGCCAGAAGAGAGAAGCCAGGAAAGGTAAACATATTTGAAAGAAAAAATGAGAAGAAACTTAAAACATAGTCTCTCTTTCCAGCACACATTCACTGAGCTGCAACCAGTTCATGTCAAAAAGTCAAGTTTAAAATGTTTTCTTCCCACATCCTTGCCAGTCATTACCCAGTATCCATAAACGTTTTTTTTCTGCAATACTATGCAATTTTAAAAGATCTCAAAGAGCATACAAATAATGTTTCTGTACGTTCAGAGAAATTAAATCAGTCTTAGTCACCAGGTTTCTGGAAAAGACAGGAATTATAGACAACTCAAAGAAAGCAGCAAAAATAAGTAACAGAAAAATTAGCAGCAAATAGCACCTAAATGGAAAGTAGACATGTGTATAACAATAGTAGCATCAAATTGAGGAGAAAGAAGGGAAAAAGATAACTCAAATTATTTCCAGGAAACATTCTAAATAGGCGATACTCCATAAAAGGAAAAACCAAAAATTGGCTTAAGTTAAAATAATGAATTTAGTTCTATAAAAGTCCCTTCCCAATTCTAACGGTGATTTGCCATCATCATGACCTATAACTACCCTAATTAATTTATATCATGCAAACATATATCTATGAATATATACAAGGATACAGCATAAGGTATTGATTGTTTCCTTATAGGTAAAAAATTCTATCATCAAGATAAAGACCAAAGAGTTCCTTCTAGGTTTTTAATACACAAATTGAGATATATAGACCTGTTTTATCACAATTTCACACTAATATAGCATACCAACAGAAGTGGGTGCCAATCTGGCATCTATGCTATATAAAGCAATTCCTAGAGACAGTGTAAAAGGCTCATGAACTGTAAAGTAAACAGGATATGTTGCCT
The DNA here is from genome assembly GCF_021613505.1 of Equus quagga. NCBI lineage: Eukaryota > Metazoa > Chordata > Mammalia > Perissodactyla > Equidae > Equus > Equus quagga. The sequence continues at coordinate 47,023,069 of NC_060272.1, read as the reverse complement.
ACCCAAATGAAGATAAATATGTACGATGATAAAAATACTTGTTGTTAATGCCATCAAGTCGATTCCTACTCCTAGCAAGCCTGTGTACCGTAGAGCAGAACACTGCCTGGTCTTTATCCTCTCCTTTCTCTGCTATATCAGACAATATTCCACTGCTATTTACAGGGTTTTCATGGCTTTTTTGTTTGTTTGTTTGGAAGTTGATGGCCAGGTTCTTCCTCCTAGTCTGTCTTAGCCTGGAAGCTTCACTGAAACCTGTCCACCATGGGTGACCCTGTTAGTATTCGAAATACCACTGGCCTGGCTTTCAGCATCACAACAACATGCAGCCACCACAGTACGACAACCAACAGATGGGTGGTGTGGTTCCCTGACCAGGACATGAACTCAGGCTGCAACAGTGAGAGTGCCAAATCTTAACCACTACACCACCAGAGCTGGCTGATAAGAACCATACCAGGTACTATAAGAGATACGTTTGGTATATAACAGAAATATGGAGACACTAAATAAAAACAAGGACAGCTGAGTAACAGTACTGACTCTTAAGAATAAGAAGGCAAGCCTGATGAAGAGGAAGACCAGGATTCTCTAAGCAGAGGAATTAACATGTTCAAAGACATGGGCCCTTTTGTTGAATTATAAGGAATTCAGATCTCCTGAGTGGTTTGTAAGGGTGGGAAGGGAAGAGCAGGGGAAAGAGTCAATAGAAATGAGGCATAGCCTCATGTACCAAGTCAGAAAATTCAGATGCAACTAGAAATAGGGGAAATCATAAAGGATTTTATGCAAGGAGAGGCAATAATAGAGGCAAAAGGTACAAGTTAAGAAGCTACTGTAGAAGCAACTTCGGTGAACAATGTGGAGGGCCTGGACAATGTCTGAAATGCAAAGAAAAAAGAACTGATAGAATTTGATGTCTGGATGGACATGAGGTTTAGGTTGAGGTAGAAGAAAGGAATTTACAGGAGTCTTCCTACCTTTGTGGTTCAAATAGATAGCAGTTAGTACTATTAACAGAGATAAAATGTGAGGAGAGAAATAAGTATTAAAGGAGAATAAGAAAAATCTCACTTTTAGAATTCTGAGATTGAAACGTACATTAGGAATCATTCATTCATTTAAAAAAATTAGTTATTGAGTACCTACCCTGTGTCAGCTGGGGATATTAACAGAAACTCAAGGAAATAATGAGAGTGAGATGTTCATCTTAAAAACTTAATCACCGTGCTCAGTGTGATGTTCCAAAAATGTAGCATATGATCTCTATTAATCTGCCTTATGTCACACTAATTGTTTCAACAGCATGACAAGAGCTACCTCCTTCTTGAACTGATGAGGGTAAGAAAACAAGGAGCTTCTGCCCTCCTGAGAGCATCCGAAGTTAACCTGAGGTTCTCTCTTTGGGCATCAGACTGTAGTTCACCCACTCTGTTTAGCAACTCATGCATTCCATTCCTTCAAAGCCTATATATTGGTGCCTACCAATTGCCAAGACACTGTTCTTGGTGCTAGGGATACAGCTATGAAAAAAGACAGAAATCATTATGAGAGAAAGAGGGGAGTCAAGATTGACTTCAAGGTTTTCGGCCTGGGCAATTCAAAGGATGAACCTACCATTTATTAGGATGGGAAAGACCACAAGAGAAACCTACTTGGGAAGAAAGATTAGGAGTTTGCTTTTGGAGATGTTAAGTTGGAAACATCTATTGGTAATCCTCATCAAATAAAGTGGAGAAGGAAATCAGATGTAGCAGGCCCCAGTTCAAGAAAGAGATTACCATGGTGTAAAAACCAAGATCTTAGATGGAATCATCTCAGGAGTAGCAGAGGGAAAAGTGGAGGTACAAGATCTGATTGGGGCATTTCAATTCTAAGTTTCGATTTGTAGGTTGGGGAAATAAGTTAAAGTAATGTAAAAAGCCACCAGTGAGGTAGAAGAAAAACAGGGAGACTGTGGTGTCCCAGAAGTTTGGGAAGAAACTGTCTCAACAGAGAGAGTGATCAACTGTGTCAAATGCTCCAGTAGGTCAAAGAAGATGACTAATCAATTGCCACTGCATTTGGCAAATTGGTGACGACAAGAACAATTTCTACAAAGGGATAGAGTTGCTGTTCCACATGGAAAAGCACTTACCTTCTCACATATACCATGTGCAACCAGCAAACAAAAACATACAGTTAAAACTGGCTCTAAAACATTCTCCTCGTTTCAAATGCATCTTTATACTTTAGAAACACTGCTAACTAACCTTTCATTTAAACAAAGCTTATATATAAGACACTTATCTCCAGGTGTTAGATCATGGACTCAATTCTAATGATTCGAAAAACAAATACTGGAAGCTCATTGTGTTACTCTTGCACCAATTATCAAAAAGAGCCTTACATCAGAAAAAGTACTTTTACCATAACTTCTAGCTGGAGGGGTGTGGGTGGGTGGGTGGGGGTGGGGGTGGGTGTGTCTCTAGGATTTAGAATAGTGGAGGATTTCCTCAAGAGCAACAAGACACTGAAGATGCACTGCAAGGACTGAGACCAGCCAAGCCCACACAGTCAAAGATTAGGAAAATGAGCAGCCAAAACAGTAATTACAAATAGTGGGACAAATGTCAGCCATGTCATAAACCAGAAGGTAAAGGCACACAGCAGGGTACAAAGTAGATAAACTGTAAATAGAAATCTCAAAGATATTCAATATGAGGGATAGAACTGGTCAAAGGCAATCTTAAGAACGAGGCAAATGATCAAAGGAAAATCATTAGAAGTAGAAAGAGGTTAAACAGCAAGACAAAGGAGCATGCCAGAATCTATATCACTTAATCAGCAAAGCAGCTTTCTGTCCTTGAAAATAAGCTGAGAAGGTGTATGTGAATACATATCATGTAAATTTCCCCAAGTACACTATTTATTTATTGCTATCTATCTCTACCCTCAACACAAAAATGAGAAAAAATAAACGCTGTATGCATTTGTAAGCTTGGTTTCTGACCCTTTTTGGACAAACAAGTTTAAGCACAAAATTCAAGGTACACTAACAGGTGTGATGCCTGAGGCCCAGCCACAAGGCCTGTCTGATTTTTTCAAAGGCCACAAGAGCAGATGCTTCCTGCATGATTGTGCTGAAGAAACTGAGAAGGCATTTTAGAAAGTTTACTCTTTGATCAACACACTCACTCTGAATATAAACAGATGCTTTTACAAATAAAATGATGGCCATACTACACTGAAAATTGGAAACAAGTACCAGTAAAGTACTTAAAAATTTTATCAGAATCTCTGAATACTTATCATCCGGGCCTAGAAGATACAGCGTAGACTGCTATTCATCTTCCCCACCCCACAGCAGAAATCATCTCTCTCTCTTTGCACAATCATATTTCACATTTATCAAGTTAAAATGAGTAAACGATGCTTACAGAGAAATATTTTGCCTCCAGTGCAAATAAAGAAACTCCAAAGAATTTTAAAATCATACACATTAATTCAGAATGAAAACTAAACAGACTGCATTATGTAGACACAGAAATAGTAAAGCATATCAGCAGATGTGAAGTTCTATAGTTTTATTTATACTTCCAATTAAATGTTCTGTAAACGACAGAGACAGTAAGAGAACAAGGCGGAGCAGGAGGGAACTGCATCCATCCCATACAGATTCAGAGAAATAAACTGCAGGATTCAAGAGACTGTAATGCATATGGACAGGAATACTGGAAAACACACTTAGATTTTTAAAGTATTTATTCAAACACTCCCCCAAGACATCATTAATTTCTTCTGTGTCCTCCCATGCATTTTGTTGAAACTCCTAGTATTGCTATTTTCATATTTAATATGAAATATTAGCTAGTTTTAAGTTCCTGAGTACAAGCTTCTTCAGGGCAGGAGTATATTTCATTCATCTTTCTAGTTCTAATATCTAGCGTAACCTAGAGCACAGCAGTCACTGAGTAACTAATTGACTGGTTAACTATGAAACTTTGTAGTTACCTTTGAGTTCAGTCTATCTTTCTGGCGATCTATTGTAATATAAGTGAAGAAATATATATTATATATACTCAGCAAATTGGCGGTAAATTCTGGACAAAAACGTTAACTACTAGTTTATACTTAGGTAGCTCCATATGACAATACGAGTTCATATTAGGATATTATTTTACTGTCCTTCTTTAATGTCTACTAGTTTAATGGCATATTATTTACTATTCCATTTTAATATGTTTAACATTTCGATTTGCACTGATATATTAATCCTACTGATGCAAACCTCAATAAAACTAGCAGTCAAAACAAAGAGGAATTAAAACAAATTGATCTCTGTATCCTTCTAGAATGACCCAACAATGGTCTTAAAAATAAACTGTCTACTATACTCTGAATTATTCATTTTGTCCTTCATTAAATATGAGAACTTATTTGAAATTGAAAATAACTTTATTAACAGTGAGTTTTGGATGAGGGAGGAGATGTTTGAAACAAAAAGAAAGAGCACATCAAGACATGACTGTTCATTATAGGAAGACTTTTATTTGGTTTCAGGCAAAATTAAACTTGGGTACATCTTGACCATTTACAAATGGAAGCAAATAAACTCAGCTAAATCCAGAAATGTTCTTTAACCTATGATTTGTTTCAATGTCATATTTGTCAATTAATCATTATAACTCAAATAAGGGTGATTTTTCCTACTCTGTTTTTAATATCTTAATGAACTTAAACTACATATATAATGGGGAAAATTCTCCATTTTTTAAAATAAAAAAACACCATTTTTTGCTACTTTCTGAGACATGGTAAAGTGTGCTCCAATCAAGTTTTCAAAGATCTATTCTGCACCTGAACTCAGCAAAATCCAGAGACTGAAGAAAAACTTTGTCTTTGCAGCAGCCATGTGAATGCAACTCTCCATCTCTGACTGCAGGGAGTATAAATGACCAAGAGCCCCAGCCACTGCCCTCCGAATTCTATCACGTTTGAGCTGAAGTCAAACTTCCTATGGGCTGTTCCCAGCCAATGTCCGAATATAGCAAAAATACTAAAACGGGCCTGATCCTGGTACACACGGGACTTTGGCTCAAGGATTCCCCAACCACCTTGCCCAAGTTCTCCTGGAACTGCAGGGCAGCCTAAGACACTTCCATCCAACATTCTTTCCTTCCCTCTCTCTTTCACCTGAGGTCAGATCTGCACTGAGTTTGGCATCTCCCAGCCTCCCCCAACTCCCTTCTCGGGGTTCCCTCAAAGGCATTTCCCCTTGTCCCTTGCACATCAAATCTCTTGCTCTCAGAGGACCCAGTTAACACAGCCTTCTTCCACAAAGCAAGTTTCAGAAAAAATATAATTTTCAAATTGTCTGATTCATAAGTAGTATAAATGAAGCTTCATATTAATACTTCCACATTTTCTTAGTCTTCTCTAAGTGTGCCCACCCTCTGCACTTTGATATGTAACTATGAGACACTTGTTAAGACTACATGCACGCCAGATACCTGAATGTGTTTGGACCATAATTTTCCTCCAGTAACAGTTTCAGAGACCAAAGGCTTGGATTATATTCCTGACTTTTGCTTCTTTGGAAAATATATTCCAGGGTATAGAAATATCCACCATAGGAATCTTAGAAGGACATACCAACCACCTCTGTCCATAGATCCTAGAAGGATATATCTACCACCCCTGTCCACTGGTTCATCAACTTTATCACTAGATCTTAAGAAGCCTAAAGATACGACAGTCGCATGGCAATGTGAATGTACTCCATGCCACTCAACTGTATCCTCAAAAACAACTGAACTGTAAACTTAAAAATTCTAAAAATGGTAAATGTTACGTTACGTAAATTTTACCAGAATAAAAAAAAAAAACTAAAGAGAACAATGGCTATGTATTTCAATAGTGGGTAAAGAAATTATGAAACTATAGTTTTACTAGGTAATAGTAAAAATAAGTGGTTTGCAGAAGCACACCAAAAACCTAGCTAACTATCAGTATCTTAAAAATATACTAAATCAAACTGAGAAACCTGGAGGCAATTAAGTTAAAAGATTTTACTCTATTTTAGGTGATGAATCTCAGAAACTACAGTTACCATAGGTTCACATCAAAGCATCAAAGACAAGAGAACAGTAATCTCGCCCCTCTGGAACAAGCTTCCCCATCTCTTCCCTTATTCATGTTGGCTCTCTGAAAGAACTAGTTCTCCTCTTCTCTAAGAGACTTTGGAAAAATGCTTTAGTTGGTAACTAATGTAGAAAAGACACTCTGTGGTATCACATTAACTAAAATTAATGATGGTTTGATCCACCCAAGCTACATCAAGGTACAATGAACTACAGGAACAACACTAGCAGCAACAGACTGAAGGATAAGTTAAGAAGGTGAGATGAGCGTTTAGTGGTCTGCTCCCTGTTGCAAGACAATTCTCCCTGGGTCTCTTACCTTTCTGCATGCGTTGCATGTAGAGATGCTGATGGCCTTTCTGCATGATCTTTACAAGGATGATCAAACAACCTTGGAAGATAGCAACAGCATCTCTTCTCCAGAGCAAAAGGCAGGCACACTTACAGCCCATTATAAAAGATTCAGCTTCTCTAAGCTCAAAGTTGCTCTCCTGTAGCACAAGCTGCCATCTCTGCTATGTCTTCAGACAGTCCCTCCAAAAACAAGGACTAGGCTCAATTATTTCCTAAACTGAGAATCCTGAAGTTCATCAGCCAGCTGGGAGGTCACTTGAAAGCACTGTCACCTGGTAGCCCCCAACTGACAAAGGTACCAATTGGGAGACCCTAACAACTATAAACAACATTTTCCTTCCAGGAGCACCATGTGCACCTTCAAGATTATATATTTTCTGCAGAAGCCGGGTATTAACTTGCTTCGCTCTCTAAACACACCGTGACTTACACCTTAGAGATGGTCATAAGAGATGTTCAAACGTTTAAGGAAATACTACTGGTACACCATGCAGCCCTCAGGCAACAATCACAGAGATCTCTCCAAACTGAGGCTACCCTTAGTTACTCCGGGGAGCTTCCTGGAGGGAAAGTGACTCATTATTTATGTGCACCTTACAGGCAATAATCCATGGGATGAGACTCTCCCAATTAGAAAAGGTGGTAAGAAATCTGTCCCTGATTTTAGCCAAAGTGATCAATGACACCACATCAGCCCTGGAAGGCACTCAGGTCAGCTTCAACTCACTGGCCAGGGTTGTCATGGATGAGAGAACTGTCCTAGCCCTGCTCCTTGCTGAACAAGGGGACATCTGAACAATCACTAATACATCATTCTGTATTGGCATTCAAAGGTAGACCCTTATGGTCGATGGGTTTTGTTCAGCTGACTGGATCTGGGGCCTGGAAGGCATGACTGAGATCCATACTCAGGTTCACTTCGACCTGCTGCTTGGAGTTCTACAGACCAGTAGCCTTAATTAACTACTCTGTGAGACGAATTGAGCAGATTTTGTCACAGCCTGTATCAATCAGAGTACTCATTGTTCATGATATAAGAGCTGTATTCCCTTAGCTCAGGGTTTCTCTCCTAAAATATGACCCACCGCAAGTAGAAATTGAGGCTGATACAAAGCTGATCCTCATGCTACTGCCATTGCTGTGGGTAAAGAAAGTCCTTTGTTTTTTGACCCAGGAGTTCATGCCGTCTGACAGCACTCATAAAATGTGGCAGACTAACATGTTAGTTTACAAGTGGTGTAAAATCACAGAACCTTCATGTTCTTGACAGTCCCCAGCCACAAGTCCAAGGGGACTGGATCAGAAGACACCATAGGAAAGAGAAGGTACAGCATGCTGTCACTGCGTGCATGAGAATATATGTGCAGGAGTCAAACAGCCACCTCAAAAAACTCTGGGATTCCCACACTTTGATTCCTTTCCAGACAAAAATCTACCACAATTCAACAGCCCTCTGACCAACAGCAAAGGTTTCAACAAACTCTTTAGAACAAGATAAACCTTCTGATACTCGAGCAAAATAGGCTATAACAAGAGAAGAAAAAAGACACACATAGGAAGGAAAAAAAAAAAAACAAAAAGGAGAGAAATGAAAATAACAGATAAAATCTAAGTGTGGCAGAAACTAGAGATTGGTTCACCCACACATACTTCAACCCTCTTCTACTAAGACAGACCTGGCCAACAGGAGAGGACAATCACACAGATGAAGCCTGGACCCTGTGATGGAGGGTTCAGTGCTGTGGCAGAAGCTCTGCTGTCCATCTGAAGTGTCTCAGGTGCTGGCCAGAGTAGACGTTGGGAGTGGTGTTTCCATTAGAGCATTCCTGGCTGTGGTCTGGCATTTCTTCCTCTGTTTCTACCTATATACTATCCACATGTGGTTTCCTGGGCCTGCAAGAAATTCTGTAAGGTACCATTTCCTGCTTAAATTACCTAGAGAGGATAATGTTGCTTGAAGATAAAAACCTCTGTCTGATACACTTGAGAAAATAAAGGAATATACATTTATTTTAAGTCCCAGAGTTACATTTGTACTCTTTCCTGATAGAAAGACTCTCTAAGGCCAAAGAATAATTTCATTTCTGGCACTCAATTTTTTCCTTTCTTACTATTCTATATGTGGGGAGGGCAATGAAAGTACGCTCAATTCTATCACAATCATAGGCAGTCAGATTTTCTTATTATTATCTGACTCAAGAAAATCAAACAATCCCCCTTTAAAAAGTACTTTGTTATAAATATACTTTGCAATAAAAGAGCAATGAGGATTTTTTTAAATTTTACTATCTCCCATTTCCTCCAAATTTAAAACCAAACAATTGGTTTCTATTTTATTCAGCAACAAACAAGCTTTATTTTTAATTTGATGATTTGCTAATATCACTCAGACTAGTACATTTTAATAAATGCAAATTATATAGCTAATGGAGTAAAATAGGCACTTAGAGCAATAGCTTTATGGGAAATTGATAACCAGCAAGCTCTAAAAGATACTTTGAGAAAATTCAGAAACACCCAGAGAGAAAAGTATTTTTAGATATTCATAAGTGTGGCTTGATCATTTTAAAGGAAACAGAGCACAATCAGCGATCCCAGAAAAGAGAAATCTACTTTTTTGCCCCTTAAGTTAGCTAACTGGAAAACAACATCTTTATTCTTAACTTAAGCTTAACACCTGCTAGCTATTTCACACATTAGGCTTAATAATTATGAGAAACTTCATTAAAGACTAAGAATCCACAACAAAATGGTTGAGTAGGGAAAAATAAGACTTAACAATGCTTCCCATTTCCATTCTTAATTAACAGCAGAGAAATTTAACCTGAATTTATCAGAAACAGGAAAAAGAAATAAATTTAAATTATGCTAAAATGACCATTCACTTCTCAGAGAAAATTAAACTTTAGGGGCCGGCCCCAGGGCCAAGTGGTTAAGTTCAAACGCTCTGCTTTGGTGGCCCAGGGTTTCACTGGTTCAGATCCTGGTCACAGACATGGCACCGCTCATCAGGCCATGCTGAGGTGGCATCCCACATGCCACAACTAGAAAGACCCACAACTAAAAAATATATATATATACAACTATGTACTGGGGGAATTTGGGGAGAAAAAGCAAAAAAGAAGAAGACTGGCAACAGTTGTTAGGTCAGGTGCCAATCTTTACAAAGAAAAACTTTAAAAATTATGTCAAGAAATTTTAGTGACATCAAAAGATAATGACACTACTAACCATAACAGAAAATATAATTACTTACTACTAAGGCAATTAGTTTCACAAAGTCAAATATGATCAGCCACCTGTATCTTGGTAAAAATTTCTCAAGAACTGAATCAAATACATGACCTGCACAACTATCAAAGGAAGTTGTTGCTGCTAGCCCTCCTCTCCATCCTTATTCCCTTAATATACCAAATAAGTAGTTTGTTAAAAAAGAAATGATCATGAGTGAAGTCAGAGACATGGCAGAGTGAGCTTGCCCAGGACTCTCTCCCCTCCAACATACAACAAAAAGGAGTAACCATATTCCAAGGAAAAAAATATCCTAATAGCACAGAAATCCTCAGAGACCCACAGCAGCCAAACAAAGGAGGGCAGAGAGGCTGGAGCCCCCCTCAGAGGAGGTGGAAGGGGTAAGAGAGATCTTTGCTCCCTCCCCTAAAGACTGGGATCGCTGCCGTGGGATGCTCCATGAGGGAAGGAGTGGGGGATGGGCTGCACGTCCACAGGATCACCTAGGACTCCCATGGCTGTGCAGCCCAGACGGAAGCCCTCTTACAGGAGAAAGCTTTCATGTGGGGTGACCTCAGCAAGCCAAGACCCCAGGAGAGAAGACAGCGAGAGCTGATTGGGAAACAGGGTCTGCAACAAGAGAAGGTGGCCCTCCCACCCCCACCCATGCTGTGCGAGCCATCTCGCTGAAGGCAGAGGGCTCAGAATACACAGCTCTTGACCCCCACCCTAGTGGCGACAGACTGTAACTGCAACCGAGTAATAGCACTATGCGCAAAAACCATTCTGGCATCAAACAATTCATAAAAACTCCAGACCAGAGGGAAAATAAGCACCCAGAATTATGCCGAGGACTCAGAAATAAGTAAACTAAACGAAAATGAATTCAGAATACCTATAATCAGAAAACTCAATGAGGTAAAGTAAAACAGAGACACAAATCAACGAAATCTGGAGTTACTTCAGAACAGAGACTGTAACTATAAAGAAGAATCAATCAGAAATAATAGAGATGAAAAATACAATGGATCAGATAAAACAGAACACAGATTCCCTGAATGCCCATGTGGATGCGATAGAGGAACAAATCAGCATACTCAAAGACAGACACGTTGAATGGCTCCAGACAGAGGAAAAGAGCATTAAGAATAAAAAAGAATGAAGAAAATCTCCACAAAATAGCAGACTCAATGAGGAAATGCAATATAAGAATAATTGGAATCTCCGAGGGCAATGAAAACGAGAATAGAGCAGAAACTGTGCTCAAAGAAATAATAGCAGAGAACTTCCCAAATCTAGAGAATGAGAGAGAAATATGTGTGGAGGAAGCTTTCAGGTCTCCTAGATACGTCAATGTAAAGAGACCTACTGCAAGGCATATAGTAGTAAAGCTGGGAAAAGTGAATGACAAAGAAAGAATACTCAGGGCAGCAAGGCAGAAGAAAATAACCTACAAAGGAATCCCTATCAGACTTTCAGCAGATTTCTCTGCAGAAACCTTACAAGCTAGGAGAAGTTGGAATGACATTCAAAACTTTGAAAGATAACAATCTTCAGCCAAGAATATTCTATCCAGCAAAAATATCCTTCAGATATGAGGGAGAAATTAAATCTTTCCCAAACAAAAGCTGAGGGACTTCGTAGCCATGAGACGCCCCCTACAAGAAATCCTCAAGAAGGCCCTCATACCTGAAAAAAGAAAAAAGGGGAAAAGGGGTCACAAAACAGAGTAGGGAGACAAATAGATAGAATCAGAATAGGATAGGAAATATACAACTATACCATTAGGATAAAGGGAAGGAAAACACCAAAAACAAAGACAATCTTATCACTTTAACCACAAACTCACAACACAAGTTGGAATAAGAGATGACAAGAATAACTTAGAAGGAAAGGGACTGCATCAGTTTAGGCTAAGGAAATAAGAGGCCACCAGAAATGGACTATGTTATACACAAGATTCTGAATACAAACTTCAGGGTAGCCATCAACCTTAAAAGCAGAACAGAGACACAAAAAAATAATTAAGGAAATAGGAAACTGCAGATGTCAATGGGTAGGCCAAAACAAACAGGACAAGAAACAAAAGTAATGCAGGAAAACTAGAAAACGAGTGACAAAATGACAGCATTAAGCCCTCATGCATCAAGAAACACCCTCAATGTACATGAATTGAACTCTCCAATAAAAAGACAGAGTAACAAGATGTATTCAAGAACAAGATCCAACAATCTATCGTCTCCAGGAAACACACCTCAGCTCCAACGACAAACACGGGCTCAGAGTGAAGGGGTGGAAGACGATAATCCAAGCTAACAGCAAACAAAACAATGCAGATGTCACAATACTTATATGAGACAAAGTAGATTTCAAGATAAGGTAGGTAAAGAGAGATATGGAGGGTCAGTACATAATGATCAAAGGGACACTATATCAAGAAGAAATAACGCTTATAAATATCTATGCACCCAACACAGGAGCACCAAAGTTCATAAAGCAACTATTAATAGACCTAAAGGAAGATGTTAAAAATAACACAATAATAGTAGGGGACCTCAACACCCCACTCACATCATTGGACAGATCATCCACACAGAAAACCAACAAGTAAACAGTGGAATTAAATGAAAAGCTAAAACAGTTGGACTTAATAGACATATATAGAACACTTCATCCAAAAACAGCAGAATACACATTCTTCTCAAGTGCACATGGAACATTCTCAAGGACAGACCATATGTTGGGAAACAGGGCAAGCCTCTATAAATTTAATAAAATTGAAGTAATAACAAGCATCTTCTCCAACCACAGTGCTATAAAACTAGAAGTTAATAACAAGAAAAAAGCTGAGACAGTCACAAAGATGTGGAGACTAAACAATATGCTATTGAACAAGCAATGGATCATTGAAGAAATTAAAGAAGAAATCAAAAAATATCTGGAGGCAAATGAAAATAATAACATGCCATACCAACTCACATGGGATACAGCAAAAGCTGTATTAACAGGGAAATTCATCGCAATGCAAGCACATATTAACAAACAAGAAAGATCCCAAAAAAGCAACCTCAAATTACACCTAACTGAACTAGAGAAAGAAGAACAAACAAAGCCCAAAGTCAGGAGAAGGAGAGAAATAATAAAAATCAGATCAGAAATAAATGCTATTGAAACAAAAAAGGCAGTAGAAAGGATCAATGAAACAAAGAACTGGTTTTTTGAGAAGATAAATAAAATTGACGAACCCCTAGCCAGTTTTACAAAGAAAAAAAAGAGAGAAAGCTCAAATAAACAAAATCAGAAATGAAAGAGGAGAAATAACAAGAGACCCCGCAGAAATACAACGGATTATAAGAGATACTATGAAAAATTATACGCAAACAAAATGGATAACCTAGAGGAAATAGGTAAATTCTTAGACTTTTACAATCTCCCAAAGCTAAGTCAAGAAGAAGCAGACAGTCTGAACAGACCAATCACAAGGAATGCGATTGAAACAGCAATCAAAAGCATCCCAAAGAATAAAACCCCAGGACCAAACAGCTTTCCTGGGGAATTCTACCAAACTTTCAAAGAGGATTTAATACCTATCCTTTTCAAGCTATTCCAAAAAATGAGGGAGGATGGAACACTTCCTAATACATTCTACCAGGCCAACATCACGCTGATACCAAAGCCTGACAAGGACAGCACGAAAAACGAGAACTACAGGACGATATTGCTGATGAACATAGATGCAAAAATTCTAAACAAAATTTTGGCAACTCGAATTCAGCAATACATCAAAAGGATCATACATCATGATCAAGTGGGATTCATACCAGGGACTCAGGGATGGTTCAACATCTGCAAATCAATCAATGTGATACACCACATCAACAAATTGAGAAATAAAAACCACATGATCATCTCAATAGATGCAGACAAAGCATTTGACAAGATCCAACAGCCATTTATGATAAAAACTCTTAACAAAATGGGGATAGAAGGAAATTACCTCAACATAATAAGGGCCACATATGACAAACCCACAGCCAACATCATACTCAATGGGTAAAAACTGAGCACCATCCCCCTGAAAACAGGAACAAGACAAGGATGCCCTCTATCACCACTCTTATTTAACATAGCACTGAAAGTCCTGGCCAGAGCAATTAGGCAAGAGAAAGGAATAAAAGGAATCCAAATAGGGGAGGAAGAAGTGGAACTCTCCCTGTTTGCAGACAACATGATCTTATATATAGAAAACCCCAAAGAATCCATTGGAAAACATTTAGAAATAATCAACAACTACAGCAAAGTTTCAGGATATAAAATCAACTTACATAAATCAGTAGCATTTCTATACTCCAATAACAAACTAAGAGAAAAAGAACTCAAGAACACAATACCATTCACAATTGCAACAAAAAGAATAAAATATCTCAGGGTGAATTTAACTAAGGAAGTGAAGGACCTATACAATGAAAACTACAAGGCTTTCCTGAAGGAAATGGATGAGGACATAAAGAGATGGAAAGACATTTCATGAACATGGATTGGAAGAATAAACATAGTTAAAATCTCCATATTACCTAAAGCAATCTACAGATTCAACATCATCCCAATCAGAATCCCAATGACACTCTTTACAGAGATAGAAAAAAGAATCCTAAAATTCATGTGGGGCAACAAAAGACCCCGAATTGCTAAAGCAATCCTGAGAAAAAAGAACAAAGCTGGATGCATCACAATCCCTGACTTCAAAAGATACTACAAAGCTACAGTGATCAAAACAGCATGAAACTGGTACAAAAACAGGTGAACAGATCAATGGAACAGAATTGAAAGCCCAGAAATAAAACCACACATCTACGGACAGGTAATCTTTGACAAGGGAGCTGAGGGCATACAATGGAGAAAAGAAAGTCTCTTCAACAAATGGTGCTGGGAAAACTGGACAGCCACATGCAAAAGAATGAAAATTGACCATTCTTCTTCACCATTCACAAAAGTAAACTCTAAGTGGATCAAAGACCTAAAGGTAAGAGCAGAAATCATGAGGTTTCTAGAGGAAAATGTAGGCAGTACACTCTGTGACATCAGTATTTAAAGGATCTTTTCAGACACCATGTCTTAGACAAGGGAAACAATAGAAAGAATAAACAAATGGGACCTCATCAAACTAAAGAGCTTCTTCAAGGCAAGGGAAAACAGGATTGAAACAAAAAAACCCAATAATTGGGAAAAAATATTTGCAAGTCATATATCCAACAAAGGGTTAATTGCCATAACATATAAAGAACTCACGCAACTCAACAACAAAAAGTCAAACAACCCGATCAAAAAATGGGATGGAGACATGAACAGACACTTATCCAAAGAAGACATACGGATAGCCAATAGGCACATGAAAAGATGTTCATCATCACTGATCATCAGGGAAATGCAAATCAAAACTACACTAAGATATCACCTTACACCCGTTAGAATCGCAAAAATAATCAAAACAAAAAGTAACAAGTGTTGGACAGGTTGTGGAGGAAAAGGATCCCTCATACACTGCTGGTGGGAATGCAAACTGGTGCAACCACTAAGGAAAACAGTATGGAGATTTCTCAAAAATTAAAAATAGAAATACCATATGACCCAGCCATCCCAATACTGGGTATCTATCCAAAGAACTTGAAGTCAGCAATTCCAAAAGTCCAATGCACCCCAATGTTCACTGCAGCATTATTTACAATAGCCAAGATGTGGAAGTAACCTAAGTGCCCATCAACTGATGATTGGATAAAGAAGATATGGTATATATATACAATGGAATACTACTCAGCCATGAAAAAAAGAATGAAAACATCCCATTCACAACAACATGGATGGACCTTGAGGGAATTAAGTTAAGTGAAACAAGCCAGACAGAGAAGGACAATCTCTGTATGACTCCACTCATATGAGGAATTTAAACATGTGGACAAAGAGAACAGATTAGCGGCTACCAGGGGAAAGGGGGCGGGGGGGTGGGCACAAAGGGTGAAGGGGTGCACCTACAACACAACTGACAAACAATAATGTACAACTGAAATTCACAGGGTTGTAAACTATCATAATCTCAATAAAAAGTTGAAAAAAAAAAAAAAAAAGTCTGCCCAAGTCCTTGGGGTCTGATTTTCAGCACCTGGGGTCAGCTGGACCAGGGTCTGGCGTCCCTAGGGTGGGGCCTGCCTGAGGCCTTGCATGCACTTCCGAGCCAGGAGGCTGGGACAGCTCTCCAGGGAGAGATGCCCAGGGGTGCCTGAGAAGCCCAGACCCACCAGACTAGGGTGTAAAAGGCACTGAGCTGTGTGCAGGTCAGGGGGCCAAAGAGGGATCTGTAGCCTGATCCATGATTGTGGGAGGCCACAGCAGCTGCGCCCTAGTCAGATCGCAGGGCTAGGCGTGGACAGGGGTCTGGAGGAGGGTTGCTGTACCCCGGTTCTCCAGGGAACGCCCCCCTTCGCCCCACCCGGGCAGCTCAGTGCGCCCTCCCTCAGCTCCCCGGCTGCCCTGTGGGATGCGCAGCTCACGCCTGGGCAGCAGTGCGAAAAAAAAAAAAAATGAAATGATCTCCACAAACATTCATAGCAGCATTATTCATAATAGCCAAAAAGTAGAAACAACCCACATGTCTGCCAACTGACAACAGATAAAGAAAATGTGGTATATCCATACAATAGAATATTTGGCAAGAAAAAGAATGAAGTGCTGATCCGTACAACATGGATAAACCTTGAAAACACTTTGCTAAGTGAAAGAAGCCAGTCAGAAAAGACCACATATTATAATATTATATCAAATGTCCAGAATATGAAAATCTATAGAGATTAAGTAGATTAATGGTTGCCTACAGCTAGAGGGAATGAGGATCTTTCAGGGTGACAGCTAAGGGAGGTGAAGAGTTTCTTTTGGGGTTGATGAAAATATTCTAAAATTGGGGTGAAGGTTGCACAACTGTGAACAAACAAAAAACACTGATTTGTACACTTTAAACGTACAATTTATATGTGGGTAAATTTTATATATGAACTTTATCTCATAAAAGCTGTTAAAAAGTCATTTCAAAATTATATCAAATCTCTAGATAGACAAATAAATTTAATTCTTTTTTTTTTTTGGAGGAAGATTAGCCTTGAGCTAACTGCTGCCAATCCTCCTCTTATTGCTGAGGAAGACTGGCCCTGAGCTAACATCCATGCCCATCTTCCTCTACTTTATATGTGGGACGCCTACCACAGCATGGCTTTTGCCAAGCAGTGCCATGTCCGCACCCAGGATCCAAACCAGTGAACCCTGGGACACTGAGAAGCGGAACATGCGAACTTAACCACTGCGCCACTGGGCCAGCCCCTAATTCAAGTTTTAATGTCTTCTATAGAATAGTAATCTTAATTCCCAATTTTATTTTTTTTAAAGATTGGCACCTGAGGTAACATCTGTGGCCAATTTTTTTTTTAATTTATTTTTCTTCTTCTCCCCAAAGCCCCCAGTACATAGTTGTATATTCTAGTTGTAGGTCCTTCTGGTTGTGCTATGTGGGATGCTGCCTCAGCATGGCCTGATGAGTGGTGCTGGGTCCGCGCCCAGGATCCAAACCAGCAAAGCCCTGGACCATGGAAGCAGAAGGCAGAAACTTAACCACTCAGCCGTGGGGCTGGCCCCTTAATTCCCAATTTTTAATTTATGCTTCTCTTTCAGAGTATTCTACAGACATTAACCAGCTGAATATAAATTTATCGGAACTATAAAAATCTTTTTTCCAAAACATAGCACCTTCAGTAAAACCAGAGTAATTACATATAACATAAATGACTAAATTTACCCAAGAATTTTTTTGATTCATGTAGTTTGGCTTCAAGTTCATATGGCAATCAATTCAAGTTTTAAAAGATCAGGTAAATTTACCTTAATATCTGGTAGCCAAAACAAATTTAACACAATAAATAATCAAGAATTTTAAGGTAACACTCAAACTTTCCAATTAATGAGTGGATCATGTCATTTACCAGGGCAAAATTTGGCTTCGTTCTTAATAAGACATTTTTTTATCCCTTCCCTTACAGCTTTAAAACACCAAGTGATGTAACATTGCTGTAAACAAAGCTGGGACCCCAGTTTTACCAAGGTTTTTTAACCTTTTTATTCTGAAATAATTATTGATTCATAGGAAGTTACCAAAAAAAAAAAAGAAAAAGAAAAAGGACAGGTAGGTCCTAAGTATTCACAGAATTCCTCTCAGTGGTAACATTTTGCATAATTATAGTACAATCCCAAAACCAGGAAAGTGAAATTGGTAAAATCCAGAGAGCTTATTCCGATTTTATCAGCTTTACACTCATCTGTCTGTACATGTACAGTTCTATGCAATTTTATCACATGTATTGATTTGTAACCACGATCACAATCAAGACACAACTGTTTCATCACACAAGACTCCCTCCCGCTATTTATTTATGGCCACACCCAACACATTCCCAGACCCCATTCCAAAACTTTGGCAACCATTAAACTGTTCTCCATCTGTATAACTTGGTTCTTTCAAGAATGTTATATAAACAGAATCATACAGTTTGCAATCTTTCAGGATTGGCATTTTTCAATCAGGATAATTCTTTAAAGAGTCATGCGAGTTGCTGTATGTTATCAACAGCAGTTCATTCCTTTTTTGCTGAGTAGTGTTCTGTGGTATGGGTGTACCAAAGTCTAGCCATTCACCTGGTGAAGTACATCTGGGTTGTTTCCAGTTTGGGGCTATGACAAATAAAGCTGCTATAAAAATTAGTGTCTGGATTTTTGCATGAACAAAGTTTTCATTAATCTCGGATAAGTGCTCAAGAGTGTAATTGCTGGGTTGCATAGTTAAATAACAATTTTAATAGCAACACTGGTAATGTTTCTGAAAAAAAAAAATGAAGATACCTTCAATCTCCACTCTTCACTGACTTTGTTTTTTTAATTTAACAAAATTACTTTTTAAAACCAGCAGTTACTCAACACTTATGCTAATGAGCCAAGCACTGCACTATGCATTTTAAATACATTATCCTATGTAATCCCTACATCAACAATGAGCCAGGCACTGCTATTATCGCCATCTTACAAAGGAGAAAAGAAGCATAGAGAAGATTTGGGAACTGATCCAGAGTCACAAAGCTAGGATGTGAAGAGCTAGGACTTAAATTCAAGCCTGCCTGACTCAGAAGTCTGTTCTTTTCATCACAAGACATTACCTTTTACTCCTGTAACACGTGTGATTAGACACAAAACGTATATATATCAACACAAAAAAGTCTTTCCTTAGGGGATGAAGACTGTATGTGACTATTACATTTCATAAATGAGATTTTTAAAATCAGACATGTCCTCTAACATGAACAAAAGACAAAAATTAATCTAATTACCTACGGGAATTTGTGCAAATACTATGTAAGTAAAAGGTAACATGAGTACTAGAGGAAAATTCAGATCAAGTAATTGTTCAGCTTTTCTCTACAAAGTTTCTTTCAGGTTTACTCTTCATTAGTCTTGTGGTAAAAAGGAAATCTGGGGACAGATGAGAAAGGAGGAGAAGGGAAATGAGGGGAACGGTTTACAAACTAAAAGACCCTAGCACACCAAGTGAGGGAACAAGCAAGGTCTGTGTCACAAGTGGCTGACACATCCCAGATGCCCACACTCCCAGATGAGTAAGGAGGGGCTCTTCCAGAAGCTCCAGTAATGGACCCATGCAATAAGGACCACATACTCAGATGTTCAAGCCTGCCTACTGCCCAGAGAAACAAATTCACAACAGAGGTCCTGACTAGCCGTTCACAAACACTACCATCAGAAACGTCATCCTCACAATCATCATGAAGAGAAATGTCACAATAAATTTATTAATTTGATAGTCCCTAACATTTTCTGATTTTGTCAAACACCACCCGTTTATTTATTTTTTAACACTAAGATTTAGCTTGTCTATCCCTACCACAATGAGAAACAATAAAATGGCCAAGCTATACAGAGCTTTAAAACAAAAACTGTAACTTCTATAACTTTTTACTATTAAGTGTGAAACAGATTTACTTCATAGCTATTAGCCCCTTGGTTTCCGAATTTTTGATTGAAGATCTTCCAAAAATCTCAATAGCCAGGTGACAAGCACATCAATTAGATAAAACAAAGAAATTTGGAGGCAGAAGTCAGTTATCAACATAGCAGTAAAAACTCTTGTCTCTTTAAAGAAAGGAGACATTAAATGAACACTAGTTACGCAGTTTTGAATATTATAATATAATATTATATTATGTGATTTTGGGGGAGCATTTAAATATCTTTGAGAATCTCTATAAGTGTATCTCAGTCTCATTACTACTCATGTAAACTCTCAACTTTTCAGATATGAAAACTAACACAATGAGAAGGCATAATTCAGTTAATTACCAAAACTCCTTAAAAATTATAATAATCAACTAATAAGACTAACAGAGCATAAGCAATTCATTGACTGTGATTATGTATATATATATTTTTAAAGATTTTATTTTTTTCCTTTTTCTCCCCAAAGCCTCCCGGTACATAGTTGTATATTCTTCGTGGTGGGTCCTTCTAGTTGTGGCATGTGGAACGCTGCTTTAACGTGGTTTGATGAGCAGTACCATGTCCACGCCCAGGATTCGAACCAACGAAACACTGGGCAGCCTGCAGCGGAGCACAGGAACTTAACCACTCGGCCACGGGGCCAGCCCCCTGTGACTATATATTTTATAGAGAAATCTAGTAAGTCAACTTCTAGGAAAGTAACCTAAGGAAATAATCATGGGGGATCACCAAGTTGTATCCATAAGATAAATTATGACATAGTATAAACTAGAATTCTATACATTTATTTAAAATGCTATAAAATATTAAACGGTACGCAGGGTTTCATGCTATAGCATTAAATGTAAGCCGGTCAGAAAACAGTTACAAAATAATATGTATGATATCCACAAAACCTACCTGCAGCTGAACTGAATTGTGCCGAAGACCTTCCACAATAGAAAAAAATCTGTCAATTTTTCTCTCTTCTCCAGCTGTTGTTAAAGCTTCTAAAACTTCTTCAAGGCTATTGAAAATTTTTAAATAATTAATTAAATTGCAAACAGCAAATAACCCAAATGCCATAATCCAATCGCTTAATCTACTAAATTCCAGAGTCACTGCTCCTAGGTAACCAAGATTTTAAAAGTAGCTTACTGAGTACACAGCATGTACCCAGCATTAACTATACGTTTTAGTTCATTTATTCCTCAGTATAACTCGATAATGATGTTTATTTATCAAAAATTTATATGGTGCTTACTACACATCACACACTATTTGAACCTGTTTACAAATATTAACTCTTTTTAATGTATATAACCCTATGAAATAGGTATTATCCCATATTGTAGATTAGAAAATTGAGGCAGAAAAAGGTTAAGAAATTTGTCCAAGGACTCATATGTACTAAATGGTAGAACAAAGATCTGAAACCAGAGTCTTAGTGAGCACTATATAAATTCTCTGAACCAATACATTCTACTTCATCTTTAGTGTAAGTGAAGTTCTGGTAGCCAAAAATATATAGTAGTAAGGAACTGTAGTCAAATATAAAAAATAATAGTTATGCAAGAACTATACTTGCTACATCTTTAAAGAATAGTTGTATTAACAGTACCTAGCATACTGTAGAAGCTCACATAGTTTGTGGACACAGACATGTAGTCCCAAATGTTATTTACATCATTTTATCATTTTGATAACCTATTCTGAAGTCAAGAAATAAAAATAATACAGAAGTAGAGGAAGAGGAAAGAGAAGAGGAGGAAAAAGAGGATAAAGAAAAACAAGGGAGGGCAGTCCCATGGCCTAGGGGTTAAGTTCTGCATGCTTTGGTGTGGTGGCCCAGGTTCAGTCTCTGGGTACGGACCTACACAACTCCTGAGTGGTCATGCTATGTTGGCAGCTCACACACAAAATAGAGGCAGATTGGCTATAGATGTTAGCTCAGGGCGAATCTTCCTCAGCAAAAAAAAAAAAAACAAAACAAGAAAGAAAGAAAGAAAAAGGGAAGGGAGAAGATAAGGGGAAAGGAAAAGGAAGGGGAAGGAGAAAGGGAAAGGAGGAGGGAGAAGAAATAGGAAGTAGGGGAGGAAGGAGGGAAGCAGAGGAAGGAGGAGAAGGAAAAGAAGAAAGGGGGAGGGGGAGCACAGGAAGTATTTTGTGTGTCAACATTAAATCCACTCAGGTTTCTAAGTCAAAATTAATATAGCCTTTTCAAAATGGGAAAGGGAAAGTGCAGAAGCTCTACGCCTCACTGCGCATGCTGGGATTGCAGCAAGTACGGCCTCATCTACAGATGAGCGCTCTAGGTCCCTATGGGCGCAGACGGCCAGGGCTGAGTGGTGCCTGTGACTCCCCAACTAGTCCAAACTGCGCAGCTCAGCAGTCCCCACCCCAGCAGGGTCACCACAAGAACAATTTTCAAATGCATGCAGGAGGTTCCGCTTCTAGGGCTCTGTCTGCCCTCATAGGAGAAGGCTATTTCTGTCTGTTCTTCTGGTTGTCTAGTCTTCATATCTTTATCCTTTTTAAAAGGCATTTTAAATAATGTTTAAAGACTTCCTTTGTAACAAGAACACCAATCTTCTTTAAAAAGAAAAAAGGTTTATTTTATAAAATAAAGGTTTTATCTTATAAAGGTTTTTTTAATAAACCTTATAAAAAAAGGTTTATCATACAAAACTATCTTTTAATATGCATGGAATGGTCTTTTAGTTACAGCCCTAACAAATGTGGAAAATGTCTTTAAAATTTACAGTTTTAGTGTATACTTTTTGGTCGAGGACTATGTCCCTCAACCAGTAAAGTACTATTACATACTTTCTAAATCACTTTCTAAGTCTGCCTTACATATAGATTTTCCAATAGTATGTTGTTTACTTTTACAAGAGAATGTACGTTAAAAAATCACATAAGAGACAGAACCCATTTGTATATTTTTCAAAGCCTTCATTTAGAATATGATGAAGAAATCAGTTTTTCATAGAAACATGTTAGCCCATAACTACTACATCAATTAAGAGAAATACTCAAACATTTCCGTTCAGCCAATATGAATCTAAATCAGCTGCTTAAGTATACTTGACTTATTTACAGTAAATTCTAAACTAGAATGGATAATGAAAACATTAAATGAATCAAACTGTATTAAATGAGTACGTAATTAGAGAAATAAGTTGAGAAGACTTACATGTTTTCCTCCCCTACAATGCAGACTGCAGAGAGGAGTTTAACCACATCTGTCATCATACTGGGGTGCTCAGGGTCGATTGCTTTTGCTAATAAAGAAAGACTCCTCTCTTCACTCATAATTCTTTCCAAGCCATACTATAACATTTTGGAAATAAGAGGTTAAATGTTAGTTGGTTGGTAAAATAGTGCCCTGAATAAAATGTAGTTAATAAAAAACATTTATAGGATAATACATTTTTACACTTAGTAAAGCTGAAAAATATAAAGAATGTACAATATCCTAAAAAAAATTCATACGGTATTCACTTTACATCAAGAATTATGAGAATCAACCAAATACACATAAGCCCTCAAAAGTGATTTTACAACAATACAACTGATAATTATTAAGACAGATGAGTAGCCAACTGGAAAAAGGGAGAAGCAGCGAGGAACACTGAGATTTCCCAATGGGAATATACAAAATGAACAGTCAGATATTGAACCAGACACTGAGGCCACCAGGAACTTTCCTGGGGAGGCAGGTTGGTGACAGAGAGATCACCACAAGTAAATACATAGATCAGCACTGTCCCAGAGAAATATAACATGAACCACACGTGCACTATAAAGTTTTCAGGCAAAAAGTAAAATTAATTTTAATAAAATTAATCCAATATGTCTAAAATATTATCAACATGCAATCAATATGAAACGTTTATTGATGTTTTACTTTTTTCTTTCTAACTGTTCAAAATCTAGTGTGTGTTTTATACTTACAGCACATCTCCATTCAGACTAGCCACATTTCAAGTGCTCAATAGCCACACGTGGCAACCACGTTATAAAGTGCAGGCCTAGACAGTAACACTTAGTTCATAAATGGGCGAAAGTTGAAAGATGATTTGGGCAGATATCATGTACAAACTGCCATAAGGAGCAGATGTATTCTAATCAGAACGATATTTTATCAAAAGAAAGACAATGCAGCTGTAAACACATTATTTTACAAATGGGATGATTTTGGATAAGGACGAAGTTGATTTGCTACTGCCAGGATGTCACATCCAATGAGAAGATAAGGAGTTATGTTAGTGACTTATTGTTTTGATATAAGGATGCATGTCTCTTACAGCCCACTTGTAATCTATGAAAGATAAGTATCAAATAAGAGAGGATGAATAGATGGATAAAACAATTATTATTTATCCACCATGCATCCCAGAGAATCCTTCTAAAGAGAAATTGGTTGATTAGAATTATTACTAAGCACTAAAAAGGACCTTAATCTCAATTACAGACTTATGAACTATGGCTTAAACTCAAAATTAGCACTAGATATAAGTATCAAAGTTGGATCTATAACAAGCTTACACCCGACGCTTTGAGTGTTATGAAATCCTATTTAAAACTTTCCTGTCTTGTACATGGCACTTATGTAAAGAAGCTGTCACACTGTGCTGAAATATTGCATTTGCTTAAAACCACTATCTAAGGAAGACAGGTACGAAGATGGAAGTACAAGCAGAAGGGCCAAGGGCCCCAGGATATGATTTTTGGAGAGACTTCTCTGTCTTGTTGGTGATAGGGAAAAACCAGCCAGGAAATGCTCACGTTTGTGATGCCCTGGGCTGTTTCATTACTGGAAACAAAGAACAAAAACACAGGCATGGGGCCAGAGACTACAATATGCCTTAATAATCATTCTAGGGAATTCTCGGAGCCTTATAAAGTACCACTTAGATCCAATTTAAAAAGTCAGTCAGTCAATGCTTACCAAGCACCGAGGGGCTGCCTCTGTCCTAAGACACTTGAGGATTGAGGAAAGCTTGCCTCCACATTTCCTCTTCATTTCCAACCCACCTGGCTGTCCTTAGCCAGTACCTCCCCATCCTCCAGCCACTCAAGGCAATTCATACTTATCTTCTCCAAGTGGTACTACCTACCTTCTGTCAAGCCTTCCAGCCCTAAACCATGATGTGTAAAAAGTTGAATAGGAGCATTCTCTGATTTCATGGTTTTCACCATCATCCTGTGACCCAAAGCTCCATCATAGGCAGTGCTCTCTGATTTTGCTAACACAAAAGTGTGTAGCCCTCATTTTAAGACTGGAATGAGGCCAGATTACCACTACTCAGTATCTAGAACTAAAAACAGAATTGCTGCCTACTTGTACATAATTACTCTCATTCAATTATTTAAACAACGCAAAACAAAAACTGTTGAGTCTGTGAAAGAAATAGTCAACTTACCAAGGCTGGCATCTAAAGTGCATTAAATGAAGGCTCTTACAAGGTTAGAGAGGTGGTGACAAATTTTGGAGGGTCTAAGGATGTCTCTCTACTGAGTGTCAAAGATCCACTCTGGATTATATGAAAACTCATGTGTTCTAAACAGAGGACCAATGCCAGGTGCCATTTGCCTTCTACACAAGGCCTATTATTACCTAATAGACGGAATTCCAGACCATTGAAGATGTGTTAGGCAGGGGAGGGTTAACAGTTTAAATCCCCGTGTAGGATGTCCAACACTTACATGAACAGTATCATCTGGTCTATCTATCTTCTATCTACATCTACTGTCATCACTACACTGATGATGAACAGCCAACCCTGGTGAGTTACTCCCAGTAGCGGCGATAACGTGGGTAAAGGGCTGGGCTTCAGGAGGAAAAGCACCTTTGCTGGGGGTACACGCCTCAAAGCAACACACAAAAAGTTAACTGATCAAACTGAAGCTCCTGTTCTAACTACCTTTTAATTTAAACAGATTAACTTTTCATCCTTTTATTTTCTTCCTAGCAAATATCCACAATCTCCTTCCACCAAAAAAATATTTAGCCCAATTTAGTATTATAAGAAATTTAATTTCATATGACATTATCAAGTTTGCACATTATATTAATTATGTAATTACTAGTACCAAATAAGGTACCACATTTTTTTTTAATCTTAAAGCCTATATTTTTCATCATTCAATGAACTCTTGTAAACACTGCACATGAGGTATAGGAAAAACCATCAATGGGTCTTAGGAAAAAAAATAAACTTTAGCGAAAATTTCAGACATTACAATACTAATTCCAAGGATCAGTAACTTTTTATTCTTATTTGCACAGGTGATAGCAATAAATGTAAATGGCAATATATTCCAACTCCAGGTATACAAACTATAAGCAACACAATATCTTATTATAAGAATAAACTACATTATATTATATAACTAGAAATAAATACACAGTTTACTCTCTCTCCAATTCAGTCTCAAACCAAGTATGAATATTATCTTCTATATACTGTCTCACTTTAACCATGATATGTTTCTTAAATTCTAATTATGATCTACATGCCCCTTTGGTTTGAAAAAACAGTCCCTAGGTTTTCTCTACCCTCAGCCTTTCCATGACTAACGAAATTTCCAATTTCTATATTCTCACTTTAGAAGGGGTCTCCTAAAGCAGAATTATGTACTCAGTGTGGAAAGAGCTCTCCCCTCTCACCAATTTCTGGTTCCTTTATTCATTTACTTTTATAAGATTCTACAAAAGGCTACTTAATATAGCTAAAATCTAACTCTCACAGAATAATGAGTTCAATATAGAAAGGACTTGTGATTTCTACATCAGATATTTTCTGTGAAAAACGTAAGTGACTGGAGGGACATGGAGGTGAAAAATATTTCATTGGTTAAGAATAGAAAACTTAGGGGCTGGCGCGGTGGCACAGCAGTTAAGTTCACACATTCTGCTTCGACGGCCCAGGGTTCGCTGGTTCGGATCCCGAGTGCAGACCTACACATTGCTTGTCAAGCCATGCTGTGGTAGGTATCACATATATAAAGTAAAGGAAGATGGTCATGGACGTTAGCTCAGGGCCAGTCTCCCTCCACAAAAAGAGGAGGATTGGTGGCAGATGTTAACTCAGGGCTAATGTTCCTCAAAAAAAAAGAAAACTTAGCCCCAGAAAATGCTGAAAAACACATAAGTAACTTAATAAGACTTAAAGACTTAGAAAATATAAATATCTGCTACATAAATGTGGGGCCAGCCCGGTGGCATAGTGGTTAAGTTTGCCCACTCCGCTTCAGCAGCCTGGGGTTCACAGGTTTGGTTCCCAGGCTTGGACCTGTACACCAGTCACCAAGCCATGCTGTGGTGGCGACCCACATACAAAATACTGGAAGACTGGCACAGATGTCAGCTCAGGGACAATCTTCCTCAAGCAAAAAGAGGAAGACTGGCAAATGGATGTTAGCTCAGGGCAAATATTCCTCACGAAAGGGGGGGAAAAAGGAAAGAAATATAATTGTTAATAATTTAAGTACCAGTACTTAAGTGTGTAGTCCTCTAAATGTTTACTTTAAAGCAAAATATTAAGAATTAAAATTACTCAGAAATATACAGATGGTTTTGGAATGAAACACAAATCACCATACTACCATAAGTAAAACTTCCTCCCCTGTTGTCTAACAGCAACTAAAACACCTATCATGCACACATCATGAGGCAGATGTGTTTACAGATATTGGAGCTAAAGACATGGCACAGGATAGAACTAATTTCTGCAATTAACCATATTAAAAAAAAAAAGAAAGAAACAGTGCAGATAAATCTAACTTCAGTAAAAGCTTAAAGTATTTCTTCCAATGTGTCATCTGTAAATATGCAAACTCTGCACACACGTCATATTATATTTGGTCTCAATATTCCCTGTATTAAGCATCACTGCTCCATTTCTGGGACCTGTTCATATCTCTTTACCTTAATTTCATTATAGATTTAACTTCTTAGACTATAAAAACCACCTCTTTCCAATTTCATGCTTTGGCAATAAGTCTTACTGGAGATCACATTCTATAATCACGTATGATTTCTAAACGGATCCGTGCTATCCTTTTGAAAATTAAAAGAGAGAGGGAGAGAGGAAGGGGGAAAACAAAAAAGAGGAGAGAAAGGAAGGAAGAGAAGCATGGAGCAAGAGAGAATTAATCTACACACGAGGAGTTCAGCATCTGAAGAGGGTCTATTCATCCCCAATTTTCTCCTGTTGGGAGATAGTTGATTTGACACAAAACTAGAAATCAATAGAATATTTTTTTCCATTATGTACTGAACGACATATTAAAGTAATACATCACTTTGGAGCAAATTCTTTCTTACACAATTCTAATCCACAAGCTCACTATAAGAACCGGTGAAGAACACATATAATCTGATTACCTATGTACATACCTGTGTATTCATCAAGGCCTTTAGACATTGTATGACTTTGTGTTGATTCTTCTTTACAATTTTTTCTTGTCTGCATTGGCATAAGACATCAGAGTGGAAATTATAATTGGACACGCAAATGTAGTTTAATTGAAAACAATAATTAGCAATACTTACATTTTGCCACTAATCAATTTTTCCAAAATGTCCAGTAATAATCCAAGCCCCTCACGTCCAAAGCTTTCCACCCAACTGAAAAACAGGAAAAAAAAAAAAATAAAGGTAATTATACGTTGTCGGTATTCTGGTTTGGAATATGACAATAATGCTACTATATATATTTGGCCCTTGTTATATTCTGATAGTAAATACAATGTAAGAATAACACTGTGTACAAAATCATTCATGATTCATAATCTTAGTTGTGAAAGGAGCAAAGTTAGGATAAGCCAGTGGTGTGCTTAACCCAGCTTGCACTTGCCTTGTGAGAGCTAACTGTGCCCATTTCTTCCATGCTCCATCTCCAGTGAGATCATGTTAGTAGCTAAAAATCTGCCACGGTGAAAGCAGATCACAGAAATCAGCAAATGCTGCCAATCAGAGCGCCTCCCCCACCCAGAGAGCTGGTTGTTAAACATTTGCCAGCACACCACCAGATAAGCCTCACCTTGGACAGTTCCAAAGAGCAGAAAGTGGGCATGTGAGTAAGACTTAAAGACCATTCAGATCTACGTCAAGAAAAAGGGGGCTGAAAAAATTAATCAAAGGATTGAAAGGGGTGTGTTAGGAGAAGTGCCCAAACCAGTAAAATGCATCCTTATAAGTCTTAATGATTTCCTAAATTTCAAAGTTCAAGTGGTTTTTTAAAAAAAGAGCTTCATTGCTTTTTAAACAAATATTTTCATCTTGATCAAACTGCCTCTATTTCAGAAACCCAATGATGCAAGCACAGTACTGTATGCAATTAAGACGTCACTGCCATTAGACAACAGCTCATTTGATTATAGGAAAACTATCCTAGTAAAAATAATACTTTTTTCCAGTTGTGTTTGGAAAACCTAGGACAATAATAAAATAGTAACAATCTGTCTTCAAAAAAGTAGGGGAAAGCCCTAGTGGTTAAATTCAGCATGTTCTGCTTCAGTAGCCCAGGTTCAGTTCCCAGGCGTGGACCTATACTGCTTGTCAGTGGCCATGCTGTGGCAGCTGTATGTGTCCCACATACAAAATACAGGACGATTGGTATGGATGTTAGCTCACAGCAAATCTTCCTCAGCAAAAAAAAAAAGTGGGGGAAAGAAAAAGATATATGTTTGCCTATTTCACTGTATATACCTGTTTGTATATACATTTGTTCATATGCATGATTTTATGTGTATGTGAAGCTTTTGAAAATGGAATGTTAAAAACAAAATTTCATCCAGTAATCAAAATCAGGACATTATAAAGAATAAATAAAAAGTTTAAGTCACATATCAGTATATAATACCATTTTCTCACTTAAGATACAATAACATTTCCCATGAAAATGAGCCTAAAAACCAAATGCAACATATTTGCATGAAAAATTAAAATATCATTTAAAAAATGCATCTTCATTTGTATACTTCTGTGAACACAGCTTAACTGCCTACAAATATTCCAAATTTGATTTTACACCCCCACCAAAACAAAGCAATTTGCCATTTAGATTGGCAGACTTTTGTCAGACTATTTTATTCATCTCTTCTCTGTGAAAACCACTAATTCAAGAACATACTTAAACAGGAAAAGCACTACCCTGTAAAAGAAAAGACTGAAGATCACTATTACAGTTAAGGGAGGGAAAAGAGTTAAATAGAAGCTGATGTTTTCAAACCAAGATGCTACTTCAAAAGTGAACAGTTTACTCTCCACTATCAGCAACAGACAGATTACCTGTAGGCATTTCAAATCTTGCTTTCATGTTTCATGAAAACACCTACAGCATCCCGCTTAACTGTTTGCCTTGTTGACATCCTATTCTGTATTTATTCTTATTTCACATGCAGCAGGGAAGCTTGAAATCAAACACATAGAGTAATTTGAGAGTTTTACTTGGGCTGGCACCAAGGTGCCTGGACAAGACACGGACCGTCAGGCCCTCCTGTGTTAGTATCTCACAGTGGGGCTTCAAAATTTTGTTTGAAGTGGATTTTCAACCATCTCTATATTCAAAAGTATATCCATAAAGATATTCTAAAGCTAATAGAAATGGTTTAGGATTATTCATACTGCTATCACCTTAAATCATTGCAGAAAATAAAGTTATTACTCCTAAAATCACCTTATGCTAAAATATACAAAGTAATTTAAAATGATGTCAATATAACAAAGACACTTTGTTGCACTTAATATGCTTATGGTGGAACCCACTAGAAAATTTAGGAAGCATATCAATCCAAGTAAACCAAGTTAAGTCTCCCAGTCTGAGTAATTATTAATAGAACATACAGCTATTTTTAAAATTGATCATCCATAATACAACTGTAACTAAAAGAGTGGGACCCACAGAAGTTCTCAAGTTCATAATACAACTGTAACTAAAAGAGTGGGACCCACAGAAGTTCTCTTAGCACATTACTTTTCGCTGTTTTAAAGCAATTTTTTCTGGCCCCACTAGATAACTCTCTTCTACATTGCAGAATATGAATTATTAAAGTAAAACTTAGTCCACTTATATATTACACATAAACTAATTCTCTATAAAACAAACTTATTACAGTTGAACGTCAAGAGGCATTATATTCAATTACTTTACACTACAATCTTAACTCATGGTGGGAATTAATTACTCAACAATAAAATCAAAGAAGTTGGCAACAGCCTTTGGAAAGCCAGATTACACTTTACATTTTATAAAATGTATCAAAAACAAGAAAAGTGAGACAGGGTGGGAGGAAAGGAAGCAAAGATGCTCCACAACCAAAGAAAGACTATAATATTTAAACAGAAAAAGAAAGCTGATGAAAGTACTTTATCGAAAAGGTAATACTAAAACACAAATATGCCTAAAATGTCTCCCTGTTTTTCTAAAATTTTACAGGGCCAACATATTGCTGTATCAACAAGTTGTCATTCACAAACCCATTCTCTCACAACCTCTGCCTCCCCCCACCATATTATTTTCAGCAATATTATTTTTAAAGATGGGGCAAATACGACTTCCTATCTCTTCTGGAAAAGATGTTCAAGATAAAAAGTGATATTGAGTAGGTAGGTCTGCTGTACTGACAGAGGTTTATTGAAATCCATAGCTTTCCACAAAGGTGAAAAATTTCTCATCATCAGTGTAAGAAGCAACCTGGAAAAAAGATTATCAACTGATCTATAAATGATCAATCTTCAGGAAACCAAATCTGTACAATTCATCCTGTGCCTGTCAGCACAGTACCCTCAGGCATTATGTGGTTTAACTATAAACTGCATTCATGGATGAATAAGCACTGTGCAAATGTTTCTTCTCCATGAATAGAAATGACATAGAAATTAGTATGACATTTGTATTGGAAAAAATTGCTTTAAAACAGCGAAAAGTAATGTGCTAAGTACTAATTTAACACAAAATCTACCTCCTAAAATTCTTAACAGAAAATATCAAACTCGTCTCTTTTAATTGCCTCAAGAAAAACTTATTACCATTTAGCACTTCCTAGCAGGGGTCTCGAAGTAGGAGAAAAAGAAGAGGTGGAGAGGTAATAGAAGAAGAAAAAAAGGAGGGGGGTGGAGAGCAGTTCTCTGGAAATAAATGTTCAAACCACCTTTAAATGTTCAAAGCAGCTTAGGCTTTGAAATTCAGTTATTGCTTCCAGAGACACAGGATGAAGTCAAATGTGTGCAGTGGTTTCAATGCATTGTTGGCTTTATGAAGCAAATACAGTCACCTCATTGAGCAGATGAGGCAACAGTCAGGTCTCAGATTTACTTCCTGGCCAACGAACAAAGCACCATCCAAGCGTGTTTCCCACGGACTAAAGTTAAAACTACTTCTCTTCCCAAACGTGCCCTAAGGAAGGGAAAGACAAATGCCTCATGGATTGTCAGAGCTGGAATAAACCTACCAGATCATAAGGGTGATCTCACGTGGAGGATAGGGACCATTTCTTATTTGTTTTTAAATCCCCAGCACCTGGAACAGACTAAGCACTCAACAAATAGTTTTAGAATGAAACTGAATCTCCTCTTACTTTTATATATAAGGAAAGGAACATACGGAGAGAGGTTAGGATCACTTAGAAATAGCATCTAGGTCTGCTGGTGCCCAGACACACACCCCTACTTCATAGGCATAGAAAAAGGCACAAAGAGATGACATATTCTATGCAGCATCAGTGAGCCTATCTCAACCTTCATGCCAGAAACATCACTTCTGATTTCAGAACTGGTACTTATCCATACTGAACCAAGGATGATGAATCTGGAGTCCCTGTCCTATATCCCATTTTAGGACTTGACTGACTGCTGCTCGAAGGGTGATGTTCATTACTACTAAAACTCAAGTGTTCATTAACAAAGTCAGTGAGCCTTCAGTGGCTCACTGCGTGCTTGATCCTCACTAGGTATGAGCAACACAAAACTGAATAAAACATGTTCTCTGCCCTTGAAAGGATCAGAGAGTAGTTGTTGAGACAAATGTTGAGCAAAACTATTTCCATAATGTAATAAGTGCTATAATCATGGTACTAAGAGAACAGAAGGTGCAGCAACTACCTCTCCTGGGAACAAAGCAGCTGATGTCTGACCTGAGTCTTGAAGGATAAGTCAGAGAAAGGAAGAGAGGTTTCTAAGCCAGAGGGAATACCTGCAAAGGCATTAAATATGAAATACATGGCCTGTGCTGAGCACCACAAGTGGCTATATCAGACATAAAGTCAAACAGGTAGGAAGGAGCTTGTGAAAAACCTGTATGCAATGCCCTGGGGAATAGTAAGCCATTGAAGGACTAGGCATACGTGGTAGGCAGAGTCATCTCATCTGTGTCCCCAAAAGATGGCCACGTCCCAACACCAGAACCTATGATTACATTACTTCACACAGTGAAGACGGATTAAAAAGAGACTTAAGGTTGCCAATCAGGTGATTTTAAAACAGGGAGAGTACCCTAGATTATCAGGGTAGATTCAATCTAATTACATGATTCTTAAAAGCTGAGACCCTTCCACAGCTGGATTAGACAAAGGAGCTGGAAGAAAGAAGAGAGATTCACAGCACGGGAGGAACTCGACCTGCCTTTACAGCTTTAAAGATACAGGAAAGGGAATATGAGGCAAGCAATGCGGGCAGACTCTAAAAGCTGAGAAAACCCTAAATTGACAGCTAGCAAGGAAATAAGGCTGTCAGTCCCACAACTGCAAGGAATTGAATTCTGCCAGCAACTGAAATGATCAAGAAAACAGAGTATTTTCATTCACGAACACAGGATCTCTCTCCACTTATTTAGACACTCTCTGATTTCCTTCATCATGATTTTGTAGTTTCCAGCATAAAAGTCTTGTACATAATTTGTTAGATTTACAAAGAGTTTTTTTTTTCTTTCTGGAGGAATAGTAAATGGTGTTTTCCAAAAGTTCATTGTTAGCATATAAAAATACAGTTGATTGTTTTTCTCAAGTATAAAACATAAATTTACCCTCTTAATATTTAAGAGCACAGTACAGTATTGTCAACTATATGCACATTGTTATACAACAAACCTCTAAACCTTTTTCATCTTGCAAAATACAATTGATTTCTGTTTATCTTGAAACCTCCAATCTTGCTGAACTGATTAGTTCCAGGAGTTTTTGTAGATTCTTTGAACTTTTCTATGTAAACAATCATATCATCTGCAAATACGGACAGTTTTATTTCTTCCTTTCTGATTCATAAGCTTTCTATTTCATTTTTTTGCCTCATTGAGCTGGCTAGAGCTTCTAATACCATGCTAAGAGTGGTGATGGTAAACATCCTTGCCTTGTTCCCAGTCTGAGGGGGAAAAATTATCAGTCTTTCACCATTAAACATAATATTAGCTGTAGGATTTTTGTAGATTCATGTTATCAAGTTGAGAAATTACCACCCTGTATGAGTTTCCTAAAGTTGCTAAAGTACTGCAAAGTGGGTAACTTAAAACAACAGAAATTTATTCTCATGGTTCTGGAGGCTAGGGGCCCCAAATCAAATTGTCAGCAGGGCCAGGCTCCCTCTGAAACTATGAGTAGAATCCTTCCTTGCCTTTTCCTAGCTCCTGGTGGTAACTGTTAATCCAGATTCCTGACCCCCGTCATCAAATGGTGCGTAGGCTCTCCCTCTCGCTCGCTCTTCTTTCCTTCTGATAAGGACAAAGTTATATTAGATTAAGAGCCCCTTCTTTTCCCTTATGACCTAATCTTAATTAATTATATCTGCAATGACCCTATTTCCAAATAAGGTCACATTCTAAGGTGACAGTTAGGACTTAAACATCTTTCTGGGGGACACAATTCAATCTATAACATTTACTCCTATTCTTCTGAGTTTTTATCATGAATAGGTGTTGAATTTTATCAAATGCTTTGTCTGCATCAATTGATATGATCATGCAATTTTTCTTCTGTAGCCTCGTTGATATAGTACATTACAATAAGGACTTTTGTGTCTAGATTCATGATGGACATTGGTCTGTAAACTTGGAGGTTTGGAGTTTGTTTTTGTTCTGTTATTGTCTTTGTTTGGTTTTGGTATCAGTACCTTCAAAAACTGTGAATTGTTCCCTACTCTTGTATTTTCTGAGACAGTGTAGAATTGGTATTAATTTTTCTTTAAATTTCAGGTAGAATTCTCCAGCGAAATCATCTGTACTTGAAGATCTCTCTGGGAGTTTTAATACAGTAATTCAATTTCCTTAGTAGTCAGAAAACTATTCAAATTCTCTATTTCATAGTGGGTTTGTTGAAATACTTTGTGCTTTTCAAAGAATTGATCTTTTTCATCTAAGTTATCAAATTTGTGTGTTTAAAGTTATTTGTAGTATTCCCTTATTACTCTGTTGATGTCAGGTCTGTAATGAAATTCCTGTTTCATTTCTGATATGGGTAATTTGTGTCTTCTCTTTTTCTTCATCAATATTAATAGAAGTTCGTCAATTTTATTATCTTTCCAAAGGACCAGCTCCTTGTGTCATTGATTTCCTCTATTGTTTGTTTTCAATTTAATTGATTTCTGATCTTATTATTTCCTTCCTTGTGCCGCTTTGGGTTTACTTTGTTCTTCTTTTTTCTAGAGCCTTGAGGTGATAGCTAAAACTGATTTGAGCATTTTCCTCTTTTCTAATGTATAAGTGCTATAAACCTCCCTCTCAGTACTGCTTTAGATGTGTCCCACAAACTTTGAAATGTTGTATTTTGATTTACTTCACTATTTATTTCCCTTGAGACTTCTTGACCCATGGATTACATAGAAATGTGTTGTTTACTTTCCAAATGCTTAGAGATCTTCCTGTTCTTGATTTCTAGTTTGAGTCCATTGTGGTTAGAGAACACATTCAGTATGATCTCAATTTTAATTTGACAAGGTTTGCGTTATGGCCCAGGATACTGTCTATCCCAGTATATTTTCTGTGGGAATAAGAATATATATTCTGTTATTGTCATAGAGTGCTACATATAACACAAATAAAATAACACTATATGTTATACAGTATTCTATATATATTATATCCTTTTGCTTGATGATGGTGTTGAGTTCTTCTATATATTTAGTGATTTGTTGACAGAGTTGTAAATTCTCCAAATCTAATTGTGGATTTATCTATTTCTCCTTTCAGTTCTATTATTTTTTGCTTCATATATTTTGCACATCTGCAGTTTGACATATGCACACTTAGAAATGGTCTTTTAGTGGATTGACCCTTCTATTATATAAAAATCACTTGATTTTCTTTACTCTGAGGTCTTAAAATAGCCACAACTGCTTCTTTTGATCAATGTTTGCATGATAAACCTTTAATTGTCTTTTTACTTTCAATCTGCCTATATCAACATATTTGAAGTGAATCCCTGATAGAAAGCATATAATTAGGTGATTTTTTTAATCCACTTTGCCAATCTCCTTTAATTTGTTTATTTAAACCATTTATACTTAACGTAATTATTGATATGTTAAGGCTTCAGTCTACTATTTATTTTTTGGTTTTTGTTTGTTCCGTTTGTCTATCTTCTTTTCCCTGCCTTCCTGTGGTTTATTTGAACATGTTTTAGAATTCCATTTTGATTTATTATTTTTTATGTATATCTCTTTGTATAATTTTTTAATGGTTCTTCTAGGTATTACATCATAATATATCACAAGTTCATCAGTGTCATCATTTTACAAGTTTGAGTGAATTGCAAAAATCTTCCCTCATATTATGGACTGAACAGAATCCCTCAAAATTCAAAATTGAAACCTAAACCCACAATGTGACTGTACTTGGAGATAAGGCCTTGAAAGAGGTAATTAATGTTAAATGAAGTCATAAGGGTAGGATTCTAATCCAGTATGACTGGTGTCCTTATAAGAGGAGGAAGAGACACCAGAGATACATGCCCACAGAGAAAAGACCTTGAGAGGACACAGCAAGACATGGACCATCTACAAGCAAAGGAAAGAGGCGTCAGACGAAAATCTTAAGACTTCAAGCCTCCAGAATTGTGAGAGAATAAATTTCTACTGTTTAAGCCACACTGTCTGTAGCATTTTGTTAGGCAGCCCAGCAAACACACACACCTCCCTTGAAGTCCCTTTACCTTCCCCATTTATAGTAGAATTGTTTTAAGTATTTCCTCTACATACATTTAGAACCACAGTGTTATAATTTTTGCTTCTACCATCAAACATAATTTAGAAAATTCAAGAGGAGGAAATTCTATTTATTTACCCATATTTTTACTTACACTGGACTTTCTTCCTAACATTTCAAGGTGCCTTCTTTAACGATTTCCTTTCTGCTTAGAAAACGTCCCTTAGCCATTCTTTTAGGCTAAGTTTGCTGGCCACAAATTCTCTGGGTTTTCCTTCATCTGGGTATGCCTTGATTTCTCCTCCTTTCCTGAAGGATAGTTGCATAGCACATAAGATTCTGAGATGACCGAGTTCTTCGCTTTCTTCCTTTGAAAACTGTTTTACCAGTTAGATTTTGGCCTCCATAGTTTCTGATGAGGATGCCA
Organism: Equus quagga; assembly: GCF_021613505.1. Lineage (NCBI taxonomy): Eukaryota > Metazoa > Chordata > Mammalia > Perissodactyla > Equidae > Equus > Equus quagga. Next base: position 46,985,717 of record NC_060272.1, on the reverse strand, counting down.
AAGTCACCTCAATTGTTTTTTCCCTATAACTAATGTGCCATCTCTTGTTCCTTTCAAGATATTTTGCTCTGTCTTTAGTTTTCAGGAGTTTGACTACAATATGTCTTAATGTGAATTTCGTTGGGTTTATCCTGTTTTTAACTGGCTTCCTGTAACACTGCTCTACTGGAGGAAGGAAAGGTACCAAGTTGATACCACCAGGTGGGAACAGAAGTCCAGTGTCCCCACTTGGCCTCCAATGACACCTGAGGGGAGAGGTTCCTTGTTACTGCTGCACATGGGTAGGAGCCTGAGCTACCTACTCAGCCTCCATGGTACCTTCCTGGCAGGGAGAAGTAGGAATGCCTCATCATGCTCAGCATGTAACCTTGGCACCAAGGTGCGAGTGGGAACGGTTACCACGGACTGCGGTAAAAGTTCTGACTCCCTACTAAGTCTCCTCTGACACCACCTCAACGGGGAGAGGGAAGAGTACCTCATTACTGCTGTCTGGAGTCTAAGTCCAGGCTCCCCACTTTGTTTTGATGGTATGGGTGGGGAGGAGCCACCCAGCCACCAGTTTTCTTCTGTGGTATTTGGCAGGCATTGACTAGTTATGGTTAAAGTCTTCTGACTAGGTGGCTGTTCCTCTGGCTTAAGAGAGCAGCCTTCCATTGAAACTTTCGTCTATGTCTACTGGCATTTCTGGGTTCCAGATTTAGCATATCTCCAAATCTGGGATAAAGGCAAAAAGAAAACTTGTAGAACTCACCACCATGCCATTCATTGGGTCCCAAGGTTCCTAGTCTATCCGTTGTCTTGTATTTGTTTCACACGTGATGTCTAGATTTTTCAGTTGGACTTAGAGGAGGAAGAGGGAAAAGTCCATCTACTCCACCCTCACAGAGACATCAAGTCTGAAATCTCCACTGCTAAAGTGTACGACTAGGCAGAAGCTCCCACCAAGGTACCTAAGAAAAGGCAGTGACAATACTAAGAACAGAACCAAGTGAAGATGAGATAACAAATCCTAAGGAAAGAGGAAGTTTTAAAAAGAGAAGAGTCAAGGGTAAACTGCTGAAGTGAGGTCAAATTAAAAACTGAATTTAAGAGAAGTTTATAAATAACTCTGTAGAAGTGAAATTCTGATTGCAGAAGAATTAAAGAAAAGGAATGGTTAGAATAAAGATAATAAGTGATAAACAGTTGATGGGAGAAATCTAAAGGAGCAAGAACAGGTAAATAAAACAATTAATATAGCTTGTAATAAACACTATGACAGGGTAAACAAAAAAATGCTAAAGGAGCTAGTAAGGCAGCTACCCACTAACCTAACCAGGGGCTAGAAGAAATCCTGAATCAAAGAAAACTATGCCTACAATCTTGATAATGGAAAGATGTTAATATAGCTTAAGTTTAAAAAGCAGAAATTCTAATATGGTATTCTCCATTTTTGTTCAAAAATGTGTTTTTGTTCACATACAGGAAATGTGTGCATGTACAAACACATTCTTAGTCATTTTCTACCTGATCAGCTCATTCAAATACCTGCTGGTTTCCATTCCATGTGTGAAACACTGATTAACACCCATGGCATAATGAACATTCAAGGCTAATATCCTCCTCTCTCCTACATTCACATGCTTCTCCTCCCACCAAGATCCAGTTGGGTTCATTTCCAAATCCATTTTTGACAGTTCTATTTATTACTGCAATTATATAATTTAAGTAAATTACATAAACAGGCAACATATCATTGAGAAAAGACTTGCTATTTCTATAAAAACCATAATATTTTGTAAACATTTTTCAAAAGATGACATTTTAAAAAGTGCTATAGAAGGAGATGTGGACACAAGTGTAAATTATTAAGAGATATCATCAAAAAGACTTTTTTTTAAAAGAGAAAATACTCTATACCCAGATTACTGTGTAAGAGCCTCTACACTCCTGTTCCACTTTAAAACACCAATATGCAGACAACAGTGCATCATGGGTGCAGTTTATGCAATCAGCCTGTGCCTACTCCCGGAAAAGGTCTAGGCTCCACATCAAATGTCTAGAGAAAAAAATGGATACTTATGTTTTGAATCAAAAAAAAGAAAGTTTATGGTATAACTGAACCACTTATTTTGTGATTCCCTGCTTTAACAAACTTTTTCAAACAACCAACCAATAGCATTAAACCAGAGGACTTGCTCCGTAGACACACACACTTCCACCCAGGAAGTTATAGTGTCTTTCTAAGTAGGCGATACTATACATTTTTTCCTCATTTTGTTTTTGTGTTATCTTTCTGTAATGAACTTATTTTTTTTGTAATAAGAAATCTATTTTTTAATTACCCAAATAATCATCTTACACAAATGCCTAGGGAAACACAAAGTTATTTTGCTGAAAATCAATATAAGAAGCTTCTTGAAAGGGGAAAAAAATACATCACTGGTCACATGTGACAAAGTAACAAATTTCATACTTTAAATTTAGAAGGTCAACTTTAATACTGTATAATATCCAGATCCAATTTACATTCCTCTGTCAGAGTAATATATCACCAATGCTGAATATAATTATAGTTTATTTTAAGCTTTCATTTTCACCTGCTCTTAGCAAGGTGACTAAATACTTAAACTGAACAGTTCTGGGGAGGAGTACAATGCAATCAGCATGCCCTGTAGGGCAAAATAAACATACACCCACATCGCATTCAATGGTCCAGCCACAAAAATTATGCTAAATTATACAGCCAGACAGGGAATGCAGGAACTAAATAATGTTCTGATTGTAAAATCTATTAAACTTCAAAATACAACCATTAATATGTATATTTTCTAGGAATTGATTTTTAAAGAAGTTATACATCTGAAACAAGTCATTTATTCCCACTTGTAATATTAGATGAGACAGTGGAGCAACAAACTGAGTAGTCTGTTCTCCTAGTTACTTTTTAGCTATAACATATTCAAAGGCATAAAATGTCTAGAAAAAGTATTCCAGGTAAAATGAAAAAAACAGACTAACAACAATGATGAAAAAGAAAGTACCTATATAAGAAACATGAGTTCTTGATCTTTAGATGAAAAGACAGTAAGAGAACTATGGATTTAAAATAACATATACTAGTATGTGCTCTAATCAAAACTTACATAGTGTAGACCAGGAAACAGTTTAAAACATACTAAATATTAATAAGTAGGTTTCTTAGTATCAAATCAAACACATCATTACTTCAGGAAAGTATTAACTGAATTATTCATTTTATAGGCAGGAGCCACATAATATTTCGGTCAGTGACAGACCCTATATACGACGTGGTCCCGTAAGGTTAGTACCATATAGCCTAGGTATGTAGTAGGCTATACCATCCGGGTTTGTGTACTTATACTCTACAACGTTCACACAACAACAGAATTGCCTAACGACACTTTTCTCAGAACGTATCCCCATTGTTAAGCAACGTATGACTGTAAATATAGACTAATTTGACAGCCAGATATGGGGAAAGAGAAATTATCATCACATTTCAGGCCTTCCATCATCTTTTCCCACCCTAAATATTTGCTACTAGTGCCCAATACTAGTCCAACAGACCAGATCGGTCCATAAACTCATACTAAGTCCATAATCTGCCCTTGATTCTATTAAGTTCATTTCTAGTTTCATTCATGATGCTCCCCTCCACACAATTGCCTCTTCTGTAACAAATGAAACCATTTCATCTTTCAAGGGCCAATTCAAGTTTCCTCCTTCTTTGAACTCTCTCTAATTTAAGTTTCTCCATTTGCTCACTAGGTTTCACTTGTGTGACCCCAGATATTCCTCCAGTTACTGCCCATTTCTCTCCTTTCTTTTTTAGCAGAAAGTCTCAAATGATTTCATCACAAGCATAGTCAGTACTTCCTAACCATCTCTTCATTCCATCTCACTTCAGTCAGGCTTCTGTCACCCAGACTCCACAAAATCGCTTTTCTCAGAAGTCACCAACAACCCTCCTCTTGCCAATTCGAACAGCATTATCTTGCCTCACCTCTCAGTATCATTCTGTGTGGTTTTCCACCCTGTATTTGCAACACTCTTGTTCTCTCAGGTTCAGGAAATCAGCCTTTCTGGGTTCTCCTCCTCCTTACTAGCCACTGCTCAATCTGTTTTCCTGGCTGCTCCGCCCTGTCTGGACCATGTATATAGGAATCGCTGATCTCCTCAGGGCTTTTTCTGGAAACCCATCTATATCTCTGCACACGTGCACACAAACACGCACATCCCAACCCTGGATCTCAGCCATTCTCAGGGCTTTACATACAATCCACATATAAACAACAGACAAATATCTCCACTCCACATTTCTCAAGTCTAGACTTACATATTCAGCTGTTCGCTTGATGTCTCAAACTGTGCAACTCTTAGATATATCAAACTTGACAAGTTTAAAAGATATATTTTAATTTGTTTTCCTCCAAAATGCATGGAACCAGTAATAACAACCATCTTCCTCCATCCCAGTTAACAGCCCTACTTACGGACCCATTTGCTCAAGTCAAAAATCTAGTCCTCCTTTTCATTCACACCCCGCATCCAATCCATCAACATGTCCTACAGTTTCTACCTCCACTTTTTCTACAAAATCCACCCCATTTCCCACCCACCACAACTACAACCCTTATCCACACCACCCTCCATCATCCCTGTAAGTATTGCCACAGCCACTGATCTCTTTATCCATCTTCCTATCTTCAATCTCTTCTCTCCACAGCAGCAGGAGTGATCCTTTTAAACAGTAAGTTAGCCTATGTCATTTCCTCCTTAAAACTCTTTAATAGTCTCCCACTAATTTAGAATAACAATCCGATTTCCCAACCAGGACCTTTAAGACCCTCATGAGCTGGCCACTGCCCATCCCTGTGATGGCTCCACCCTCCTGTCACACTGTGTCCTCACCTCAGGGTCTCTGCTACCCAAGAAGTGAGCCAGGCCCAGTACCACTGCCTAAGTTCCCCTTAACTAGTTCCTTGTCCTTTTGGTCGCTTAAACTTCACCACCTCAGAAATCATTTCTCTAACCAGCTCACATCTAAAAGCTCTCTATCCAGTACTATTAGTCCCTTATTTTTTCTTAACTGAACTAATGATATCTTTTGTTTTATTTTATTTACTTGTTTTCTAGGTCTCTCACCCATATGCCTCTTGTTACTGTGGTCCCTGGCACAGCCCCTGGGAATACTTGTTGCATGGGGAGATTAACAAGGACCTCCTCTGCTGTATCCCAGCAGCCTGTTACCAATCCAAACACTTAAGGACTTAATTAGATAAGAGCTGGTGGTGTCATTTATTCTTTAATGTGCATGAGACATTTCTCTCCAAATGGAATCTCAGCAATCTGAGGACAGGGAGAAGCCCTTGGATGTCTTCTCGTTTTTCAACATGGAGGTGTATAAAGATGCTCAAAACACCTGATCTCCTATCCTGAAAAATGAGCAGCACAGGTTCATGCATTTCACCTTATTTCAAGTTTCAATTTCCCTCTTCTCTCATGACTATTTGCATTCGTTTACCATGCACTCTGACCTTCTCTTCTGAGTCCCATTTTAAGGTTCTAAAGCACTATTTTGTCCCCTCTTCAGAAATTCATAGCAGGATAGAGAGAGCAGCCAAACCTAGACAGATTCAAGAGTGAAAGGCTCCAAACAAGCGCACAAGGAAAATTACATGAATTTCTGATCTCTAAAACAGTGTTGCCCAATAGGGTGGCCACTACCTACATGCAAATATTTAAATTAATTAAAATTTGTTTCCTCAGTCACACTGGCACATTTCAAGTACTCAACAGCCACATGTGGTGAGTACTCAACAGTGGTGCAGACGTGGAACCTTTCCATCACTGTGCAGCTATTGGACATCTATTCCAAGGAGCCTACCTTCTCTTTGGCCAGGTGACTTTAGTGGTTCCACCCCAAGGTGGGCATTTCTTCTCTCATCTTTTATGAATTTTAACATAAGAAAGATTTAACACATGAAAACTATACCTATTTCTTTCTGACGTATATTGTCCCATAAGAAAGGACTAGAAATCCATGGGAAATATGGATGATAAGACTGAGTTTTACTCTACAAGGTTTTTTGAATCATAAACATTAAAACTTTCTTCTACTGCCTTTATGTTATGCCTCCCTTTGTGTTAAGGCCTTTCTTTATGTATAGTTACATATTTCTCTGTGTATAGTTATGTATTTCTCTGTGTATAGTTATGTATCTCTTTATGTATAGTTAAATATTCCTTTATGTATAGATATGTTAGGGAATACCAAGACCAAGATCATGATATTTTAAATTCTTTACTTAACTCACCGAGCAATACTCTAACACATAGTAACAAGGCAAAAAAAAACGATCTAAGGACTAAACTATATGATTCTGACTAGGACCTTTAGTGCCTGTAGTTCAAAAATTTTTCAGCTGAAAATATTTGTCTTTGCAAAAGAAATCAAAGCATTCAGTAAATAACATTATGCTGATAGCTGTTATAGGTTTGAAACATAAGGTTTACATTCTCTAAAAACACACACAATTTCATTGAAAAGAAGGGAAGTTTCTTACATCTCACCTATATCCATGAGAAACTTTAATTGCAGTATTTTCCCCAAATTGTTACGGCGTAACACTATCTTTTGTTGTCTTTTCAACAGTAATCTAATCGTTTCAAATAATTAGTTTTCAGTCACATATTCTTCCTTTTAAGCCTGATTATCAAACTGCTCTATTTTTAAAATGAAGATTTGAGACCCTATGACTTGTGACTGACTTTACATTTGAGATTTTTTTTTAAATTAATCTTGGCTATTCAAACAGCAATTTACATTTTATTTTAAATAGACTTGGAAATATGTATTTTAAAATACACAATTCTAGGACCTTTCAGATCAAGTACAAATTGAGCTACGCAGCTCTTATTCACCATGTACAGAAAATATGTATTTCTCTGTTAGAAGCAATTACTCTATTTCCAATGTACTCTACTTTTATTCTTAACCTTGCATTCAAAGTCAAAGCTTTTAAGATACAGGTAAAGTTAACATTGAAACCAAATAATTATAACATTTTAATACATCCATAAGCCAAAACCAAGTTATCATCTGAATAACAGTACACAAAAGAAAAAGCCTCCTATGAGTGGGGAGCATTGTATCTTCTGGAGAGTCTCTCAGAAAAATGACACTGCTGTGGAAGGACTCTGAAAGCATTCAAAAGTAATGGCTTGCCCTTTAAATATATCAAGTTAGTACTCATTTTAAAACATTAATAGTTATTTTCTTCCAGGGCATTTTTCATTAATATTTCATTCATTTAAAATACTTTGGAAAGGACAGCAAAATGGCCTAAAATTAGAGGGCATTTTCAAAAAATATTTCTTTAATAAGCAATACTGTCATAAAAATTATGGATCCTGAATGATAATTTAGAAATAAATAATACAAGGCATATCCTAAGATGTATGGCAGTGTCTAAATAAAAAGAACAACATTAACATCCTACCTTATACTTTAACTTGCTCATAAACAACCTGGAAAAAATGCTTTTAAGAGGGAAAGGCAAGCACATTTCTCTGAGGAAAATTCTGTTAAAAAAAACGCACTCCACTAATATTTTTAACCTACCAAAGGGGATGTTTCTGTGACTTCTATGACACGCCGTATTGCTGATTCCCTCATCCCTGGCTACAGGCAGCCACAGTGAAGGCCACCATGGACCACAGCTACAGCACGGCCTGTCAGACATCCTCTCCTCTCCCCTTCTACTCCTTAATAGCTAGTATGAAGCCCGCTCCCTTAGCCTTATCCTGCCACGACAGCAGTCTCTATTGAAGGCAGCTGTCCTTAGATCACTCATCTTCTCTCAAGTCTCTCTTGATGTGAATGTCCATTTAAAACCTCCTTGGAGGTTTCAAAAAATAATCTTTAATCTTCCATACTTTAATTCCTTTATATATTCTCATAGTCCTTTCATATAGGACCATGAGAACATAGTAATCATACAGTATTTATGTCAAAGAGGCTACACAAAATACCTTAAGGTGTTTAAGTAGCACTAACAATTTTTTATGATGACAAAAATGGTCTAAATGTGCTGTCCAATATGGTAGCCACTAGCCATATGTGCCACTTGAGCACCTGAAATGACTTTTTTTTCATTTTATTTTAATTAAATTTAAATAACACAAGTGCCTAGTGGCTACCATATTAACAGCACAGGAAAGAAAATGTGGAGCCACTTGCATTATTTGCCTCCCTGGCATCATCATTAAAGAGAGAGAAAGGAAAGACAAAAGAAATACCAGCACGTAAATCATCTAGGAGAACCTTTATTCCTCTTGCCCCTCTCAGGAATTATCACTATTACTATCACCATAAATCTGTACATACTGTTAATTTCTAATGCTAATTCAAAAAAAAAAATTTGTATCTCACGCCTTAATCTAAAATTCCAAAACATGTCATGGGCATAAAAATAAACTGGAGCATATTATTAATAAGAATACCTTTTACCCTCCTCTCATTTCTACAAAGGGAGAGGCCTTCTATATTCCCCAGAAAGGAACACTGGGGATTACTTCCGGTCACTTCTTCCCCCTTATTATTTGAATATCCCCCAATGAGGAGGACTGATTTATCAAACTGGTGAAAGTGCAGAAAAGACACTGAGCATGTAGGACCCAGGCCTGCAGTTATCTGTTCTCTCTTCCTATGGCAACACGGCAAATGCGATTCAGTGGGCAGAAGTAAGAAGTATATTTCACCGTCAAGTCCCAACTGTGCACCGCGATTCAGTTTTTCCAGCAGTAAAGCTGATCTTTAGTTCCTTCTCTCACTTCTGTATCTACTTTTAATGTATTCAGAACTCAAAGGCAAAAAGGGGGTGTAATTAGTACCACCACCAAACCCAGTATTCTGCATGTGTGAAACAGGACAGCAATTGTATTAGAGGAAACGGAATAAATGGTAAAAGGTCTCAAAAGCTGAGAGTGACCATTTATTTAGTTAGACCAAGCGGATTATCTTCAAATAGAGGTAGTTTCAAGAAATTAAGAGCAGGATGGCCCTTTGTGTTCTTAGGAAGTTTTTGACCTGATTCAAGGCCCTAGAGCATATTATAAAAGCACTTTTCTTTACATCTCCTAGTAATAAGATAAAGAACCTAAATGGCCAATGAAACTAAAAACTGGAAGAAATGGGAATTTAATATTCATTGACCTATTCTGAGTCCCACAGAATAATGCACCAGAGCTTAGCCCATTTCCTCTCACTTCCCTCCTTCACTGTTGTACAATTCTGTTGCTCTCAAAGGGGCTCACCCTGCAGGCTGCAGTTTCCAGGCTTTGTCATCAACTGCTCCTTGCCAGGTTTGGCCCGTGGGAAGGTGGGAAGAAAGAATAAACCAGGGTATTTCTCTCCCTCTCTCTCTGCCTTGGCAGCTTCTCTGGCAACAGCTGCATCTTCCCCATGGATACAGTTTCTGCCATTCAACACCAGCCCATGAGCTTCCAGAACACTGCCTTCTCCTCTTTCTCTAGCATAGGAGTGGAGCAGCTTCCTGCTGTTGCTAATGTTTGGAGTGCCTCACTGCCCCTCTTTCATTTCTCAGTCTATCCCCTATTTAACCAATTCCATGATAACGAATTTTTTTTTTAAATGTAGACTGCTCCCTGTTTCTGCCTTCCTGAAGGACCTTGACAATATATACAATATACACATATACACATATGCATATGTATAGTTTGATTCTGATTGCATTTTCAGTTACTTCCTAGAAAAGTATCTTTGTTAAGACTGAGGAAAGCACTAGAGACTCTTAGGTATTATTTAGGTATAATGCAGCATTAGTAAGCTTTAAGAATAGGTCCACCTTGGTAGGAGAAAGCTTTGACTTGTAGATGCTTCAGTTTAGGTGCTCTGAATTACCTGCACCACACCCCTCACCTCACCACAACGTCCTTGATAGAATCCATTGCCTACGAGGAGGGACTGCAGGCAAGGTGGAAGGATGAAGTCCTGGGGGGACAGGCCGTCCAGATGGAGGAAGGGCAGAAAGACTTCCCCGCGCAAGGAACACCCATTCTCTTCATCAAATTCATTGTCCCTTCCCCCAACCCTGGGAGAGGGAGAAGATGTAGGAATCACAGACTTTTACCAGGTTCACTCCCTCCGTGAATTTCTAGGACGTTTCCAAGGAATATTAACACATTCCACAAATCTGTACTATCAAGGCATGATTTTTCAAAAAAGATAAAAACATCGCTTGCCCAAATAAAGCCAGCAGTGTCAAGTATTTACTTACCTCATTAATGAGGAGACCAGCAAAATGGTGAGTCTCATTGAAAAAGAATTAGAAAAATCAAAGTATTTTTAGAGGCTTAAAGAAAGGAAAGAAGAAGAATGCTAATTAAATGACAAAACTAGTTAATATTCTGTAGGGCAATAAAACTGCAACTTCTGAGGTTCATCTTCAAAAAAAGAAAAAGAAAAGAAAAATCAAGAGTAAGGTAAAAAAAAATTTTAAATAAATATGAACATACTAACATATGCATTAAAACTTTAGGGCAAAGACACACAAGAAACTATCAAGAGGAGTTCACTACTGAGCAGCAGATCTGATGACCAAATGACAAAAGTTTGTTTGTAGCCTTCTGAGAAATGTAATACGTTTAAAGAAATAACACAAGGATTAAAAAAGTGAGGAGCATAGAATTATGAAAAATGACAGAGTTTTAAAGAGCCAAGAAGAAATTATAGGGATGAAATTATAATACTGGAAATTTTTATAAGTTAAACAGACATCTGTGAACAAACAATTAGGAAACTAGAAGATCTAAACAAAATATATCCAGACTATAGTAGAGAGAGACAAATAGATGGAAACTATAAAGAGGTTAAGAAATAATGGTATACGGAGTAGGAAGGTCTAATATGTACAAAATTATAGAGAAAAAGCCAATATTCAAAGAGATAATGGCTGACATCCAGAAAATTTATGAAAGACATCAATCATATTCAGGAAGTCCAAAAAAATTTAATAAGATAAATAAGAAAGAAATTCCACCTAGACACATAAAACTATAGAACACCAAAAAGACAAAACATCATAAAACCAGACAGAGAGAAAAGGCAGATTACCTGGAAAAGAATGAGTTTTAGATAAAGAGCCAAACTCTCAAAAACAGAAATTAAAGGAAGAGAAAATAATATCCTCAATGTACTAAGAAATGAAATCTAAAAACCCTCAATTCCATGACCTAAGAAAACTATCCTTCAAATGTAAAGGCAAATTAAGTCACTGTGAGACAATTAAGAGGTTTACCATCAACAGACTCTCACCAAGGGAATTTAATGATACACCTGAAGCAAAAGTAAAATAATCAGAGGAAAAAAATCATGAAACAAAAAAAAGAATGATGAGTATATAAATGTATGTAAATAAATACATATACACATATTTGTAGTATAACTCAGTAGCAATAACAGCTAATTCATAATATTACAATGAAAAAAACAAAACATCACACAAAACTAGCACACAAATCAAGAGGGGATGATTGGTGTTAAAGTAGTCCTAGGTTCAAATTAAAAGAGATATTGCTTATTTTTATCCTCTTTAAGTACATGCATTTTAAATTCCCTTTTTAAGTGTGTGTATGTTAAATTTTTTTTGTTATATGATCAGCAAAAGAGAATATGTCTTTCAAATTAGTAAATAAGGAAAAACGAAATAAGAAACTAAAAATCTAGCCAAAAGAATTTAAGGATGAGGAAGAGGCAGGAGGAGATCACAGAAAAGGAAGAAAGAACAGAAGGAGGGGGGAAAGGAACATGGAAAAAGTAGCATCAACTAAAAATTCAAAATGAAATATCAGATATAAATTCCAGTATATTTTCACAATCGATATGAAAAGATAAGACTACCAGGTAAAGACAGAGTATCAGATAGGATTCTTTTTTTAAAAAGCATTCGTACGCTATTTACAATAGATACTCCTAAAATATAGAAAACAAAGGTATGAAAAATGATTGTGATGAAATGTAAGTAGCTGCACACATCAACATAATAAATCTATGAAACGTAATACTGAGAGGAAAACACAAGTCTCAGAAGAACATATGGAAGATGATGCTATTTACATAAAGCTCAAAAATATATAAAACCAACCAATATATTAATTAGGAATATAAACACAGTAAAACTATAATAAAGAGAAAGAAATGATAAACCCAAAATTCAGGAAAGTGATTACCACAGGCTAGTGGGACAAGGGGAGGTAGAATCAAAGAGGGATGCACGGAAGCTTCCACCTTGTAGGCAATGTTCTATACCTTAGCCTCGTTAATAGGCAGGTGGGTACTTGTTTTACTGTTATGATAGTCTTTTTTATATATTTAATATTTTATATAAGTAATTTTTAAAATAAGTCAAAGTATTAGTATCCTCAAAATTTTTTATCTTGACTTTTCTTCTTCAGGTCCTCTTGATACTGAGTACGCTGATCTCATGCTTGCCACCAGCTTTTCTATTTCTCTCTTCACACGTGCGGTACATGGCACAAAAAGTTCATCAACTCCAAAGTTAAACTCTTCCACCAGCTTTGTGTTTTCAAGCCCAGAAATGCAGAAAAACTAGATTCCAAACATGATCCTGAATAAATGGAATAATGACTCACAAATGCTGCTCATTTGCTTTGCAGTAAACATATATATTACTGCAAAATTTTCCAAAGTTATAATTATATAATCAAACCTAGTTCCAAAACCTCCTTAGAAATCTAACAAAAAGCTAACTTTAGTGAGAAAATACTTCTTATAAAGTTCGAAATGCATATTAACTGTGAGTAAAGGAAAAATAATGCCTAAAATCACAAAATACAAAGACCTGATAAGACTAGATTTTCTGAGACAGAAATCTTGTCCTTAACAGCTGCATCAAATTGAGAAAATGAAGATGCATTCTATAACTAATTTGCTACATGTATAGATGGGTATGGACTAAAATGTTTGATATCAGTCACAATGATGTTAGCGTCTACCTTTTCACGTTTCCACCTCCATGTATTCAATAGCTCAGATGTAACTGTTGACTATGTCAAGATTCACTAAAAGTTTGTACTTGAAAATTTGAAGCAGTTGTTCATTTCGCTAGTGTTCCAAAAACAAAGCAACTGTGCTTTTAGTTCAAAACTGTCGCCAAGAATATTGAATAATTAATAAAATTTTAAACATAAGAACTATGTGAACTTCAGATCAACTCTTCATAAAGCAAAACCAATAATCTTGAATTTAATACACTAGTTTTCACATAATTCACTGTCCAAATAGTAAAAGGTTGACATGGCTCATAATTGCTAGGCAGGGTTTCAGAAGTTGATGAATGGCTCTAAAAATATTGCGTATCTGCAGCGGAAGGGGAACTAATCGGGGGGGGACTCCTACTTTTCCTTGACTTTTGATTTAAATAAATCCTGATCCCAAAGCAGCATTGGAGAATCATCATTAATCAGTTCACTTGTTTCTTTTTCAACTCTATTCACAGACATTGAAGACTTTTAACTCTAATTTTCCCAATATCACCACAGGTCTAACAATGATCTCAAAAGCTTACAAAAATTAGAATTCCTTCTCCTACTATAGTCACATACTGTACATAAAGAAAGATAAGAAAAAGAAAATATGAAAAACTGACTTTCTCAGCAGACACATCATAACTAACAGCCAAGTCCAAAGACTTGATCACAGACATATCTTCAAGTTTTACATCTCCAGCTAAGTCATTCCTCTAATTGGAGCAATGGACACAGAAAGAATCAAGTATATTCTCGATCTTCTGTCTACATAAAGTGCTCTGATTTCAGAAAAATTTCTCCAAAAATAAAATTTTTCTATTCTTTTCAATTAAAAAGACTATTGTGTAGGAAACAGCCACAGCACTTGTGAATTCCTCTAATGTATTTTAGAACTGGCCACTCTTGGGGAAACAATTCCATAAGTTTTTAGGTTTTTTAAATAAGTTTCAAATGAAAGAGACATAGCATTATTCCCCACAATTTTTAGGTGAAATCATAATAAATAATTGTATCCATTGTAACATGCTTGAATTCATACATAAAACCCTTTCAGTTTATCTTTTATCATATTCATCTACTCAAAATATGAAGACAAGAAAAGGTAAAGGAAAAGTCTACTTTTAATTATATTGGAAAGTCATGACTATCTCCAGTCCCCAGTGGCTGCCAGATAAATGGAGAAATGAGTGTATTCCCCAATCAACCCCAAAATACCCTCTTCCTACATTTAAACTCCATAAGAACAGGGCCTGGATCTGCTTTGTCATTCACTCAAGCCCCACATCTAAGTAATTGGAAAATAGCAGGTGCTCAACAATTATTTTTTTAAATGAATACATTGAACAAGTACAGATTAAGCTGGAAACCAGAGCTCTTCATGTATGACTATACCTGTCCAATAAATTACTAATTCACATTAATTTCTAAAAATCACCAAGGTAAGACCTCATGAGGAAGGCTAACATCAAACCTCTCTTTTCAATCAACAAATCTTTACCAAGCACCTTCTATATGCTAAGCACTGTGCCTGGTAAAGAGAGGTAAATAAGACAGAGGAAGTCCCCAGGCTCAGGCCCACCGTTGGTTTACAATGTAGAGAACAGGTTGGCAATGGCAAAATATAGAAAAATAAGATAAAATAGAAATATACTAAAGGTTCTTTGTTCACTCTTCATACTCTAGTTAAACCTCACTCACTTTTCATGTCTCACAAGTTGGGATCTTTTTGTTTTAATACTTGTGCTGTCAGAGATTTTTTCATACTATAGCCTAACTACAGAAACATCAAAAAAAGAGCTAATCAGAGGGAATAGATTCTTTTACAAACCATTAACATACAATGATAGTTTGCATGCTAGCCCTCAGAATATACACACACACATACATCCATATATATACACACATACAGATATATTCTTATGAAGAAATAAGCATTCATTTATTACACAATTAACAAGTCAAAACTGATCTATCTTTGACCCTTGCAGCCCTGAAATTCTGATTCTATGACTGCTCAGATATTTTATAAAAACTTCTGCTAAAATTTTTTGAAAATATGCTGGGCTAAAAAAGGCTAAAAACAAACAGAGACACACTATGGTAATGTTGCCAAACAGAGGACACTCAGTTAAATGTCGATTTCAGAAAAACAACAAATAATTTTTTAGTGTAAGCATGTCTAAAATTCAGATTTTACTGGGCATCCTGTGTTTTTATTTGCTAAATCTGACAACACTGACCTATGGGATCCTAGAAAGATACCATTTCCGATAAAGAAAAAAAAAAAGGTATTTTTTGCTATGTCAAACAGGAATCAGCCAGTATATATACAATCCCAAAATTCAGAGTGAAACTCAGGCACGTTGATAGCTTCTGATCAGGATTGTTCTCTTTAAAAACACTATAAGTTTTTAAAAATTCTAAGAAAAAAAACAATGAGTTTTTTAAAGACCATAGGCTATTTATCACTCAGTAACAAATTCAAAAGTACTATTGAGACTATATTTCTTCATGCATATAAATATTATGTATTCAGTTTTTACCTGGAAAAGTTGTTGAGGTATATCAGCCATTTATTTACAGGTGACATGAAACAAGTATTAAATAAAAATGAAAGAGTAATGACATCTGTCTAATTTAGTAACATGCCCTGATGACGTCCAGGCAGATGAATTACCTCACAGGATTACTAGTCAAAGATACACGGAGGGACTCCAGGCACGTGACAAGTCTCTCATCGGCACACCCCATTTTCAATTCGTAGATGAATTCCTGAGATGAGATCTGCCGACTCCTCTTAAGACTTCCCTGTAAAGTAAAAAAAAAAAAAAAAAAAGTTTTATTCATGCTGTGTGAAGATTATCCATTAAAATAACATTAATCCCACCTTTCATTTTAACAGGTGTACACAACTCTTCGGAGCAGTATTATTTTGAGGGAATGATTTCCTTACTTCTGCCCATTAAACCTATAAATTCATAATTCATGGGATCTACAAAAGACAGTAACATTATCAAGAGGTTTGCAAATTAAAATAATAACTTTTTCAAATCTAAAATATCACGGAAAACAATGCAGGGCACATGACAGAAAATACCTTAAAATACAGTAATAGATTTTAGGCACATGCAAAATAAAAATCAAAACAATACAAGAATGACTCTATTAAAATTAATAATCCAACTAACACAAAAAGCTGTAAGTCATTAATTCATTCAACTATCATTAAGCACCTAGATCTAGGCACTGTAGACACAGAGATTATCAAAACCTAAGTCTGGAAGGAGAAACGGAAGCAAGGAAAGAGGACTTTGCAGTGAAGTCTAATTCCTATGACACGGTACCCAGGGACCCAAAGGAGGAAAATCTGAGTTGGCAGAGCACATGTGAGAAGGCTAAGGAAGAGAGAGAAGGTAAGAGTTAGGGAGACAAAGAATTAGAAAGGAATATCTTCCAGACTAAAACATAACACCCATGTATATCCCAGAAGAAAAACAAAAGCACACACAACTGAAGACAGAGGCCAGATGACAGAGGGATAGGCACTACCATACAGTTAGCTTTTCCAGGGGAGTTTTTGAAGGATCATCCTGGCAGCAGTATGAAATATGGATTATAAGAGTTGGAGTTCACTCATTATTCAACCAATATTAATTCCCTACTAAGTGCCAGCCACTTTTTTTAAATTTTTTTTAAAATTTTTCTTCTTCTCCCCAAAGCCCACCAGTACATAGTTGTATGATTTAGTTGTGGATCCCTCCAGTTGTGGGATGTGGGATGCCGCTTCAGCATGGCTTGATGAGCAGTGCTAGGTTTGCACCCAAACCCTGGACCGCCGAAGCAGGGCAAGTGAACTTAACTACTCGGTCACAGGGCCGCCGGCCAGTCACTATTTTAAGTGCTGAAAATAGAACAATGAACAAGAGACAAAAATCCCTGCCTGCATGGAGCTTTATTCTCTGAGAGGAAGAAGAGAGAGAGAGACAACAAATGAAAGAAATAATTGAAACATATTGCAACATAGATTGTGCTAAGTGCTACAGAGAAAAACAGAGGAAGGGAAGAGGAAGAAAGAGCTTAGGACGTGGATGCTATTTCACACAGGGTGGTCAAAGAAAGCCTCACAGACAAGAATCTGAAGGCCTCAAACTTGAGTGTTAGAATAAAGCTCTGAAGGAGGCGAGAAACTAACCATGTGGATACCTGGAAAAAAGTTATGATGGAGGGGACGAGAGGGCTCACAGGCCACCGAAAGAACTTTGACTTTTACTCTGAGATCAGAAGCACCAAAGCAGAAAGTCCTCTTGAGAAGGTACACATATGGTCCAGATAAGAAATGAGGATGTCAAACTAGCAAGTCCAGAATTCTATCTATTGAAAAAGTACAGATTACACATCCAAGGGGAAGGAAGGGAACTGTACATGCCCAAAAGCAAATCAGTTGGGATGGCAGGAAATTAGATATATTTTTTCATTTCATTTCATTTTTATTAACTTGCTATAATGTTGTAGAAGAAAACACTCCAATAACGCAAAACAAATTAGCCCTGGGAAGACAGGCCATTTTCATAAATAGCAAAGTGGCAATTTACTAAAGAAAAATTCAGCGGCAAAATCTCAAGACGATTACATAATAAAGTTGAAAGGAGAAAGGAAATGGCAAGAGCACTGAAAATTAATATCCAATTTTTTATCAATGACTATATATCTCATTAAAAAGAATATATTCAACTTGTACCAACATTATTGATGTGTTTTTTTTTGCTTTAAATTACCAAAGTATTCCTTGACACAGAGAATTTAGAAAACAGAAAAACAGGAAAAAAGTACCTCAAAATGACTCAATTTGATATATTTTTAAAGCATTTTTCTCTTATATAGATATGTACACAATATCCTGCACATACTTACAAAAACATATGATACGTATAAGCTACTTTTATCATAGACTAATATTTCACAAACATATTCCAATTATCAATACTTAAGTCTTAAAGAAAATGATTTTTTTTCCTTCCTACAGACTATTAACATACTATTACTTACCTAATTTAGACCATCATTATTGGGTATGTAAGTTGCTTACAATTTCTTGGTGGTATAAATTTTTCAAGTTTCCTGTGTATGCTATCAGTCCAATATTTTTATCCAAATATATATATACATTTCAATGGAGGTTAAACTAGATAATCTTTTGTAGCCCTTTCTGAATTTATCATTGAAATCATTATGATTTTGGTAGAATCAAACCAAAACTGAAAATATGAATTATTTTCTTCAACAATATTTGGGTAAGCCCGATATAGTAAATACTTTTAAAATATAAGAATAGGCAATAAGCACATTTGGATTAAAAAAGTGATATTAAAATAATAAAAAAATAAATAAAAAGCCACCTGCCCACCTCTTAGCCCTATCTCACAAAGGCAATCACTTAATTCACTTAACTTTAGTTCCCTTTTCTTCTGATAGCTACGTAATATGTCTAAATTATGTGCTTATTCCGAACTTTTTAAACTTGTAAGTTTTCAATAAAATCTTGGACTTCTGTTAGGAAAGATAAGGATTTAGTTATCTTAAAACATTGGAACCTCTACTTTCCCACCCTCTGACTATAGTTATAGGTAAACTCAGTTGAACCAAAAGATGTCATTCCATGAAATAGCTAAGTGAATCCACATTGTATGAGGTTCTTCCAGCAAAATTCCTATAGGGATGAGTTCAGGCTTCCAAAAATGTTAATAATGCTTTAGTTTGCTTTAATAACACAGAATAGAATATTTTATGTCCCCATTCATAAAGTCTTCCAGCTACTATAATTTCTATGTTGGTCACATGAAGATATTGTTCTCTCTAACACTGGGAATGAGAGAAGCATGTCAGCTCTTACCATTCCTATTCAATATTGTACTGGATGTCCTGGCTAGTGCAATAAGTCACTAACAACAACAGACCTATAGATCAGAGAGGAAGAAGTAAAACTGTCTCTATCAGCAAACGAAATGATTATCTATATGAATTTAGCAAGGTTACATAATAAAAGCTCAGCATATAAAAATAATTTGTATTTCTAAATACTATCAGCAATTGGAAAAGGAAATTTTAAAATATACCACTTCTAATAGCATCAAAAAAACAGAAATTAAGGACATTTTTAACAAAAGAAGGGAAATATCTATACACTGAAAACTACAAAACACTGTGAAGAGAAATGAAAGATGACCTAAATAAATGATGTTATACTATGTTCATGGATCACAAGACTCTTCATCTAAGATTCAATATAATCACCTTCATTTGCAGAAATTAAGAAGTAGCTTCTAAAATTCATATGGGAATTCAGGGGACCTAAACTAGAAGAATTCTGAAAAAGAATAAAGTTGGGGACTTTGATTTTAAGAGTTACTATGAAGCTACAATAATCAAATTAGAATGGCATAAGCATCAACAGAACAGAATAGAGTGTCCAGAAATATACTTGAATCTATGTGGTCAATGATTTTCAACAAAGGTGTTAACATAACTCAATGGGGTAAGAAGAATCTCTTCAACAAATGGTGTTGGAATAACAACGTTAATATGAAAGAAAGTGAACCCAGACTCCAGACCTAAAAGCAAAAGCTAAAACTGTAAAATGTCTAGAAGAAAACATAATTGAAAATCTTCACTACCTTGGGGAAGGCAAAGATTTCTTAGGATACCGAAGGCACTAAGTATAAAACTGTATTTCATCAAAATTAAAACCTTCCACTTTTTAAAAGACTTTTAGTAAGATAGTTTCATTAAGAAAATGAAAGGTAAGCAACAGACTAAGAAAAAATATTTGCAATACATGTCAAGAACTGTGCAGAGTCTGAGATTTTAGCCTAAGTACAAGATAAGTCAGCCTGTTACTGTTTCGTGGAAGTTGACAGAAAACACAAGACTCCTGAATTAGACACAAAGGACTTTATTACGCATATGTTCATTTCCCAAGCTACCGAGTCCCACGGGAACCACGCAGGGCCCTGTAACAGATGATGGATGCCTGGACACGCAGTGGACTACATTATAGGGGAGGAACACTGAGTTTGGTGGATTCACTATTTTTATGGTGAACAGTAACAATCTGCTCACTGTCCACAGAGATAGAATATCATCTCTAAGGCTGCTCACTACAAACACAACCCTGAGAAATGGCCTGAATAAAGAGAAGTCAGGCCTTGCATTCTTGCCATAACCAGAAAGAATATATAGGGATCCTCAGGGCCCATGGCAGACTGCCTCTCCCAATGATAAATGTATCTCAGAAAGGATTTGCATTCAGAACATTTAACAAACTCTTATAACTCAACAGTAGTAAGACAAACAGTCTACTTAAAAGAATGGATAAAAGACTTCACAGAAGAATATATATGAATGACCAATAATCACATGAAATGATGTTCAAGATCATTTGTCATCAGAGAAATGCAAATTATAAGCACAAATGAAATGACACTACACACCCTCTAGAATGGTGAGGATATGAAGCACCTGGAACTCTCCTGCATGACTGGTGGAGATGTAACATGGTATTGCCACTTGGAAAAGAGTCTGGCAGTTCCTTTTAAAGCTAAATATACACTGACGATAGCACTCAGAAATTGCACGTCTAGCTGTTATGCAGGAGGCACAGCCAAAGACTGGGAAGAACCCAAGTATTCATTAACAAGTTGTAGGATATCCATACAATGGAATACTACACAACAATAAAAAAATTTCATTACTGCTAATGCAACAAGATAGATGAATCTAAAAAACTGTCCTAAGTTAAAGAAGTCAAAAAAAGAGTACTTAAGTGTATGATTGCATTTATATGAAAGATGAAGAGCAACCCCTCAATCTTTTCTCTGGAGCCATTCTCATTCAAGGCATAGAAGGAGTGCTGTTAACAATCTCCGGCGTTTGTTTGGAGGATGGGGGTAAAAGTGGACAACATTTTAAATGAGGCAGCAAGTAGATTTTTACCCATTAACACTGGGAAAAACAGACTAAACTCTTTGGCTAAAAATAATTCTCCACAGGGGCTGGCCCCGTGGCTGAGTGGTTAAGTTCGCGCGCTCCGCTGCAGGCGGCCCAGTGTTTCGTTGGTTCGAATCCTGGGCGCGGACATGGCACTGCTCATCAGACCACGCTGAGGCAGCGTCCCACATGCCACAACTAGAAGAACCCACAACGAAGAATATACAACTATGTACCAGGGGGCTTTGGGGAGAAAAAGGAAAAAAATAAAATCTTTAAAAAAAAAAAATAATAATTCTCCATTTCAGCCATATTAAAGGCCTACTCCTAGACATCAGTTAGATCTGGGCTGAGACTAACTTTGCAGGACAGGCCTTTTATGAGTCACATAAACTGAGTCCCCCATCTGCAGATTCCTTTTTCATAACACTCACCAATCTGTATTAAGATAACTTTACTATTTATTATTTAAAAGATATATTGAGCACCTACTGTGCGCCAGACACTGTTATATGATGTGGATACAGGGGTGAAATAAAAGTCAAAGATGACTCCTAGGTTTTAGGCCTAAGCAAATATGTGGGGCTAGCTACTCAAACGGGGAAGACGGAAGAGAATAAGTAATGGGGAAGTAGCTATTTAAGAGTCGCAAGTCTGAGCAAATGACATTTTTGGCTCTAAGAAAATAACATTTGAGCAGAGACCAGAGTGAAGAGAAGGAGGGGGTATGGGAATTCTGGGAGAAGGGTATTTTGAGCAAATGCAAAGCCCCAAGGTAGGAATGAACTTGGCATATTCAAAGGACAAGAAGAAGATTCATCTAAATCCCAGTGAGCATGACAAAGAGTTACAGATGCCAAGGACAGGCAAAACAGGCAGGTGTCTGATCCTGGAGGCAGGGAAGTGACAAACTACAGACTGAGTGCCAAATGTTTTTGTGTGACTCTTGAGCTGAGAATGGTTTTTTACATTTTTTAAAGCTTGTAAAAATAAAGAGGAGGAGAAGGAGAAGGAGGAGGAAAAGAAAGCAGCAGCAGAAGCAATTGAGACGATATGTGATGCACAAGCCTAGAATGTTTATTATCCGGCCATTTAAGAAAAAGCTTACTGGGCCCTGATTGGGTCTTATAAACCATGATAAGGATTTTAGGTTTTATTCTGAGTGGATGGAAAACCATTGGAGGGTACTGAGCATAGAAATGATAAGACCTAATAAACATTTTTTAAAGATTATTGTAATTACTATGTAGGAACAGGCTCTAAGTGGCAAAATACAAAATAAGGAGACCAATTAGAAGGTTATTGCATTGTCTAGTCAAGCATTGACAGTAGCCTGGTATAAGATGCCAGTGATGGAAGGCATGAGAACTACTCAATATGAAGTACATCAGACAAGACCTACTGATAGTTCGGACGTGAGGTGTGAAACAAGTAAAACTCAAAGATGACGCTGAAGTTCTGGTCTCAACAACTAAGTGAATGGTGCCATCATCTACCGATAATAGTGACCCTGACGAGAGCAGCTTGAGTGGTGGACTGGTGAGAGATCAAGAAGAATGGACAGTTCTTTTGAGATTTTCTGTAAACGGGAGCAAAGAATGAGGGGAGTAGCTAGAGGGGAACTTGTGTGTGATTTTGGGGGTTGGAGGGAAAACGACACCATGTTTGCATGCTGATGGGACTGACCAAGCAAAGGAGAAGAAATTGATGATGCAGAAGGTAGGTACAGATGCAAGAAAACAAACAAGTGAATAAAAAAACTTCTGAGTAGGTGACAGAGGATGTGACCTACTATACAAGAGAAAGGATTGACCTCACACAGTTGCAGTAAAAGTGTATGACTACAAGAAAAGCAAAAGCAGAATCAAAGGGAACAGTTTCAGGGAGATTGTTAGATCTGGCGATTAGTAAATGAGTATGGCAGTTCTATTCCGATTACTTCGATGGTCTCAGTGATAGAAGCATCAATAAAATCAGCTAGAAGTGAGGATGCAGAGCTGGAGGTATGAGAAGAAAAGGTATGAAATCATTTTCAGAAAGTAAAGAAGTGCACTGACAAGGGCTATCTGGCAGGATATCTGTTAAGGGCTCACTTGTCAACTCTGGTCATGTGGTCATTCAGGAAACACTAGGTCAGTGGGGCTGTATGCTTCCTCCCAGATGCACGCAGCGCAGAAGTGCAAATGCAGAGGTGGGAAGTTTAGCTTAACCAAGCAAGCATTTATATGGACTGAGAGGCAAACAAACTGATAGTTTATGCAAGTAAACAGAAGACTGTGCATCTGAGATCAAATAAGGAGAGAAGGGCATAGTGGGGGTGGGGAGGTGATGGATATGAAAAAATGGTAAAGTCAATGGATTAGCAGTTGTAAAAGGGTTACAGATTTCTTAAAGTGGGAATATTAAGTAGCAAAGATAGATAATACTCAGGAAAGGAAGTCTATAAACCATATTTATAGGTGGTATTTTACTATCCAAGGTAATGGGTGGTTGAGATTGGGTGGAAAAACAAAGATCATCGGGAGTGATAAAGTCAAGGAAATGACAGTATGAATGTTGGATGGATCATCTATATGAATGATGAAGTCAGTAAAGATGACAGCAGTGGTAGTAACAGGAAGAAAAGCAATGAGCTAAGTAGCCAAATCTTCTAAGAATAAGAACTCTGCAGTACCTCTTTGTGTGGTGCCCTCTTCTCCACTAGAATGCATCTACTAGGGCAGCGTGTGCTTCTGCCTAATTTATCACTGTGTCACCAGGCCCTGGTAAAATGCCTGGCCTTCAGTGAATGAATGAGATCATAATAAAATGGAAGGTATACACAGACTCAGGATTACAACAAGAAAGGAGAGGAAGTCACACAAAAAAAAATCTGAAAAAATGGTTACTCAGAAAGCAGTATTTCAAATTAAAGACACAGGAAATAGACCAGATAATTAGGAGATTAGTTTTCAACACAATTTCCCCCCTTTTATTATATTACTATCAAAATACAGGTATAAAAGAAAGGAAATTGAGGGGAGAAAATATGATACATGAATAAATCAGAAATATCCTTAAAAGGACAGCTCTTCTTGTGTCTCTTTGATTTTACATAACTTCAAAGGAAGTGGAAGCAGGAGGAGAGAGGGGAAGGATACTCATGTCTGCATATCTCTAAGTCCATTAGCCACAAAGATGAAAATACTTAGAAAGCTTTATCCCCTGTGGTATCAAAGCACATTACCAAGATAAGGATGTCTGCCTGACACCACAAAAATTAGAAGGATATTTATCCAACATAATTTTTAAATCTTTTTTAATCCCTCAGTAAATTTTATTCTAAAACACCAAATGCAGGAAAGAAAGAAAAGTATCTCTTGTTGGATTCCTTATTAAATGTATTCTAAGGTATAAAAAGTAATACATCCTTTCACAACTTATTTCCCTTAGAATTTCTATTTCTCTAAAACCAAACATTCTTTCTTCTACTATGTAACCATTAAAGGTAATAGAAACCATTTCCTTTGCCCTGTCTTAGAATAGACTCTTTTGTACCTGCCTCAATGCCTGCATTCCATCTCAGTCCAGGGGTAAGAGTTATTGAGTATGTTTCTTCACTGTTCTATCTCATTTATTTATTTGCAGAGTAATTTGGAATACCATTTCTATGACATATTAAAAACATATCAAATTTCCCATTACCAGTGGAAAGCATTGAAGAATTTTCCTTCATTTTTCAAATAATTGAATGATTTCTACACAACCATGGAGAATCCATCATTAAATGATGACCTGATCTTTAAAATAATAAAAGTAAAAAGTCAAATCTAGAAAGTCTACATGCTGTGCAGGAAGATGACACAGCATAATGCCAATGTGGCTCAGGACAATGACCTTTTAGTACCTCGTAGAGTGTCTCACACATGGTAGCTGCTTTAAGCAAAAGTTTACCTAGATTATCTGAGAGATCACAGAAGACAAATTACATCCCTCATCACTACTTCCATTGCTGTAAACTATTATTCAGCTCATTAAAATCACACTTTATTCCTCCTGGAAGGTAGCCCATACTAAAATTTACCACGCGGAGAGATCTTGTCAAGATGGTAGCGTAAGCAGACTCTGCACTCGTCTCCTCCCACGAACACAACCAGGTTACAACTATTTTTGGAAAAATTACCCAGAAGAGAAAACTGAAAACTGGATAAAAAGAACTCCCACAACAAGGGACAGTCCTGACTAAGGTGGAAGAGGCAGAAATTCCTTCTGGAGAGAAAAAAAGCCACATTCAGGAGCAGTGGAGTTTCTCAGCTGGCCAGGCAAGAGCCACTCTAAGGTATGCAGCTCTCCCTGTAGGAGAAAGGTCCAGAGCAGGGGCCAAAACTGCTATAAGCATCCTTCAGACTCAGCACAACTGGGATGAGGGTCTTACTATCTGGCTTCACTGGCTATTAACTGCAGCGGGGACACCCCCAGAAAAGCTATCGGATGAAAGCTGAAAAGACCCAGGTCTTAAAGGGCCCAGACACAAACTCACCCACCTCAGCAACCTAGAATCACCAGAGAGAAGGCTAACAGTCCTTTGGTGAAAGGAGAATCACCTGGTGGGCTCTGGGGGCATCTTTGTGAGAAGAGGGACCTCTCCAGAGACTGAGACATTGGTGGGGGCCATTGTTCTGACCTGGTCCAGGTGGGCTGCCAAAGACCCCGGTGGATGCCATTGAGGTTCTAACAGCCCAGGGGTCTGCCACACCCACTAGAGCACAGATTTATCCAGTTCAGCCAGGGCAGTCAGCCTGCTCTAGGGACTGGCCACACCCAACAGCAATCCCTTAGGCTACTTGTCAGCCTACATTGACTGGCTTGATCCTTGATCCTCCACATTGGCGTTAGCAGCATATTTTCAAGTATCACGTCTGACCGGGCAAGGGAAACAAACAAACAAAAAAATGAACAAATGGGACTACATCAAACTAGAAATCCTCTGCACAGCAAAGGAAACCATCAACAGAACGAAAAGACAACCTAACAATTGGGAGAAGATATTTGCAAACCATATATCAGATAAGGGGTTAATATCCAAAATATACAAAGAACTCACACATCTCAACAAAAAAACCAACAACCCAATTAAAAAATGGGCAAGAGATCTGTACAGAGATTTCTCCAAAGAAGAATTACGGATGGCCACCAGGCATATGAAAAGATGCTCAACATCATTAGCTGTCAGGGAAATGCAAATCAAAACTACAATGAGGTATCACCTCACTCCGGTCAGAATAGCTAAAATTAACAAGACAGGAAACAACAAGTGTTGGAGAGGATGTGGAGAGAAGGGAATCCTTGTACACTGCTGGTGGGAGTGCAAACTGGTGCAGCCACTATGGAAAGCAGTATGGAGTATCCTCAGAAAATTAAGAATAGATCTCCCATATGATCCAGCTATCCCACTGCTGGGTATTTATCCAAAGAGCTTGAAAATGCAAAGGCATAAAGATACCTGCACCCTATGTTCATTGCAGCATTATACACAATAGCCAAGACTTGGAAGCAACATAGGTGCCCAACAAGGGACAAATGGATAAAGAAGATGTGGTATATATACACAATGGCATACTATTCAGCCATAAGAAATGATGAAATCCGGCCATTTGTGACAACATGGATGGAGCTGGAGGGTATCATGCTAAGTGAAATAAGTTAGAGGGAGAAAGTCAAATACCGTATGATCTCACTCATAAGTAGAAGGTAAAAACAATGACAAACACACACATAACCAGGGAGATTGGATTGGTGGTTACTAGAGGGGAAGTGGGGGGAGGGCAAAAGGGGTGAGTAGGCTCACATGTGAGGGGATGGACCATAATTAGTGTTTGAGTGGTGAACATCATGTAATCTACACAGAATTTGAAATATATTACGATGTACATCTGAAAGCTATACAATGTTATAATCCAATGTTACTGCAGTAAAATAAAAAACAATAACTTAAAAATAACAAAAAAAAGAATCAGAATTAGAAAAAATAATAATAAAATAAAATTCACCATGCAATATCCTAAACCACAGGTAAATGGTTTATGAGTTTAACACAAAGACCCAAAATACAAAGCTTCTAGAAATTAAAAACTGTACATATGGGGGACTGCAAGAACAGGTTGAAATGTTAAGTGATTTTTGTATGAATTTAGTTACTAGACCCAAGATGTTTCTCCATGATATTCACTTTCTCCATGATATTCATGATATTCACAATTTTTCGCAGGTAAACTCCAGAAGACAGAAAACTTCCATCAACAAAAAAACCAAAATACTCAAAAAGCCTAACTTCTCATGGTGATGAGAGAGTGTGTCTGTGTACTCTTACGTGAATGTGTGTATCTCTACGTCTCTGGGTTTTCATTTATGTTAGTAACTATAAGTTAACTGCCTCTGCTTCTCTTTAGTATTGTAATTCCTGAATTCCTGGTACCTCTTCAGGTGATGAGACCTGTGAAGATGAATGAGATAATACAAAATGGAGACTATTTAAAGAAATGGTTTGCATTGATAATGACAATATTTTAAGAAAGCAGCAGAGTCAGCACTGTAGAAAACAAGGGTAAGCACAGTTGCTGCCAAGGGGGTAATTATAATCTAAATTACTATCATGTACATTGCTATTAAAATGCATTGCAACAATTCCCTTGCATTTTTCAAATGATTTCTAGCATCTCTAATGTCACTGATCAACAGAAACACTAAGCTGTCACTGCAGTATGAGTTACTTGTTCTCAGAATATTTACAATCCTAACAGACCTCCACTGCCAATAAAATCTGTTATTCTGAGATGATATTATGCAAACTCACAGTAGAAACTATGAGAAACGACAAGTACTGCAGAAAGGTGCATTCAACAACAAAATAAAGTTTAGCAAAGAGCTCCTTAAAAAAATATATAACTTTTTCCCATAAACATTTAATGAGAACCATTATGTACCAAGAACTCTGCCTATAATTTGAGCCTGCTTTTAGAGTACACTAAAAATAGCATACATTAAAAGTTCAGATTACCAAGTAATTTTTACAAATATGATAAAATATAGAAAATCTGCTGCTCTCACTTTTAGTTTCTAAAATCTCTGTAGAAAAAGAGAAAAAATTGATCCAACACTAGTTTAAGCCATTTAGAAATTAGCTTGAAATAATAATAGAAGAAATTCAACACACTACATTTCTTTTATTATTCATCAATACCTAACCAGCATTGACTTCCCTTCTACTCACAGGAAAGCTTTCCTGCACTGGCCCATTGCCTTCAATAAGACATTTGAATATTTAGGCTATTTTACGTATTCAAGAAGTGCTGCTTCAACTGCTAACGCAATACCCTGATGTTATAACACTTCTTACCTGCTTACCATGACCAGAACTGAGGTGTTCTTTAGCTTTCAGGGCTCAAAAAGGGTATACCGTAACAGTTAAGAGTCAACTGCTTCTACCCATAGCCAAAGACCAGTAGCTGCATAAGTCATGGTGAACCACGCAGCATGAACACATTGCATGAACTGCAGCATGCAGTTAAGAATGAGGCCATCTTTATGAACTGATAAGGCATGATTTTCAGGATATATTTAAGTGGAAAAATTAGAAGAATATCTAAAGTATATTACCTTGTGTTTATGAAAGAGAAATAAGAACATCTATCTGTTTATTCGTACAACATGATACAGGAAAGAATAATCAGGAACTAATGAGATTGTATACCTTCACAGGGTGGATGGGAACAAGGTAGAAAAGATGGAGTAGACAGCTTAGAGAGAGGAGGAAAAGTAACAATTCTCTGAATATATCTCTATGCACAGTTCTGACTTTCGGAACTACATTGGTGTTTCACATACTCAAAAAAGACAAAAAATCAAGAGGGATGGGAAGAAAATCCTAAAATGAAATATGTATATATATTCTAATTCTGTCTGAAAGGGCCTAGCAGTAAAGACATCCCATCAGAAGACCTAGCACCCAGATACTCTTTTCTAAATAGCATTCTCTTCTCAAAGGAACCACTTGGAGAAAGCACTGATTCCACAGCTGAGGCTAGGAAAATATATACAAGAAAGTTAGGAAGTGCTCAAAGAATGATGGGAATATGCCAGAGGACAAAGGAACCAGCATGAAGGGGTTTCTATTGGCCAAATCTACTGGGAGGATGTGAGGAGAAGATGGGGAGTGACTGCTCAAAGCACACAGCATTTCCTTTGGGGTTGGTAAAAATGTTCTAACTAGATGGTGGTGATGGTTGCACAACATTGTGAAGATAAATGCCAATGAATTGTATACTTTAAAATGGTTAATGTGATGGATCTTATGCATGAGAATTTTACCATGATAAAAAAAAAAAAAGATTTAAATAAGATTTACAAAACAGAAAAATACTTAATTTGTAGTGTTAGAAGTCAGGACAGGAATTATCCTGGGGAGGAGGAAGCGTAGTGACTGGGACACTTGAGCTTGCTGGCATGGTCCTATTTCTCCAGCCGAGTACTGTTACATGAGTGCGCTTACTCTGACAGCTTGTCCAATGTTAGTAAACGGCAAAAGTTATACTGTGTCAAATAAGCCCACTTGTTCTTATTTAGCATCTTCAGTATACCTTTTAGAACTGGCAAATGTTTAGTTCAACCTGAACAAACTGCACTTTAAAACTAAAAAAGAAAAAAAAAAACACACAGCCCAAAGTTGGGGGGTGGATGGAGCTGATTAAATCAACACGGATGTTCTAATTTGCCAGCCTCTATTTGATGGTTCAGTGAAGGATAAAGATCTATTCGGCACATCTGAACACATAGAAAAAAATGTGCTGATGCTCTTACTCATTGGCTCATTATCTTCTTTATTGTGTTGATTATGTTTATGTAAAAAGAAAAACCACAACAAAACTTACTGGGCATTCACCAAAAGGGGGGAGAGGGGGTAAGAGGGTAAAAAAACACCAGCTGTTCCAGTCTTTAAAATTAGGCAATTTGTTTTTCAGTCTCTCCAGGTAATTAGACAATTATTTGCCTCCACAATTCTGAGTAGTACTTAAAAGTGTCACTTTTGCATTTACAGTGTAAGCCTGTCTTCCTTTTTTTCTTCCTTTTTCTTGATGTATGGAAGAAAACCACCTTGCCCCTTCATATCCACATGCTAACCTACAAATCTAAGCTGTTTATGTTAGTAAAAAGCTCAAAAATACAGAAGAGTACAAAATCTAATACACTTTTCAGATTACTCTCCATACAAATAACATTAACGCTAAATATGGGACAAAAAATAAACAGCATAGAGGAACAAACAAGATCTTTGGATCATATTCACATCCCACTATGACCAGTTATGGGACTTCAGCTTCCAGTTTCCTCAGTGTAAAATGTTCAGTGCTTATGGGGTGGAGGAAGTTGTGAAACTGTATCTGATATTGTCACAGTCAGCATATGTTCTCCTTTTTTAAATGAGTAGTTTTTAAAGCTGTGCAGTTTATAGATCAAAGCAAAGGAAGGGAAGGAAGGACCCATAGTTGACAAGGTAGGTGAGGAGGGAGCAACATGAATTGATCAAAACGAGAAGCAAGTCAAGTCCAATAAAAGGGGGTTAGCTATTCATTTGTTTATGATCATCTTCCTTGTAACTATACAGATATGAAAAGGCTGAAATGGTCTCATATTTCTTTTCTTTTTCCCAAAATAATTGGCATTATTTTGTTCTAAACACATACCGTATAAATGCTTCTTAAATAAGAGTAAAGAAGGGGACTTAAATTTACTGAACAACTACTATGTTCCTGCTAAGAGCCTCCACAGATGCTAAGTTTAAAAACTTTGATAGTCACATGGTAACAATTTTATAAGTACATAATTTCTAGGATGTTCTACAAAACACAGCTATCCATCTAACAGATTCATTCTATTATGAACTAACCATTATGGTGAATACTGGAACTCAGAAATGAGGGAGAGAAAACTCTGCCCATGAGGTGCTCATCATCTGGTGAGAAAGAGCATCTAAACAGTTACAAGAGGAGCAGCCTGCGTAGGAATCCACTCTCAGTGAGCAGAAGGGGCGGGTGTCCCAACTGCCACCTGGGAAATCAGAGAAGGCTTCCCAGAGGAGATAATTTAAGAACCAGGTCTTAAAGGATGCAGAGTGAGAAGCAGAAGAACACAGACAACACAGGCCAAGGCAGAGTTAGGTGAAAGAGCTGGTGCATTTTAGGAACTAACTACATGGCTACACTGCAGGTGGCATAGGGAGTAGAGAGAATAGAAGCACAAAATACACAGGAACCAGAATGTGGAAGGTATCTACCTCATACCAAGGAAAGTAGACGTTAACCACAGAGAAGAGGAAGCCACTGCAGAATTACAGTACAAAGAGCTGCATGTTAGAAAGATACTCGGGCATCAGTAAGGAAGACAAAAACATCTGCCTCTGAGGAGGCTTACAAAGTTAGAGAGCCAAGGCCAGTTCAGGTGAACTCTTCTCACTTCTGTTATAACCTTAAACAAACAAACAAGAAACAAACAGCTGGAAAGAGTTACTAGAGTTCATCACAAAAGTGTGTTCACCTCACATAAGGGAACCTAATATGTTCTATCCCCAAGGAGTTTAAAAGACAGAATACAGGGAAATTCATTTCTCCTGTTAATAGACACAAAGGAGTCTCTCTCGAACCACCCCACTCTTCTCAAAAATATTCAATGCTCTACTAGGAAACAAAAAATCTCCAAGCCTACCCTTTCAAACTCGTATCGTACTGTTCTCCTGCATAGGAACTTCACCACATATAAAATGAACAACTTCTCAATCCACATACACACACCATTGCCAGTGGGATTCCTTCAGCCTTCTCCACCTCCACATCCCTACTCCCTCAAATGTTTAGATCCTCCCTGTCCTTCATTCCTACCAATGCCTCCTTCCCACGTAAACCTTTCTAATCACCTCAGCAGGAGCTAATCCTGACCCTCCAATTCCCACTTGGGTTTATTTCTCTTATTGTACTTTAATTACTCCTAGATGGTTTCAGTAACATATTTACATATTTTCTGACTCCTACCACAACAAAAGCTTCTTGGGAATAGGATAAATGTTGGGTTCAGCTTTATATGCATTCCAGAAAATAGGAACTCAAACCATTTAAGAAATTTTTAAAATCCTACCTTGATCAAAACCATGTTAGGGCAGTTGGTTAAAACAATACAGTTACACTCATTCATTCATTCAACAATATTTGCTGACATGTATTATATGTAGGCAGTGTTCTACATGGTAAAAATAGTGAAATGAATAAAACCAGTGAAAATCTCTATTAAGTTTTGGAATTGCACTCTTGGAATTCTTATCAATTTGGGAAGTAATTCCTTCCTTTCCAGAGTAGTTTCAGTATCATTACTTCTTAGACAGTAATTCAGTATATTTCCTTTTAATTATCTTCTACCTTTCCTTCAGATATCTACCAAGCACTGCTCCTCATGAGCCAAAAGCACAAAGATACCTGTCTTGGTAGAAAGGATAAACATGTCAGATCCTTAAGCTCTGGAATTATGGAAGAACTTGAACAAAAGTATTTACAGTAAAAAATAACTAATACAAATCCCTTGTGTTCCCAGACTTGACCTATGTTACATATTTAGTGTTTCCTCTACTAAAATGTAGAAACAGTGACCATGTCCCTGCTATGAGAGAAGGGACATGGTCGGTTTTGTTCATCACAATATCTCTACTGCCTAGAACACTGCATAGTACACAATGATGTTTCTTTAAATAAAAAATGAATGAATGAATGAGAGAATAAACATTTCTAAGAGATACACTGCTATTATAATGACTCAAAGTAAAGATCATGACTTGGAGACCTGCCCTGAGTCAATCCATCAACATATTTTTCATAGCCAGATTGGATCTTAAAAAACAATTCTCATAAATCCCCAAAGCAGTTTATAAATAGGCTATTTTGCCAGGCCCTATCATCAACTACTACTGTCATCACTGCTAACTCAAGAGGAGGGAACAGTCCACTCATCAAAGCTTTGAGCTACAAAAAGAGGTGCTCCATAAAGAACTGCACAAATTGGGGTACTGCAAGTCGGAGGAAGGGCAATGAGGCATCTAATTTGTCAACAGAAAACCAAGAAGAAAACATAGCGGTCCTGAAAAGGCATTATTTAATCACTGTTTTGAATGACATATTTCAGAATGATAAATAATTCTCATAATGATGTTCAGAAACACATATTCCTTAAAAATTATTAAATATCAAAAAAAATAACACTTAAAACATTTCTTTATAAACAAGAAATTCAAATTTACCAAAATATAATTTTAAGCGCCATTTCCATTCATTGATAAATATCATAAGCAATAAGCCAATTATTGAGCATAATAATTGGGTTATCCTTGAAGCACTACCATTCCCAAATCTAATAATGGCAATGGAATAATTCATACCTGAATTTTTTAAATAAGAAAGCATAAAACAGAAATTATAAAATTTTTAAATGTAAGAAAAGCAAACATTCTATACATTACAAATGTTACACTTAACCAATTCCTAAAAAATAATTAGATCACAATCAAATTCTGGAATGTAGAATTCATTTTCCCATTTTTCCAGTCACCATATCACAGTCCATGATTCATAATTAAATACAGTGGTGTTGCTGGTAAATGTTTAACAACCACCTCTTAGGAAAAGAAAAACAACAACTTATTGGAACTGTTTGCCAATCCACATGGTGTAAATCCTCCCAGATGGGTGATTACAAGCAACCAATGTAATGTCAACTAACAGAGAAACTGGCTCTAGAACACCACCTAAAAGTATGTTGTGCTAGACTAATTTGTGTTTGGCACACACTGTGGATATAAATCACCGATTTACTCATTAGTAAGTTATTGTGCATATGCTACATTCCAGGTTGAGATGGAGGCATGAGAAAAATTACACAACCGCTGCCTTCAGTGAAACTAGAGCTCTTGTGAAAATCAAAACAGCACAATGCCATGTGAATTTCAAACCGCTGAAAAATCTAAGACAAACTGATATTCCCCTCATCTTCACTCGGCAAAAACTTACATTTTAGACATTTTAGATTGATCAATGATCAACCACCAATCTCATTTCATCACCATCTCAATATAAATAACAAGTTAAACTAAATGTATCAAAGTGACAATAAATTAAAGATCTTTCCTGAGTTATGTGCTTATTACATGTATGTAATCAGTATTCTAAAGCACATTTTAAAAATTCTTGCTGAAAGTCTGATTCACTTTCAGTTTACACCTTCTAATGCATTTACTCAACCAATATTTATTAAAAGCAATACATATATACATATATGGCTTGATGTGTGTGTACGTGTGTGTGTGTGTATATTAGATAAATAAGCATACGCATCTCTTTATTCAACCAAAATTTATTAAAGGCAAGATACAGATAGATAGCTGAACCCCTGCTAGGATGGGAAGATACAAAAGTAAATAAGATATGCCATTACGTCAAGTTTAGTTCCTTCACAGTAAATCTATCTGCCATCTTCGATTTATAACCAAAGGTTAGGGTCTTCAATGTTTCTCAACTTCTTCAGTTTGAGCCATGGAATTTAAATATGACATTCCGTAATCCTTTAGTGATAATTTCTGAGTGTAACCAAAACTGACCGCACTTCTGATACAGGTGTCAATTTTTAAAACTCTTAATTTCTTCATTCATTTGTGTGCATACACGCATATATGTAATTTTTCATAAATCCATAAAAGTAAAATTTTTTACCTAGCTCCTCTATCCTCCTTCTCATTATAAGGTAATCCATGTAAAAATTCTGATATATACCCTTCCATATTTTAACCAATGCTCACATAACCCTACAATGTGTATACACACATGCACACAAAATCATACTGGCAAAAGTTTGTTGTTTAATGGTTATTATCTTATACAATTTTGTGCATCTTGTTTTCCTCTGATTTACACCTCAGGGAAGTTTCTCAAGTTATCTAGTGTAACTAATTCTTTTTTTTTTTTTTTTTTAACATTGGCATAATACTCCACGGTATGGATAGCCATAACTTATTCAGCCATTACTTTTTGTTTCCAAGGTTTTAACATAGTAAACAATAATGAAGGAAACACATCTCTGTGCATATTTCCCCACCTATTGGTGCTTTCATTTCTCTGTCAGAGTCCCAAAAGTGGAACCTCTGGGTCAAAGAGCATGTATATTTTCCTTTCTCACAGACATTTCAGAGAGCTTTTCAAAAATGCTACATCATTTTACAGCTCCACTAGCAATATATGAAAGTACTTTTTCCCCTCATCCCCACCAGAAGAGTAAAAATATCTGATGGGCATAAAGTTACTTTAATTTGAATATCCATAACGACAAATCTTTACATATGTCTCTATCATTTCGGATTTGTTCTTGAATTGTCCTTTCAGATCCTTAGCCCATTTTTTCTATCGGATTTCTTTTTTTTCCAGTCAATTCGTGAAAGTCACTGTGGGGCATAGGTATTAACCCTTTGTCAAAATCATTAGAAACGTTTTTTTACCACATCTATTGTCTTTTGCCTATGCTTAGTTTGTTATACAAAGAGTTTTAGCTTCTTTTTTAAACAGTTGATTACGTCTACGTTTTCTTTTACAGTTTCAAAGTTTCCATTTCTGGGAGAAGTCAGAGAAGACGACACCGACGTTCAGAAGCCAAGGAGAGGAGAGAGAAAGTCCCGGCGTTAGATCTTCATTCTAAGCATCCCTTCTCTTCCAAGTAGAAGAGTCAATAAACTGCCTTTTTGTTCAAGTTAGCACAAGTCAGGCTTCTATCATTGACAACTAAGAGACATTTGACTAACACTGCAATGTACTGAACTGCTAAGCTTGATACACTGTGGTTTTTATGCCAATAAAAGTACTTAAAAATCAGTACTAAATTATTTCCCATTCTCACTACCCATGTCAGTCTTCCTAAGTCTCCCCATGTTTATATAAAGAAAACATCACTACACGGTTTAAGGAAAATGAAATCTAATTACTTCTTAACATACAATAGCTAAAGCTTTTGAAATTTAAGTATAATTGACAGTATTATTTAAATTACTTCCAAGAACTACGGTAATAATACACTTAGAGTCTCCATTTGACAAATGTGTCTTTTTCTTAACACACAAGTTTTATCCTTTGAGTTTCGATTTTTTTATACCATAAGTAAACTTCACTTCCGGAGACTGGGCTAGAAGGTTATGGATATGACGGTTAATACTTAATTTTAGAAAGTACTTAAAATTTTATACATTTGTTCTCATTTTAAAACCTACATCCCTAAAGGCTTTATTTCTACATAACTCCACCATTTTTCCTCTTAAAATTTAGAGGAAGAAGAGGAAAAAAATTGGACTACATAATAACCATTTGGTAATGACCAGGTAAGACAAAATTTATGTCAACATTTTGCTGCCCCAAATATCCCGTGCTGAGACCTTCTCATGCTAGGAGGAAAGAACTGAGAAATCAGATGTGCAGGCTCAGCATATAGGTGAGCTAAAGGAGCAGACATAACAAGAGCTCTGTGAATCTGGGGCTCTCTGACACAGGGCCATGAAGCCCTCTTGAGATCCCTAGGAAGTTTTAATAACACTCACATTGGATTTACCCAAACTTGACAGGCTACTGCAACTCACTCCTTGAACTTTAGAAGCTACACCTGAAGGCAGCAACAGGGTCACTGAAGCATTGGTGCTGTTTGCAGCCCCCACGAAATGGGATCTTGAGAAAGCCTTCCAACACCCTACTCCCAACAATGGCTACGTACAAATCCAGAAGCAGCATCTACCTTTAGTCCCCAGACCTCACTCCCAAAGCTCCCCCCATCCTCCTCCCACGCTCTCCCCCTCACCCCCTAAGTTATTCATACTCAGTGTCTCAATAGGAACATAAAGACAGGATGAGAGCCAATCAAGTGATAGTAACCTTATTTGCTACACTGTTTTTGTACATCTTCTTGAAGATGACATCAAGGTTCTAATTTATCTGGATCATCTTCCTTTTCTGTTCATTCTACTTGTCTCCTATCATGACAATCTTTATCAGTCTACATTGTGCCCCTTAGACTCTAGGCTTCTGTAGACATATCTCAGAGTTGACCATAAGAGGCTTAACCATGGTCTTTAAGGCCCACCACTCTTTCTCAAACAGAATAGATACACTTTTACCTTTGAGATATGATGGTGGAAATGGTGAAGGGGGGCTATGTAAGACTCTATATTTACAAAAAGAGTTCTCGCATTCAACAGAATTTAGGAACCATTATTTTGCATTAGTATTTGTTTATATTTTCCAAATATACCTCAAACGGGCCCTCACGATAGCTTTCAGAAATTTTTACTCATATCCCATTCCTTCAATACCTGTTCAAGACCCATTAGCTCTTTTCCAAGCTCTACCGTGATCTCTGCCATACTCTTAACACACGACTCTGCCCCTTACTTGCCTAACAATATTGAAACTAGGCAGTATGAATTAAACTCAACCTTCGTCTTCTATCAAGGAAACCAGTTTTCTTCTATCGTTACCTGATCTCCCTGCCCAGAAAAATACGTGGGCTTCCTTATTTTAGAGACTTTTAACATTAACCCATCAGTCAAATCCCTGCACCCATTTCCCTCTTTCTCTGCAGAGATTCCTTTTCCACAAACCTTTCAACTTGACTCATCCTCTCATCAAAAGTCCCTCAATTCTGCGTCCCTTTAGGCTAATAATTCATTTCTTTTCTTTCTATCACCACCAGAAAACTGCTAAGAATAACACATATATACTATCCACCCCCTTCCTCACTACACATTCACTACGTAAGCCGTCATGGATTTGGTTATTACCTTCCCCACCAACCCGCTCCCAGAGTTCCTCTTACAAATGACCATCAGGGAATTCCTAATCCATGTGTCATCTCAGTGTTCATCCACCAATCTCCCTGAAGCAAAACACTGTTGTATTTTTCCACTTGAACCTTCCCGTCCCTATACTGTCCCGTCTAATTTTTCTCTACTTCTCTATATCATTTCTATAGATGTAGATATAGCTGTAGCAGATTCTCAGAATCCTTTCCTGGGTTTCCCCTCCTCTACCCACCTCAAAGAGGCTTTACTACGGCTCCACTGTTTCTCTCTTCTTGCTAAGTTAACTTTATTAGTAAGTTTCAACCACATCTTTATACTAATGAACATGAAAACTAATTTCTGTCATGCCATGGCCAATTTCATAAATTTCAGGGGAAAATGTATACTCCTTGGGGCTGGCCCCGTGGCCGAGTGGTTAAGTTCGCATGCTCCGCTGCAGGCGGCCCAGTGTTTCGTTGGTTCGAATCCTGGGCGCGGACATGGCACTGCTCATCAGACCACGCTGAGGCAGCGTCTCACATGCCACAACTAGAAGGACCCACAACGAAGAATATACAACTATGTACCGGGGGGCTTTGGGGAGAAAAAGGAAAAAAATAAAAAATCTTTAAAATGTATACTCCTTGCTGTTCTCTACAGGTAAGTATTCTATCAGTCTTCACTTTTATAAAATTTTAAAACATTAAAAACATTAAAATTCTCTCTGAAATGTGAAATTGGATAATACAAAACAAAACTAGACAACAAATGTATCTTTTACAAAGACTACCTTATACTGCTTACCGTGAGTTACAATGACTAAGGGTCTCTAACAATCCTCAGAATAAAATGAGTTGGAACATAATCAGTACACTATTGAAATAAAAAAACATATCAGCAATAAGGCTGCCTTTGGTGGTTGGTATTCTCAACCTCATTTTCCAGAACTGAAAAAAAGTAACCAAAAATGTTAACAACAGTTATCGCTGGTGAAAAAATTATAGACAGTTTTCACTTTCTTCTTTTTGGTTTATAAGTATTTTCTACAATGATTACACATTACTTTTGAAAATGTATATTAAAATGAAAACATCAAGTTTTCAATTAAACGGCTTTGAAAGCAGGGATTGTAATGTGATATTTCTTGATAAAGGAAGGAACCAAAGAATTTTCAGAAATGGAAAGTAACTTAGATGTTATCGGATCTAGTCCCCTAATTTGTCAGATTGAAAATATCAATTTATGTAATACTAAACAAATTCAAAGGCAGACAGAAAAATCACATGAAATACTTCAATATTTCCATAAATTTTAATGTAGTAATATACCTCTTCCATGAGTTAAGTCTCGAGGTTTCCTATATTTTTCATTTATTTTGGTATTTACAGCATCCAGCATTGTCACACACAGATATATGCATTTATGTTTATTTAAAACACTATTTGGCAATGATCACAAACTGAACATTTAAATTATTCATAGATTTATCCAGATGTTTCCAAAACCTAAATTCTGTAAATAAAAGTGATTATTAAATGAGTGCCAATTTACTACAAGAATGTAAAATGAATCTGTGTGCTATTCCAAGTTACATTTAAAAGCTTTGCAAACAGCATACTATTAGCTCTGCTGATTTGTTTTTATTTTCCTAATTGAAATGTGGTCCATGTTATTAGGCCATCTGCACCATGGCAAATGACTTGGTAAACAAGACAAAAATGGTATGCTCTGTTAGGAACAACATCAGATTTTGTTGCTGCTAAGAAAACATTATTCTAAAAAGACATTTTCTGGTACCAATCCCGAAAACTTGGATAAAAAAGCCACAGTAGGAGGAGACTGTCACAGCACTTAGGTTCCCAGCTGCGGGGACCTGGAATTGGCCACCCCAAGATATGTCTCTTTGGCATGAGGATTATTTGAGGCTGATTGCTTTTGATAAACTGGAACAGGCAAGGAGGCTCTGAGGAATGGAACTCGCCCTTTGTTAGGACACGTTTACATTTGTAAGGTAGATCTCTATCTGTAAAAGGTGCCTCCCTCTCTGTACCAGGAAGAAGAAAGGAGATGACCTTCTCTCTCTAAAAACTCTTAATCAATACCAAAGGCAAGGACATAAAATCTGCATTTTATTGTGCTTCTCTGGTAACCTCCTGTAACTGACTTTCCTCCCCTTCCCAACGTTGGCATCTCCTTAAAGATTAAGCATCTTTCTTTAGGCTGGGAACCGATTGCGGTGCTCATCTGTGACCGCCCCCCCACCCCCAGCCCGAGGCAACACACCTGCCAGCCCGCTGCGTTCACTGGGACAGCAGACCTATCTGTGGTTTCCATCGAGTTCTGTGCTGACAGAGCGGCCTCGTGACTATTGTAAAAGGGACATTTCCATCACATGTGAAACACCCTGTTTGGGGGTATATAACCACTATGTGCACCCCACTTCTTCAGTGCCCTTTCTTCCTTCGGGAAGAAAGGCCCCGGGTCATGGTTCCTCATAAAGCTTTGTTTAATTTTCTCTTGCTATTCTGTCTCATGTGAATTTAATTCGTTCTCCGGCCAGACGAACCCCCATTTGGGAAGAGGAAA
Organism: Equus quagga; assembly: GCF_021613505.1. NCBI lineage: Eukaryota > Metazoa > Chordata > Mammalia > Perissodactyla > Equidae > Equus > Equus quagga. The sequence continues at coordinate 46,945,198 of NC_060272.1, read as the reverse complement.
TGTCTTCCTCCCCTACACAGCTAAGGGACTGATTCGAGTCCAGGGTCTCACCCATTAACTGCCTGAGACGGAGCATGATGCATTCTCACCACTGTGCTGCTAGCAAGAATCCAGTCCTTTACCATATATCCCATTGTACTCTTCTCACCTGCTTATACATTTTGTCTCTACTAAACCATGAGCTCCTTGAAGTACTATAGACCTAGTTCACAATAACCTCCCCAAGTTTCTTGCACATAGAAGAATGGATTACTGTAGCCTACAATCAATGCCTGCATTGACTCTCACTGGTCACATCTTGCCACATCCAGAGGTCTGACGGAATCTGGTAGACAGGTGCCCTCCTCCCTTGTCCCCAAGCTCTTCACCCTACATCATCCTCTTTGGTTTTTTTGTCACAATTGTTTGTCGTGAGAAATACACAAAAGCACGAAAAACTAAAAGTCAGTCATAATGCCACAACTCTGTTTTAAGTATACAAGGAAATGAAGGTCTTGCCTCAGTTCTCCAACACTAGCCAGATGTGCCTATTGGGAATGTTTGTAAAAGTATGGGGAGAATCCGTCAAGAATTTTCCTTTAAATGGGTAGATAACACAGAGACAACTATCCATTCACATTTACATGTATGTACTCACACACCAACTTTCTTTAAACAAAAATTGGTTGGTACCATCCATATGCTCCTGTATCATTTCTTTTATATCAGCTAATTTTCCAAATCACATCTAACACACTGATTTTAATGGCTATATTATCCATCACCACATGAATGTGCTATAAATTACTTAATCATTTCTCTATTGATGCATATTTTGGTTGTTTTAAATTTCTTGACATTTTACACAGTGCTGCAAGTAACAGTCTTATATGTAGATCTTTATACTTTCAAGCTATTATAAAAATAGATTCAAAACAGTGGGATTGTTAGATTAGTAGGGTATACAAATTTTTTATTTTAATAGATATTGCCAAATTATACTCCAAAAAGATTGTATTGCTATATATCTCTACACACTCACCAAACACTGTCAGCAATCTTTTTTAGCTTTTCTATCTTGACAGATAAAAAATGCTCTCCATACCTATCTTAATTTACATATTGAGATTGAACATCTTTTCAAACGGATAGTCACCATTTTATTTCTTCTTGGGTAAATTGCCTATTCATATTAAGTGAAATTTTTTGTATTGGGTTATTCATCTTTTTCCTAATGATTTGTAGGTGTTCTTTACACATTAGAGTATTTTCTTCCAGTTTTTCATCTCTTCTAACTTTATGTTTACTCCCTCTTTCTGCCCCTCACCACCCATATAGAAGTTTTTATTATGTTAACAAATTTACCTATCCTTTCCTTTAAAATTTCTGGAATTAAACTTGCTTAAAAACATTCTCTCACATCAAGATTATTTTAGTAATATCACCTGACAGTGACATTCTACATTTCATATAACTTATCCAGCCTAGTAAGGAAGAGTGAATTTTTCTTGCTGAAAAGACAAGTCCAATATTAAAACTTTACTCTTAAATTCCTCCCCTTCCTCAGTGTGGCCCTCACTCCGACGATAAGGAAAACTACAGTGTTGAACAAGGCTGTGTATCTTCATTACTTTCTCACCTGGTCCTTCAATTCCACCATCCCTAATCATTGGGTATCCTCCAGCACCATTAGGGCTGAAGAGAATGGGAAGGAAACAAAGGTAAAATGCTAAAAACTGCTGTAATCAGGCATCAGTTGTACTCCGGGGCCACTGTTCTCCACATGTGGCTGATATGCAAATGCTGCCTCCTTCTTCTGTGGGATGCTTATGTGGGTTACTCAGACACTCCTTTGCTGAGACTTAGCAGTCCACCCTACACAGACTCTGTTAGGGTCATTGCACATGCAGGTGGTCCCCTTGAACAAAATTCCTTCCAATACAACTCAAAGGCAACTCCTTTCTGAGAGGTCCACATCTGGTCAATGTTTTGGTGCAAATCCAACTTGTTCCAACAATACCCCTAAATCCTTTCTGCTTGCTCTACGACCAAAGTAGCTCACATAATCTCTCGCCTTTAGAGCCTACAATTTGCAAATAAAGTCAGTTTCCAAACCCCATGTCCCCACGTTGCAAGGGATACAGTCAATCTCTGAGTGGTTCTCTCAAATTTTCACTCATTTGGCTCTACTCCCTCAAAAGGTGTCAGAGAGAATGCCATAGCACTCTGACACCTCTCTCTCCAAAGAAAGCTTCTCTATCAATCTTCCATTTTTTAAATATTTGTGAACCTATTCTTATACAGCCTGGAAGTGAATGACAAGCTAAGGGTAGTACAATCAGTTTCACAATCTCTTTTCATGCCCACATTGTTCTGGCACCTGCTATCCTTAGCCTTTGGGCTTCTGCCAAAACTCTGACACAATAGGAAAAGTCACATTTAATGCTTCTGCTATAGAAACCTTAGTTTTACTGTTATAATAATTTCTTTTAGGCTTTTTTCAAAATCAAAATAGCCTCAATATTTTAGCTGAATGCCTCATCTTGAGTTGGTAGGATTTTTTATTTCCTTCTTTATGATGTCTTATATTTTCTAAAGTTTCTGTAACAATGCGTTATTTTTGAAATAAGAAAAAAAGATTATTGAATTGTTATATTTTAAATACCTTTATTGAGAGCACTCCCCACTAGCCACATTCTTAACTTGGATTTTGTATTGATTTTAAATAAGCATTCCACAAAAGTAATTACTTAACGCCATTCTATTCATTCATTTTTATTTTGCATTAAGATGCTATTTGAATTCTGATCATCTCAGAAGAAAAGCATTCCTTCTATAGAACTTTTAATGTGAACAGTATTTAGAAATCATATATCTATTTCACTGAAGAACAGACAAAGCAATAAGATAGTAAGAAATTATTCCATTTCAGTTGTAGACCACCTCATTAAGTGATACTCTATCTTTTTAAGTTGTATCTTTGATTTTAATAATTTTAAATTTGAGCATCTGAATAAATGAATGACACTTGGAATGTTACTTGATTACTAAACAAGTTGATCTTAGAATTTCTAATCATTTTGATTAAACAGCCTTTGTGTCCTAAGAAAATTCTCAAAAATTACAGGAGGAAATGTATCAAGATCATGAGCTATAAAATCAAAATACTTAGTGAGAAAATGAGACCGCCAGTTCCTGTCACACTCTCCTTTAAAAGGGAACCAGGCAAGGAGTGACCCTCAGGGAGAGATACACTTTGTCAACTGTAAAATATCCCCAAATCTAAAATTACAACTAACTCAGGAAAAAGGCAAAATATAACTGAGCTTCCTATTAAATTGACCCAAGAGACTACACATGTGCACCACAATCAAGTGTAACATCAAGAAAAAATGAATTTAACTACCATAGAAAGTACGACCTCAGCAATTTCAGGGCACTCTAACAGTAGTGAGCATGTGTTAGAGGAGGAAGTAGTCTGCAATGGCTACCTGTAGACACGTCCAGAGACTCACAGTTGTGCAGAGTCCCACTGAGAGTCCCCAGGAAAGGGGGTGCCAGACATATTAACCTAAGTATCTAGTTTGCACTGCCTTCATGGAGCTTTCAATCTATCACATTAATTCGATGGATACCTACATAAAGTATGAGAAGAGTAAAGATAGGAAAAGCATATGATACTATGGGCACACACCCTGTTATATTCATAGTGGATCATCCAACAAACCAAGCAAGCAACTCTCTATCATTTGGCTGCCTATATAGACTAGTCTACAAAGAGACAAAACAAGAATTTTCTCCTTAATAATATTTCTGATTATGAATTATTAAAGTGACATCTGGAATTTTATACATCAGCCCCTAGTAGCTTAGATTCGATACCTGCTCACAAAATGCACACTGAGTCTTAGCATGTTGACCAATCCAGGTTATGAGGCTTCAAGATCCCTATCACAAGTGGATTATCATGAATCACAAAGACAATATTGTCTTAAAGGGATCTGTCTTGTCCAGATGACACATGACCTCGATGTATGTTTTTGTCTTTTTCCTCCAAGTGCAATAGATAAAGGCAGAGCGAGGACACATCGCATCTTACTCAGGGCCCCTGAGCACTAATCCAACAGGCAAAGAAGGTGGCAATGCTGAAGTGAAAACAGCAAATTCAAACTAAGTCCTTAGTTAAATGTGGCTAAATGGAGGATGGGAGCTGGTTAGCTGGTATAAGAATAAAAGAACAAGCACAGGCAAGTGGAGAAGATGGACATCAACATGAACTTTGAGGAACTGCAATGGTTACTGCACATCTGTGCATGCTCCCAGAACATTCCTGAACTGGTATGATAGATTCAGTTAAAAGATACAAAACAGAATGGGTAATTTAAAATATAAAGGACATTTAAAATTGGGAGTCAGGACTATAATTTCTAGAAAAAAACTAATAAAAGAAATTTTTAAAGTTAAAAATTTATCTTTAAAAAGACACCAAGTGGCAGGTCTGGTGGTGTAGCAGTTAAGTTCACATGCTCCACTTCGGTGGCCCAGGGTTCACAGGTTCGGATCCTGGGGGTGGACTTTCACACCGCTCATCAAGCCATGCTGTGTTGGCGTCCCACATACAAAATAGAGGAAGACTGGCACTGATGTTGGCTCAGCAACAGTCTTCCTCAAGCAAAAAGAGGAAGATTGGCAACAGATGTTAGCTCAGGGCCAATCTTTTCCTCACCAAAAAAAAAAAAAGAGAGAGAGAGAGACACCAAGCCAAGAATGTTTTATAGTTCTTGAAAATAACAAGTCAGCAGTAACTTGTACATTGTGTAAAAATATTTGAGTAGAAAAATAAAGGCATGTTTACCAATTTATGTCACGAATCTAGCATAACTAAAATGTGATTAAAACAAAAGAAATCAATTTCATTTGTGAATATGAGGGAAAATTTTCAAGTGAAATATTAATACTTCAACTTATTTATAATGTCAATTCATATATATTAGAAATAAAATATACATTAATTTGTTATACATTAAATGAATATAACAAATATGAGGTACTAGCACAAAGGACACATTTATGATAAACATTTATGGGCTTAGTGGCATATATGATCAACTTCTTTTAAATTGAAGGGGTGAGTGATCTATAATTTTTGCATAATACTGACCTAAAATATACGAATTAAGCCAGAAGTTTCTGCTAACTGTCTAGACATACCATGGAAAGAACCTCTATGAATGAAGCCAAGACACAATAAAGCAGTGCTAAGAGACATAGAAAGACTGGGTCCTTAGGTCATCTGAGAGCCCAGATCTAGGACCGCCTGGAGCCAGTACACCCAGGGCTACTCAGATAAACAAGCCAACAAGCTCCTGTTTGCCTTTGAGGCAATTTGAGATGAGTCAGTCATTTCTAACAGATGGTAGGAACAGTTAAGTAGGGGAAAAAATAAAACAAGCTACAGAAAATTCTATTTTTATGACCCCATTGAAGAGAGAAAGGGAAGAAAATCATCAAGTTCATCAAAGTGAGACTTCTTTAAGGTGCTGGAGACAGATATGCAACGTCAGGCTTTCCATTATTCTGTAACACACACAGTCATGCACCGCACAACATTTCAGTCAACAATGGATCCCATATATGACAGTGGTCCCATAAGATTAGCATCATATAGCCTAGGTGTGTATTAGACTAAATCATCTAGGTTTGTGTAAGTACACTCTATGATGTGCACACAATGACAAAATGACCTAATGATGTGTTTCTCACAAGGTATCCCTGTCATTAAGTAATGCATGTCTGTAGTGACGCCCAAAGCATGTTGTAGGCTACACACAGTTACTCCTAAGAATACAATTCTGTGAATACCAAGAGTTGAGTTTTTGTACCCCAAACTGTTTATGAACTGTGATATTATCTGTTATTGTTAATGTAATCATATGAGAATGAAAAGAGCTATTTCTATGATAAATTAATGCTTAGAAAAGAGTAACACAAGTTGCTTAAAAAAAATTTCAAATCAGGTATGGGCAAGATAACTGACGAGATCACACTGTAAAAAATCATACAAATCTCTTTGAAGGCTGAACTTAGACTTCTTCACAAGTGTAAACTCTTGGTCAAAAAATGGTAATCACAGATGATGCTTCATGGATATGCTTTAGGTAGGACAAACCACAGTAGGAGCCACTCCGACTCAAAGAAAAAGGCTTCACTCTATATCCTAAGATTGGCATGTGAATATATATTTTTATGTTTTAAGTAGAAAAAAGTACTATATGCTTTATAATGCCCAATTTGAATAATTTTTATTCAACTTTTTGTTCCAGTATGAATCAGATTTAAGAACGCCTCAGCTGTTGCATTCATTCACCCAGTCCCATTTTAAGCTGTTCTTTAAACTTTGATAAGACAACAAATTTAAGAGACTTAAGCTGTCAAGTTAACTTGAGACTTTAATCATTGCCCTACTTCCTATTTCATAAGTTTCCACATGAAACTCCTAAGTTTTATTGTTTATTAAATTAAGTCTGAAAAGGGATAATGAATTTTCTGAAATCACAAAGGTAGAAGTAACATAGCTGGATTCTTAATTTCAAAAACAAAAAGCATAGTCTGTTGTGATAATTAAAATAAGCTTTTATAAAATATTGTAGAACACAGTGTTAATTCACACCATCTAGAAAAAACAATGTATTCCTTGTTCCTATTTCAAGTCATTAGTTTCTATACTTCAAGTAATATTTCAGTAATTTTCTTAGTATTTGAAAACAGTATCTAAATACAATTACTCACCATTTTTGTACTTCACCGCTAGATATATAATAAAGTCCTAATGTCCATAACATTTTGCAATGTGTTACAGAAATTGATGAGTTTAATTACTTAATGTGCACGGATCAATCTGAAATAAATTGAAAATGAACACACCATACACTCTACTTAATCTTGTTACACTCTTGTTTCAGAATTCACTTTCTAATTTGCAACCCAGTAGGTTATATTTTAAAATAATAAATAGAAAACTTTCTTTTACATTTCAGCAGTTTAAAGCCAAAACAAGTAAAGGTAGGTAGAGTTCTACGAGTCAAAAGGTCTGACCTCAAGGGAAAAAAGAGATCCCTTGCTTTTATCATCTAAGCCAACTCACTGGCTTGTTTGTTCCATTTCTTTTTTTTTGTTCCTTAAAAATTGGGATGAAATAACATTATACTTCCTCTCTGTCTATAGAAAAGTTTTTAAATGAATTATAGGCACAAAAGACAAATTGGTAGACAAATGAAATAATAAAGGAAATAATCATTCACTGTCAATTCTAATTGGTTAAGGATGGCAAGGAACTACATACTTCAGATGACTCATACATTTTTCATTCTAAGTAATATAGGCATCTGCATAAGGGGGTCACACATCACTTTTCACATTGCTAAATCATCTTAAAACACAAGGTGATAGAAACTCTCAGATACCTATGAACTCCATTTACATGGAGTACATCACCATAATTTTTTTAAATGCATTCATATTCAAATCTGAGAAATATGATTCTGAGCTCATCAGCCCTGTTTAATTGCACCAACATCTGCAATCAATTTAAATTCTTCAAGATAGTCTTTCACAGCGCTTGAAGTGATTTCATGCTGTGATAGATTTAACACATTCACTAATTTATAGACACACACAAGCAGATGAGACCTATTTTTCCAGGGGTGGGGTAAAGTACTGAAGGGCAGTCTGAATTTTCCAACTATCAATGGGATATAAAAAAGGATGCATTCTGCATAACTTATTGAAATTATATGAGAAGATGATAGCACTGCACAAACATGATATAGAAATTAAGACTAAAACTACTGTTTTATTTAAATCTATTTGTAGGTCACAGACCATTAAGAGGTTTGATGAAAGTTTATGGGTGACACAAATAGCAAAATTGAGAATTATCATTTAAAGTTACATAGAAAAATGTCATTCATTAATATATCATCATTTTCTCCCCCTGAAAGTCAAAGGGAGTGAGGCATGAGGGGACAAGCGAGAGGAAGAATGCTAATAACCCAGAATTGTTTTTTAACCAAAGACATAAACTGGCATAGAATAAAGAAAAGAACATGAGATGCGAAATCAGAAGACCAGAGAATCTGGGCAGTTGGCAGCAGCAGTATAGTTTTTGCAACTCCCCGGATACCTACAGAAAAAGAAACAAAACAACTAAATAGCAAAAATAAAAACCGAACAATATTGAGCAACAAGGTATCTCCATGATCCTCAAAATACAAAGAGTTGGAGACAAACCACTAACACCCACAAGATCTGCACAGTATCAACATCTGTGTGGGAAGAAGCAGAGAAAGCAACAAGATGTCTGATCAACATGAAAACAAGAGAACCCCCAAAATAGCCCAGAGGTATTCATTAGAGATCACAGTAGACCATTCTGAGGACAGCGGCTGAAACTGAGTGCTTTAGCCTGCCCCAATTGTGGGCGAGTGCAAGGAGCAGGAAAGATCCGAGAAACTGGAGCTAGTCTATGTCCTATGAACTCCCAACACCGAGCTGCCAGAGCTCCCTCCCAGGACACAAACACACACTGAGGAGAAAGTGCTGGGAGTGAAATCAAGATTGAGCAGAACATTCCTACAGAGGATGAAAGGATACCACAAAAACAAACCCACAACATAGGTCAAACTGTCACTTACAATTTCAAAATGAGCTAAGAGATATTAAGAAAATATACAAGTCATGACAAAAAACACTTAAGGCAGAATTAGAAAAACTTAAAAATGAAATGAGAGAATTCAGGGAAAACAGGGAAATTAAGGGGCTGGCCTGGTAGCATAGTAGTTAAGTTCACGCACTCTGCTTCAGCGGCATGGGGTTCATGGGTTCTGATCCCAAGCATGGACCTACACACCGCTCATTAAGCCACAATATGGCGGCATCCCACATACAAAATAGAGGAAGGCCAGGATAGATGTCAGCTCAGCAACAATCTTCCTCAAGCAAAAAGAGGCAGATTGGCAACAGATGTTAGCTCAGGCTTAATCTTCCTCACCAGGAGGGGAAAAAAAAAAAATTCAGAAATGAAGACTAAACTAGAAGGAATATAAGAAGAGGAAAACATAATAAATCATGTCATAAGAGATTCAGAAATGAAATAAATGAAATTTTAAAAATCAAAAAGAAATGGAGAATAAGATAAAAAGGATTTGGAAAAAGTGGCATTTTGAAGATATACAAAATCCAACATACCGATAATAGGATCCCTGAAGAAGAAAACCAAAGCAAGTATATAATGAGAGAGTGTAGTGAATATTTTATAATCCCAACTCAGACTCTGGATAAAAAGAGCTAGTAACCTATAAGGAATAAAAATTAGCTATCAGCAGACCTTTTGACAGAAATGCTGTCATGCTTTATGCTAGAAGAAAATGACAATTTAAGATCCTAAGGGAAAAAAATTTGTGAGCCAAAGAGTTTATATCCAGTAAAACTGACTAAACAATAAAGGGCATATACTGTTATCAACATGCAAAACTCGGAGAATTTTATTTCCATGAGCCCTTCAGAGGAATCTACTTAAGAACCAACCAGACAAAATGACTAGAGAAATGTCAACATAAGGACAGGTAGTGAACATTAAAATACAGTTAGAAAAACAGAAGAATAAACAGTTATTCACAGATGTAAAGACTAAATGAGAAGCAGAAAGAAACAAGTATAAAATGTACTAACTATATGCTCAATGTAGATATAGCACAACAACAAACACCACAGCGAGGCGGATGGCATATGCAAAAGATATTTTTTAAATACTCACACATACTTTTTTCTTTTGCTTTTCCCTCCACTGAAAAGGCCTACAAACAGTGATTAACCCACTAGCAATACGCATTCTTGACCCCCAGAATGTTCTTGAAATACCATTTCTCACTAAAGGAAATGACTGATTTCAGGTCTAGTGTGGGAAAAGAGAGGCGCCTGTATCCTCTTATCTTACCAGTAGGTGTGAAACAATCCAAAACTACTAGGCCATGCCAAATGACTAGGAGCCAACGGGACAAGGTCCCACTGGTCAAAGATGGGACAATTTGAGCTTCACTAAGACTGATAATTGTGATGCATAAATTCTTGACATTAAAAATAATTGGTCACCTTCAGAGGATGACAGGGAACCCATTCAGCATCCTGAAAACTGGTAAATACAGAATCAAGCATTTATCCTAAATTTCCTGTATCACAAGTCAATCAGTATTTGAGAGGAAATGTCTCTCTATAAACGCATTCCAACCAATAAACGGAAATGAAATTATAGAACTTTAATTATAAACCAGACATGAAGTACCTCCTAATAACAGAACAGAACACTTCCTATGTTCCTGCCAAAGGGATCAAATCTGAGTCTGACAAAGTCTCTGGATCTAGCTGCCACTTGGCAGGAAATACAAAGGAAAGAGAAATGTGAACTTCACCATGAGTGTGCTATCAGCCATATCCAGACTGTCCCAGAGAAAATCAATAGATGGGGAACCTGAGTATTAAAAAACTTTTAAAGATATTCCAAATTTTATAAGCAAGATAAACTATGGTGTCTGGTGATGTGCTTTGGGTAATAAAACTAAGAAACTCGAGGAAGGGATTCCTACAAAAGTCAAGGTAGTGATTACTTTTAGGGACAAAAGGGAGGTTTGAGACTGAGACAGGGTAGACGGAGGTTTTCTAGGGTGGCTGGCAAGGTCCTGCATGAATCTGAGTGTTCTTAGGATAACATTAAGCTACAGATTTGTTTTTCAATATTTTCTGTAACTTTTACTTTATAATAAAAATGTTTTTAAAACAATCAGAAACCCTGGTTTCTAGGTCTAGCTGCAGCACTAACTTGGGGATGTCACATGCTCCCCAGGTCTTTCCTCACTTGTAAAATGTAGAGATGCTCTAAGATATATTCCAGACCTAATGTAAATAAAAAACAATTCAATAACTACGAAACCGTATACTAAATGAGAGTATAACAAAGTCATCCTTAACAACAGTGCCAGAAAATTATTTTAAGTCACCAAAACAGTGAGATACAGCTTTCCCAAGAAAAAAGCTACCAAAACAATCTAGTGTAACAGTAAAAACATTCAAGGAGCAGTCAGAACATTAAGATTGTCTGAATTTACTTTTGGACTATTCTGTTTTCACATCTCAATAAATCCCAAGGACAGAATTCCCAGTTTACTAAATCTACCCTGGAAATCTATCCTTTCTGATATTGAAAGGATTTAAAATAATTCTGTATTACATTGAGAGTAAGAAGCTACACCAACCATTCCTATTTTCTTGGGGGTGGGGAGAAACCATTATACGGCACCAGTTAAGAAATGGTAATAAGTCAGGGAAGCATGAAATTAGGAATGAATGCCTTTTGCACATCAAGATGATAAACCCATTACGGATTTCTTTTTTAAGTATACAGAATTTTTTCTATTTAGGAATAAGTAAGAACTGAAAGGATGTCCTCTTAAGTCCAAACTAAATTAAGAGGCGTTTAAGTTTACTGCCACCAACTAGGGAGGTTGAAGTTTTAAAACCAGGCATACTCTTCTCCTTGCTAATACATATTCTTTTGGCATGTTTTTCCAAAACGGACTAGGTTCTTCTGTTACCATAGATAACCTTCCCCTTTGATGATTTCTACAGGTGGCCAAGTATCACAGGGAATCTAATTACAGTACGCCACTAGAACACTCATTTTGACTTTATGTGCATGCAAACCAGCCTTGAAGCCACAGTGGCTTGCTAACAGTTTTACGAGTAAATGTTCACCATGCTTAGCCTTTAAATTCTATTGACTCCTAGTCTGTTGATGCATTAACATCACTCTAAAAGACATGGAGTGATGAGGCTCACCTTGGACAGCCCAGGAGCTCTCATCCTTGACTGTACACTGGAATCACAGAGAGAGCTTGACTAAATACTGATGCCTGGGTCCCATCTGCAGGAATCCTGATTTAATTGTTAAATGGTAGGGTCCAGATAGGGAAATTTTTAAAGTCCTCCAGCTGATTCTAATGGATATCAAGACTGAGAGCCATTGTTCCTGGCTACGTCTTTCCCCTCATTTCATCAATTATTTTTCCCCTTCATTCACTGAAAGACAATTGTACATACATAACACTTCTCAATTTTTCACTTATTCCTTCAGAACTGTTCCTTCTTTCAAAAGATTCATTGCATATGGATATTTTCTTATTTCCATGATAAGCACATGCCTCTTCTTTCCGGCACTTTCAAAGTTTTCATTACTTTTGCAATTATCAGACATGATAAGTTTAATTCCATTCATGAAAATCTAAAAAGCAAGAATGAGCATAGCAAAATATCTTAGACCAAGTAACAACTCAATAAGCAAGAAGAAAACAACCTCAGATGATCTCTAAGGCCACAAATGGTATAAGTGTCATTGACCACGTCATGTTCTAAAATTCTAACAAATTTTCTAGTAAATAATGTTTCTGTATCTGGTGAGTCTTTTTAAAAAGTACTATAAGAAAAGGTATCTTAACTATAAGGTTTAACACCAAAATTACACAATTCTACTTTGAACCTAATACAATTTCTTCCTTCAAAAAGAAGAAAAGATGAGCTTTCTTCATTATCACATCCTGCCTAAACAAAAACACAACGCAGTAATAGCAGAGAACATTAAATGCCACTGGTGCTGCCCAGAAATAACACATAAGGAAGCTGGATGAATCTGAGCTGTTGGAAGACAATTTTAATTGTATATAAATAAAACCTGTCTTATATAGGCACAAATGGAAATTAAAGAGCCAGATAGATTATTAGGAAATACTCTTCACAAGAAATTGGTTCATTGCCCTGAGGTGCTGAAATTTTCTCCTAGTCAGCAAGCAAGACCTGGAGGCAAACAAGCAAAGTATCACAAGCAAGGGCATTGTTGATAAATAAGTAAGTGTCTAATACCAAGCACCAGCCACAAATTTTTACCAAGGTTTTGTGTAACGGGGGTGCTTTAATCAATCCCTAACCTGAAATATAAGCCAAAAAATAAACTAGGTTAACTATCAAGAATGTGTAAAACTATGTCTTGTTCATCTAACTTTTTAGTGGTTATAATATAAGCCTCTTAAATAACAACAACAAAAAGAGAAAATAAAAAGAACTTCATTTACCTGTATCTGACAATGCTTTCCAAAATTAACATGAAAAACTCAACTCTAAGAAAAATAGACAGTATTTATATAAGGTATATATATAGAAGGTATGAAAAGGCCTTCACTGATATTACAATATTAACTAATCAATGCTAAAACAAATCAAATCTAGATTTTTCTACCTAGAGAAAATACACACAAATCTGAGCACATGACTTCTATTTTCTCAAAACAGTTTTTTCTGATCAAGATATGCCTTAAAGGATGATACTGTAGAAAACCATGTCCCCCACACTTGAGAACATCATGTCCTACTGAGCTGTAACAAGAGGTACCGTGATAACACCTTTCAAGTTGATTTTAAATGCTATATATACATACACATATTCACGAGAATCTATAATCCCTCACTTAAATGCATTCCACTTACACTCAGTCATTTCATCCCATTTAAAAAAAAACTTGTTACAGCCTTTCTATGTGCCTTTAAAACTGTGTTCTACAACACCTGTTATTTAACTTTCTTATGAAAGAAGACTAAGCAAGAACTACAGAAATACTTAAAGAAGGGTTCAAGGAGTTAAGCTAAACACTATCCAAACTTTTCTAATAAATGCACTACTTGACTGCAGTCCAGATTGACTAGGAAAGAAAAAAATTAAAGTCAAAGGAAGCTAATAAACTTCCAAGAGCACTTATAAAAGAGGAATTCTGCTTTAGTCCCTGGGAAAAGAAATCAAAAAGGAAGAAATCAAACAAACAGGAAATAAAGGATGGATGATCTCATTAAGAAGCTTAGAAATGTGAGCTTGGGCCTTCCTTATTATAGATACCAGCCCACCTAAAAAGAGTGTGTTACTTGCAGCTGTGATATAAACTCCAATGATATATCGGGGGTACTGGGGTTGGGGGGGGGGGGCGTGCAGGAAGCCCACAAGAACTTTTTGGTACCAAGCTAGTGCATTCATAAGGATCTAGAAGTATAAATTTTGAAGAGAAATTTTTAAAGCATTTTATCCACACCTAATGGCACAGCCCAAAAAGACTACACGCTGACAGGGAGCAGCCTGGTTGTAATCTGTCTGGAAGGAAACTGCCTGGAAAGTCTCATCATCTCAATATACAAAAATAAATTGGGAGAAAAAGAAAAAGATGACAACTCCAAAAGCACTGATGAGCAAATGCTTGTCTCTATGGCTCCTGGAGACACAGTGAAGGCATTTTACATAGAACAAATTTTCCCTCAAAACTCTTTAAATTTCTCTCTCTCAGTCTCTCCCTGAAACTCCACCTCCCTACAAAGGCCCAGACATCTTTCTGGTCCTTTCCTGTCTCTCAAACTAGTTCTTGCTGGTTCTCCTCCTCACTCCCTCTCACCCTCCTCTGAGCCTCTTCTTCGGGGGCCGGGGGAGGCGGGGGGTTGTTTTCACTTTTTAGGATACAGGTTTTGGCCTCTCGAGTATCCATATTCTCCAGTTTTGTATTATCACAGATTACAGATGGAAAAGATAGAGTGAATATTTTATTTTTACTAATCCTTTGCATCAGAATGGGTAAAAATGTACCTTATTCATCTAAATCCTACTCTCTATAGGTATCCTTTTCAACACATTCTTTACCTGAGCATAAATTAATCCATGGCTGGCTTTCTGCTAACTCTGTCACGAGAGACTTTCATATTACCCAGACATAATACACTCAGAGATGGCTCAACCTGAATAAAACTAAAGCCCCCACAAGAAATAAACACCAACTTAAACACTGGTGTCACAGAAAAGGGGTATGATACACCCAAACCAAAAAGAAACCTCGGTGAAGGCAGCAACTCTATTAGGATATCTCCTTAAGCCTGGTTTGTCCGCTCAAAGCAGAAGAATCTTAATTACAAAAAAATCATCATTTAATGGTATCTGCAGGGGTGCTTTAAGAATTTTAAGGGAAGCAAAGGATTAAAAATAATTAAACCACAATAAAGAACAAGAACTACTCTCACAGTGAGATTAAGCATAATTAAATACATTTATATGGTAGTTTTGTATATTAAACCCTAGTTCCCTTCCATTTAGAAAATGGGGAAAATTCTTAAGCAATTACAGCTTAAAAGATCCTCTTTTCTGTTCCAGCATTTTCTTCTCCTTACATTGTTCAAGAACTGTGGATTCTCTTCCACTTGGACTATCATGTCACATCCTACTTTCAAGGTCCTTAGCACTAATTGCAGAATAGTCTTACCTTCCAGCTGGTAGTCAAACAAAAGTAAAGTCTGTATTACTCTTTTTGGAAGAAATTTTCTCCAATAAACCTTCCAAGTAATTTACCAAGGAATGGCCACCGAGCTTCATAGTACCTCTCTCAACTATGCTCTGAGTATACTTGGTGAGGGGAAGGTACCTCAACGTGCTCCTTTGGATAGAATGAGTACTTTCCAGAGTGAATTAGAGATAAAGAGAGATCCCACATAGTAAAACTGTCTCTGGATGGTATATTAGGATGCTTACAGCAGCAAAGCAAAAACCCAACTTGAAGCAGCTTAAGAACATGCATCACCTCACATAACAGACACGTCTAGAGGCAGGACTGTGTCAGGCCAGAGCAGCAGCTCAATGATGTCGGCACCAAGCATCCCCCATCCTCTCACAACCACGTCGAACGGCAGAAAACACTGGCTTTCCTTCTCTGGAGCCCTTTATGGGGTTGGGGGGACCACCTTTCTCAGAAGCCCCCAGCAGACCTGCCCATCAGATGGTACTGGCTAAACCTGGATCATATATCCTTAGGAAGTTAGGAAAATGTGAGTCTGGCATTTTTAGTCTCTAAATATACTTGCTTAATAAGATTTTAATAATCTTTCCTAACTGAAGAAATTCAGTTTTACTATTTTGCTACCCAAACTGAAATTTACTAAGGTCTTGGAAATAACCTAGTTTGACTGGTGGTTTGGTTTGGTTTTTTCCTATTCTAAAACCAACCTTAGCTACTTCAGGGCTAGTTAGAGGGTTAACATTTCTAAAGTATTTTCAAGTCATCACTTGTAGGTATCACTACCACTTTCCAAAAAATAATATTAATGCTTACCCACAAAAGAGAATCTCAAAGCAAATTCTAAGGCTAAAATGATAGAAGTGTATCTGACACAAACTCCCCACATTCTCTCTAAGACAACCTATCTATGAATTTTGATTGTTTTTCTCAGAGAAACTACTTCAGTACTCATTAACCTCAATACACTGGCTTGACAAAGTCTGAACCCAAGAGTTAAAATGTGTTTCTACTTTCAGAGCAAAAATAGATGACTGGTCAGCTTGAACTTTCTACAGTGTTAACCATCTGCCAAATTATTCAGAAGTCTCCTAGGAAAAGCCATGATCCTCCACACACTAATTAAATGAATCAACGCTTTAATCATACTTTAGATAACTGATCTATTTCAATCCTGATAATCTAATTATCTTATTCTGGTAAATAAATTCCAACCTTACTCCAAAATGATTAGAGGATTAACATTTAAAAATCAGTGAACGCAAACTGAAATAGACCCACTATAATGAAGTTCAAAATGGTTTGTTCTTCTATTAAAAAGCCTCTTTATTATCTCAAAATTAAGAATTAAAATGCAGTATTATGCCAAGGTTTTCTAAACCAATTCTAACTAACATAGTATCTCTTACAATTATAGTAAGTGAATTCATGCTTATTGGATTTAAAATTCCCTCACAGGGCCGACTTCCCTGATGACTCGATATAAAACAGTTCTACCAGCCCCACTCCCCCCGGTTTGTTATTCCACATCACATTTCACCTCCCTTTACACGGTCTGTTCCTCTTACTTGTGTACTATCCTATTGTATAGGACAGTGACAGACTCTCCTGGGGCTCCATGTCCAGGGCCTAACATAGTGCCTGACATAGAGGTATTTCATAAATGTGTTGAGTGAACAAATGAATGTCTAAGAAATTTAGACTCACAAATAATAAATTAGTATTTTTACTGAAATATATTTACTTATATTTTTAATCATGGTATAATGATTTCAACAGCAACAACAAAAAAAAATCACAAAGAAAAACAAAAAGCAATTACTACTACCATCTCTGCTACCACAAGAGGCGGCCATTGGTTATAAAAATATCTGTTACGTTTTAATCATGGCATAGACAATTTAATTCTAATAACAAACCTATGAGGCAGGTATTAGTCACATCTTATGGATGAGGAAACTGAGGATCAGAGAGGTAAAATAAGATGCCCAAGACCAAACAGAGGATAAATAAATCGATCCAAAACGCAAACTCCGACTCATAGACCCCTAATGCTAATTTGTGATATCTGAGTATCATTAAGGGACAAAAGCAATTCCTATCACAAAAGCAGGATACAGAGCATATTAACATAAAGAGCTGGAAAAAGCACAGTACTCAGTCATTTCTACAGCTGAACATCAGGCTGCCAAAACATGAGACACGTTTAAAAATTAAACATCATTTGAATCTTTCTTCCAAAAGAAATACCTCAGAGTCACTGAGTGGTCTAGTAGATAAATGGAGTTAAAGTATAAATAACTTATATTCTTGTAACCTGGTCTTAGGTTAAAGTATCTGGTGAAAACTATGAGGTGTTAAGCTATTTTTCTCTAGTTCAATTCTATTTTAAATTCAGTCAACATCATTTTCTACTGTCTTTCTGCCAATCGCTTGTTCATTAGCTTCCATTTTACATTTTTCAACCAATCCATTTATTCACAATTTTTATATGACTGGTCAAGCTCATTTGTTGTTCCATGAAATAAATGTAATTGATTCTGTGTGCCAGGCGTGGTTTCTTAGACATTTAGTCATTACTTCCACCCACATATTTCATGTTTCCCTGGAAAACTGGCAGCCATGTGGAGGCTTAATGCTCCTTTCATATATCTACATTTATAATTTGTTACAAGATAATTTTATCCATAGGGAAACTCACATTAAAGATGTGCCTCTAAGCCACTATTATGTATTCTGATTTAGGTAGTTAGAGTAAAAGCACTCTCGCCTTTCTATAATACAAACATTATCCCAATTTATAAGTGACATTAGAAATCAATATCCATCTTAATTCACTAACAAGGAAAGATGTCTGAGAGCAAGTAGATCAACCAATGAGCGTTTCTTAGCAATCTGGCTGAAAAAAAAGCAGTTTCAAAGTTTTAAGATGAGAAATATTTTGAAATTAAACAAAATTATAACACTTGTGCCTTTAATTACACATTCAAATGCCCTCTGATTACAGTTACCCACAAACTCAAGCGCTTCATTAGATAAATGCATTGTTTTCCATCCTACAACGTTTCAGACATATTTTTCAACTTGACAGTTTTACTTACTGTCTTGGAAGCAGTATTAATGTACTGCATCACCATTTCTTTTTTGATACTGAAGTCCTTTTCCCGCAATGGTGCCTTTTTATCTTCATTTAAATTCATATCTTCCTGGAAAACACAATTAAAAAGCCTCATTTTAGAATCTAAGTAGAGCAGCAATTCTACATACACTATGAATGGAAAATCAATAATTTGTGCGTAAAGCAGCATTAATTGTTTTGGAATGATTTACGTGTAGTTCTGCCTGGAGCAAAGAGAGAGAAAAGAGCTGGAGATACAGAGAAGAAAGTATTCTAGATCATTTTAACAAGTAAAAACCATTTACCAGAAAAAAAACTTTTTAAATTCACAGCAGGCTAGTAAAATTACATTCATATCACTATAGATAATTAGACAGTTGACAATTTCTGCCTTTCATAAGGTCACTAGGATTCACAATTTGAACTTATATGCATATAATATACACATATATACACACACACATTTTCTCCCCCCAACAGCTGCACCTGAAGCTATCCCGCCCCATTTCAAAAGAGCTGCTCCATGTATCATAAAAATTAAAAGGTAAACAAGCCAACCACTTCTGAGAATCTGATAGCTACAAGCACATATCAAATACCTAGTACTGGTCCCAGCAAAAGGTGACACATTCTATAGCTTTATCTCCAGTCTTGTCAAAAATATTCATTAACTAGTTAATTTATTCTTTGTTCTAAATCACATCAAAGTTACACCCACAAAAAGAGGTACTACCTAAACATCCGACATTTCTCACTAGCACCAATCAAAATAAGTTTAAGGAACTTGGATCCTGCTACAGGCCTAATTCTAACTAAAAATACAAGTCAAGCATAGCCACATAAACATGTGAATTGCTACCAGGATCTATTAATTAAGTTGTTTCAGAGGCTGTTCTGGCAAAAGAAAGAAGCCTAAGGTAAGACAAATGGCTGAAGGAGAAGGAGCTCAAATAAATTTCCTCCTGATCTTAGCCCTAGGTCATTTGTGATATGCAACGTAAAACACCTGAATGTATGTATAAAATCCATATCCCCTCAGAATCGGGTCCATAAAAATCAGGACTTGGGATCACCTATGGAGCCCAGCAGGTTAAATTTCTTCCAAGTTTTATAAGGGCGCTACAATTCATCAGACACTGTAGTTTATGTCTTTAGCTGACTCAGTTTTTGGCCACCAAACCCTTCAAGCACTTAAAAGTCAAAATTCCCTTCATTTCACCTTGATATAAATATTTAAGATCTTAGAAGTTCTTCCATTTGACATTCCAATAAAAGGCAGTAATTAGTAATGTCACTCTTGGCTCTTCTGGTTAGAAATATCCTATTATGGGAACAACGGTTTGTTTTGTTTCATTTTTCTCTCTAAGCCAGTGATTCTCGATAGGCTTTAACACCACTAAGGAAGGATTTTGGAACTGCCTTGAGGCATTTTGGTTGTCACGGTGACTGAGGTGATGCTACTAGCATTTACAGGGGAAAGGTGTGCTAGACGTTCTGCAACACCTGGGCTGGTCCTACGCAATGAGAAACTGTCCTGTGTACCACTGAGTGATGCACATATCTTACAAAGGAGAGAGAGAATGATAATTCTCTAAGCCTAGACTCCAATTCAATGGAATTAGATGTAAAATGAAATGAATGTAAATTGTCACATATTAAATACTTTATGTTGCCTGGTTTTAATATACATTGAATTCTCCAAGAATCTAATCATTTGTAAATTATAATTACACTGTACTTTCTTTTCTTTTTTTAAGCTTTACCATCAGCTGGGCTCCATTTCTGAAATGTACGTATCTAGGACAATACTCCTTGTGGTACGTAAATCACCAGAACAGCACACTTCTATCAACCTACTCTGTCACCTGCTGTACTCACAGTGGCATGAGGTGAAGAGTCAAGAATGTGACTTTATTGTACTTTCTTGAGTAGTCACGGCCAATTGTTTATATTGAAACACATACTGTTTTACTATGTAGTACAGAAAGGCATTTTGTTGATATTTTTTAAATTATGAGTATAGATAGCTTATATTATCTATAAAGAATTTCACTGGAAGAAAGCAATGGTGTGGTTAGGGAACAGTTGTTATAAAAGACGTGGGGCCCTAAGAGCACTAAGAACCTCTGTTTCAAATTATTCACTATACTTCTATTTTCTAATGGCCAAATATGACCCAATCTCTAACAAGCAAATTAAAATACTTAACAGATACAGAATATTAATAAAAACAGAAATCCCATTAGCCGTGGCTTAAATCAAAATAAAATTTCAAGGTGAACCATCAAAAGAAAAAAAGAAGACTACTGCTTTCTTTTTGGAAACGCATCTTCAAGATGACATGAGCTCATACACAAAAATGGTGTATCTGGAATTAAGGAAGAGACCCAGAGTTCTCCCAACCTCTTTCCTCTGGTTTATCCCACCTCTCTCATCTAAATATGGCACTCAGCTTCATGACAAAAGTGTGATGACAGTCCCTGTTTAAAAACGAAAAGGAAATAAAGAAGAAATGACACTACCAAGAAGTTTGGAATCAACTGCATAATACCACAAATCTTCCAGGAGCACTCATCAGGCACGTAACTTCATCTAACATGCGGTCATTCTCTGTATGTCCAGGAGGAAATGGCACTGGAAAGAGTAAGAAAAACTCTGCCCTTTACAAAAGGAAAAAGAGAAAGATGGGAGCAATGGAAAAAAAAATAGGTACATACGTATATATGTAGGTATAAAGGGTGCAGTATTTTTAGAAGAGATTTCAAATCTCTATTATAAAGGGCTAAAAGAAGAAAACTATGAGATGTTGGTACTGAACTTCTGGTGGTCACAAAGTCCTTGGAAAAAGTATTGGAAGCTTTTTCCTAGAAAGTGCACATCCATGTTTCAATTCCAGAGGAGTTAAGCTAAGCATCCTCCCTGGCTATCTAAGAAACTGGAGTTGGGGGGCCTCGGGGGAGCCAAGCATCTTCATTTAATAACCCCCTGCATTAAGAGAAAACCTTCAACATGAGAGTCTGAATATCACATAGGATAAGCTCCACATATTACAGAATAAAGCCTCACAGAAATGAAATCACTTTTCAGAGCTAGTTGGTTGTTAGCAACTCTAGAACTGGGGCCTAGACTCCCAGTCTAGGGCAATTTCCAGGAAATTATAATGGGTCCCTTGTGAGCAAGTCATCAATTCTCACGTTACTTAGTTTACATCTGCTTAAAATGATCATATTGCACCTCCATTGTTTTAGGTCAGGTTCCCTAGAGGCAGAGCCTGAGACAGGGATTCAGGTGCAGACTGGTGGAGAGACACTCCCAGGATAAGGGGAGTGAGAGAAGCAAGGCAGGATGAGGAAGAGACAACTGAAAAGGTGGCCTCGGCTGGGGCTGGATTCTCGCTTCAGCCTGAAATGCATTGCTGTCAGTAGCACCTGGAGGGAGAAGCCAGCATCCACACTGCCAAATCAGTCAGCCATTAGCTTCAGGACTCTAGTTCCCTGAGGCCAAATCTCTGGATGAGGGGGCAGCTGTGAGCCACTAGGAGCTAACACTCATCACCTGGGGTGTGGGTGCACCAGCCTTGGGAAGGGAGTCTTGGAGGGGCACCACCGGCATCCACTACATCATTTGAAAATAACTTACTTTATATTAGAATAAGGCTTCTTTCTAAGCAGAACTGATTAATACAGAAACCCACATACACAAGCAATATAAACCACCATGTATTAACCAATTCTTCCATTCAAAGATAGGTAGAGACATCTACCACACTGCATAGGTACAAAATGACACTGCAGCTACTGATTGTAAAATAGCCCTGAAATGCAGTTTACTTCAATATATCAATATATTGGTATATATGTATGCAATTCATTAAATATTATAAATTAATAAAATACTAAACAGAAAATACATAGGACACAATGAAATAAGGCAGGATGAGTAATTTGAATAAGGCTAATATTTCAGTGGATATGAGGTAAATATTCTTAAAATGGAAAAACCTTATCAGTTGGCTATTGAGCTGAATATATCTCACTCAGAAATATGTGAGCAGTCATCAAATCAAAACTTCAGTTTCTGTCTGTCTGAGGAGTAACTATTGTTTTGGTTGTAAAAGTTGTATTAATACCTTAGCAACATACATTATACATTAACTCATTTATAGCACTACCTTCATGTACATGTTTAGACACAGTTTTGCCTGGGGAAATTGGGAGTTGCAACACCAAAAAGTAATTTTCCTTTAGTTAATTACTTTCTAATTAAAAAATGTACCTAAATTGAATCACTATGTGCTGTTTTGCTGTGCAAGTCTGACTGGCACTAGGGATAGATTTTAGAAACACAAGTAACACTGCAAAAAGAAACCCAAATTGAGGGGCACTCTACAAAATAACTAAGCAGGATTCTCCAGAAGCGTCAAGGTCATGAAAGATAAGGAAGTGTCACTGATTAGAGGAGACTAAGGAGACCTGGGAAACGACATGCAAGGTGTGGTCCTGGATTGGATCCTAGAACAGAAAAGCACGTGAGTGAAAAAACTGGAAAAATCTGCATCACGTCTATAGTTAGTATTGTACCAACATTAATTTCTTAGGTTTAATAATTGCACTAAAGCTTATATAAGATGTTGACATTAGAGGAAGTTGGGTGAAGGGTATGCAAGAACTCTGCGTTATTTTTGCAACTCTTCTGTAAGTCTAAGATTATTTCAAAATAAAATTTAAGACTAAATTGAAACAGTCACAAAAATTCTGGTATAAAAATAATTTGAAAAGAACCAGAAAAAAGGAACGTCCCTCATTCTTAAAAAAATAATTTTCTAAATGTCCAGTAAATAAGAATAAATTTGTAGTGTACCTGGTTACAATTAATACACATGTATTTGATGGAAGGGAGGAAGTAAAGAAACCACTATCAAGACAAATCTGAGGCGACGGAGAGAAAGAGTTAAGACACAGGTAACAGAATTCCATTCAAAATCTAAAGGCCAGGCACCTTTGGAATTTTCCAAAACATAAACTTCAAGTTGCTCACTTTTTCTCCCACTTTCATTCCAAATCTGCTCTGATTCTCCCAGTAACCCTTTCTACATCTTTTCACAAAGACTTAGTATTCCAACAATCTTAAGTAATGGTTAAATTGTTGGGCCAGGCACTGAGCTAAACAAACATTTTTAATTAATCCTCACTAATAACCCTTTGGAGTATCTACTATCCTCTCTTTATTGATAAGAGAACTGGGGCTCACAGAAATTCTTTAAGTTGACCATTGTCCTATGGCTTAGATTTGAACTCTGGTCCATCTTCTCTCTCCCCTCTTATTTCCTCACTATTTATCTTCATTATCAACTAAAATCCAATCTCTTTTGGCACTAATATTATCTGAACTCTCTCTTATGTTGCCAATACTGTGTGTTGACTCCTCTGTCATCCCACGCCTTGCCACCCAGTCTTTGGCTTCCCCACCACCAGCAATCTTCAATTCCCTTTCTTCAACCGCAGTCTTCATGACCACACTTAGACATTTTCATCATCTAGAAACTGTTCCACCTCTGCTATCATCATCTCCTCCATGATCCTTTTCTCCAACCTCAATTTTCTCTTTTCACTTCTTCCACTCCCACGCCACCTATTCCTTGACCTCAGTAAAACCCCCAGCTTCTTGACATCCCCCCCTTCATTTTCTCCCAGTACAGACTAACTCTACGATCCATCACTTCCTGTAACACTTATGGGAAATCCTACCAGCCTCTCCTTCTCACATTCTCTAAGGTACTTATTTCAAACTTGCCATTACCCAGGAGCTATGCAACTGCCACTTCTACCTGTTATTTTCAGTAAGCAAATTTCAATTTCCCTCTGTGAAAAGAATGCATTCAATTTCCTGTTTCTTATATTACCAATTTATTTGCATACTAATCTTTCTGTGCCAATTCCTGCATCTATCTAAAGATAATCCCATTCATTTCTGCTCTGGATCCTCTTTCCTCTCACCTCCTAAAAGGGCATTGCACATCAATTATCCTTTTTCAATCCTGTTCCACTGAATTCTTCTTAGTTGGTTGGGTCTCAGTATATAAACATGTTAATCCTTAATGGATTAAAATTAAAAGAAAAAAAAAACCCTTCCCTCAACCCTAGCTCTCCTTTATATATGACCTGTTTTCTCCTTCATAGATAACACTGAAAACATTTTTTTCCACATTTGCTGTCTCACAGTGCATAGACCACAGTGGTTACTTTTTAGATAACTGTTAAACAAATGAGATGTAACAAAAGTTCCCAAATAGAATTTACTAATCCTATTTTGGGACAGACATATGAAATGCAGGTAACTTTCTGGGAAATGGAGCTGGAACTAGAGATAATACCCACAGCCCCAACCTAAAACACTAAAGGAAACAAGGTCCAGTTCCCGAGGTAGAATCTTCAGGCAATGGTACTGACACAGGTAAAACCGGCCAAGCTGAAATCCACTACATTCTCAGGGAGCACTAGCAGAACCACACACACAACCCTCAGTGACCTGGAACAGGGTCAGTGTATGGTCAAGCCCTGCCCAGTGGGCACCTGCTCAAGGGGTGAATGGGGCTGAGATCCCACTCAGACTTCACTCACCAAGCTGTGTGACTTTGTGTGCTCCTATGTCCGCTCAGAGGAATGAAGGCATACACCTTTTCCTAACTTGCACAAGGACACCAAACAGGTCAGTGGCAGCCCTGACCTGAAAACCAGGTCCATGACATGTAGTCAAGCCAGCAGCTTCTAAGATACTCCAAAGGATCCTTCCTTTGTGTTGGATGGGCCAGAAGTTCCCACAAACAAGGAAATTACATTTGCTGCTATTTTTAGACAATAACAGACATCTTGACTCCATCCTAGACTGATAAAGTACTGGTACAAAATAAATATCTTCCACATTTTCTTTGGCAAAACAGAGGGAAAAAAAAGACATAATCTTAATTCTCATGCACATACATGCAACTAGTTAGAGCACCAGGAGCAATGAAGCAGAGAATGGCAAACAGAGTGGACAGTTTTTCAACTGAATTACAAACGTTAGACTCTTTATTTTCATTCACGGATGTGGATTTTACAAGACAGCATGCTCATTAAATTTACATATATCAAGTTGAGTGGGATAGTTAACACCATGGAGAGTCAGATTAAATTTAAAATGATTGACTATTTGGAGAATTAAGCGAATATATACAAGCAGCAAGTTGAAGATGGTCAGGTGCAAGCTAATTCACCCAGGGAGGAAAACACTACAGACAGGCAGAGGCATGACTAGAGTTATAAAATAGATATGGGAAAGACAGTCTACTAATGGGTCAATAAGCATAATATCGGAAGGCAAAAATTGAAAGCACAGCAAAACGAAAACCAAACATTAATGCATATTAAGTTAACAGCAAGCACCTCATTTCAGTAGTGCATTCTGTTTTGTTTCACGTGTTAAAGCCAATATAATTGTTCTCGGTAGCAGTCTCCAGTTTTGCTAACATTGCATCACTACTGCCACAGATTGGTTAAGCATCTTAAGAGGTTCACAATGATCCCCTAACTACTTCTCCTGAGACTTCAGAGCTCAACATCCTATAAGCAGTTTTACCCATATTTCTTCTATACGTGTAATTCTATCTTTCACCACATTGGAATTCATCTTCCACATCACACAATGTCAAAAGGTCTTGCTCATGCTTATCATTACTGAGGTGGATTCTGACTACCATGAACAGTTTAGTGCCAAATAAAAAACGAAGACTTCATGATCTCATTCAGGTAATTATGTACTCTCAAATAGTGCGCATTAACTGAATCTTATCTAGTTCTGCAATTTAATAAATTTTATTCTTAGATTAGGTTTAAGTAAAATTTAAAAACCTTTAAAAGATGAATACAACCAAGAACCTGGAACTGGGAATTAAATTTATTACCACTTTTATTCAAGATGTCCATAAATATGCTAAAATTATAAAATAGCTTATCTTTCTTTTGTCCATCATTTTTACTATGTTCTTATATAAGTCTTTATAATAATCTTTTTTTTTACATAAATGTGATTATAAAGAGGTTATTACTTTTGGTTTTACCACAAGTGGGTTGGATTTTCACTCTTCTATCCACAATGTCCTTACTCAATCCCCATTAAAATTAATAGGGAATCAGATGGCTAGCTCATTAACAGGACAGCAGCCAGAAAATGCTATTTACCCAGAGATTGACAATGAACTCATAAACACTATTATTTGACCAAATATTCTAACTGGAGCTAATGGAAATAATGTGAAACCAAATCTCAGTTTATCCTAATGCCAGTAACCAAGGAACAAACAAAACAAGAAAATATCACTTTTTTCAAATACCATAAATTTTAGCAGAATAGATAACAAATGAGATGAGTATGCGGGGAACTGCACAACTCTTATTTTGGAATAAAAACTTGAACTGTTCAAGCTTATGCACTTACAATTCCAGATAACTGTTATGTAATCCAGCAGATAAGAACACTACTACTGATA
Organism: Equus quagga; assembly: GCF_021613505.1. NCBI lineage: Eukaryota > Metazoa > Chordata > Mammalia > Perissodactyla > Equidae > Equus > Equus quagga. The sequence goes on along the minus strand of NC_060272.1, from coordinate 46,918,158 downwards.
GAGTTTCATTCATTTATTTGCTTTTCTAAACGACCATTTCTTCATAAATTACATAAGGGATAAAATGATCATTTGACTGAAGATACAAACACTGACTTTTCTAGAGAAGAACACAGGACTGAGAAAAAGCCTTCACAGCTAGAAAAGGCTGCACCTGCACACTTCCTTATTAGTAAAAGAGTATGTTTAAATATTACCATACATTTATCCTTTTAAAATTCCCCTAACCATTTGATTGGTTCAACAAACTCCCACCAGGCAAAAATCCAATGCTCCTAAATCATTTATTTTCTCATTTATCTCGATCTAGAAGAAACAACTAGGCATTGACATTATCCCCCTGTGACAAACACAACCCATGAATCAACTTGACAATTGCCTTACAATCTATACTCTCTTCCTCCTCCTCCTCCTCCTATTTGGATTATTATTTGGATTGCTTTTAAACCACTTTTCCCTGAATTTTTAAATTTTTATGTAAAGGAGAGGAAAAGGGTGACAACTAATAGACCAGAACAAAGCATTCTGATAGGACCGCTCTCATTTTATCTGGTAAACCTTAAATATACTTTTTCAGTTTATAAGAAATAAAAAGTGCTCATGATACAGAAAAGTAGATTTGTAAAGAATGCTAATACTTAAAATAAACTAACTGCTGGTAGGAATCTATAGCAGTCAATAAATGCTTAGAGAATTAACACAAAGGAGTCTTTGTGGGTTTTTCTTTTCCTTCAGACTCCTGGTGACCCTTAAGATATCACTTACACATTCAACACAATAGGCATTCGATTATCTGACTAAAGAAATATCTGTGCATAAATCCTTAACACCAAGGATTAAAGAGTAAAAATAGAAAAAGAAAAAAAATTGTCCTTAGCATGTACCCAAAGAGTGGCAACACGGAATAAAGTTAGTAAGATGAACCCTCCGTCCAACAACTGTACCAGAAAGCATCAAATTCGATTTTATCAGTTCACTTGAGCTCTACTTTCTTCCTCTGGACCTTATGTTTCAAAGATGTCTGAATTGACCACAAAGCTAAGAAGAAGAACAAAGACACCTCAACATTTAACTCTGTGTGTACTAATGTATACCATGATTGCTTAAACATGGTCCTTACCAAATCAGAATAAACAGATCAACTTATTTGACAATACACTCAATGTGCACTATGAAGGCACTAAGGAGACAAAGATGAATAAAGTTAAATATGCATAGTCCAACAAATTTGCTATAAAAAGATGAGAAAACTGATCTAATGAATCAACAAATAAAACAGAAATGTACATAGATATACACTCATTTCATCAGTAATGGAAGATATACTCAAGTTGAAAGGATAAAGATTAGCTGAGCCAAGCATCTTCCCTATTGGAAGGCTAGGTTAGTGAGAGGCTACCCAACTTAATTCAAGCGACTGAAATGAAAAATGAAAAGAGGCCTTTACTAAATACTTTAGGAATAGAGAAAAAACATTAACTCTCTTTTCTGGGGTTATCAAAAATGGCATCATGGAGGTAATCATCATTTGATCTTCATTTGGAAGACAGAAGATGAAAGTGGGGCAGATATTGGGTGGGTACACGAAAATTTTCAGGAAAGACCAGGTTCTCAGTTTCCCCAATTCAGAGTTTGTTTATTATGTTTGGAGTAAAATCTCAGATCTGAAAAACATTAACAGTCAAGAAGACAGTTTTAGCCTCTTTCATTGTAGAATTCTAGTCAACGCAATGAAAAGAAAATGAAAAAAATGACAATAGGAAAAGAAAAGTTATTCACGGATATTCTGATTCTATGGCTAGAAAAATGAGGGAATCTACAAATAAAAACTGAGAATTTTATAAGGTTACTGGATACCAAAATACATAAAAATTAATATTCTTAGTAGAAAATTTAATGTTTCAAAGATACTAGTTACATACTAGAAATAAGCCAAGGTATAAATCTAATAAAAGATGTACAAGACCTCTAGGGAGAAAATTATACATTTTTACTGTTCAGGAACAGAGAAAATTTAAATAACTAGAGATATAATATATACAATGTTCACAGATGGGAAAACAATATCACAGAGGTATCCATTTTGCCTAAATCAATAAATTCATTGCAATTCCAGTCAAGATCCCAACAGCGTTTATAATGAAATTTAACTAATTGATTGTAAAATTAAGATAAAAATGCAAAGGGGCCAAGAATTGACAAGATGATTTTAAAGAGAGAAAGGAGGTCTTCGATATCAAGGCAGAGGTAGACAAATAGACCAATGAGAAAAATCAAAGCTCAAAAGCAAACTACATATATTCAGAAATTATATTTAACAGTGGAAGTGTTACAAATGATGGACAAGAATGGCTATTCAATCAATGATGCTGGAAAAACCAGTTATCCATGTAGAAAATCAATTGGATCCATGTCTCACAGACAAAAAGATATATAATTCTAACAATTTTAGAAATAAATATAGAAGAACAGATTTATGACGTAAAAATAGAGAAGGATTTCTTAAATATACAAAAAGAACAAATCATAAGAAGACTGATAAATCTGACAACAGTGAATTTTACATTTCTGTACTTGATATTAGTCCTTAATCCCTCTCCCGCAAACAAAATTGTGAAGACAAGACTCAGAGCGGGACAAGATATTTAGAACTCACATAAACTTACACGAGCATTATTCAGGATATGTGACAAATTCTACAAACCAATATGAAAAAAGCGAAAACCCCAGTAACAAAACAGGCAAAAGATATGAACAAGAAATTCACAGCGAGTAAACCAAAGGGCCAATAAACTTGTGGAGAGATGCTGAACTTCACTTATGAGCATAAAACAATAAACTGTTTAAAGTTGGAGGTAACCTGCTTACATCCAGCAGGCTTGCAGAACTTAAAAAGCCTTATAATACCAATGCAAACTCAGGGACTTTCTACAAACTAACCAGGAAGAATCTTCAAAGCATCAAATTCATAAAATACCGGGAAAGATTAAGGACCTATTCCAGGCTGAAGGAGGTTAAAAAAAATGACAACTGAATGCAACACATGATTCTGAAGTAGATGCTTTTGCAATAAAGAACATTTTTGGTACAACCAGTAAAACTTGAACACAGTCTGAGGATTAGCTGACAATTGATCAGCATTTACTTTCTCACTTTGGTGTTATATTGTTGTTATGTAGGAGGACGTCCTTATTTGTAAGAAATAATATTAAAGTATTAGGGGATTACGGGGCAATGAGTCAGCAATTTACCAAATGGTTCAGAAGAAAGAAAAAACGTTTTTCTGTGCATCTGTCATTTTTACACAGAAAAGAAGTTTTGCAACCTACAGTAACAAAACCATCAAACTCAGGGTATTGTTCACCTTCAGGAATTAAGGAAGAGGAAAGAATGGGATTGGAAGGAGTACACAGGTACTCCAATTATATCTGTGGTAGTGTTTGTTGTATTAAGTTCTATCGTTTTTTTGTATACCTAAAACACTCTTATTTTTAAAAAAAACTGCTGAATAAAAGTAGATTCACATTTATATTATACACTTAAAACTGTTTCAAAAATCAAATTGTGAATGCCTTTAGTATTATCTACGTTTCCCCACACTAAAAGCTAATACATGAATTAAATAGTAGGTCATCTAAGCTCTTACTGCCAGTAGACACATCAAACACACGCTTAAGAGATAATGATAATGATAACGGCATTTTATAAATGTGCTCCCACCTACATTACGATGAAGCCTGATAAACATCTTCCCAAGAAAGATTAGAGCATCACTATTCATACTTAAGTACTTTGTGCAATTTTATTAGACCATTTCGTCCATGTTTAATGTGATCATAGAAAGTCCAAAATTTAAATAATTTTTATCAGAATAATTTTATCATCCTTGGCACTCATTTCACACCTGTTAATGATCACATCCTGACAGATGACCTTTCTTGCAAAGATTTCATTCTCTCAGCAAATAGAGAACATGAGAAAACAGACATGGATGCATGAAATCTTTCTTCCTGCTCATTATTTTAATGTTTTTGTGTTTTTGGGAAAACTAGCAATTAAAGCTAATTTTCATCTAAACGTAGAATTTAAGGCGAAAAGAAATGTAGTATCCTAAAAATCTTAAAAGTTAGGAAGTTGCACTTAATTTGACAGGCAGTTGTTTGGGATGATAAACCAGTTGGATCATGCTCCATAGATTTAACCCAGTGGGGAGACGGATAGCAAAATAATGAATAAAAGGATAAATTCCATAAGGGATTTACACATAAGCGGCTCTGAGAAGCGGGCTTAAGGTCTGGGAGAGCACGGGAAGATGTCAAAAAAGAGTAACGTTTGGGCTAAGATTTAAAGTGAGAATAAGAGTTCTCCAGCAGAAGCATGGAAGGGCAGACAGAAGAGGCCAGTGCACCAGCCCAGATAATAGATCAGGAAAGCTTGAACAGGGGAGAAATAAAATCAGGACCTAATAAAGACAGAGAAATGAGCAGATGTGACCAACGCCTGAATGGGATCCAGTATGACTTCCAGGTTTCAGTGTGGGCTTCTGAGAAAGGGTATCAAGGGAGGAGCAGGAGTTTTTGTTTGTTTTTAAAGGAACATGCTGGAGAGGTGACATCAACAAGGTGGTGACATGGGTCATTCCGTCATCAGTCCTCCTCTCAAAAAGACCAACTAGCAACTATCCGTAGACAAGATGCCATTGTAAAAATCCCAGAATCCAGGAATAAAGATGAAGCATGCCCCTGAACCACAGAGACTGACAAGGACAGCATTAGAAGGGTAGGAGGAACATCTGACTTTGACTGCATCACCCTTCCCCCAAGCCAGGACAAGACTGCACCACACCAAGAGGGTACCTCAGGTCTCCTGGTTTCTCCAGTGGGAAGAGAAAGCTCAAGGTGCACAGCCAGGTGCCCTACCACTGCGGGATGCTTCCCGGGAGGGCCATGCAAGTCTCTCCTCATGGAAACCACTGAGGATCAGATAGAGATGAAGAAGGGGGGTGGGGCTAAACAGCAACCAGTGCTCAAATCTTGGTGAACCATGATCCTGCTCGCAGCGGCACCCAAGCAGAGATCCCAGGCAGGAGCTCTGCCTATCTGCAGAGCACAAACAATGGCCCTGTCTGACCAGCGAGCTCAGAAGGCCATTCTGCTCTATGTGCATCCCCAGCCAATGAGCCATACCAGCCTTGGAGTCCATTCTACAGACCCACCCCGAAAGGGAAGCAAATTCAAAACCCCATTAAACTCTAACATAACTTGCAGTCGTGTCCCAGTGGGAATTGTGGCCACAAATGCCTAGTAGCCAGGGAGCACATCCTACAGCCCACCTAGACAAGGAAACAAATTCACAGCCCACCCAGCTATTGAGCATAGTCTCCAGTCATGCCCAACCAGGAAGCCTGGCAAGACAACCCAGGCAGCCACAGAGCCCATCCTACAGCCCCACTCAGCAGCAGAGCACAGCCTATGGCTCTGCCCAATGCTGACCACAGCCTGTGGCCTTCTACAGGCAGGAAACCAAGCCAGTGAAGACACCAAATCACGAAGCATTGCCAACAACCCAGCCAACCAGGAAGCCAGGACAACAATCCTACTAGGCCACAGAGCAGTTACCAGCCCCACATAACTGTCACATACAGCTGGAGGCCCCACCCCACCAGAGAGCCTGGCCTGCAAGGTTGCCCAACAAAGGGGCACAGCCAGCTGCCTACCAGATTAGAGAACCCAGACTACAGCCCCTCTCAACACCACAACAAGCCTGCAGCCCCACTGATTACAGAACATAGCCCAAGGCCACATGCAACCAAGAGTGATTGCAGAACCTAGCCAGCAGCCCTGCCCAATTATGGAGTCCCACCAGCAGCACTGCCCTGCCAGGAAACACAGCCTGAGACCCTGCCAGACCAGAGGTGACTACAGAGCCCAGCTAGTGATCCCAACTGACTGTGGAGCACAGCTAACAGCCTTACCCTACCAGGGAGACCAACTAGTGGACACACTTGAACACAGAGACCAGTCAGAAGGCTCATTCAACAGCAGAGCCCAGGCAGCAGCACCACCACCACCACTCCTCTACCCTGATCTCAGAGCCAGGGCAGTGGCATCTCTCAACTAGAGACCACGATAGCAAGCCCCTCCAGCCAGTGGACACTACCAGCTGGCCCATCCAGTAGGCCAAGCTGAGCTGACATTAAGCTTTTGATTACCAAGGCAATATTTGAAAGACATCCATCTCTAATAAACATGTTGCCAGCTGTATGACACAGCTACTAGCAAAACAACTTGACTAAAAACCAGATCACCCCACCCATGAAGTTCCCCTTCTTTTAAGAAGGCCCTGAGTAACCTACCTAACTGACCGCTTGGCTGACCCTGCTTTTCCCTTCCTGTGCCATAATTCCCATTCTTATGCTTTAAGTTTGCCAATAAAGAGTGAACCCACAAAACCCTAGACACCTTACCCTCAACCCTAATAAAAGTAGAACCCCAGGCTTGTACTCCCCCTCTCTCTCTACCCATGACCTTACTATGTAGCCCCTCTGGTGTGCTGTGTACCCTCAAGGATCCATGAGTAATAAATCTTGTTCTTCCAAGTTTCCTAATGGTTTCCTGCTGAAGTGCATCCTATGAGCATAAGAACCATTAGGGCCCACCCTAGCCACAACACACTGGCCCCAGTGGTGATGACGGAACATATGTGGGGCTTGCTATGAGTAAACATGGGCCCAGACAGGTCCCCTCACACATTCCTAGTCAAGAACATCACATTCAATCGGCTGGGACAGCAGAACACTGATGAAGGTCTTTCCTTGCCACAGTGAACCTGTAAAGTCTAGAAGAGGAGATTACTCACCCATTTGCACAGGCACCAATGCAAGATTACAAGTGTCACGAAGAATCAGGTAAACACAACACCACCAAAGGAAACCAATAAAGTTCCAATAACTGACCCTAAAGAAATGGAGACCTATGAATTATCTGACAAAAGATTCAGAATAATCCTCTTTAAAAAGCTCTACAAACACATACAAACAACTAAACAAAACTAGGAAAAGAGCATGAACAAAATGAGAAGTTTGAAGAAATAAAAACCATCCAAAAAAAACCCAGAAGTCCTAGAGCAGAAAAATATAACTGAACTGAAGAACCGACTTGACCAAGCAGAAGAAAGAATCAGTGCACTCGGAAAGAAGTCATTTGAAATTATCCATCCAGAGGAGCAAAAAGAAAAGATTGAAAAATGCCTATAAGACTTATGGGACACCAACAGGAGAAACAATCTATCCATTATGGAAATCTCAGAAGAGAAGGAGAAAGGGACCGAAAGTCTAAAGCAATAATGTCTAAAAACCTCCTGAACTTGGGGTGGAAATGGACATCCAGATTCATAAGACCCAAGGGATTCTAAACAGGTTGAAACAAAAAGGGCTACATCAAGACACAGCATAATTAAATAGCCAAAAGGAAAAGGCGAATTTTGAAAGCAAGAAGAGGAAAGCAACTCATCACAAACATGGGAGTCCCCATAAGCCTATTAGCAGATTATCAAGCAGAAACTTTGCAGACCAAATGAATGAATGAAACATTCAAAGTGCTAAAAGAAAAAAGTCAACTAAGAATATCACATCTGGCAGACCTGTCCTTCAGAAATGAAGTAGAGATAAAGACTTCTCCAAACAAATAAAAGAAAGTTCATCATCATCATTCACCTGCCTTAAAAGAAATGCTAACAGACGTTCCTCAAGCTGAAATAGGATACTAACACCATAAAACCATATGAAAGTGTAAAACTCATCAATAAAAGTAAATATATAGTCAACCTCAGATACTCTAATATTGCAATGGTGGTGCATAAATCACAACTCTAGTTTTAAAAAGTAAACCTATTGGGGCCGGCCCAGTGGCACAGTGGTTAAGTTCCCATGTTCCGCTTCTCAGTGGCCCAGGGTTCGCCGGTTCGGATCCTGGGTGCGGACATGGCATCTCTTGGCAAAAGCCATGCTGTGGTAGGCATCCCACGTATAAAGAAGAAGAAGATGGGAATGGACGTTAGCTCAGGGCCAGTCTTCCTCAGCAAAAAGAGGAGGATTGGCAGCAGATGTTAGCTCAGGGCTAATCTTCCTCAAAAAAAAAAAAAAGTAAACCTATTAAATATAACTATAACTGCAATAATTTGTAAATGTAAATTGTAACATTAATAACCTAAAAAAATGAGTGAAGGAGAAGTATAAAGTTTCTGTATACTATCAAAGTTAAGTAATCATAACCAAAAAGGAAAACCCTGTAGTACCTACACAAAAGAGTATGGCAAAGAATTCAAAACATACAGCCATAAAAAGTCATCAAATCACAATTCACAACACCAAAAGAGGAAGCAGGGAACAAAGGATCTACAAGACAGAAAACAAAATGGTAATAGTAAGTTCTTATCAATAAACATAAATAGATTAAATTCTCCAATCAAAAGACATAGAATACCTGAATGGATTAAGAAAACAAGATCCAATAATATGATGCCTACAATAGACCCAGTTTAGCTTTAAGAGCACACTTAGGCTGAGAGTGAAGGGACAAAAAAAGATATTCCAAAATAAATGATAACCAAAAGAAAGCACTTATATCAGAAAAAAATAGACTTTAGCTAAAAATGGTCACAAAAGTCAAAGAAGATCATTATGTAATGATAAAGGGGTCAATTCATTAAGAAGATAAAACAACTGTAAATATTAATGCTCCCAACATCGGAGAACCTGAATATATGAAACAAATACTACAGAACTGAGAGGAGAAATAAACTGCAATACAATAATAGTTGAGGAATTTAATAACCCACTCTCATCCAGACAGAATCAGTAAGGAAAGATCAGATTTGGACAACACTATAGAGTAAATGGACCTAACAGACATACGCAGAACATTCCATCCAACAGTAGCAGAATACACATTCTTCTCAAGCACACATGGAACATTTTCTAGGATATACCACACACTGGGCCAAAAAATAAGTCACAAAAAAATTCAGGAAGATATAAATTATATCAAGTATCTTTTCTGATCACTATGGTATGACACCAGAAATCAGTAACAAAAGGAAAGCTGGAAAATTCACAAATAAGTGGAAATTAAACAACAAAATCTTGCAAAACCAATAGGACAAAGAAGAAATCAAAACATCTTGAGACAAATGAAAACAAAACCACAACATACCAATACCTATGGTATGCAGCAAAAGTAGAACCAAGAAGGAAGCTTACAGAAATAAATGTCTACATTAAAAAAAGAGAAGAAATCTCAATCTAACTTTATACCTCAAACAACTAGAAAAAGAAATAACTAAGCTCCAAGTTAGCAGAGGAAAAGAATAATAAAGATTAGAGCAGAAATAAATAAAATGGAGAATTAAAAAAAAAGTGAAAATAAGAGGCGACTTTTTGAAAAGATAAAATTGACCAACTTTTAGCTAGACTAAGGAAAAAAGACAACTTAAAATCAGAAATGAAAAGGGATATATAACAAAGGATTATAAGAGACTATTGGACAAAGGAATATAAGAGACTATCCTAGAAGAAATGGATAAATTCCTGGAAACATACAAACTGCCAAAACAATCATGAAGAAACAGAAAAATCAGAACAGATCAATAATGAGCAAAGAGATTGAAGAAGTATTCAAAAATCTCCCAACAAAGAAAAACCCGGGACTAGATGGTTTCAATGGCAAACCAAACATTTAAAGAAGAATTAACATGAATCCTTCCCAAACTTCCCCAAAAAACTGAATAGGTGTGAGTACTCCCAAACTCATTTTACCAGGCCATCAGTACCCTGATACCAAAGGCAGACAGAGATACTACAAGGAAACTATAGGCCAATATCCCTGATGAGTACAGACACAAAAATTGTCAACAAAATATTAGCAAACAGAATTCAAAAGCACATTAAAAGGATCATGCACCAGGATCAAGTGGGAGTCATCTCATGATAAAAACCTCAACAAATTGGGTATAGAAGGAATATACCTCAACATAATAAAGACCACGTAAGACAAGCTCACAGCTAACATCGCACTCAATGGTGAAGGGTTGGAAGCTTTTCCTCTAACCAAGAACAAGACAAGAGTGCCCACTCTCACCATTCCTATTCAATATAATACTCTAAGTCCTAGTCAGAGCAGTCAAGCAAGAGAAAGAAATATAACGCATCCAGATTAGAAAGGAAGAAGTAAGGTTGTCTATTTGCAGATGATCTTACATAGAGAAAACTCTACAGACTCTGAAAAAAACTGTTAGAATAAACAAATTCAGTAAAGTAGCAGGATACAAAATCAACATACCAAAATCAGCTGCATTTCTATATACTAAAAATGAACTGATAAAGAAATAAAACAGTCCCATTTACAATCGATTCAAAAGCACTAAAACACAAGAACAAATTTAGCAAAGGAGGTGAAAGATCTGTACACAGAAAACTGTAAGGCACTGAAAAGAAACTGAAGACACGAATAAATGGAAAACTATCCTATGTTCAAAGATCGGAAGAATTAGTATTGTTAAAATGTCCATCCTACCCAAAGCCATCTGTAGATTCAATGCAATCCCTTTCAAGATTCCAATGCATTTTTATAGAAAAAGAAAAACAATCCTACAATTTGTGTGGAACCACAAAAAAACATGAATAATCAAAGGAATCTGGAAAAAGAAGAACAAAGCTGGAAGCATCACACTTCCTAGTTTCAAACTATATCACAAATCTGTAGTAATCAAAACAATATGGTACTGGCTAAAAACAGACACATGGATCAATGGAACAGAAGCAATAGCCCAGAAATAAACCCATGCATATATGGTCAATATTTGACAAGGGAGCCAAGAATACTCAGTGTGGAAAGATAGTCTCTTCAATAAATGGTGTTGGGAAAAATAGATAATCACAGGCAAAAAAATGAAACTGGACTGCTACCTTATATCACTCACAAAAATCAACTCAAAACGGATTAAACACTTAAATTTAACACCTGAACTGTAAAATTCCTAGACAAAAACAGAGGAAAAGCTCCTTGACGTTGGTTTTGGCAATAATTTTTTAGATATGACAACAAAAGCACAAGAAACAAAAGGAAAAACAAACAAATAGGATTTTATCAAATTGAACAGCTTCTACAAAGCAAAAGAAACCAAGAAAATGAAAGGAAACCTTACGGAATGGGAAAAAAATATTTCCAAACTACAAATCTGATAAGAGGTTAATATCCAAAATATATATAAGGAACTCATACAACTCATTAGCAAAGAAGCAAATCTAGTTTAAAAATAGGCAGAAGAACTAAACAAACATTTTTCCAAAGAGAATAAACAAATGGCCAACAGGTACATGAAAAGGTGCTCAACTTCACTAATCATCAGGGAAATGCAAATCAAAACCACGAGATACCACCTCACATTAGTTAAAATGGTCGTTATCAAAAAGACAAGAGATATTAAGTGCTGGCGAGGATGTTAAGGAAAAAGAACTCTTGTGCACTGTTGGTGGGAATGTAAATTGGTACAGCCACTATGGAAAACAATATGGAGGTTCCATATTAAATATTAAAAATAGAACTACCACATGATCCAGCAATTTCATTTCTGGGTATATATCCAAAGGAAATGAAAACAGTATCTCAAAGAGATACCTGTATTCACATGTTCACTGAAACGTTATTCACAATAACCAAGACATGAAAACAACTTAAGTGGCTATTGAGGGATGAATGGATAAAGAAACCATGGTATGTATATATACACATACATACACAACGGAATATTATTCAGCCATGAGAATGAAGGAAATCCTCCCATTTGTGACAAGATAGATGGACCCTAAGGGCATTATGCTACGTGAAATAAGTCAGACAGAGGAAGACAAATACTATATGGTATCATTTATCTGTGTAATCTACAAATACCAAACTCATAGAAACAGTAGACTGGTGGTTGCCAGGGGGTGGAGAAGAAGGATGAAGGTGGTCAGAGGACTCAGATTTGCAATTAGAAAATAAGTTCTCAAGATCTAGTGTACAGCATGATTACTCTAGCTAAGAATACTGGATTGTAGGGGCCGGCCCCACGGCCAAGCAGTTAAGTTCGCACACTCTGCTTCGGCAGCCCAGGGTTTCACCAGTTCGAATCCTGGGCACGGACATGGCACTGCTCATTAAGCCACGCTGAGGCAGCGTCCCACATGCCACAACTAGAAGCACCCACAACTAAAAATACACAACTATGTACCAGGGGGCTTTGGGAGAAAAAGGAAAACTAAAATCTTAAAAAAAAAAAAAAAAATACTGCATTGTATACTTGAAAGTTGCTAAGAGAGTAAATCTTAAAAGTTCTCCCTACAGGGGAAAAAAATGGTAACTATGTGAGGTGATGGATTTATTTACTAACCTTACTATGGTAACCATTTCCAAATACACACATTTATCAAATCATCACATTGTATACCTTAAGCTTACACAATGTTATGGGTCAACTGTATCTCAATAAAACTGGGAAAAAATAGAAAATGATGAGTTCAGTTTCTGGTTTGTCGAGGTTTAGCATCTTTTTGAGAGCTCAATTACAGCTGCTCTTCTGTAGAGGACATAGCAAGGTATCTGATTATAGGGGATCTTCTACAACATGAAAGGGCTCCAATCCCCCCAGAGGAGAGTGTAGGGAATCAAAGTGCAGAAAGACAGGACGAGATACCCAGAGGCAACAGTCAGAGGAAATAGAGAGACAGGCAGAAGAGGAAACCTAGAAACCAGTTTACTAACTGGTAAGCATTGTCCAGAACGGAGGAAAATCAGGAAAGGGAAAGAAGTGTCATGGTACCCAAAGGAAAAGGAGAAAGGCAAACAAGAGGGAATGGTCAGCAGTGCTACATGTTGCAAACAGGATCTGACAATTAGAAAGCCACTTACAGTTAGAGAGGTAAACATGTGGGGAAAAAAATAGAAAAAATTAAAAGTTATGGGTAGAAAGAGCCAGAGTAAACTCTTCTTTGTAGAGGACAAGCTCTGATGAAAACAAGAGAAAAGAGAGGAGCTAGGGGCAAAGGATACATCAACTTCCCATGAACAGGATGTAGATCCCAGGGAAGCAGAAGGTCTGGGCCATCTAAGAGATACTGCATCCAAAAGGTGACCCCAGCAGAGGAATGGGCTTGTGGAAGACAGGGGCAGAAGGCCAGACAAAGGAGATGTCACCAGTGACAAGGGAATTATAGGTGAGATTGGGAGGAGGCAGACCACACAAATACCACAGGAGCAAGGAATCAGCACCTGTCATCTCCAACACCTCTACCAGGAAAATGGTCCCCCAAAGATGCCCATGCCCTCATCCCTGGATCCTGCAAATATGTTATACTACATGACAAAAGGCACTTTGTATGTAATGAAGGTTACAAACTTTAAAATAGGGAAATTATTTTGGATTATCGTGGGTGAGCCTAATCTAATACATGAGCCCTTAAAAGCAGAGAACTTTCTCCAGATGGAGGCATAAGATGCCACAAAAGGAGAGGTCAGAGAGATTCTAAGCATGAGATGAAATTGATGTATCTAAGATGTAGGGGCCCACGTTAAGGATAGGAAAGAGGCTTCTGGAAGCTAAGCCATCCCCAGATGACAGTCAGCAAGGAAACTTGGACCTCAGTCCTACAACAGCAAGGGTCTGGATGCTGCTAACAATATAAATGAACTTGAAGAGGATTCTTCCCAAAGCATCAGATAAAGGCCCAGCCAGCAGACACTGATTTCAGCCTTGTGAAACCCAGTTGAGCCAACCTGGACTTCTGGCCTAGAGAACTATGAGACAGCCTGTTGGTATTGTTTTAAGCCACTAAACCTGTAATAATTTGTTACAGCTGCAATGAGAAACTAACTGGACACCCCAGGGCACCAATGCCAGATAATAAATCCTCTAAACCAGAAAGCATATTATTCTTCCTCCTCCCCTCACCTCCAGTCTAATCCTGGAGGTGACAGATTCAGTCTAGAGTAGGAAAGAAAAGTGAAGCGGGGAAAAGAAGAGGCCAACCACACTCCCAACAACCGCAGCCCCTACTGGAGGCTCCAAGTGGAGCAGGTTTAGAACAGGAAAGGGAGAAGCTTTCTTTGGATGAAAACTAAATTATTTACATTAAACTAGGGTTTTTATTATCTGGGACTCTCTGGAACCTGCATTGAATTTAATCCAGAGGCAGGAAGGATAAGGAAAGAGGGCTGTTTTAAAGGGGCAACGGCTGGAATAATTAAGTCACTTTCAGCTTGTACCTACCATGCTCACTTCAAAACACCAGTTACATATGTCTATAGTGAGTTTGAGAACAACCACTGACATGTGACTTCCAGAAATCAAAGTTGTATACACAATGATGTTCACACAACTGTTTCTTATATCCAAGACCCACAGAGAAACCAAGATGAGCTTTCAGGTAAAAATTCTGCTTTAATCAGAAGACAGATAAGAGGAAAAGCCCTTAAAAAGAAGTATAACTCAACATTCATCACTACTTTTAAAAAAGCACATTGAAACTATTACCCAGAGACCAAGCAAACCAATTTCCTAAATAAAAATGAAAGGAGTACAAATGCTGAAGTATGGCATGTACTTCGCATTCATTAAGTAATCAAGTCAGCACACTGTCTTTCAAAGGACTGTCTTGAGGGAAAAGAGGCGTTCTTCAAAACAAAGTTTTCACTTCACGTAAAAATTATTTAAATACCTTGGATAACATTAAGTAAAAATTATTTTTAAATTGCACAATGTCTAAACAAAGACTCTAGATGCAACTTTTAAATGGTATGAAACCTCGGTAGGTGCAAATACCAAAAGGTTAAAATGGCAGATTGAGTGTTGCATCCTCAAAAGAATTTTTATTAATAGAAATAGTACAGATAGGTACAAGCCAAAAGTCAAACCCAAGCTAAATCTAGCATCCTCCACAGAAATAGCTTTAAATTTGTCAAAACTGTGGTACTCTGAAAAGCCTGAGAAATATCACTAACCCACATTTAAGGAAGGAAAAAGACCCTGCTCAGCTTCAGAATCTGCAGGTTTTCCTTACAATGTGCTGTGATATGGCCAAGGAATCAGAAAGGAAAGTTAACCTATTCCTTATTTTTTATTATTTTGTTTTTATTTGGTGAGGAAGATTAGCCCTGCACTAACATCTGTTGCCAATCTTCCTCTTTTTTGCTTAAGGAACACTGGCCCTGAACTAACATCTGTGCCAACCTTCCTCTATTTTGTATGTAGGATGCTGCCACAGCACAGTTTAGATGAGCTGTGTGTACGTCCATGGCCAGGATCCGAACCTGCAAACCCAGGGCCACTGAAGCAGAGTGCACGAACTTAACCACTATGCCACCAGGCTGGCACTCATTTTTTAAATAGATCTTGTTGTGATAAACTTATTCATTAGCAAATTGGGCAGCCCTGGGAAAGCAAGAATTTCATTTTACTTCTGCTGAGTAAACTGAGTTTGATTGAAAAAGATCTTCTGCCAAGAGGGAGACCTGTTTTAGATTTAACAAGTGATTTGGCCCAGTTATTAAATACGTATTCTGTAAACACTTCAGAAGTGTCAATATCCATCTGCCCTGTACATACTATTAAAATTGATACTCTTAGCCGGGAGAAGGGTAAGACTAACAGAAAAATACTTCTAAAGTAATCACGTTCGGAACAGAATATCAAACTATGTTCACTACTTTTTTTAGGTAATTGTACTTTTAATGGCTTGTGGTAATAAAATGTGGTCTTTGTAAATGTCTAACATCACTAGCCTACTCACTCTACTTACTCAGATGGCACCAGCAATTAGGATCCAAAAGCAAAATTGGTATTTCTTAACAAGGTAGTCACAAGTAAACCAAAAAAATACCATTCCAGAATCTCACAGAGAATTAAGGTGAGTGGTCCCACATATAGTGCACGAATGAGGGGAAGGAAAGGGTACTTTTCCATCTGGAGTCTTCCACAGTGGCATTAAAGAGAGCTACCTTTATATAGGCTTCATTAAGAGAGGCAAAAGCTAGCTAGGCTGAAATTATATCAACTCATGGTGACAAAAGACTTAATAAAGAGTTATACATGTGTGGTTATTACAACCAAAATTAGCACTTCATCAAGAGCTGATACAACAGGTAAGAATTTCCCAAGCCTGGGGTTCAAGCAAAACAAGACTAATAAAATGTATGCTCAGTGACGAAGAGTTAGTGATCCCTAACACTAACTGAAAATCCTATGAAGACACAAACTCGGCATTCTTTGTTTCTGGGATATTCTGAAGCCCCATGTGTAATGCTGGACACAAACACTTGCTGATACATAGAAAACAAGGCGGCACAATGGCAAATATATTGTTGATTCCAGCTGAATAACGAAGAGACCAGCCATCAACTTTTTCTCAAATTCCAAGTACATCTTACAACTCTAAAATAAATAGGTGAATGCAATAATTTCCCTACAAACTAAATAAGGTTGTCAAAAGCAATAGGTGAAAGATTAGACAGATACAAAATAAATCACGATGCTGAGATAATATACAATTCCTTAGAATGGCATACACAGTCCTTTCATAAACCGCCCCAAATTATCATTCCAGTGTAATTTTTCCAACCTCTCACTGGTCCCCCCCTGAGCAATTTGCTCCCTCGCTCTTTGTTCACTGCAGTTTACTCATCTCAGGAAAGCCCTTTCCCTCTGCTTATCCAAATCCTCACCTAAGTTAAGATCTGCCCCTAATTCACCCTCTCCGCTTAAATCCCCCAAACTATTACAATATCCTTTCCATTCTGGGTTTCCCCTGCAGCTAATGAGGTATTTCAAAATTTAAAGTAATTTCTGTCTACTCTGAACTTATAAAGAACTTAATCATTAAATACTACCTTCTAGCATTTCTTACTCATTTAATTTTGCAAAATGTTTGTTGTGAATCCTAGGAGATAAGCAACTTGAGAGGAACTATATATGAAAATAATCTATTTAGATGAAATTAGCATTCATTTTGTAGTAAATGGTTTGAAGATGCTTAACATATGGGGGTTATTGGTCATATAAACTAGTTCAGCCACCTTCAAAGCCAGAAGCTGAGTCTGTCAGAGAATCATCATCACTTAGGACCAACTGAAGGTGGCCTCAAATGACACCAGGCATCTCCACCAGAAAAGGCATCCTCCAAAACAAGTGAGTTCCAGTCTCTACACATATAACGGTTGCAGGACTATATGAACCTGGGTATCCTGCGAACTAAGAAAGTAATCAAACAAGCCCAAAAACAAGCACACTTAACAATGCACACAGCAGAGCACTGTCACCATCATTTTAATATCTAACCGAACCCAGACAAACCACTGAGATAATCTATTCAAGACAAAAATATATCATTTGATACTTTAGAGTTATGTTTTTATGTATTCTGTATAAAACAACTGGTGTGACATTTTTCTTTAGATTCTTATTTTTATAATCCTAAAGCTCTCTATGCCTGAAGTACTATCTTAAATGATATCAGAAATCACCCTATGAAACATGAGTTCCAGATATGTTTAGTGTTCCATCAACACAAGCCAAAGCTAAGGCTTTTACATCAAACATTTTATAAGGAATCAAAATTCCTACCATCATCTTTTCAAAAAGTTCTAAGAGCTCGTTCTCTGACAGTGGCTTTGGGATGTTTTCCATCATCTCTGAAGAGCAGTCATTGCTTGCAAACGCAGTCTTCAGGTTGGAAAGTGGCGGTCTCTCCTTCTTGCTCCCTGGAATTCTTATGCTGGCAAATTTGTCCAGCTACAAAGAAAGATAAAATAGCATATATGTAAGTATTTTCCTTCTCCAACAACATTAATCTAATTCCCAAAATGAAAAGACAAACAGGGTCAACCACATCATCACTATGATTTCATCAGGAGGCATTCAGCACTGGCATCTTTAAAATTAAAAGAAATAATGTAAAAGTAAGTGAAAAGTTTTCAGTAACCATCCTGTCTAAAGGTAGAAGAGCTATCAGTCAATCTCAAAAGATTCCTTCTAATCTTAAAACCATAGAATTTAGATTCTAATAACAAGTGACCTTTGCTTTACAGATTAGCAAACTTAGCAGTTTTACAAAGGTAACTTAGCTAATTTAGCAGGTGGCAATCAAACTAGTACTCAGTGCCCTGCCCCCCAGCCCCATTTCCATAGTGCATACTACACTCCTAGGGCTAACAGGGTGGGGGAGATACAGATTTAGGAATTTTAAGAACTGAATTCTACCTCTCTCTCCATAGGCTGTTGGCCTGATAAACACCACATTTCTCTTTACTTGGGCTGGTCTGTATTTGAACAGCTTCATGAACAACTAGAGA
Organism: Equus quagga; assembly: GCF_021613505.1. NCBI lineage: Eukaryota > Metazoa > Chordata > Mammalia > Perissodactyla > Equidae > Equus > Equus quagga. The sequence goes on along the minus strand of NC_060272.1, from coordinate 46,899,778 downwards.
GCAGGGTGGCTAAAGCTTCAGGAAATAGAGCTGGATTTTTTTTGTAAGGAGATTTCTTCTACAACTGTTTCATCCAATAGTTGGCTGGTATCGGAAAATGTCTATTAGTTTACAAGGCTAATTGTTCATTCATTGAAAATTGCTTGAATTTCTTGAGTTCTATTCCACACAAAGAACCCAGACACATACAATGCTTCAAGCAGCAACAATTAAAAAGGCAAAATTAAAATTAAAGTAGGTATTAAGAATGGAAGTGTACTGAAAAAGCACAACAATTCTGTGACTTGGTTCAGCATAACTGTGAACATTAAACTACTGTTTTTGCCACCATGTGTGTAGTACACAGGCCTGTGCTATTCATGTAGTAACCATTAGCTACTTGTGGTTATTTAAATGTAAATTAAATTTAAAAGTTCAGTTTCTTATTTGCACTAGCCACATATCAAGTGTTCAAGAACCACATGAGGTTAGTGGCTCCTATATCGGTCAAAGCACATACAGAACATTTGCATCACCACAGGAAGTTCTATTGGATAGACCTACTAGAGCCCCAAGAAATACGACACTTAAAATTCTCAATTTAAAAGGACAATAAGTCACAGTATTTTAAAAAATCCTACTTCTTTAATGAAGTGCATCATCAAGCAGTGAGATACAAAGATGACGCTTATCTTTCAAAATAGGTCTTTAAAATCACTATGAGGATAATGCCTAAGAAAACTACTATGTACTGTAGTCATACACAGTCCATCTAACACGACTTAAGCATTAAAGTACTAAGGATGCGACAGCTTATGGCAGGATTACCAAGTGGTCACAAAATACCACTGCTCTCATCCTAACAACCAAAAGAAGCCAGAAAACCTACAAAACTGTACTTGGTATTGTTTTCCAGCCATCAGGGAGCTGAGGACAGAATGAAAGCTGTAAGAACACTGGGAAGTGACAAGCTGCTCTATTCCTGCTGGAGAAGAAGAATAACTTAAACAAGGGTAAAGAAAAAGCAGCCAAATTTTTAAATGAACTATTGACAGCTGCATCGGTGCTGGCATGAGAGATTAGAATTCCAAGGAGACACAGTCACAAAGCCCCAGCCATGGAGCAAATCTACATCCACCTACCATCCACCAACTCTTTCCCTCAGGTCTTCACCAACTGCACGGAGGAGTATGCCAAAGGCTGGGGACAGGGCAGGAAAGCTGAGCCGGATGTTCCCTGAGGCATGCAAGTTCTCTCCCAATGCAAAGCAGCTGCCCTCCAAAGGCTCTGGACTAGGCCAAAGAGCTGAGAGAAGTCCCAATGACTCATTCCAGGCCCTCAGAGAGTACAGGACAGCAGCCATCTGAAGACTGGGGGCAGGATACCAGGTCAGAGAGATTTCCTAAAGCAACAGAGAGCCAGAAGTAAAACTGGAAAAGAGAACTCTTCAGTAACTCTAAAAATGGGCATCAGGACTTTAAAGCAGAAAGAGATACTCCAGTTTTGAAAGCTAATAGTTCACTTGTGAAGTCAAAAAATTGATTGCCAGAACCTCATTATTGCTCAGATCCCAAGCCCTCAAAACATCTGAGGCCACAGATGAGCTGAGTAAAACTGAAGCAGCCAGGAAGCCCAAACCCAGCTCAACTAGAGATCACATTGACTCAGCCCCTATCCTAGCAGCATGAAACAAGGGCACACCCTTTCTTGGAAGTAAACATTAATCTCTACTACAGTTAAATAAAATGTCCACCATACAATTAAATATTGCTACACACAAAGAAGAAAATGTGGCCCACAGTCAAAAGAAGCAGACCTAGAGATGGCCCAGATGGTGAAATTACTAGACAATTTAAAAGAAGATTTAGAAAAATCTAAAGGATATAATAAAAAGAGTGGACACCACACGAGAGATGGGGAATTTCGGCAGCAAAATCATGAAAACTATTTTTTTTAAAAAAAGATTAGAGTGAAAAATGTATCAGGAATGAAGAATTCCTTAGATTGGACTTAACAGAACCTGAACATTGCTGAGGAAAGAATTGGTGAACCTTAACATAAAATCAATACAAAGTATCCAACTGAAACAAAGAGAAAAAAAGAATGGGAAAAGAAAGAAGAGAGCAACCAAGATCTGGGATACGACACAAAATGTTGTAACATAAGTGTAATTGGGGTCCAGAAGCCGAAGAGAGAGTGATAATGGTACAAAAGACATATTCCAGAAGATAATGACTGAGCTAATTGATAAATATATATATATATATCAATTCACAGATCCAAGAAGCTCAGCAGACTCCAGGAGAATAAATACCAAAAAAAAGAAAAGAAAAAAGAAAAAACCACCACACTTAGGCACCTCATAGTCAAACTGCTGAAAATTAAATATAAAGGCAAATAGTAAAAGTGCAGCCAGAGAAACGAAGACATTATACACAGGAGAGAAATGAGACAAATGACTGCTAATTTCTCACCAGAAACAATGGTGGCAAAAGACAATGCAATGGCGTCTTTAAAGTACGAAAAGAAAAATACTGTTATCCTGGGATTCTATATCCAGTGAAAATACTTTTTGTAAATGGAGGCAAAATAAAGACATTTTCAGACAGACAAAAGCTGAGAGAATCTACCTCCAGTAGACCTGTACTACAAAAAGTGTCAAAAGAAGTTTTTCAGGCCGAAGAGAAACGATACCAGATAGAAGCCCAAATTTACAAAAAGAAGTGAAGAGCAGTGGACAAGTTATTCTGTTTGATGGTGGTACACAGATAAATGAGCTATTTATGACGTAAATAACAATCAAGTGGAGGAGACAAGCACATAAACAGATAATTAGCTATATAGAGTGTGTAGCAAGAGTTACATACCATGTGTTACAGTGGCAAAAAAGAGGGGCATCTCATTCACCAACGTAAACATTCCCTACTTTGGAATAACCCAGAAACATAAAATCTTCTCTACATGAATATATGTCCAGAAGCGACTATCCCCAGTACATAAGTATCCCAATTTCTGATACATGTTTTAAAAAACTAGGAGACACCAAAAAAATTGTTTTAAGAAATGGGACTGGTTACTCTGTCTCCTGAATCACTACTTCACTGCCATCACTTCTATACAGGTAATAGCAATTCCTGGGTGTAGAAACTATGCTGACTCCTCACACACCACAAAAAAAAAAAAAAAGGTAACTTAATTAAGATGCTAAACTTATAATGAAGTGAAATTAAGCAAAACATCATTAATGCAACATCAATATCACAAATGTAAACATGTCAATGAATGGGAATAGTAAGCTTAAGCAATTCACAAGCTAACTTATGAATACATTACCTAATGGTTCCATCAGTGGTAGAAGAAATCAACAAATGTTAGTTTTCATCAAAACCCAAAACTTTTTAAAATAAAAATCTAAGTCAAAAATAACAACAGCTAATATTTACTGAGCCCCTTCTACATGTCACACACTGTGCTAAGAGCTTGAAATGTAGCACCAAGTTGAATGCATTTGTTTAATCCTTACAATAAGGAAACTACATGACTAAACAGTCAAGGACAAACTCCAAAACACTTCTATACATAAAAATTTCAGGCCAGCCCTGGTGGCCTAGCGGTTAAGTTCAGCGCACACTGCTTCAGCAGCCCAGGTTCGGTTCCTAGGCACAGACCTATACCACCCATCTATCAGTGGCCATGCTGCAGCAGAAGCTCAGATACAAAACAGAGGAAGACTGCCAACAGATGTTAGCTCATGGCAAATCTTCCTCAGGAAGAAAAAAAAAGATTCATAGTAGTTAGCTTATAAAATAGCATAAAGAAAAAAAGAAAATCAACCCATTATGTTTTTACAAGTAGAACTGCATTTGTATCAATTAACAATATCAGAATTTGTACAGCAATAATGAAGAGGAATTAGAACACCTCCCCCATATGCTTAGCACCTAAATTCTGGGCAAGTTTGGGTTTTGTCAATGTGGAAAAACAAATTTGCACATTACCAACTAGCATGGCTAGCTAAAGGCAAGATAGAAAAAATTAGCATATCCCTCTTCTAGCTTCTAAATCTTCAAAGATCCAAACAGTAATATGATACAAAAGATCAGTGTTTCATAATTTCAATACAATGCTTTTATTTATTTTCCCTGATTATAAGAGATGAAAGGCAAAATAAGGAAGGAGGCACAGGAGAAAAATAAATACAGTCCTCCCTCCTGTACTAGAACAGTAAACTGAATTTGCTGAATACCTTGGGCTTAAAGTAAAAGCAATCCCAGGTATGTGATGCTCTATTGAGCAACAGAGGTAGATTCCACATAATCTGGACACTATTACAAAGCTAGGTGCAAAGTGAACTTTATCAAATCATTTTAAATGTCCTAAAGAATTTTTTTTAAAGGCATGATACTATGACTCCAGTAATAAGCGGGAAAAAAAAAAAAATCACTTCTAATTTATCTTTCATGGAATTGCACATACAATTTGCTTAAAGCAAGTCACAAGAGAACATAAAAGCAAACTTTTAAAATACTTTTGTACATAAAAACACAACAGAAATCTCTATCATACCTACACTAAGTTGGTTGTTATTTTGTATTTGGCTGGGAGTGTCTTTTACAATTTGTGCACTTGCATAGCTATTTTTAGTTTTATATGACATTCTTCTCTAAAGTTGAGCTAGAAACATAAATCAAATAGGTGAAACACACAAATAATTTGCCCTCATTGAAGAACTGGTTAAACACACATAAGACTGAGGGATCCTATTATAATCCTATTTGGTGGTGGGACACCACAATTAATTAATATGGCTTCAGCTGTGTCTGGGGTGTACTGTTTTATAAATTAATATCACTTATCTTCAGGGGAAGTTAAGTGAGCACCCTACTGAGTATTATCTCACACTGATAATCAGTAATGACAGTTTAAATAAAATTAATTAAACCAAAAAACAGTCTCTAAAAAACTCTGAATTTTTAGCTATAGTATGACACTAACAGAGAAAACAATTTTTACTCCAACATATTAAACAATACAGCACCGATTTTTTTGTAATTTAAAACAAAAGGAAGATATAATTACTCATCTTACAATTTGAAAAGTCTGAAAAACTACGTATGATCATAAACATACTTCCTCAGAACCTAAAAGGAAGTAGATATTTTCATGCAATCCAGCAGAATTAAGCAAATAAAAGTTCATCATAATTATAGAATCAATTGTATGTGAATGCATACCTGAAAACCAGAAAAAAAAATATATCACTCAAAATTATCACTTTTCACACAATCTTCTACTATATTTAAGAGGAGCAAAACACCTAACAGGTAAAATAGCTTTGCTTCTTAACTAGTTTTACTAAACAAGAAACTTGCTGATTGAAAACATGACTCCAGAGTCTGACTTCTGAATCCTGCCCAGCCACTTGTTTGTTATGTTAACCTAACCAAGCTACTTAAACCTTTCACGACAGTACCTATCACAGTGAGTTGTAAATAGCAAATAAAACTACTACTCACCTTTCAGCTTCAGGTTAAAAGACCTGAAATGCCTTAGCTGACCACTATCTAAAGCAGCACTTGTGCCTACACACTCCCCATTCTCTATCACAGCACACATTTATTTCCTTTATCTGTCTTTTCATATGAGTTATGAAAACCTGTAATTATTTCACTCATTTTGTAATTGACTCTTTCTCTTTCCCACTAAAATATAAGTGTCATGCTAGATAAATCATCAACTGTCCTGGTCACTGTGGTAGCCAGTCTCTAAGGCGGCCCCAAATGGTCCTCTAACTTGTGTAACCAATAGGATACAGTGGAAATTATGGAGTGTGATTTCTAAGACTAGATCATAAAAGACATTACAGCTTTTGGCTTGCTCCCTCTTGGATCACTCACCCTGAGGTACGCCAGCTTCCAGATCAGAAAGACACTCAAGACCACCCAGGGGAAGGCTCACATGGCAAAGAACTGAGTTAAAGAAGCATGGAGGCTCCTTGCCAACAGCCACGTGAGTCCAAGTGCGCCATCTTGGAAACCCCAGTTGAGCCTTCAAATGACTTCTATTACACAGCAACAGATGACTATTGCAGAGCTCCTCACGAACAATACTTTTAAATAGCTCTAGCCAATGTCTTCACAGCAACCTCATCAGACCCCAAGCCAGATCCCCCTAGCTAAGCAACTACCAAGTTCCTGACCCACAGAAACAGTAGGAGATATTAACTGTTTGCTGTTTTAAGTCCCTAAGTTTTGGAGGAATTTGTTACACAGCAACAGATAACTATGATAGGCACTGTTACGTGGTGTGCCTATAGCACAGTAGCTGGCAGACAGCTAGCAGTCAATTAAGGTATGAGTGAAAGAACAATGACTAGATGATAAAATCCATAAAATACCTGCAGATGTTTACCACTAAAGGGAATAACATGATAAAGACTAATTATAAACTAAGATAAAATATTGTAAATGCCCTCAAGAAAATCCTAATCCAGGTGAATCAGCGGCAGACAGGAATCAGTGATCAATTCTGGGGTGGAGAAAGAACCTCAAAAGAGCCCTTGGAAAGGCGATACATCAGGAAACCCTGTGAGGCTGACATGAGAATTACAGGAGACGGTACATGTTAACAGCTCAACAGTATGCCTGCCTGCTCCATGGTCTTTACTAAGATGCTAGTGACATCACTATTGCAAAGAAATATCATTGTGTGGGTAAAACTGGCCATTCATTATTTCCGGTGTGAAAGGCTAACCATCCCAGTCATAGATCACAATCTTATCAACCAGTAACAATTCCCACCGACCCACCTGCTACTGCATTCTAACTTCAATATTCCTAGGCTTTCCCAGCTTTAAATTTGCATTTTGGTGAAATTATAAAAAGTTCTTTAGCCAAAGGCTTCTTAGAAATGAAGAAAATTTACACTATGCCCCCAAAAACACTACCAACTTAGGATCATTTGTTCATATTTAGATTTCATATAGTATTTTAATACTATGAAATGAGAAACATATTTAATAATCATGCTCTTAAATTCCTTTAAACTGCTTGAAAATAAGTTACAACACGAAATATGCACCCTACAGCTAACTGCTGCAGAGCACCCAGCGGAGATGGCCGCACAGGGAAGAACTGAGGCTGCCCAGCAACAATAAGCATGAACCTGCCAATCAGAAGTGAACCACCCTGGGGGCCAGCCCGTGGCTGAGTGGTTAAGATTCCGAGGTTTCGCCAGTTCCGATCCCGGGCGCGGATATGGCACCACTCGTCAGGCCATGCTGAGGCGGCCTCCCACATAGCACAACCAGAGGCACTCACAACTAGAATATACAACTAGGTACTGGGGTGTGGGGAGGGAGGGGCTGGTTTGAGAAGAAGAGCAAAAAAGAAGATTGGCACCTGAGCTAACAACTGTTGCCAATCTTTAAAAAAAAAAAGAAGCAGCAGTGAGCCACCAGGGAAACAGATTCTCCAGCCCCGTCAAGGATTCACAGGACTGCAGCCTGAGCCAATGTCTTGATCATCACCTCATGAAAGACCTCAAACCAGAACCATGCTGCTGAGCTGGTGGCAAATTTCTGACCCAAGAAAGTGAAATGTTAAGTGTTTATTATTGCTTTAAGCCAATAAGTCTAGGGATAATTTATTATATAGCAATAGATGACTAATACAGAGCTCCTCCTAGAATAGCACTTTTAAATGCCTAAAATATATATAATTACAAAGACAACTAAATAAAATGGGGTTTTGAAAATATATAAAAATTTTAAGAGTAATATGTATTCATCTTCATGAATGTATTACACAACACGAGGCAACAAAGTCTAATTTCAACATAGTGTTGAATATAAACCATATTTTGAAAAATCTTCAAAAACTAATGTGCTTTGACAATATCTGTGATTTCTGACCTGAAAGTCCCAGGTCAAATGGTACACTGTGTGTGTTTGGTATTTTTATTTCACCTATTTCATTTTTTAAAAAAATACTAAATTTCACTTAAAGGTTAATGAAAATAAAGATTTAATCTTTTTTCCCACTAAGTTCAAGGACATCGTGAATTCTACCACAGACCCCTTTGTGGTCCATGGACCACAGGTTAAGAACCTGCTAGGTAGCTATGGAATAATAACAGAAATAGTGATGGAAAAGAAAGTAACTCAAGTTCTGACGCCTTCACTGAATCAGTGGGAGAGACTAGAAGACCCACAGTTGAGCCCAACAGGAGAAATGCAACAGAAACGCTCAAAAAGAGATGGCAGCTTTTGAAGGAAGAAGCCACCAGGAAAGTCAAGTCTTCAAAGAAAATCTAGGTTTCCATTAGAGCAAGAAAGAAGGCAAAATTCAAAGACAGGCTTTGAGTTCCAAAGGGCAAAATGGAAGGGTCTGAGAAGCCCAGAGGAGTTAATGCCAGATTAGAAGAATAAACGGAGCTGAATAGGGAGAGAAGCATCTAGGTCCTTGTTGATGATATGGATTAATTATGACTTCTGAAGTGACTTAGGTCACAGAAAAGTGATTTAAATTGTAATAACTAATGAAAATTAATAATGAAACAAATCAAACCATGTGGACTATATCCTCTTAATTCATCTTCTGTCTCCGCTGGCTCTACCCTACTTCATGCCACTTGGACAACTGCTCCAGCCTCCTAACTTGCCTCCCTGTCTTCACTGCCCCTCTACCCCTACCACTCCTGAGGTATTCTCTACAACTGACATCATTTTGATCTTACTGAAAGGCAAATCCAATCACGTCCCTCACTCCCATGCTTAAAACCTTTCAACCTTTGTATCCTCATTACTCAGATGGTGACATTCCAATATCTTACCATGGCTCGAAGGTCCATCTTGATCTAAAACTACCTTCCTCTCCAGACAACCTCCATCACCACCCTACCACCCATACACTTTATGACCTAAATGTAATGAATAAGCTAGAGTGTCTTAAATGTGCTTATGTTGTTTCCTGTGCCTAGAACCTATCCACACCCACAACTCATATCCCATCCCCTTAATCTGGCTAATTTCAACTCAACCTTCAGCAATCAGTTTGAACTACATGTTATGTAGGAGCCTTCATGACTCTCAAGACTGGATTTGAGGCCCACAGACCTAGTGCATACCGTTACATAATATGTATACTATTCTGAAACTGCCTCTTACATATGCTTACTCAACTAAGGTAAAAGTCCTTGAGAACAGGAATTGATATTTTATTCATTAAACTACTCCTGGAACTTTAGCATGGTTCTAAGCATGTAATGAGTGTTCTATTATTATTTGTTAAGTGAATAAATTAATGAATAGCTATCCATCTTCCATGTCTGGGATGCAAGCCACTGCTTCTTGCCTTGCTAATTCCTTCTCAAAAATGTCAGAAAGAATGCTAGGTGTTATGTCTTTTACACATGCAATAAGAAATCCCAGACTCTTCTCAACACTGATCAAAGAGCAGTCCCCTCCACTAAACACAAGCATTGAATTCTGCAATACAATACCATGGAGTAGGTAAGGAAAACATCCACTCAAAGGAAAGGAACAGAAAAAATCACTTAAAAAGGATTTAATATCCAAAAAAATCCCAAAGTTATATCTACCCAGATCTACTCAAAGTACAATTCTAATTGCAAATTTTCAAATATTCTTATACTATATACTTGAAAGGAAATATAAATTAGCTCTGTAAATAAATATTACAGTTTTTAAAAGACATAGAGCAATATCACCAATACACAAAAATCATCTAAAGATGTCAACAATTGCTTTCAACTTGCCAACCTGACACTAGGAATCCAATTCAGTTGATATCCAGGAAGTTAAACTGTTACAGAGTAGACAATTACTACAACTCCTGCCCCTGGATTGTGACTTGTCCTTCAACACTCAGCTAAAGTCACCTTCCCCGAGATCAAAGTAATCACTTCCACTGAACCTTCTACACTGTTCCATCCACTATCACACTGCACTACAACTGTACACTGATTCCGTACACTGTATCTTTTTCCCCACTGTTCCCAGAGGGCAGAGACAGTCTTATTCATCTCTCTATTCCTATAACAGTAGTAGGCACTCAATAAGCGCTTAACGAATGAATGAATGGATAAAGGGATGAATAAACAAGTCTGCACACCCTACTACATCTTGTATATTCAACTCTGAGAGCTCTTGATCTTATTCCCAAGTTTCCACTGATTTGAGGAGGAGCACTCTAAACTATCCCATAAATATTTAAAGATTCTAAGATAGTACTTAAGTGTTACTACTGAAAATCTAAGTACAGGAAGCTCTAATTAACTCACATTAATGGGCTCAGAAAGGCCCACCTGACTTAATGAATAGTTTAATTTTATAGAACTTGTTTTGATGTATTTTACCACATACATTCAGTTGCCCCAGTCCATGCTGATATTTCTACTTTAAACGAGAGTACATTTTGAGTATACAGTTTTACAGAAAAACTGTGGAAAATACTATACTTTTTGCTTTATCACACATTGTTTTTAACTTACCAAGGAAAATATAACAAGTTTATAAAAATGCAAAATGAACTTGAACTATAGTACAGGAAGCTTTATATGCTACTATGCCAATACAATAAAATTATTTTAAATAACTCTCTTAAGTTGAGCTCTTTTCTTTTAAAGCTAATGATTTATGTTCTATTAACTGACTCTCAAGTTAGGCACATATTCAGATAACCAAATCAATCTATTTTCTTTCATAAATATGATGTTTGATCTAGCATATATCCCACAAGACATCATATCTAGGTAGGTACAAGAATAAACTGCAGGTAGACAAAACCCAGTCCTATCAGGAATGTTCATCTGGGGAACTCATCTTTGAGCAAACCAGTCTCACAGAAGACACTGGGAATGTGCTCAAGTTGTCTCGTAGCAGTTAGTCACATCGAGTGAGTCAGGAGGCCCACAGAGAACAGTGAAAGCTTCTCAAAGCACTCATCAGAACCTACCCACAGCCCAGATGACATCCTCAGTGGCTCTAGGACCCCATTCCTGGTGGGGATCTTTGAGGGGAACCAGAAAAGCCTGCACTTGTATCTGGGAACAGGTTGCAATTGCTGGATCTTTGAAGTGGTTTCCATGCAGAAACCACTTTGTTCCCTGCAATTAAAAAAATCTCCTATCCTTTACCAGTTGACATTTCTCAGTCACACACATCATTATTCCTTTGGGATAAACCTGTTTTGTTTTCTAGAAATATTCAAAATCACTTCTTATCATAGGAAACATATGCCATAGAAAATATCCTAGATACAATGCCTTTACAATTATAATTTTCTCAGGATTAAGATCAATGGCTGATACAATTTTTCCTTGTCAATTTAAAGGTCAGAAGTCTCATATAGATGGCTTCAAGGGAAAAGCAGAAAATACAGAAAGATACTTTTAGATTTTACACTGGCACTTTCTGTGGAGAAAGGCATAGCACTTAAGTGGCAGTCTAACTCTCCTGGTAAAGATTATGTTCTCTACAGCCAGATTGCCAGAGTTTTCCTGGCTGCCCCATGCAACTTTGAACAAGTAACTTAATCTCTCTCTTGCCTCAATTTCTCCATCTTTAAAAATGGGAATAATGCGCACTCAGAGGCTTGTGAAAACTAAGTGTGTTTATAAAGCTAACCTTGAGAATACTACTTAGCACACAGCTAACAATTACAGGGTCCCTATTATCACTAAACACACCTTCTTCCAGTCAGCAACCCCAATTCCCTAGTTATGTTTCTACATTCCCTAAGTAAATTCTCCAGCAACTTATCTCACATCTTTCTACTCCCCGGAAGTTTCCTGGATGTTGACTGAAAGATGCATATCGAGTTAGAGAGGCAGGGTCCTACCATGAAGGCCTTATATGCCATGTTAAAGAGCTTAAGCTTGACCTGTAGATAACAGATGCAATGAAGCAGTTTCAAACAGGGTAAAATATGTTCAGATATGCAATTTAGATAGGTTGCTCTAGTTGCTATGCAGAGAGCTGGTTTTTTAGGGAGCAAAAGAAGGTTGTTGTGAGAGTCCTAACAAGAGACAATCAGAGCCCAGCACTCTGACAGAAGGAATTGAGAGAAGGAAATACATTCTAGAATAAAGAGAAAGAAACATTGAAAGGGTGACGCTACCTTCTATGAGAATATAGGAATAGAAAGAAGTTTAAGAGGAACATGAAAGGTTTAATTTGGGGCATGTGGGGTTTCCAGTACAGAAGAGACATCTATATGAAGGTATTCAGTAGACCAGTGTACTAACATGTCTCAACTTGAAGAAAAAGGTCACAGACGGAGATACAGACAAAGATAATCACCCAAGTCAAGCACTATATACAAAGGAGAGCAGTGGCTTCAGGGAAGAAATCTGAGAAATAACAATAGTTTAGATAGGGAAAGAAAAAACATACATTAGAGATAGAAAAGGTCAGAGGGCTATGAAACCAATAAAGTTTGGTGTCACAGACGCCAAGAAATATTTGTTCATCAAAGAGGAAGGAGACAACTGTATCAAGAAGAGTGGATAAATTCAGTAAACTTCCAAAGACTAGAAACTAATGAGTAATACTGAGGATAACAAGGGTCAGTTCATAATGATAAAGGATTTACAAGAATCCTCAATGTACATGCACTTAATTGTAGAGCTTTAAAATACATGAAGCAAAAGTGACAGAAGTGAAAGGAGAAATAAATCCAAAATTATAGTTGGAGACTTCAACATCTCTCTCTCAAGAAATTGTTAGAACAAGCAGAAAGAAAAATCAGGAATGTAAGACGTAAACACTATCAACCAACTTGACTTATTTACTAGTCATAGACCAGTTCTAACATAAGCAGAAAGCACATGGAACATTCACATAGAGCACATTCTGGGACAGAAAGCAAGACTCAAAAAATTGAAAAGTACTGAAATTACACAAACTAGGGTCTCTGGCCACAAGGAAATTAAATTACAAATGAGTATTAACGATAGCAGGAAAATCCTCAAATATTTAAAAGTTAACACATAAACGTAAACAACCAATGGTTAAAGAACAGGGAATTAGAAAACACATTGAACACTCAGAAAATGATGTAGCTAAAGTAGCTCTCAGAGGGAAATTTATAGCATGAAATTCTTATAGAAAACAAATTTCTCAAATCAATTATGTAAGCTTCCACCTTAAGAAACCAGGAAAAAGAATAAAGCCAAAGGAAGGAAATCAAGACAAAACAAATAAAAACAAAAGAACTACAAAGAAAGTGAGTGAAATCAAAAGCTAGTTCTTTGAAAAGACCAATAAAATTGACAAACCTCTAGCCAGACTAAGCAGGGGGGGAAGAAAAACAGAAGGCAAATTATCAATAGCAGGATTGGAAAAGGGGGAAATCAATACAGATCCTACATTAAAATAAGGAAATATCACAACAATTCATAATTCAATGACATAGATAGGAAAGAATTCCTCGAAAGACAAACTACCAAAGCTCACTCAAGAATAGATCACTTGAATAGCCCTATATCTAGTAATAGACATTTCAGGGGTTGGCCCCGTGGCCGAGTGGTTAAGTCTGTGCACTCCGCTGCAGGCGGCCCAGTGTTTCATTGGTTCGAATCCTGGGCACGGACATGGCACTGCTCATCAAACCACGCTGAGGCAGCGTCCCACATGCTACAACTAGAAGGACCCACAACGAAGAATATACAACTATGTATTGGGGGGCTTTGGGGAGAAAAAGGAAAAAATAAAATCTTTAAAAAAAAAATAATTTCCTTTAAAAAAAAAATAGACATTTCAAACAAGACAGAATAGCAAATAAGCACAATAAAAGATGTTCAGCTTCATTAGTCATCAGGGGAAATAATTTGTCAGTTTCTTATAAAGTTAAACATACACTTACCATGACTCCCCACCCAAAATGAAAACACATCCACAAAAAGAACTACACGCCAAGGTTCATAGCTTTACTAATAGCCAAAAACTGGCTAGAACACTAACTGTTGTATATATAAACCAATAGTACTACCAAGCAATGTAATACTATTCAGTAATGAAAAGAACAAACTTCTGATACACCGAAGCACTAGAGGAATCTCAAAAGCATTACACTAAGTAAAAGAAGCCAGACACAAAGGCAATACACTATGTGATTCCATTTATATGAAATCCTAAAAACCAACTATAGTTCAGAAAGCTGATCAGTGTTTTCCAAGAGCCAGAAAGGGGAAAGAGAATTGACTGCAAAGGGCACACCTTTTAGGGGTGATGGAAATGTTTTATATCACAATTGTAGTGTGTACACGATTGCACACATTTGTCAAAATTCACCAAATTGGACACCTAAAATTGGGGCACGATATTGTATGTAAATCATACCTCGATAAAAAAAGTACATGTTACTAATCACACCACTAATACTGTGAATCCATGATTGACCAAGCATTTTGGCATAGATTACTTAATTTATCCCTTAAAATTCCCTAGAAACAGGGATACAGAGGCTCATGAGCTAAATGACTTCTGCAAAGTCACACAGCTCTAACCCAGGCCTCCTACATTCAACTACAAGTCATAAAGTAAGAACAAATCTCGGAATTTCTTCTAGTTGCTGTACAAGCCAATGTGTTTTTCTAGCTATAACTGTGAACCATTTATGGGTCATGAAATCAATGTCCTGGAATGAATCACCTTTTCTTTTTTTTTTTTTTTGTAAATGGAATGGAGAGGAGTAAAGAGGAATGGAAAGAAAAAGATCAGAGCTCATTATGCTCAGAAACATTAAATATTGGTTCTGGAAACTTTTCTTTCAACTGAGACAGAATTTGTATATGTACGCTGGGCTACAAAATAAAAATTTCTTATAGTGGGTCCTAGTCCAAAAAGTATGAAAGCCATTGCTGCAGGCCAAACAAGGGATTACAGTGGTAATGCTGGCTGCAGCGGGATTAAAGAGATGAAAATGATCAGGAAGAGCACAGCACTTTCGACAAATGGTTGTAAAGAAGGAGAAAAAAACAAATCAAAAACAACTCCTAGGTGCCAGACTCGTGGCACAGCGGTTAAGTTTGGCACACTCTGCTTCGGTTGCCCTGGTACGCAGGTTCAGATCCCGGGTGCAGACCTACACCACTCATCAGCCATGCTATGGTAACATCCCATATATAAAATAGAGGAAGATTGGCACAGATGTTAGCTCAGGGAGAATCTTCCTCGAGAGAAAAAAAAAAAACAAAATACTTCCTAGACTTGAAAAGCCCTCAGTAGAACTGAAGGATAACTCAGTATTGTGACATCCACATTCAATTTCTTCCAGTTTACCTTTTCCAACTTGTCTCCCCTTGCTGTCCTCTTCCCAACATTTCTGCCTCTACAAGGAAAGCTCTCTTCTCAACCCAGGTATAAACAATGGGAAGCTGTAAGCTAAATGATTTTTTTCCACCTTTCCATTACCCTAGCACCTTGGACCACACTTTACACGTAGTGAATGTTCAGATATTTGTAGAACGAACACTGTTTAAAGTATATTAACTCTTGCCCAGGGACCTCAATGCTAGAGTAATACCTCATTCCTTTAAAGGAACAGCATCCTATGAAATTAAATTCTGATAGAGACTCAAGAAATAACCTTGAAATGTGAAGTACTTTTGCAGGACTTTAACAAAGCAACTTAAAGAAATGGGTTTTTAACATTAACGCTTCCCAGGATGTTTCTATTTCCTGTCTCTGAAATATTGTTATTCAAACACATGACTACAGCAGACACCATTTTTACACACCTTCTTTCAAGCTCTGCCCAAAAAAGGCTATTCACATTAAGAAGTTCTAAATTAAAAGCACACAGGCAACGTGTATGTTGTGGGGGTGGCAACCTTTAATTAGAAAACATACTGCTAGCACATAAAGCAGCAGCAGCAAATGCTTCCCCAAGCTCTAACTCACCAGAAATAAAAAGCCCTCAGTATCCAGCTAGCTTTTCCCTCCTCCCTGCTCTGCGTTGATCTGCAACACACACGCCCCCTGTAAGGTTCAACTCCAAAAGCATCACACCACCCTGTCCAGACATCAGGAAATATGTTTAAAGGAGGTTAAAAAAGGACAGAACTGAATGCAGCAGTTCAACATACTGCTGCTTCAGTGAAACTCACCAAACCCTATGAGGAAGGCAGACAAGGTATAATTTGTCCTGCTTTACAAATAAGGGAACAATCGAATAATTGATTTGCCAAGGTCACAGTGTGGTGAAGTCCTGTCTTTCCACAAGAAGTCTTCTGATTCCAAATCCAATGCTCTTTCCACACTGCATCAGTCAACGAGTAAGAAAGAATTTACTTTCAGTCCGTCCTACTCAAGACTGCCATGCTTATTCTCCAACTTCCACAACAATGGAGCCAGCTGCCTAAACTAGACTGCCTGCTGGAGCCTTCCCTGGACGCAAGCCCCGGCCTAAACAAGAGCCAGGCTAAAATGCAAGATCAGAAGAGAACAGTGAGAGCTGGGGAGACAGCGGCTCAGCCAGTGAGTCAAAATGAAGGGGGTCAACAAGGAATCCAGGAGAGACGGTCATGCGTACATCTAAGATGAAGGCAGGGGCAGGGCAACAGTCAGCGATCCAGGCAGGTGGTCAGAAAGACTGATAACAGGTCCTTGTCAAAGCTTCACTACCCTGTGCAAAGGCAAGATTCCATCTCTGGGAAGCCTGACCAGGGCCAAGTCCAGCCCAGAGCCAAAGAAACTAGACCACCAGGCAGATTATCAAAATAGCGACTCATTCTTTCATTTGTTCAATAAATTTATGAAAATGCTTCACACATGCCAGACAACATGCCCGGAAGCCTTAACAACAACACATTGTCTCTGCCTCCAAAAGGTTTAAACTAGTGAGAAACACAGTAAATGATGTACTGCTTTAATAAAAATACACACAGGGCACTATGGTAAAACCCACAAGTTCTGACCAGTTGCAAGGACGAGGGGAGAGTCGAGAAATGCAGGCAGGATGGAGAAGGGAGATTAAGAAAGTCTTCACCGAGGAGGAATCTATCGATTAATATAAGATCAGAGCAAGTCGCCTTCTAGAGTGGCCTGTTGAAGCCACTCCATAACATGACTGTTTCTAGAACTTGGGGTAGAGACTGTGGGTTGGCAATGTGCTAGGACAGAGTCTGGATGAGAAGAGAAAAACAATGTAGAATGCCCATAAAATATGAACAAACCTAAAAGTATCATCCTATACAACACTATTCAGCAACAGAAAGGAATGAAGCAGCGATATACACAACATGGATGAACCCTGAAAACATTATGCTAAGGGAAAGAATTCAGTCACAAAAGATCACATATTGTATGACTCTATTTATATGAAATGTCCAGAAGAAGAAAATCTATAGACAGGAAGTAGACTGCCTAGGTTGGGGGAATTAAGGATAATTGGGAGTGACTGCTTAGGGTACAAGGTTTCTTTGTGGGTGATGAAAATGTTCTAAAATTGATTGTGGTGATGGTGGTACGACTCTGAATATACCAAAAATCATTGTATACTTTAAATGGGTGAACTGTACACTATATGAATTATATCTCAATAAGGCTGTTACAAATATACCATTGTATATTCTCATAAAAGTTCAAACATAAAAATTGCAGACGGGGGGCCAGCCCAGTGGCGTAGTCGTTAAGTTTGCATGCCCTGCTTTGGCAGCTCAGGGTTCACAGGTTCCCGGCACCACTCACTAAGCCATGCTGTGGAGGCATCCCACGTAAGACAGAAGATGATTGTCATGGGTGTTAGCTCAGGGACAATCTTCCTCAAGCAAAAAGAGGAAGATTGGCGACAGATGTTAGTTCAGGGCTAATCTTCCTCCCCAAAAACTAATAATAATTAAAAAATTGCAGATGGTTTTATTATCAGCCTTAGGAAGCCATCTGAAGGCTGAGTCAGCACAGTTAAAAGTATGAGTTTGGAGATATGATGAACAAGATTCAAGCCACAGCCGCACCACTTGCCAGTTGTGCATACTTGGGTGAGCTATCTACTTAACCTATCTGACCCGCAATGCACTCAGTGGTACAATGAAGACAACGTCTACCCTGCCAGGTGAGAAATCACATAATCTGCATAACTGCTCCACATTGCTACAGATTTCTAAATGCTATTATATGAAAAATAAATATTACCCAGAGAAGTTTACATAAATATCCTTTTCTTAGACACCATCCATAGGGATAAAGCATAAACATTCTATCCCAACTTTTTTAAATCCCTCACATCAAGATGTATGTCTCATTCATCTTCACATGTCCACCTTACCCAGGTGCTTAAGACGGTATTTTGGATATCACAGGTGCTAAACATTTTTGGGGTGCTGACTATGTCCTAGGCACTCTGTTTCATATTTCATATAAGGTGAATTTGAATTCAAAGCCTGGCCAATAGAATGCCATGCTTTGTCCTCTATATCAAGCTTATATATTTTTGGTGTTTTTGTTTATTTGGGTCTTGTTCTCGTTGTTACTCTTTTACCATTAACCAGAGTCACATTCAAAAATACATTTCTCAGAAAAAAATGTACTTGAACATACAAAAATCTATAATGATGCTATAAAGTGTTAATTACTTATAAGCAAGCCTATTACTTTCAACATGCAGAACATACAGTAAGGCATGCTTGATTCTCTCATTTTTCAGCAAAATTTTAAAAAATATATGATATTTTAGTCTGGTTTACTTTATTTAGCAGCTACATATTCCTGAAAAGCTGACATGTCTTTAGCTATTTTTTCCTACCTCTTTTTGAAGTGTGCAATTCATCCCAGAGAATGAGAGCTGATGTGAATGATTCCAAGTTGACTAACAATTTGTGATGAAACAAATTTTTCAAGTTAAGATACCAACTAGTCTCCTTTACTATTTAAATACAACAATTTAAGGTATTTTACCAGTTCTGCTTCTTACGATAGCACTATAAAAACAGTACATTTCCAAAACATGCGGTTTTTAGCAAATTCAAAGAGGTTAGTGCAGCACACCATCAACAATACATGGTTAGTTAAGATTAACAAAGAAAACAGAGGATAACCTTACCATATCATCCGTCAGTGTCCTAATATTTAAGTGCTGCAAACGAAAGAAACCAATCATGTCAGAAATTTATGTTTTTTTATTTCAGTTAATAGAGTACATTTAAATTCTACAATGCTAAGTTCAGTAAAATTAAATTCCTGACAGTCTAATAAAAAATGCATCATATATTGTCTTAATCACTATCTCAAGAAGATGGACAAAAGTCACCCTGAATGTGGTAGTTTCAAACATTTCCTAAAATTTCTTGGATTTGTAAACCTCACAAACTAGAAACCTAACTGCGGTACAATAAATATATTCTCCCAATTAACAATATTAATTACCATTAAGTATATGGACTTAGAAAACAATGGAGGGAGATTTACATAAGATTTTGAGAAGTTTTTCATATTATAAAACACTGAAACTTTAAATCTACCATTAGCATGCAGCATAGTAGATAATGAAGTACTTTGCTGGCTTAATTAACTTAAACAATTCTAGTAACGAAGAAGAGAGTACCGGAATGACTATTTGCATCTTTAACATCAGTTTGATTTATCACCAGTGGTGACAGTAGACACTTTTCAATTTCATTGCTAGCTTCTTTGAGAACCCTTTTGCTGATTTCCTTGCTAGACAAACATAAGGCCACTTTAGAAAGTGAATAAATTAGTTACCTGCAAAGTGGAGTTCAAAAGAAAAAGTCTTTAGAGAGGAAAAAAAACAGAAATCTAAGTTTTATAAACTTGGAGTTGGGCAAGATTTTGTATTCAAGTAGCTGGAATCAATTTCCAATTCTCCCTCCTCTTATTCATTGTAGCATTAGATCTTTAAATGGGAAGAGAAAGGGTCAAGTGCATTTCTTAAATAGGAAATCAGATCTACTACTTTATAAATACCAGCCCTGGTGGTCTAGTGGTCAAGATTCAGCATTCTCACCACCGTGGCCTGGGCTCATTTCCCAGTCAGGGAACCACACCACCTGTCTCAGTTGTCATACTGTGGTGGCAGCATGTTGCTGTGATGCTGAAAGCTATGCCACCAGTATTTCAAATCCCAGCAGGGTCATTCATGGTGGATAGGTTTCAGCAGAGCTTCAAGACTAAGACAGACTAGGAAGAAGGATCTGGCCACCCACTTCCAAAAAAACTGGCCATGAAAAACCCTATGAATAGCAGCGAAGCATTGTCTGATACAGCGCCAAACTCAACAGCACTAATTTTATAAGTGTAAAAGAACACGTGTTAGCATTCATCTTACAGAATAAGTGGTACCTAGTTCAATTCAACATTTATTGACAGAGAAAGATTAGCCCTGAGCTAACATCTGCTGCCAATTCTCCTTTTTTTGCTGAGGAAGACTGGCCCCGAGTTAACATCCATGCCCATCTTCCTCTACTTTATATGTGGGATGCCTACCACAGCATGGCATGCCAAGCAGTGCCATGTCCACACTGGGATCCGAACCGGCGAACCCCGGGCCACCGAAGCGGAATGTGTGCACTTAACCACTGTACCACCAGGCCAGCCCCAAACAGAACAAAATTTATCATTATGTTTGTATGCTGGAATACACCTTTATGACCATGGATCTACCTCAATGATCCAGATTAAAAATCTGTCCAGAGTAAATCACTATCCCAGATTCTCTTCTCTCTTCCACCAAAATGTCACTTCTAGTGCAGAGAAAACATTAACTGGAGGGACCAAGAATGAGTCTTCTATCTAACAAAGAGAACACAACTGACTAAATGACCACACCACTAGCCATTAGCCACACCGCTAGGTTCCAGAATGAAGTGCCTGCTAAATTAGGAGCAAAGAAGTAATACTCAATTAAAAAGGGTTAGTATTTAATTCTGGACTGAAGAACTTGCTTTTCATCAATACTACTCTCAGCCCTTGAAACTAACAAGTACGCACAGAGGTCCTTAAAAGTGGGCGTGATCCTAGGCAGGACTATAAAATTTCTGAGGCACTTCAGGCCACAGTCTCATCCAGGAGATCATTACTAGAATTAAACCCAAATTTGCATGGCTCTCGAGTTGACAGAGAAAGGAGCCCTGGAAAGGTGGCGTGGAGTTCCCTTCCTCTCACCGCCCCTTGTCTGTGTGCTTTGCCGTCAACAGAGCTTTCTAGCCCAGTGCATTTGGTTAACCACATCTCTTTCATTCTCCAACTAGAGTTACCACCCCAATCACAATGCACATCACACCTGAAAGGGGTCATTTCAAGTTCCTCTGACAAGAAGAAAGGAATATAGCCAACTTCTAACAATAGCATTCTAGGTGGCGTAATGCTTAGAAAGTAAGGCGAAAGAAAAAGCATAAAGCTGAAATTCTATTTAGAATAGGATGCCACAATAAAGAGAAAACATCTACTTACACAAATGAAATATTCCCAAATACTAGTTTGAGTTGCCTAAGGAAAATGCCATAAAACTGATGTTAAAAAAGACAGAACAATGAAAATAGACAATTTTAAGAGAAATGAGAGTAGAGCCCATGCAAGATTTATGAACTAAAGACTGCACAGAAGATATAGAAAGTAAAGTACCAGATAGGAAAAGCAGGGGATGTGGGTTACATGATACAAAATCCAGAAGATGTAAATATCCAAGAGGAGCACTTCTATCTACCTTCAAAGGCCTAAAATTGGACAATCTTTTAGAGGTGGACTCACAACTTTCAGAAAAAGAGCAGTCACTCTTGTGTAGAAACAAGACACATAAGGATCCATTTTTGTCATTTTTTAAAATATTATATATCCTTAAACCATCTTATTGAGAGTCTAGCTTTTAAAGGGCTTCAATTAATTTGTTAAATGCTTGACCTTTTTTAAACTATATAAGCATGCATGAGTTCAGTTACAAACTATTATTATACACAATCTTTCACAAAAAAGAACATGTGATGAATTAGAACAGAATTATAATGCAGGGGGAGCTTACATGGAAAAATAAGAAAACTCAAAGGAATTTAGGTGTGGGAAGTTTAACAGTCTGAGAGAAAAGCAAGAAGCTAAGGTCAAGTTCATTATTCCTTCTCTTCTGGAAAACACTCACCTATCGATTCGCACCACCAGCAAGAGAAGCCCGTAGGGCAGGAAATGACAGCAAATTCAAGGGCCCATGACAGGGCTGCAGATATTGACTAACAGAGTCAACAGCTGGAAAACTGATCTAAAAATTTTGGTTTCTATGTCAAAACAGTAAAGCCAGAATAAGCTTCACTTCAAGATTCAGCTTTCAGAAAATAGAGATTACATAGCTATTTGTTTGCAAGCACGCAATCTGAAGGAAATCACTAAAGCACGGTAGCATTAAAAAATTCGAATTGATCTAAGCATGAGCAATTCTCCCTAAACTGAAATGCCCAACTGCAGTCCACTTCAAACCTGAAGGAAAAAGAAATAAACACTAAATACTTAATGAAAAACTGTAAAAGTTCTATCAGGTGGCACCCTTTTATAGGATGTTTGAATGTTAATATTAATTCAAGTTTATTATAAAGTTTAATTATCTCAAGGTCCTACCTGTTTATAGATTTCTAAAAAGTGGAAGGAGGGGGAGGAAGGGAAGGAATGACTGACATAAAATCCTCAGGTAATTTTGTGAGGTTTTGGTCTTGTTTTTGTAGATATAAAACTACAAGGCTAGCATCCTTAATTTAAAGAAGAAAAAAAATATTATAAAAAAGTATTGCTTTTATACTGGTACTGAGGTACTGCTTAAAGACCTGGTTAACCAAGACACTTAAATGAAGTATTTCTGTTTTACAGCTACCGGCAGTGCTCTTTAACTATATCTTCTGGTTGGGAAAATAGGAACCTCACACAGCAATCCAGTCCATGAGTAGCATTTGCTGATGTCCACACCAAGAAGGAAATAGAAACTTAAAATCTGACTATTAATTGGAAGCAAAGAGGAACACTTTTTAAAAATAATAGCAACTCTAGTGTTTTGCAAAACAAAAAGTTAAAAGCATACAGTTTTAGACATATTAAAACATTCACACCTACATGTGACTTTGTGATCTTTAGTTATATTACCTAGCCTACGATTCTATAGGTGTTATTCATGCTTTATAGCAACGTGAAAGAATAAAACTGGTGATAATATCAAAATATAAACAGTTCTGAACACAGGATCACTGGTAACTGGTTAACGTGTGGAATGAAAACACATTTGGACTCTTTTCCTAAGCCAAAACTTCACCCTTCTTCCTGTGTTCCTATGTTTCTCGACTTGCTAATTCTGTTTTCTCCCTAAAAAGCCAGGAGCATCACATACACATAGGTGACAACGTTTCTGCTAATGGCCGTTCCTAGGATGAATGGTCAAGCGGACCACTCTGGAATTGAAAGAGAGAAAAAGGCTTTATAGATTTCTTCCTCAAAAGAACATAGGATCTGAAAAAAAGGGAGAAACACAGAACATAGGTCTCTATATTCCTCTCTAAGCAAGGCATCAAAACCTTCACTGAAGACGGTACATGCTGTCAAAAAATAGATCTAGAGTTTTCAGAGCGCTGTGTGAAATGCTGTAAATATCAGGAGGTGTGAACAAACAGTCCTTCCCCCACCAACTTACTTTACAAGAAAGTAACAAAGTCCAGATAAATTATAGAGTACAAAGCAACAAACTCCTAAGCTCCACACACAATGGGGAAAAAAGATCCCAAGCTGTAGCCCAAGACTTTCAGCCAATTTTACTTTTTCTTTCATTGGTTAGCACATTTGAACTAGCAGAAAGCAAAAGACCTATCTATTGATGTCATTAGGTTCATAACAGCCACCACCAGGTGTCAAGCCGGTAGGCTTGGATCACTGTCCTCAAAGCCGAATACACGGTAATATTTTAAAACAGTTTTTTGCTATTGCAATTTAATTACATTAAATTTACATCATTTAACTGGGTCATTAAGAGGAATCACCAACTAGAGGAAAACCTGTAAGATTAATGCCTCAAATGCACTTGAATCGGACCCAATTTTCATAAACTAGGTCTAGAGGGACCAGCTAATTTTCAGCTTGTTAATGTGCACAAGAAACACACCAAGAAAGGTGGGCCCCGTGGCCGAGTGGTTAGGTTCACGCTCCGCTTTGGCAGCCCAGGGTTTTGCTGGTTTGGATCCTGGGCGCAGACATGGCATCGCTCGTCAGGCCACATTGAGGCGGTATCCCACACGCCACAACTAGAAGGACCCACAACTGAAATATACAACTACATACTGGGGGGGTTTGGGGAGAAAAAGCAAAAAAATAAAAAAGATTCGCAACAGTTGTTAGCTCAGGTGCCAACCTTTAAAAAGAAACACACCAAGGTTATCTTTGTAAACAGAGACTGCATAGCCTCAGCTTCCCAAGATTCTGAGTCAATGTCTAAGGCAGGGCTTAGCAACCAGCAAGCCCAGGACCGTGTGAGAAACCCGGCTCCACACTCCACCACTCTCGCCATTAAACATCCCCTCAGCCTACATATGTAGGAATCTCCCGTCACGTGGCTCACTTTAAAACCAGGGTCCCTGAAATGAGCTAAACGAAGGGTACAGAGAAGTACAAGAGGATTTCAAAGAACAGAGAGACAGTGAGCTGGTGCAATTGGGACAGGCTTTACTGCCATGAAATGCGAGGCACCAGTTAGTACTGTTTTAAGAGAATTCAACAATCTCTGGTATGTGGGATGAATTACCAATTGCAGCATTTACTCTAACACTTAGTCTATCTCTAAGGTAAAACTCAATCTCATAAGCATATACTTACTCCAAAGTATCGAAGATTGTTCATTATATCAAACCATGACACGACACTATCTGCTGGTCAAAATGAATCAGTAACAGGTTACTGACACAACAAAGTTATATCTTCATGGAGAAAAGCAAGGATCAGTCTTAACCATAATCTGTGGGTGAGGATGGTATGTTCAAGTGTTGCTCACTTTTTGTTTTAAAGTCTGGATTATTCCTTTCCATCAATACACTTAGGAATATGTATTTAACCTAACATTTCTGGTCCACACATCTGTATTTTAATCTCAATACCAATTATAAACATTGTATAAGTGTAAAGTTTTATTACTACTGACCACGACACTGAACACACCTACAGAGTCTGAGGGTCATCTCCCGGGCAACTACACAACACACCTAGATGTGAAAATATTCTTCAAGGGCTCCAGATTTAACATCTCAGAAGGATCCAAAAATAATACTGTAGCTTTCATGGCACTGAGGACAAGAATAGAGCTGGCTCTTTGATACTGTAAAGAAAAGCTTTTAAGTTGACTGGCTCTTCATGTGGTCTTTTTTTTAGTCTGAGGTGGATAAAAGCGAGAGAGGAGATGTTAGGAACAGGTGAGAATTAGGAAAAGCTTTCCAACTTCTTTTGATCTGTTCATTTATTTAAACCCATAATCCTGCCTACCTCAGAAAGACAGACACCTGTCCATAATCTATTACCAAGGCTTCTCTGCTCTCACCCACCTAAGAACCCAAACCTCCCTTTTCCATAATTCCTTCTTTGGGAAAGAAGAGTCATCAAGAAAGATCAGCTTTCAGGAGGAGGCATCATTCAAGCATCCACAGAAGTGAAAAGATTCATTTCCTTTTTTTTTTTTTCTTTCGGTGAGGAAGATTAGTCCTAAGCTAAAATCTGTTGCCAATGTTCCTCTTTTTGCTTGACAAAAGATTGTTGTTGAGCTAACATCTGTGCCAATCTTCCCTCATTTTGTACCGGGACCGCTGCCACAGCAGGGATTGACGAGCAGTATGTAGGTCTGTGCCCAGGATCCGAACCCACAAACCCTGGGCCACGAAAGCAGAGCATGTGAACTTAACCACACAACTGGCCCCGAAAAGATTCATTTCTAAGAGAACACAAGGTTTTCAAAAGGATCAAGAGGCTGCACTATCACTGCTAGAAAACAACCACCTCTCTAGAGACATCAATTATCAAATTGTTCCTTGGACATCTCACCTACATTTCACATCACAGGGGCTGGAGACCTACCAAGACATTTTTTATGCTAATAGAACTCTAGAGTTCTTTTCCCTTCAATAAACTCATTCAACAATGAGATAAAATTAAAGGAAAAACATAATAGCAAATTCTAGTAACAGAGTTTTCATAGCTATTTTAAGACATTCTCTTCAGCTGCTCCAGTTCTTCTCACTACACTACACCAGGTCAAAAACTCTTCTGCAATAGGTCCAGGGAAAAGCAATTCAAATCTCTGAACCACTTTACAAGGAGGTTCAGCTCTAGGTCACAAGAACCCAAGAACTTTTTCCATCATCTGAAGAAAGCTGAAAAGTATTTGAAGTATTAGGTGGAAGATTTAAAATGGACCCAGAGCTTCCAGAATCACCTTGAAGCCTATCCAAACTACCAGTTACTTCTGAGTAGAGTGCCTCAGCCCCCTGCAGGTCTTGTCCAAGACACAAACTTAAACTATTTCTGAGGCTAATACAGCCCATGCATCAGTTTACATATATTTGAGAAGGATTTCATTTGTTTACATTCTAGCATCATCATAAGGAAAGCAAATTTGATTAAACCTTTTCAGAGAACAATTCGGCAAAACAAATCCTACATTCACATTCTTTAACCTAGTAATTCTACTTCTAGAATCTATACTTAGGAAATAAGAAATACAACCGAAGGTTTGTACACAAATATGTATCACTACAGTTACTTTAAGTAGCTAGAATTGTAATCAACCTAAAACTTCCCAGAATATGAGACAGATTAAATAAATTATAGTCCTGTCATACGGACTATAGTGACATAGGAAAATGCTCACAAGACATGGTTACGTGAAAAAAAGTTGTGTTTAAAATTGCATATGCAATATAATTCCAACTTCATTAATACACACATTTACGGAAAAAGTAAGACAGGAACCATTGTTGATTTCATGTATCTGGATTGTGGGATTTGGAGCAATTTTTTTCATATTTTCCTGTAGTTTCCCAGTTGTCTAGAATGAGCATATTTATTCTTATAATGAGAAAAGCTTTTTACGTTACTATGGATAATACTTTTCACACCAAGCAGAGAATATAGATTAGTTCCATTTCAAATCAAAATGTACATATTAGCACAAGAAGTAAAAACGAAAATCTAAAAAATCTAGTAAATACTGTGAACACAGACTTTTTAATAGGCTGGGGTTTTTTAATGCATATTTTTAAAAATGTCAGAATCCATTAAGCACATTATTCATTTGTTTTCTAATTCACATATATAAATTAACCAATCTCAAAAAGCTCCTTGGTTTTTTGAGTTATTGATGTTGTCACCTGCTAGAGACTTAATTCCAAGAAAAATATGCGAATCACTACATCACAAGCGCAAATCCTTTTGACACAAATTCAATTTCTGTGGCAACAATAACATATTGACTTAGCTTTATTTTTCTATTTTATGACACTTATTAATGGGAGAAATAAAAGAAATCTATCATTTTTCTTTCTTGTAAATGTAAACGATCTCATGCTATCTTGAGAAAGTCAAGGTAAATTACCACTCAGCTGATAACCCCTTAATGCAAATGAGGACATGATACCAAAATATAATAAAAGACAATTTTTCATGCAAGACCTAGTCTCATAATCCTAATTTTTTTCTACTATGCAACATAATTAGGCGGCCAATATTTGCGAGACACCACATTAAAAATAGAGGACACAGTCCCTGCCCTTAGAAGCTTAAACCAAAAGCGCAGCAAGACAAATTAATAACCAAGACACAGGATAGTGTGATAAGCACCATTACAGAGGTATTCAGTGGTGACTGGAAGAAAAAGCAGTCTCTACTTGCTAATTATAAATGATTATATATGATTAAATACACATTAACGTGCAAACATAGCAATGATGTAAGACTAAAGTCAAATGAATTTCTAGCCATGATTTAGGCAAAACTTATAATACAGAATTTGTTCTTCATAATGAGAGATTCCTAAAGCATTCATTCACTCAGCAAGCACTGCTATTCTTGACAAGGGACACATCAGTAAACAGAACAACATTCCTGTTCTAAAGGAACTCACCTTCCATTGGGGAAGCAGACAATCAACACAACAAATAAGTTAGGGAGCCTGTTAGAAGGTGATGAGTGCTCCAGTAAAAATGAGCAGCTCAGGGAAAGGGGAGACCGGAAAGCAGGGTGGGAGGGTGTGCAGGTTGCAATTGTAAACGTGGGGGCCAGGTCGGCGTAGGCCTGACTGAGAAGTGGTGTTTGAGTAACTTGAAAGTGGCCTAAGGAGGTAGCTGTGTGGATATGGGGGAAAGTGTTTCAGATGGAAAGAGCAGCCACAACAAAGGCCATCAGGAAGGAGCGTGTCCTGTGTGTGAGGCCACCAGCGTGGCTACGTGAACTGAAGTCAGAGAAAAGGAAGGAGACAGATAAGCCCCAGGCCTAAGGACATGGGCTTTTATTCTTCTAATGAAATAGGCACAAATGCTTCAGTATAAAACAAGTTATAAATAATCAACTTAAACAATAAGTAATAGTTGAATCTGCACATTATACAACATACACAGCAGAGAAGGAAACAGGTCTGTTCTCAAATAACCATTTCCTTCAGAGCCCTTTAAGCGGCTGACTTGGTTTTGCTACAAGGAGTCATTGACCAGAAAGTATTAGAAATACTCCCAAAACACTGTAAAGCCCACAAAGGCAATTTTTGGACCAACTCAGTTAATTCTACTGCATTAACAAAACCAATTTTTTAAATATAGAAGTAGTCTGAGGGGGTGGAGGGAATAACCCAGCACGTTTGAAGAAAAGAAGGTGAGAAAAAATTCTAATTACAACAGTTTAATTCCTACATAATCCCTCAGGCCCCTCAGAAGTCTGAGCGGCAGCCCCAGGGCGTCCTCCCTCAGGGTCTGACACAAATGGAATAGTGGCCCACAGCTATCTGAGCACAGCCACAGGGACCCTCTCAGACAGCATCTCCTTTCTGCCCTTTCCCTTTCAATACTTTTGTAAGCAGTCCCCACGTTCAACCAACCTACCAAGCTTTCTATTTCCTGTCTGGGGTCTGATAGAGACACTACCCCTGTCCCTTCCCTCTCTGTACCTGGGCTCAGCCTGTTCCTGTTACCCTGCTCATCCACCTACTCACCTTTCAAATGCCATTAGCTTCTGGAAGACTCTCTAGCTTCTCCCACATCAAGCATGCCTCTTCTGTGAGAGCCTTATATACTACCTTGCATTTACCAGGCAGAGGCAAACAGCCTGGGTTCTAGGATCAAACTCACCTGGATTGGAATCCAGCTCTGATATTGATCAGTTGTGTGACCTTGGGCACTTAAACTCTGAGCCTGTTTCCTTATCTGTACCAGAAGAATAGAAATCATCTGCCATCATAGGCTTATTAGGAGCCTTAATTAGAAGGCCAAGTAAACACACAACCTAGGACACCTGGTGGTGAGGAGGCTTTGATAAACACTGGTCCCCTTCCTTCCCCACTAACATCCCCACAAGTGTCACCTTGGTTCAGGTCATCATCATTCTCCTCAAGGTCCCCCTTGACAGCCTCCTCCCCTGGGGCCCTATAATCATTCTCTAATCCACTTAAATCCATTTGTAATTGATGTAAATGTGTGCAGGTCTCCACCACTGGGCTTGGGCTCCTTGTGAGCACAGATTTTTGTCATGGTCACTTTGCCAGCAGCTCCATTTTGCTGCATGTCAGCTGCTGGGGCTTTCACATGCTGTCATTTTTCTTTGGGCCTGAGATCTTGGGGCTGAGAACTCCAAGCAGTGGCAGTTTCCCAACGCCATCCCTAGAGCCAGCATGTCACCTGGGCCTCAGGAGACTGACAGCTAGAAGGGTGAATGAGATGTGAGGGAAGCAGACAAAGTATGTATTGCACATATAAATTTATAGTAAGGGTGGGTTAACCTTGAGTACCATCAAGAAATGATGATCCCGGGGCCAGCCCAGTGGCACAGCAGTTAAGTCCATGCATTCCGCTTCAGCAGTCCAGGGTTCACTGGTTCAGATCCCGGGCATGGACCTACGCACTACTCATCAAGCCATGCTGTGGCAGGCATCCCGAATATAAAGTAGAGGAAGATGGGCACGGATGTTAGCTCAGGGCCAGTCTTCCTCAGCAAAAAGAGGATGATTGGCAGTGGATGTTAGCTCAGGGCTTATCTTCCTCAAGAAAAAAGAAATGATGATCCTACCTCTGTCCACCCATAGCTCTTTTGTTTATAATTCCCTTGGGTCACTGATGACTGTCTTACAGTTATGTTTACATCTTTTTTTTTTCAAACTTGGTAAGGATCTTTTTTCCCTCATCTTTGAGACCCTAGACCTACCACAGTGCAGGGAACATTTTAGGCCAGTGGTTCTGAATCTGACTACACATGAGAATCACCTGAAGACCTTTTGTTTGCTTTTCCTACTACAGATTCCTGAGTAGCACCCCAAACCAACTGTATCAGAATACCCAAAGGTGGGACCTGCCATAAGTGCTTTTAAAGCTCCCCCAGGGTGACTCTAATGTGCAACCAGGGTTAGAAACCACTAAATTGGGCAAACTATTATGAACTCAGTCTTCTACTACCATGACTGTCACCAAGGAATCTCCAAAGACGTACACTGGTAGATACGGTAGACACATGTCATTTATCTGACTCGTGCACACAAGCTCTTCTCTATGTCATGGGGGACCAGCAGTCTTCATTGTTCTTTGTGAGCCAGCTCTGGCGCCAGCTGATGTGAACAGAACTCAACACTTAAACCCATGCAGCGCCAAGCAAATCCTCACTCTCCCAGTAATCTAGATTTGGGATTCAGAGATGAGAACCAGGATCTGCTCTTACATGGACCAAGAGCATACATGTATATCTGGAACTGAGGCTCTGGGCTGGGCTGTGTGAGATCAAAGCAGTAGAAGCCACACTACACAGAGATACAAGAGTGGAGGAAATGCCTAGTGAGAAGCAAAACGAGACTGTATGACCACTAAGAGACAGCTCAGAGAAGCTGCCAGCTTTCAGTTCTCACTTCCAATCCCTTGCAAGGCCTAGCTACACTTACTGTGCTTGATCCCTGGAAACACCCCTGTGTGTCATTACAATTGTCTTTTCCAAGCTTAAACTAGATATTGCAAGGGGGGATGGGCGGTGGGGTCTGTTCCTTCAAGCCAAGAAAGACCTCAACTGAGACCGAACCCAATTGCAAAGTGGGTCCCTAGGTACCCATATGACATAACCTGCCTCATCATCATCACTACCACCACTTACTGAGGACTTACCATAATTACAAATACATCCAACAATCCTATAAATTAGCCATTATCCCCATCTCAGAGATCAGGAAAATAAGTGTCACACAAGTGATTTGCCAGAGCTGACTGAGCGGCCTGGCTGGGAGTGGAACCTTGCTGACTGTGATTCCAAAACCCAGGCTCATTCCCCTTCCTTTCGCTCAGTGCCCCCTGCTCCACGGGACAGTTTCTGTTAACAAACCTAGGGAGGAAGACTTCCAGTGGAAACGAAGCCATTTCTGAGCTGTTTACGGGACAATACATTTGAAAATGAAATCTTAGAAAAATGAGCATAACTCCAACTGGATGATTATTAAGTGTTACAACACCGACTACAAAATCCTATCTTAGAAGTTCAGGTGAGGGGGCTGGCCCAGTGGCACAGTGGTTAAGTTCACACTCCGCTTTGGTGGCCCGGGCTTCTCAGGAACAGATCCTTGGCATGGACCTCCACACTGTTCATCAAGCCATGCTGTGGTGGTATCCCACATACAAAAAATTAGAGGAAGATTGGCACAGACATTAGCTCACAGACACTCTTCCTCAAGCAAAAAGTGGAAGATTGGCAACAAATATTAGCTCAGGGTCAATCTTCCTCACCAAAAAAACAATAAGTTCAGGTGAGAGACCGGCCCTGTGTCTGAGTGGTTAAAGTTCTGCAAGCTCCACTTTGGCAGCCTGGGTGCACAGGTTCTGATTCTGGGTGCGGACATACTCCATTCATCAAGCAAGCCATGCTGTGAAGGCATCCCACATACAAAATATAGGAAGACTGGCACAGATGTTAGCTCAGGGCTAATCTTCCTCAAGCAAAAGAAGAGGAAGAGTGGCAACAGATGTTAGCCCAGGGTGAATCTTCCTCACCGAAACAAAAAAAAAAGTTCAGGTGAGTGATTATAAGAAGGTGGGGATGGAGGAAATTTAATTTCCATAAACTGACTAATACTAACAAGAATGTATGTTTTGCTAGAGAGTTTCCCCCTTTATTTTTTTACAGTTGCTCTCTCATGCACATAATAGAAATGTAAGGAATAGTTTTTTTATTTCTTATTTGCAGGATTTAAGCTTTAGTACATACAAGTCTGATAAACCATGCCCTCCCAATTCAAACTAAAACATAAGGCACAAAAATATCCACATCCAACATGTCATTCAAAAAGAAACCCACTCAAGTAAGAAATTAATTACAGAGCAATAGCTAATTAAAGAAAATTTCATTTTTAAATTATTGATAAAATTTGAACTCTTTTTTAAACAACTAAATCACCACTAAGTTTTCTTGCATAATTTGATTACCACTTTTTATTACTACCCTCTAAATTGGTTTGTCACTGAAAATGAGTCAAAAGGTTTACTGCATATTTACAAAGCTACTATCTAAAAAAGGGAGAAAAAGAGCACAATTCCAGCTGTTACATGAGTCCTAGTACTAAGCATAAAATGTGGATTACAGGGGCCGGCCCGGTGGCGCAGCGATTAAGTTCGCACGTTCCGCTTCTCGGCGGTCCGGGGTTCACCAGTTCGGATCCCAGGTGCGGACATGGCACCACTTGGCAAAAGCCATGCTGTGGTAGGTGTCCCACGTATACAGTAGAGGAAGACGGGCATGGATGTTAGCTCAGGGCCAGTCTTCCTCAGCAAAAAGAGGAGGGTTGGTAGCAGTTAGCTCAAGGCTAATCTTGCTCAAAACAAAAAAAAAAATGTGGATTACATTTCACATCTCTTTTGGAAATATTAACCAAGCAGGATATAGTGATTGAGTATCTAAACTAACAAGATATCACGCCAGGCCTGGCATATAAAGGACTATCAAACACACCATCTGCCATGAAGGAGTTCATAATCCAGTAGGTTCTAGAGGAAAAATTAAGTAACCTGGGTCACTTATTTTCTCTTTTTGGTGATTCAAAAAATAATATAAATAACTGTCCTGCCAGGGCTACACAAACTGAAATACACGGATTCCTCACCTTAACACTTTTCATTGCAGTTGTCATCCAAAGGAACTTGGGGAGAGAATTCCTTGAATGGGTTAGATCCAGAGCAGCTCAATATTGCACCAACCTTGCGCTCGGTCATATTACGACACGGTGAAATTCCAACACATAGCATTTTATTTCACAAGTTAGGTTTTGAACACACCAGTTTCTTTAATCAAGCTGCAAGGTCAAGCAACTGCAGCCTAACTTGCCCTTGGCAATCTTCCAACAATGCCAAAGGAGACTTCAACAATGACTGTAGCAATAACCCAAGTATATTTGTAAAGGACTTCTAAAAATACATAGTTTCATGTTGATCACCACACCATTGAAGCACACTAATAAAACAAGTTGACAAAGGTTACGGGGAGGTCAGCAGCTGACAGAGACAGGCTTGGGAAGGCACCCAATGATCCTAATAACCTAACGCAAATTACTGAGGACTGCAGATCTTGCAAGAATATGAAGATAACTCTCTCATATCTATTTCTTTATTACTATTGAGATATAATTTACATATAACACTGTGTCAGGTTAAGATGTACAATGTATTGGTTTGATACATTTACTTATTGCAATATGATTGCCACTGTAGCTTTAGCTAAAATCTCTATCACATGACACAATTATCATTTCTTTTTTGTGGTGAAAACATTTAAGATCTAGTCTCTTCACAACTTTGAAATATATAAGACAGTACTGTTGACTAGAGTCACCATCTCCAGAACCTATTTATCATCTAGTTGTAACTTTGTAACCTTTAACAACATCTCCCCAATTCCCTGACCCTCCAGCCTCTGGTAACCACCATTCTACTCTGTTTCCACGAGCTCAGCCTTTTTAGATTCCATATACAAGGAATGTCATACAGTATTTGTCTTTCTCTGTTTGGCTTATCTCACTTTCGCATAATGCCCTCAAGGTCCATTCATGTTGTCACAAATACCAAGGTGCCCTTCTTTCTTGTGGCTAAATAATATTACACTGTACTATGTACCACCTCTTGTTCATCCATTCATCTGTTGACAGACATTTAGGTGGTTTCCATGTCTTGGCTATTGTGAATACCACTGCAATAAATACAGGAGTGCAGATATCTTTTTGAGATCCAATTTTCATTTCCTTTGGATATATACCCAGAACTGGGATTGTTGGATCATACGCTATTTCTAGTTTTAATTTTTTGAAGAACCTCCATACTGTTTTCCATAGGGGCTGAACCAATTTACATTCCTACCAACAGTGCAGAAGGGTTCACTTTTCTTCACATCCTCCCTAACACTTGTTCTCTCTTGTCCTCTTGATGACAGCCATTCTAACAGGTGTGATCCCATACCTGTTTCTGTCATCACTGATGTTGTTTTGCTCATAAACCTACCATTGAGGGCAGCTTCAGAGGCTATGAAACTGTATCATCTTTGCTGGAATAAGATGTGCATGTTATCCAGCAGGAGTAAATCATCACATCATTGGAAGGCAGTCTGGCATACAGGTGAAGACTCTGAGGGCCACAGGCAGTCGCTTGAAACATGAATGTGGGCCAAAGTCCGTCATTAGCCACTAACCACATATGGCTATTTAAGTTAATTCAAGTTAAATCAAAGTAAAAATTCAGCCCTTTGGTAACATTAGCCACATGTGGCCGGTGACTATCAAATTGGACACAGCAGAACAGAACATTTCCATCATCACAGAGAGTTCTATAGAACAGCACTGACCTAGGTGGTGGTAAAAGCTAAAGAAATGGATGAGCTCATGCTGGAAGGAGGTACAAAGTAAAACGAGTAACAGATCAAAGAGACAGTCTCTGGGAACAATAATTTAAGAGGGTAGGAAGGGGGATGAGCAAAGATTAGAAGTGAAGAACGCGTCATAGCAAAGGCTTCAAGAAGTGAGGGGTCAGTGCTAACACCTGGAAGAAGTCAAGTAAGATGAAGCTTGCAAATCAGCCACGAGGTTGGCAGTTGTTGATCTGCCAAAGCAATTTCAGTGCAACGACAGAAGCAAAGACAAGGTGTAGGAACCAACGGGAGCTGACCGAATCCCTGCTTTGTGAGCGCACTCTATCATTTCACGATGCCATCGTAGCAGCAGCAACAAGCTAAGAGCTGTTTACTATTATCTGTGTTAACCCCCATTACAACACACGGAATCATCATATCTAAGCTATAATATAGGTACCATCACTCCCATTTCGTAAACGAAGAAGCAAAACAAAAAACAAAGTAATTTTCCAAGGTCACGCAGGTATCAAATACAGGTTAACTCCAGAGCCTGAGTTCTTAAAGATTCTACAACATGGACTCCCCGGGAGCACTTCATGCTTGTTGGTTCACACGTCTTTTCTCCACACCAGACTGAAGGCGAGCCTCTTGAAGTCAAGGACCAAACTGTACCCACCTGTACTGTGGCAGAAAGGGCATTCAAATATTTACTGAATAAATGAAAACAACTAATTCACAGAATCTGGCTATAAAGTAAGGAGGGTGAGCAGAGTATTCAGAGGGTGCGATGGGTCAAGGGAAACTTGGAGAGGGAGGTTGTTGGTTTTGCTCCTGCTTTTTCTTTCATAAAGGAAGATGTTTGAACATTCTATGGGATGGAACCAGTAAAGAGTGAAACATTCGCCATGGAATGGGGTTGGGTCAAGTACAATGGTCAAGGAACTAGCCTTAAACAGGAAAGCAGACATTTCTTCTGTGGATATTGGAGCAGAAAGGAAGAAGAGTAGTTGCAGATATAGAAGATTACAGCTGTAATAGCAGGAAATTGAGCAGATTCAAGTAATACAGCCTTTATTTTCTCTCTGAAGGTGTCAAGGTGAGTGTCAGGGGTAACCATCTCTTAAGATCTCTTAAGCATGCCATGCTGTGTTCCCGTGTGGGTACAAAGCAGGTGCTTTACATATACACACAGAATATCACTAAAGCATACAAAGGAAAATCATAAAACTCATCATTGCCTCTGCATCGGAAAAAGCTGAATTGGTGGTCTGGGATGGAAGAGTCTTAGTGAATTTCACTCTGTACTCTTACATTGTTGGGCTTTTTAAGAGATGCATACATTACTTTGTCAATTTAAAAAACTATTTACACTACAACAAAAAGAAATCAGGCCCATAGAGGAGGTCAAGAGAAGGATAACGGTTTAGCATAAATGCTGAGAAAAATGGAAAAGGAGGCAACCAAAGAGTTAATTCAAAGCGAGGGCTCTAGAGCCAGACTGGCTGCGTTCATATCCATCATTCTCTATTCCCAGCTGCGGCACCTCGGGAAAGTTCCCAAACCTCTCCCTCGTCTCAGCCTCACCATGTGCAACACAAGGAGGGTGAGAGTACCTACTTCAAAGCATTGTGTGAGGATTAAGTGATTAAAACAGAGCCCAGCCCACTGTGAGAGCTGAATAAATGTAGCTATTTTGATGAGGATTATTATCCAGCAGCTTTGAGGAGCCAGCTAATCTGGGAGGCGATAGTCTAAGGCCATCAGTTCATGCAGCTGGGAGGGGTTTCCACCAGGAAGCAGCGGTCCGGTTAAGCCACAAAGAAGCCCATCAGGTTGCACCACGCTTGGCAAGCTGAGGCAACTGGACAAGAGGCCAGAGGTTCTATTATTTATTTATACTCTACCTTAGGTTGGAGGAGGTGAGGAATGTGAAGGCATCCCATTCAAAAGGAGGTCCAGGGTTATATTTGTGGAGTGTGGGTTTAGTGTGGAGCAAATGTTGTCAGCAGGAGGCTGACAGAAAGAAAGAGAGGCAAGGTCAAGGCCCTGGAGGTCTGGATAAAACAAAAGGAGAGGAATACATCCAGGGACCAAACCTCTTGGTGTGTTCCCCACTTTAATTAAAGTCAGGTCCCTGGAAACAATGCAGGGGTCCAGCAGGAACGGAGGAATGAGGAGGGAGGGGGGTGGGAAGCAGGAGAAGAAAGGTCAAAAGGCTGTCAATAACCAAGATCCCATCACAGACCCTTCAAGATGACCAGGCCTAGAGAGCTCAACACTACAGAAATGGGATCTCCTCTACTTTGGAGTCTGAGAATCAAAAGAATAAAATTAATAATAGCTGTCATGTATTAACTGCTAGGCACTGTGCCCAAGCTACTGTAACATGCATTGCCTCAACTAATCCTCACAACAATCTATAAACGTAGATACTGCGATTATCTATTCCATTTTACAGACAGGAAAACTGAGGCACAGAAGTTAATTGTTTGCCCAAGGATATATAGCCATATTTGAATCCAGCCCAAGCCCTTTTTCTCACAGTGGTTAGGGGTGGGATTCTAAAGCCACACTGCCAGGCCCTGGAGGAGCTTGAGTTGGCAGGCTCAGTTCTCCAGTGACCCAGATATATTTCTGGTAGTCTTTATCTGCTCTTGCCCACTACCACTGAAATCTTTTACAAAAAAGAAATAGACATTTAGAGTATATTAATAACATTTAAATTTAAATTAATCATGAACAGAGTAATGAACCAGGCGGTGTAAGGTTACAAGAGTAATTTTGCATAGACTTTCAATTAGCCAAGCATTCAAATTCCTGCTGTAAGCTCAAGCCTGTATCAGGCCCCTCCGAGAAAGTGACTTTCAAAAGTTTACAGACACTTGCATAAAGCAACTGAAAGCATGTTCAAGATAACATATCAATAAGAGCAAAATAATACCTCAGAAGAGAGGCTGAGTGAAGTTAGAACATGGTTTTAATTGGAGACCGTCATCTTTTAGAAGGAAATGAAACTGTCACATTGAATTTCTGAATGCATATTATATGCGTTCTATTTTTCATGTTCATTTCTCAGACTGTCAAATTTTTCATTAGAAATGAATTGTAATTGTCATCATGAATTGCATTCTATCGAAGGGTTTGATAAACAAAAACAGTTTAATACTATAGTACAGTCCATAATTAATGTCACCAATTTGCAAATCCTAGTTAAAAACTGAATGATACAAAGTTTCATTTTATGACAAATAAACAGGAAAATGCAGCAATTACAGGATAAACTCTCCACATCTTGGGAAGTTACTTCATAATAAAATTAGCCAAATAAATGCAATATTATGGATCTTACAATTAGACTAATCTATGTATCTTACTAAGAGTTTCCAGAAATTCTACACCATAACTCCAAAAGAAGTACCCACTTTTTTTTTTTAACTTTCAGAATGACCTAGAATTAGGAATCATTTCCTTGGAGAGAAACGAAGAGGTATTTAGCCATCTTTAACCGTGAAGATCTGACTTGGACCATAGCTACCTGGGTATACCCCAAGCCCCTCAGCACACAGAATGCCCTTAGTACATACTTGATACATTAAATCCTAGTCCCCCATTCCTTTCTGGTATTTAAGATGGACTATGATGCTCAAAGATGGAGAGATTAGAAAGTTAGTGGGTATTAATTCCATTAACGGATCTGTTTTTAGGGAAGAGAGACAAATATAAATAGGAATTCCCACCGCCCCCCCCAAAAAAAAACACTAACCAAAATTTTAAAATTTTTTAAAAGCCCTGTAAACCCTTACCTCAAGGAAATGAAGGCAAAGATTAGAAGGAGATATAGACATGACGGGAGGAAATGGACATTTCAATGGAATTTATGATGCTTCCTTTCCGAAGGTTATTGGTGAGCAATACATGACATTCTATACCTCTTCGTTACGATACAATATATTTTTTAAGGATTGCAAGGGAAACGTTTACCCTTAGAAAACTATTTAGAAATAAACCGTTTTGAAGCATGTTGTATGCATCCTTCACTACTGATAAATTCCTACTAATCACTTTCAGCTCATCACTAGACAAAGGACTAAAGGTGCAAAACCTTCGCCTCATTCAAGTGCTCTTCTAACTTCCTGACATAAGTCATCTCCAGGTTCCTCAAACTGAGATCTGCAGGGTCCTTCCACAGACTCTTCATTTTTATAAGACTTATTAAATTTTGTATTTTTCCAAGATTATCGTAAACATGAGAAGTAAAGTAAACATATTCTGGACAATCTGAATAACCGCTCTATGTTCCATCAGGCACTTTTGTTGACCACACTTGCATTTGTGGGTACTGCCAATACGGTGTCAGAAGAAAGCCAAACAACAGCAACATCATACCACATAGGTTTTCACAAGCTCTTCCACATGGGGAGAATTCAGTTCCAAAACGCTGTTCATAATTCTAAAATGACACTCCTTAAGGAACCACGTGCCCACAGCTATGGAAAGTGAAATTTCAAGAGAAAAAGGAATACAGATGCTGATAGTATTGGCTCCAGTTCTTTCTGCTCTTTTTCAACAGTTTTATACAATTTCCCAAAAAAATGTTTACCTATGGCTATTTTCTTTTTATTATAAACAGATGTATAAGAGTTAACTGCTTCACTCAGAGCCTAAAGTCAAGACCTGTGAAAAAGACAGAAATGTTCAATGTTCAATGACAGGCCTCTACCACCAGTGTGGGGCTTGGTCTTTGGATGCGTCAGTCTATACTTAGTTTCCTCAGCCTCCGAGATTCCATCTCCATCTCAGAGTCAAGATGACATAAAGGAAAACAGCAAACCACACACATATCTTTCTACTACTAAATCCAACAATGATGACTTCATTTCAGCTAAACATCATCAATCACATTAAATTAATGTTGTTGTTAATTTGAATTTTATTGGATTTATAGTCTTGTTTTGAATTTTATATGTAAATCTGTTTTGGTTTTATAGTTGTAAAAGAGCCATGAGCATAAAGAGTTATACTTAGTTTTATATCTATGAATATATAAGTCACATTATTTTTATTATCATTCAAGTCCACACGAGTATCACATGAATTTTTTTTCTAAGTTAGAGGTTGTTTCCTTTGTAGGTTTCTTTCTGTAACTTTCATTTGTACATAAGTTTCATAGCTGCCTGATCCTCATTTTACAAAGAAAGAACTAACCCCTCAGAAAGCTTCAGAAACTTGCTCTGACCATGCAGTCATCAGAATCAGAACTCTGCATCAATCTGAATGGCACATGGCATGCCAGGACAAGAACTGAGAACACAATGACTCTGCCTCTGCCACACCATGAGGAAAAAGCCTGGACCAACTAAAATTTTCCCAGGATAAGAAGGTTATTCAAACATCCAAGGTAATATCCCCAGTGCCCTAAAATATAGACAACAATTATACTACAACTATTACTACAAATGATAACAACAAAGACAACAACCCTTATAAATGGTAAATCTTTACGTAGAGGTTACAATGAGCCAGGTACTATTCCAGGACCATCACATTAACTTTTAATCTTCTCAACAACCCTGTTTTAAACACAAGGAAATGGAGGCACAGAGAGGTTTAGTAACTTGCCCAAGTTCATACAGCTAGGATTCAAGCCCCAAAAGTGATACAAGTCGCTGTTCATAAATGTTATTCATGCCTTTTCTACAAAAAAGTGTAAGACAGGATGGTGGTGGGTCTTTTGAAAAATAAAACCTATAACAAGCATTTCCAAATAGTTTACATTAATTAGCTAGTAACTTGAATATCCCAACACCAAACTTAACTTACTGAAACTCTTAAATTCTCCCCTAATTTAATAATGATTATTGGATTTGCTATTTGAGAAAATTACCCCAATGGTAAGGTATTTCAACGCCACCCTGCTGCTACTGAGAGAAAAGTTACCTTTGTAGATTCTGTTCAAAGAAAGCTCATGCTTTGATCTTTAATATCCCATGAAGTAAAAGGTTACGCTTAATCTATATTTTATAGATCTAAAAGTCAAATTAGTTTCTGAGATAAATAAGCAGAGTGTAATAGTAAGCATATTCTGTAGCGTTCATTTCATTCCTAGTTCGGAGGATACTATGTGCTGAGTTAAAGACAATTACATTAGTGTAATACGTAGCAGTTTTCTCTTGTATTATTCTGCAAGCATAAACAAGTTATACACATGTTAATTTATATTCTATATAAAAAGCCAATTTTAAATCCAATTTATAAGGCAATAAATATATAAAGATTCTAGGACACAGCAATAAAGTTATGCCATAAAATAGAGTTAATTCAAGACAACAATAATAAAAGCATGACAAATTTTAGCATTCTACCAACTGCACAAAGGTGTTTCAGGTAACATCTGTTCAGAAGCAATTGCTACAAGACAGACTAGATGAGATGCAAGGTTTCACAGCATAATAAATGTATGTCAGTTGGCTTGCTTCATAATTAAAGACATGAGTCTTTGAAAAAAAGCAATTAAGCTTTGCTCTAAATCTGAAACAATCATCCTTGTTCCCACCCTTTTTTACCCACAAAGAAAAGATCCAGAGCAATGCAGAAATAATAAATACTATGTATCATCTATTTTCAGCAGTAAATGTACTCCCCAAAATCCACCTGATATATTTTCTTTTGATAAGTCATATATTAACCAAGGAAAAAAAATTTATTTTCTCTGTTAGGAAAGAGAAAGGAAAGAAAGTCTGGGACAATTCAGAGCAATTTACTTAGAAGACTGCCCTGAATAAAATGATTTTACCTTAGGAAAGCTTCTTTCAATGTCTGATGGGTTAGGTGGAATTTTGACATGAATAAAACTCAGGTGCCTAATGCCTTCAATTTAGAACATCATCTCCAATTCGTCCCAGTTTACCTCTAGGACAACTAAAAACATCACTTCAGCTACAGACTTAAGAAATAAATTCAAAAAAGAGCATACAAAAATCACCTCCATCTTTCCTCAGCTTTCTAGCAACTATGAAAACGATGCAGCACACCAAGATGAATGACGGTTCTAGTTGTTATTCCAGAGGACCAAGCTGTGGTTATCTTACATCCCCCCCAAATCACAAACCTTCCAAAATAAAATGATACCACAGGAAGAGATGTGAATGAATCTGATGGTTCTCCCACAACATCCATTTATAAACTGTTAAACCAAACCCTTGCATGTGGTCATCCTCATCGCTGTAGCTGCTGTGTTCATTTCATAGAACTGCCATAACAAATTACCACAAATTTGAGGGTTTAAAACAGCAGAAATTTATCGTCTCAGTTTTGCAGGCCAGAAGTCTGAAATCAGTGTCACTGGGCTGAAATCAAGATATCAGAAGGGCCAGTGTCCCTCTGCAGGCTCTGGGAGAAAACAGTTCCTTGCCTCTTCCAACTTCTGACAGCTGCCAGCATTCTTTGACTTGCGGTTGCATCACTAAAATCTGCCTTGTAGTCACATGCCTTCTCTTTTGTAATCAAATCCCCCTACACCTCCCTCTTACAAAGCCTTAACTTAATCATCCCTGCAGTGTCCTTTTCTGCCATGTAAGGTAACATTCACAGGTCCTGGACATTAAGACGTGAATGTCTTTTGGGGGTTCATTATCCAGCCTACCACACCTGCCTCCAAATAAACCCAAAGCAATTAGGTGAGCATGCTCTAATCTCAGGGTTTACTCT
This sequence comes from Equus quagga, assembly GCF_021613505.1. NCBI lineage: Eukaryota > Metazoa > Chordata > Mammalia > Perissodactyla > Equidae > Equus > Equus quagga. The sequence goes on along the minus strand of NC_060272.1, from coordinate 46,857,054 downwards.
GATTTCAACTCTCCTCAAGTTCCTAGCACAAACAACAAAAGTTCTCCAATTTGATACCTCTTCCCACCCAACAACCTGCCTATCAGCAGGAAATCAGGAATTCTATATTCATTAAAGGCACTCCTAACCATTGTTCATGGTTCCTGAATAAGAAAAGCAGTAGTAAAGATGAAAACTGCCAACAGCATGGGAGAGTAATACAGGACAGTGACTAACGATGTGTATTCTGGAACCAGCTTGCCTACATTCACGTCCCAGCCTCGCCAACTGGCAGGTGTGCGACCCTAAAGCAATTTAACCTTTGTACCTCATTTTCCCATCTGACGAACAAGGCTAATAATACCACCTACCTAATAGGGTTGTTGATATTTATAAAGCACCTAGAACAGTGCTTGGCTCACACAGAAAGGTTAACTGTTATTACTAGCAATGCCCAAACAGGGTGGATATACAGATGTTAATGGACAGGGTGAAAAATCTCTCACAACCAAAACTGAGGGTACTGTAATGAAATAATTAGACAATAATTAACAATCTATTCAATGAAAACCATGAGATCAGATGCAAGATTTACACTAAAGTCTATGAGAACTTTTACAGGATATTCTTAATTAAAAAGAACAGCTACTCTATCATCTTGGATCACAGAATTTACAGGCCTCCTTTCAAAAGACTAACCCACATCCTAGAGATGGAGACTTCTGCAGAAGGTGCGTGTCCTGCTCTCACTCTGGATCTGGTGGCCACCACAGTATGGACTGTGTGTTTCTAAGAACAGTGAGACGTAGGAATGAAGTGCTCAGTATCACTGAAAGGCTTTTCACGATGAGCAGAACAACTGTTTTGTTTGGTCCTAGAAGGCAAATAGGACTCAGGTCCAAGTACCGAGGGTGTGACCTAGCGCAGGTACCCAGTTTAATGATCCTACTCAATTCTATCTGCTTTCACAATGTCTTCACCTAGGTACCTGCCTTGTCCTCCCAGCCTCCTCCAGTTGCCTCTGGTCCCCTAGTAATCATCCTCAGTAATTATCTCAATACTCAAGCAGTCAAGTTGGCTGGTTCACAAACAGCCCAAAAGCAATTAATTCCCTGTGCAGCCAAACTATCATATATTTACAATAGACTAATTTCTACTATTTACACACATCTATAGAGGTTCTATGCTACAAACTTTATACACAATTCAAAAGTAACTTGAGACCCACAACGATACATTCAGTAAAAAACAAAGATTTGTTTGTCTGCTTTATCAAGGCCCCAAGTAAAACAGGATTTCAGTGGGTACAGAGCTCCTGCCTTCCTAAACTAAGACAGGAGCAAGTGGCCGGTTTACCACTCAGTTCCACTACCAGCCTGCAGCTTTGTAGAATATGCAAACATCAGACACCTAAAATACATACGTTACTTGTTCCATTCAAAAGCAGCTGCCCCAGGCAACTAGGTGACCTAACGACTAGGTAACCTGAAGAGATTCAGGCTAACATCACATCATACTAAATCAGGAGAAAGCCAAGAAACGACTTGACGTCCAGCAGTCCAGCAGCCTGAACTAGAGAACAATCACTTTTTGAAGCACTGCCGAGATCTCATGAGATCTCCAAAGATCACCCTCCATCCTCAAAACAAGAGTTACCACGGTGGAACTAAGAGCAGTGAGAAGTAGGCTGAGTGGGAACAGCTGCTGAAAAGGCAGCCTTCAGACTGGGATACTGAGTCTCGGGCCAGGGAGAGAGTTAGAGCCAAGCCTGAAACTCCAGGTCCCCTGAAAGTCCTAGTTCATTAGGGAGGTGGCCCCAAATCAGCACCACCCCCTGGCTTCTTGTGGAAACAGACTCAAATCACCTCCAGAGAAAAGCATCCCCAGTTAGGCCTCCTAGAAGACAGGTTAAGATAAAACAACGAGCTTACAAGAATCAACAAGCACAGGGGGAAAGGACAAGCCACCACGAGTGCGAGTCAATGCAGACAGTTCAAAGATGGCACACACCAGACCTGTCAAATAAAGAACACGAAGAGCCAAGTAGGAAATGTCTAAAGAAATAAAAAAATAAGAAACAAGGAACTATCAGGAATGACCAGGCAGACTTGAAAGGAGGCAAATGGAACTTACAGAAATAAAAAATTGCTAAATATTCAGAACAAGTTAAACAGCAGTTTAGACATAGCTCATGACAGAATTAGTGAAATGGAAAACATATCTGAAGAAATTACCATGTAAGCAAGAATCTAAATTAGTTTCAGAGATTATGAAAGGTCCAAATTACTTCCAAATTAATTATGAAGTCATGACTCACAGCAGACCCTTACCTAAAAACAAACAGTATTTTAGATATGTTTATTAGTTTTAGAGCTTAAAAGTCTTTTAGATGTCTTTTCATCCTTACGATAACCTTTTTAACACACAAAATAGAATGACATTATTAACCGAGAGAGTAGACTGTAAAAGGAAGAAAAGTCACTGCCCCACGGATGCTTCTCGGATTGGGTAGAATCTTTATTGTGAACTTAACCATGCCTTATTTATTCCTCAGCTCTGTCGAGATAACAATCAACAACATATTTGATCCTCCTGCAAAATTTCACCATTCCTATGGCCATCTTGACAATTTAGCATAATTAATCCATGTTGTCCTTCATTTTCAGTATTCTGATATATCTCACAGCTCTGCTCCCAGTTTTATTCAACCATCATTTCTGTTAGCAACTCACTTCTCATCCACAAATCTTTACTCACTTAATTTGTGTATCCTGACTTAAATTCCTAACAATTTTTACTTGTTTAGAGAAGGCACAGGCTGTACAAGTTCACCTATGACTAAAAAAAACATGTTTTCCATACTCCCAAGGAAAATGGAGAGGTCAGTACTAAATTTTCAATTCTGTTGGACTCACCCCAAATCTATCAACCCTCTATGTGATTTATTTACACACACACACAACAAAACAATCATCACTGCCTATTCTTTTACAAGCTGATACCAACAAAATGATTTACAAAGCGCTAATTATGGCACTTCCCTTAGTGTTAAAGTGACTAAGTAACAGAACAGCGAGTTTCAAATACTTCGACTTCTTTCCAATCTAAACAAAACATTCTTTAGCAGTGACTACATGGCCCGCCAAGTTTTAAAACGAGCTGTTTCGACTTGGAAAATTATATGTACCTTAAAAAATTCTTCTTGAATTAAAATATTAAGCAGAAAAAGAAACAGAATCACCTGAAAGTTCACTTTGATTCATCTCATACCGTCAGAAGCTAGAAGGGTGGGAAGAAGTCCCCCTTAAAAAATGCAGTGTCCACCTAGGTGACGTCAATACATACACATTTGAACTGCCTTCCACGTTAGCCTGAAGAAATTTGGGCAACACAATGATCAGTATTTATCAAAGGAGTCAAACAGAATTGGACCCTGTCGTCGTAAACCTAAGAAGAGATTGGCAGCTTTGGAAATCTAGAACAAAATTGAGCCTCCCAGGCCCTTGTGGACCCACCCTCTGCTGTCAGCCAAGTCAGTCAGTTTACTAAAGTTAAGTACGCCAGGACTGAGCCGCAGCCGCAAGCAAGGCGGGAGCTCCCCACCCCAGCTCCAGGCATAACTTACAAACTTGGGGCGTTTCTCTCCAGGCTCCTCCAGGCCGCCGGGCGGCGGAGGGTGCTGGGGGCCCTTCCTGCGCGGCATCTTGCTTTCCCGGCTGCTGCGGGGCAAGGCGGAGGAGGGGCAGGGGGCCCCGGCGGAGGAGCTTTGCGCTGGGTGGTGCAGCCGTGGCCGGTGCCGATCCATCCTTCCCCGCAGCTCCGGAAGACAGAAGGAAGGCAGCCGCTCTGCAAGCCACAGACTGGGAGCTCAAGGATCAGTGGCGAACTCGCCTTTTCGGTTCCGCCGCCCACGCCACCGGCCGGACTCAGCCCAACCGCTGCAGCCGGGGCCGCGGCCAACACATCCGAAAACTCCCGCCACCGCGCACGGCCTGGGACCCGCCAATCCCGCGCCCCTTGGTCAATGACACTCCCGGGAGCCGCCCCTTCCGGGCATAACGAGACATGATTGGCTGCGCTGTCAGTTCATTTCCCCACTCAAGCCTCTTGGCGGCCCAGACAGCTCACCTTAAGGGCACAGGGTAGGATTCCGTTTGGGGATGTGCAGAGAACCTACCAGGAAGTCACTTGTCTGTGTTTATTTGGAGTTTGGAGAACGGCTTCGTGCTAACCTGGAAGGCAGGCGAGACCCTCTGTGCACCACCATTTGAGCGGCGCTGGTGTGTGAAATCACCGTCTAACCCTCTCTTTGCACGTCTTCGGAGGCTCCGGTGCGATGGTCACTGGGAAAAGTAGTTCTAGGATCTGTGCTTGGCGGAGTGCTAGGCGGGAGGTGACGACAGCGCCTACGACGCTCCAAAAGGATGCTTTTTCGACCTATTCACTGAGCGCCTGCTGAGTGCCGCCTCTTGGGTGTCAGGTCCGCCAAAATTCAGAAAGCGCGGGCCGCGCCCTAGAGGAGCTCACAGGCTATTGTGGTTCACAAACTTACAGAAATAATGAAGTAATGTAAATATTAAAGCAGTTATTGTAAAAGTTCATTGAGAACAAAGAGGGGAGATAAATCTGAAGGAGCAGATGTGGAAAAGGAAAAAGAAGGATGTACAGATTTTCACTAGGCAGAAAAGACTTATGGGACCCTCAGATAAACGGCATTCCAGGCAGGAGCAAGGCCAAGAGGGGTCAAGAGCAGAGTTGAAAAACTTTCAAGGGCGTGTAGTGAGGGGCCTTGAGCTGAAACCATGCAAGAGTCTGTTGTGTATGCCCAAGGTCAAGCTACAAGGCTAAGGAAGTTTTCTCACTCATTAGTGTGCTTTTTTCCAAGTCATCCTTTCCTTTGAACTATTTCCTTAAGTTATCCATCTTCTGACTATAAGGAGGTGATGTGGGCCAAGACTGGTAAACATGCTGCAGTGATTTGGGTACAAGAAACAACTAGGAACTCGGGACAGATTATCACAGAGGTTCAGAAAATGGGCCTTAGTTACCAGGAAGTCTTCATGCTACAGCTTTTTTTTTTTTACCGTTTATTTGTTTTTACTGTACCAGACTTTCTGTGCCAGTCTCTGTCCTCAGAGAGCACCTAATGTTAGGGAAAACTCCAGCAGGACAGAAAGGTCAGGAGAACTTGAAGTAGTTCCATATGTTTCGATGACCATTAGACCCAAATGTAAATTTTATTTTGTCATTTACTAGCTATGTGATGTTGGAGATGATGTTTAATTTTCTTTGCATTTCCATCTGCAAAAGGGGGATAGTAATACCAAGCAAATGGGTATTGTCAGGCTTAAATGAGATAGCTTATGTAAAGCTCTTGGAAATGTCTGTGAAAGCCCCTTTTACCAAAGACCACCAGGAAGAACACCTGTAATTGAACAATGGAGGTTATTCTCCTGGGGAGTTGAGAATGTGCCCTCTGGAGAACCATGGAGTTGCTCAGGAAGAGCGTGATAGATAGGACGTAAAGGGTTTGGGCTTTGGGTAGGGGATTTGGGACGACTCCTTGGAAGCAGAGTGGGAAGGCTTGATGTGAACTTGGGTGCTGTCAGGAATTGGGGACAGTTCAATGAGTGAGTATCTTAATAAATCTTATCTAGAAGGTAGGCTAAAGAGTGAGCCTAAAGCTATAACTGATGAAGCAGCAGCCGTGGAGCCAGGGGTGTCTGGTATTTTGTGATTTGCACGCTGTCCTTGTTGTTGTCTGTGCTTAGACAGAATTGGAAGTGGTCCTGTTTTGTCTCACTTCAACACAGTTCCAGAGTGACTTTGTCTGATATTGGTGTTCTGTGAGATTGTTTATGTCCCTCAGGAGAACAACGTCTCCTAGCTATAGTGTCAAGCCAGCTTCTGAAAGACTGAAGCCTAGCTCTAAGTGCCAAGCTGGTTCGCTGATGTCAAGGGCTGCTCTTTTCTTTCTTATGTCCTTGACATGTAGAAGGTACCAAATATAAATAAACAAAAGCTATTGAAACTAATTTTCAATCTTCACATAGAGTGCTCTGACACTTTTCTCACAGAAATTCTTCGCAACTGCAACCTGTGAAAATAATACCTTTGTCTCAGTTTTCCATTCTTTGAAGTACATTTTATATGTGTTTACTTTTTAAGCCTCATGACAGCATGCACTGCCCCTCATTCTGACTCCCTCCCACCAAAAGGAGATGGTGTACCCCACTGAGTCAACAATTTTGGAAATGCTACCTTGTGCCCGGCTGGGTACACAGAGGTGGGACAAAATTGGATGAGACAAAAGGCAAGCTTTAAGAAGCTTGGAATCAGGAACATGTTTCTTTCCTTTATCATTTCTGCTCAGTCCCAGCATCCAGACAATCACTAATGAAATCCTGTGAGGATTCACTCTTCACGACTACAGTCTTATGTCACTTAAGGGCAGGGATAAGTTCTGAGAAATGTGTCGTTAGGCAGTTTTGTCATTGTGTGAACATTATAGAGTGTACTTACACAAAACCTACATGATATAGCCTACTATACAGCTAGGGTATATGGTACTAATCTTATAGGACCAACATCGTATACGCAGTCCATCGTTGACTGAAACATTGTCATGCAACACTTGACTGATTATGAGAGAGAAAGTTATGAAAAGTTAAGGGAAGAGACTGATCGCCTCCAATCAATTTTTTTTAAATGACAAGCAATTTTGTGAGATACCATTTTATCCTCATCATATTGCTAAATATTACAAAGTCCCACGTCACAAAGTTTTAGCCAAGATGTAGGGATATGGCAATTCCTACACAGATGATGGGAGTGCAAAACCGATCCAGCTACTTGGGACAGCATCTCAATAATACCTAGAAAAGGAGAAGGTACATGTGCCCATGACCGAACAATTCCATATCAAGATGTCTCCCTAGAAAAGCCCAAAGATACTTGTACAAAGATGTTCCTTGAACACTTGTAATAGCACAAAATGGTTTCATTGTGTAGGGTCTTTTTGCACACCACCAGGCAATTCTCAGACATCAGCTGGGCATCCTATACTTCAACTGAATTCTGACCCTATCTAGCCTGAAATAGCATCAGATCCCACAGGTTAAGTCCTACAAGACCGTCCCCCCATCCCCCTGACCACACACACACTTTACACTAGGGTAGCAAGTCCAGGTTGTCACCTATGCTTCTGACCAACTGGCTATAGATGAGAGTTCCAACGACCACCTCCTTTGGTTTGATTAATTTGCTAGAGCCGCTAATAGAACTCACAGAGACATCTTTCTTACTAGATTACCAGTTTATTATAAAAGGATGTGACTCAGAAACTGCCAGATGGAAGAGATGCATAGGGCAAGGTATAGGGAAAGGGCTTAAAGCTTCCATGCTCTCTTAGGCTCATCATTCTCCCCAAATCTCCACATGTTCACAACCCGGAAGCTCTCCAAACCCTGTCCTTTTGAGTTTTTATAGAGGCTTCATTACTTGACATGATTGATTAAATCATTAGCCATTGGCGATTGATTGAATCTTCAACCCCTCCCCGCTCCCCAGAGGTCAGGTGGGTAGGACTGAAAGTTCCAACCCTCCAATCACACGGTTGGTTCTCCTGGCAACCAGCCCCCAACATCAGGTGGAAAATCTCCTCATTAATATACCAAAAGACAGTGTTACTGCTGTCATCACTTAGGAAATTCCAAGCGTTTTAGGAGGTCTGTGCCAGACAGGCAAAGCTTAATTTAGCTTATTTTGCAAGAGTAATTTGACCTGCATCATTTCTTGCTTGTGCCTGTGGAAATCACAAGCCTAACTGTTTTCCAGGGTTGATATGAAGTGACCGCTAACCAATTCCCTATCATTTTTGAAAATTCTAATATTATAACCAATCACTGTGAAGAATAAATAGTCACTGCCTTCTCACTATATAAGCTGCTTTCTAACAATATACCCCTGAGTCTCATTCCGTGTTTTGCTTTGAGTGTTCTCAGTTTGCAAATTGTCTTTTTGGTGTATGCATAATAAACTTTTACTAATTACTTCATCTATTTCTGAACTTTTGACATATATATAAATGTAATACGTGTGTGTATAATAACACTGCAAAAACACCACGGAAATACGTACAACAACTTCACCTACTTCCAGAGAAGAGAGGAAGAAGGGGCAAGGAATTAAAACTGAAACTTGATAGCTAAAGCTGATGCGGGCTTGGTGAGTCAAGGAGTTGAAAGAAAGATTTCTTGTACTCTCAAGTTCTGGCAGTAGTGCTCTTTTATTCAGAGAATAGTATGGGATAGCATTGGGACAGGACCCATGGGCAGTAAAGAGCTGCAAACATGGGTTGAGGTTAGGGCTAAATTTAAGGCATAGGTATTGAGTTATCTCTTTACAAGACAAAGGTAAAAAAAAAGTCATTAAAATGGTATCAGTGCAGGTGGGATCTGGTTATTGGATGGTCCTATAACTTTAGATAAGAATCAGATCAGATTAAGTCAGGATATCCTATGCTTCCCTAGGATGATATAGATCAGTATATAGGGCAGGTCACCTTGGGCTTCTCTCCCTGGGGCAGCCTTGATCCTCATCACAGCCAGTGAAATTTTATCCCATCCAAGTCCCCCAAACTGTAGGGGAGGAAGACGTTTCCTCTATCCACTCTGGGTTCTTCACAAAACTTTATAACATGTATATATGGGAGAGGCTCAGGCAACCTGAGCAACTCACCAAAATGGCTGAAGCCACCACCCCAAATATCATCTTCAGGCAAAGACAAAGGAGGATGTTGGTGGTGGGGGGAGTCAGCTACATGAGGTTACCAGACAAGTATGGTAAACAAGAGTAAGATTATTATGCAGACTTAAGTCCTTGCCTTCTCCATTAAGAGTTTCTAGAGATAAGGTCATCCCCCCTTCCTGATGCAGAGAGGGAGACACCTTTACAGATGGAGATTTCCTTTACAAATGTAAATGTGCCTTAACAAAGGGTAAGTAAATTCTACTTTTCAGAGTTTCTTTCCTGTCTGCAGTTTTTAAAAGGAACCAGCCCAAAATAATCCTCATCGAAGTGTCTGTAAATGTTTTATTTTTTAAGAAGGAAAGATTCGAAGTAAATCTAGCAAAATGTTAACACATATTTAATCTCAGTGGTGGGTATCTTGTGTCTCTTTTATTATTTTCTGTACATTTCTGTTTATTGGAAATGCTTCATATCAAGTTTTTAACAAAATACACAAATTAACAGAAATATGGGAACTTGTGAGTTCCTTAACTCTTCCTTTTCCTCCAGAAAAATCTTAGTTTATTGGCATTGAGACCACAATGAGCTATTAAGTCCATGTAAGGAAAAAAGAAATAATTAATTTCCTTTTAGGATGCCATTAAGTTTAATTTCTTTATAAGTTTGAATAATAAAATATCTTCTCTCCCCTCCAGATTGTCTTTCCACTTTCTTTTGTTCTCTCTTTTCCATATGCATTTCCCTTCTCTCTCGTAAAGTAGTTCAGAGGCAGAGAGCTGGGAAACAAGGAAAACCAACATTTCCCTCTTTCAGTTTTGGATTAAATTACAAATTCACTTCTTTGTGAATGCTTTCCAACTGGTCAGTGGATTAAAACAAGAACCATTTAATTACAAGCCTAATTGATTTAACTTTACCGCTTTCACTGTACACAAATTCTACAGCACTTTGTACTTAATGACATGGTATTTGAATAATTATCCGGCCATCAGCACTGACTTTGCACTTTCATTTCAAACTCTCAATGGCAAGATATAATAGTGTTGCTTGCCCTACCCAGTTTGGGTCATGGCTCTTTCTACACTCTCCACACACTTGTTTGTCTTAGTTAAAATTGTTGTTATTTTACAACATAATGTTAGATGGAAAAAAAAGCAAATTATATGCACAGAATGATCACTGATATAGTCATTTAATGTAGGAGTCTACACCAGGGTTTCTCAACTTCAGGACTATGGACATTTGGAACTGGATAATTCTTATTATGGGGGGCTGTCCTGTGCATTGTAGGATGTTTAGCAGTATTCCTGACCCACTAGATATCACCCACTAGATGTCACCAAAAATTTCCCCAGACGTTGCCAAATATCCCTGAAAGTCTGAGTAACATTCTGTTGTATGGATATACCACATTTGTTTATCCATTCATCAGTTGAAGGACAGTTGGGTTGTTTCTACCTTTGTGCTATTATAAATAATGCTGCTATAAACATTTATGTACAAGTTTTTGTGTGGACATAAGTATTTGTTTCTCTTGTATCAATGCACAGGAGAGGAATTGCTGGGTCATATGGTAACTAGGTTTGAGGAACTGCCAGACTTTTCCAAAGTGGCTGTACCATTTTGCATTCCCACCATCAGGGCATAAGGGTTCCAGTTTCACCACATCCTTGCCAACAATTTTTTTACCTGACTTTTTGAATGTAGCCATGCTAGTGGTTGTGAAGTGGTGTCTCGTTGTGGTTTTGATCTGCCATCTATTTGTTGTAAAAAAAAAAAAAAATGTCACTAGGGGCTAGCCCTGTGGCTGAGTGGTTGAGTTTGTGCACTCCACTTGGGAAGAAGAAGAAGAAGAAGAAAAAACAATATTGGCAACAGATGTTAGCTCAGGTGCCAATCTCAAAAAAAAAAAAAAAAAAAGGAAAGAAAAAGAAAATGTCACTGGAATACAGCTGCACCCATTCTTTTACAATTGTCTGTGGCTGCTTTTGCTCTACAACCGTGGAGCAGAGTGGTTGCTGCAGAGACCATACGACTGCAAAGCCTAAAATGTTTGCTGGCTGACCCTTTATGGAAAAATGTTGTCTGACCCCTGCTAAATGATTTTCTTTCCCTTGGTATATTACAATTACTTTGGTTTGGTTATTTCTTTTTCTTCAATGAGAGGAGTTTTCCAGCAAGAAGTGAATATTAATTTTGGACAAATGTTTTCCATAGAGCTAAATACTTTTCTTTGCCATATTACACACTGACAGAGACATTAACACCTTTTAAAAAAAAAAAAAAATCTGTTTAACAAGGGCAAGAAGATCTTGCTACCATAAGGAATCACTGTGGAGAACTGAGTTGATTTAAGGTAGGTATGAAAAGCTAAATTATTCTATGGATATGTGATTCTTCTTAAAACATATTTCAGCAATTTGTGCTCTGGTAAGTTTTCTCTAGGGTCTTATTCTGTAAGTTCAGATAGAAATTTTTCATAGGGAATATAATTAGTATAACACAGTTTAATGTCATGCCTAATAGTTTCCCAGAATGTTTTGATTAGAAAATTAATCTGCCCATGTTTGTAGATGATAGAGCTGTTTAAAGGAGAACAGAAATATTCCTATTAGTGTGAGACATTAACTAAGGTTCAGTTGAAAGTGTTAGATGTCACCACCAGGATCACACGCACAATATTTGAAATAAATAGCAAAAAGGAATTAAGTAATTATTAAGACTGTTGTAAGATTACGGTTTAATTCCTTCATATTAAAGGACAATTACTAAAGCCCAAATATAATTTGTTGAGTCACTTGGATAATAATTTATCTGACAATAGCAAATCATAACAATGTCATTCAAAGCTAAAAATATGTGTAAAATAAACTAGGAGAATTCTATCGTGCCCAGTAGAGATTTTCAGGTTTTCTTTTTCTTTCGTCTATGTCTCTGTGTCATCATTCATATATGCATTTTTTATTCTCAGGTGAATCGCTGTGTTCTGGACATACTATAAAATCAAATGTACACAAAACCTGTCTTTAGTGAGGCCTCTCCTGAAGGCGTCCATTTGCATGCATTATCTGCTTTGTGTTCTAATTCTTTAGCTGAACCCTTCTTAATACAATAGACTAAAAATTGTTTTGTCAATTTGCCATGATTAACGTATTGACGTTTCTATTCAGTCATGAAGGGTAATGTAGAATTAGTTGCAATAGTTAGCAAAGTTAGCATCCTTACCAATTTGCTGACCATGTCTGAAATGTAATTTCCTGTGAGATCAAGCGTGGCCTGCCCGCTGTCCTGAAACTGCTGTCACACGTCACCAGAGAACGTTTAATTAATTAATTTTGGGGGCCGGCCCAGTGGCACAGCAGTTAAGTTAGCATGCTCCGCTTCTGCAGCCCTGGGTTCACTGGTTCAGATCCCAGGTGTGGACCTATGCACTGCTTGTCAAGCCATGCTGTGGCAAGCATCCCCCATATAAAGTAGAGGAAGATGGGCACAGATGTTAGCTGAGGGCCAGTCTTCCTCAGTAAAAAGAGGAGGATTGGCAGCAGATGTTAGCTCAGGGCTAATCTTCCTCAAAAAAAGAAAAAAATTAATTTTATGCTGCCAGTTAATTAGTGTTGCCGATCTTCCTCTTTTTGTTTGAGGAAGATTGTCACTGAGCTAACATCTGTGCCAATCTTCCTCTATTTTGTATGTGGGACACCACCACTGCATGGCTTGATGAGTGGTGTGTAGGTCCGTGCTCACGATCTGAACCTGCGAACCCCAGGCCACCAAAGCAGAGCCTGCAAACTTAACCATTAGGCCACCAGGCCGGCCCTAATTTATTTTTTTATTGAGATATAATTGGCATATAATATTATATTAGTTTCAGGTGTACAACATAATGATTTGGTATTTGTATATATTGCAGAATGATTACCACAATAAGTCTAGTTAATATCCGTCACCTCACATAGTTACAAAAATTTTTCTTTTCTTGTGACTTTTCTTCTTCTTGAACATCTCTTCTCATTTGTTTCTCTTATCATCTCTCTAAACATTCTTTCCCTGATCTCTGCTTGGGCTCTTCCTTCTCTTCCCATCTCCCAGTGTGATAGCATGTCTCACCTGTAGTATGCCTCAAGGTAGAAAGCCTGATGCAGGTCCGTTTTCTGTGTGGCCTCCAAATGATAAAATGACCAGAGGAGTTAGGCTTACATGTTGCAAGCTTGCCTCAGTTTACTCACCTGCAAAATGAAGAGGTTAAATTCTGTCCCTCAGATATTTAACCTAAGATGCTCAGAGACCTAAGCTTTCATACCTCAAGGGCCACCGCAGAAGGTGAGGGAAAAGGAACCAGAAATGGCATGATTCTGGGCCCTCTCTCCATTTTTAACCAACACTGCTCTTACGTGTTGTATGTATTATTGTTCAACATGAGGTTTCATGTGAAACAAAAAAAGGATTCTGCAAAAAAGGAAAGAAAAGAGTAAAAACTTTATTAAATGAAATGAGATCTAAATCAGTGTTTCTCAACCTTTTATTTATTATCACCCCTTTAAAGAATCTTTGTACACATTTTTCCTTATTGCCACCCTATGAAGTTTTGATACCTTAGATATACTGTATATTTGCTTATGCACTGTGCTTTATACATAAAAAGAGACCAACTTTTTTGCCCCCTAAGCACCAATTTTCATGCCTTTGGTATGTGGTACCAAGGGTGATCTCAGTCCCCCTCCATTTAGAGATCTAAGTCCTCTAAATAACCCACTAAATAAGTGAGTCACTTTGAGCTACTTACTTATCATCTGAGAATCTCCATTTCCATTTACAAAATAGGAGAAATAATTTACTAGCATTTATCAAGATTAATTGAGGTAACAGATATGAAAGAGTGCTAATGAAGTGCTTGGTACGTATTATATGCTCAATAAATGTTAACTTTCCTTCTCCTTGAAAGTCCTATCTAGTCTGACATTCTATGAAATCACAATTCTACTTGGATATTCCTAATTTAAACATATAACAAAATTGAACCTCCCATAATCCCAATTCCAGTTGCCAACGTTTGCCAGCACCACGACTGTTCTTCAGGATTCTAGATAGAAATCTTGAAAGTTCTCTCTGACTTTTCCTTCTATTTGACAAATTACATCCAAGTCAAGATGGTGCAGGGTGATCAGTGAGCACCACCCCAAAATCTGGAAAGGAAGAATGAAATAAATTTGCCCTCTGAGAATTAGACTAATTAGATTAACACATAATGGGAGGTTGGGTTTTTTCTTCTGGTGAGTAGGGGGATGAGGTTAAAGGATTGATAACTTTGACTTTCAGTGTATTAATTTTTTTAAAAAAAGGAGTATAGTAATTAATGTAAAGAAAAATATTCATCAGAAATGTGGTGATCAGAACTGGAAAGGAGAAAAATTGAGACAACCCACAAACACCTAAAATCCAACACATACAAAAGTGAACTCAGCGTCCTTCTCTCTGCATCTGTGTCTCACCCAGTAAGTTCACCTCACTGAATAGGTGCACAGCCTATCCAGTGATCTAAGCCAGAACCTGCTCCATTTCACACCCATTGAATCCTGTCAATTCCTCCTCCTTAATCCCTCTCAAATCCATTCTCTCTGCACCACTGCCCCTGCCTCAGACCAGGCCCTGCTCCCTGTTCACCTTCGTGGCCAAACCAGCCTCTAACTGCTTTCTCTAACTCTACTTTTATCCCTCCAACGCATTTTACGGGCCACTGCCACAAAAGCCGCTCTGGAAAGGTTATGTAATCATCTACTTCTTGGGTTTAAAATCCAGTTACTCCACCTTCACACCCCTCTGATAGTTCAAAAGAATGAGAAGATGGGAGACCTCTCAAATAGAAACTGCCGCGAACCAATGGGGCAATATTGCCTAGACTGGAGACTAGGCAGAGGAAAAACCTTTCGACTTGCTTCTGATGTCATGAAACTGCAACCTTCTGTTGACCTTAAAAGAAACAAACTCGCAGACCTAACCTAGAGAATGGAGTGGTCCCTGAGTTTAGCAAGGCTTTAATACACTGAGCCAGCCACCCACACTCAGCAGAGACCCTTCTCTGCACTGTCACAAGTTGTGTAGTTTCCCTTCCTGGACGTGAACAGGGAGATCTGCATTTTAATAAGCAGGGAATTCACTCTGTTTATTTTCAGTGTCAAAACATTTTTGATTAGTTTTTATAAATAATTTCTTTGGGAACTCTGTTCAATTTCTCAGTACTGTTCTACTATTCCTATAATTAGGAAGCCCGATTTATAGTTCTGTGTTGTCTAAATTACTATATAGTTCCTTTCTTCATTTTCCTAGTCTTAATTTTACTGTAAAATCTCTCCAAAATTCTGCAATTTAGACCTATATGACCATCTCTTTCTTCTCTTTTCCAATAAATCTTTTCCTTTACCTTAGGTTATATCTTCATAAATAAGTTTCCAAGATTTTTCTTTTCTTAAAAGCAAATGCTGGAGCCTAATTATCATCTCACCATATGGTTTCTCTTCTCTTCTTATTCCTCAAAACTATCACGCAATTCTTCTGCAATTGCGATCGAAATTCATCTGACCTCTTCCCATTATATTTGTGCATCTCTAAACTTACCATCTGTCGTCTTCCTTCAGATGGTTACTAAATCCTGAATTCATTTTAAGGTCTTGCCATTTCTATAACTCTATTTCTCACCTCTCTCAGTTATATGATTCCCTAAACCTAATTTCCACGTCTTACTAACAGGAAGAAGTAAGCTGTTATAAACAAAATAAAACATTCTGTCTTCATTTACACTGTGACAAGGAAGAGTTGCACCTTACCCATCTCCTGAAGAGTGGTCTTGAGCAAGGACAAACTAAGCTGGCAGAGGAAGAAATGAGGAGAGCTGTGGAGGATGCTGAAAAGACAGTATCACAGCCCTATTGAAGTCCTCAGGGAAGATGAACACCCAGGGTATTCTAGCCCAGAATTTTTTCTTCCTTTTTTCACTTTTTTGACAGATAAAACCACAAAACTGGGAAACATGTGCTAGCCTTCCACCAAATCTATGTTCAACCTTAATATTCAGACATAATCTATTTACTTTTAGTAACCATGTATTCCTCTGTCCTTAATAAATTTTCCCAAATGGTTTTTGAAGTGAAGTAATACTTCTAGTTCAACTTAACTGTCTAAGGTGAGGTTTCAGAAGACAGAACTTCATTCTAACGTGTCAGAATGTGAAGTACATGTTCTTTTTCATCTAATTAATACATATGATTTCATGCCTTTTGACCCTTTCCTCCCTTAGTCTTCACTCTTCTAGTTGAAGGCGTTCCTGTCTTTGATTCTGTTTTGATGCAGCAGCACCTGATCTTGTAAGTTGTTTTGGTTGATCATTGATAGATTTTTTTCTACTTCTCCATGTCTTTACCAAAATCTGATGACCAATACCACAAACTGAGTTTCAGATGTAGGTAAACCATGCTTTTATATACTATTTTCATTTATCTATGAAATATTCAAATGTGAAAATGTACCCATTACCAGATGGCTTATTTACCTATCTAGGGGAGGAAGAGAATTCCTCTATCCATTCTAGGTCCTTCTGGATGGTATATGAATTAAATTGATATGAGACAGAATAAAAGGAGAAAATCAAACAAAGCTTTATAACATGTATACATGGGAGAAACCCAAGAAAGCTGAGTAACTTGCCAAAATGGCCAAGCTGCCAGCTTAAATATCATCTTCAGCTAAATACAAAGGAGGATGTTGGGGGTAGTGGTTTGGGACTTCAAAGGCGAGGAAGGCAATTCACATGGAAATGGAAAAGCAAATGTTTGATAGTTAAAAATGGGCTTAGCAAGTACCCTCCCAGTCTACCTATACCCAGAGTTATCTATGGTGATGGCCTGTCCTAACAACAGACTTTCTATCTTAAATTCTTTTAGGCAGTTAGGGGGAAGGTCAACGTTTCTTTCAGAGTATTTTGTTCTTAAACATAATCAAGCCAAAGAGACACATTTTGGGATGGCCAATTCTGATCCCCCATACCTATCAATGGCCTAGTAGTTCTATTCAAAATAGTGAACTTCCTATAGTAATATGTTGTATGTAAAAACATTTTATAAACTGGAAATCACTCTAAAAACATAAATCATAATTTTCCATGACATGTGTTTGCTATATGCTATATAGGCATCAAATATATATACATATATATTTCTATTTTAAAAACATATATTTTAAATATTTACATATATTAAAATATGTATATGAAATACATATATTTTTAGGAGTTGTTAACATTAGCTTTCATTCCATGGACTATCTAATTGGTGTTGTGAAGTTAGCTGAAAGCATGACAGATGGCAGGAAAACAACATTTAGTGTTAAAACTGTGTCATAAATCATTCATAAGTGAATAATTTATCCTTCACAGATAATCAGGTTGAAGGTATCCAACCTGAGGACTGATAGAAAGTGCAGGTTTGGAGATACGTTTGTCAGAACTGTTTCCATTGCAAGTCACGAATTCTCAACTCAAACTAGCTTAAGCTCAAAAGGGCATTTTATTTTTCCATAAAGCAGAGAACAATACTAGGGAAGTTCATACAATAGAAGGAAATAGATCTCAGAAGCTGGACCTGGAGATCAGAACTGGCTACATAATTTTCAAAATGCAAAAGCAAGATACCTTGTTTAAAAATGATTGGGAATTTCAAGATGGCTACAATAGAGCATTAAACCAAGGCCCTTCCAAGTTCAGAAACCTGTGTGACTGCACAGCTTGCATGCCCATAAAGATGGTCCTGCTAGAGATTCGGGCCAACCAGGATCTACCTTCTCTCTTTCTCCCTAATATCTCTCATATCCACTTTTCTCTGTTTCTCTTTCTGTTTTCCTCATTCTCTTCTACTGCAGAGTGGCTTAGCCAGTCTTTTTTTTTTTTTTTTTTTTGAGGAAGATTAGCCCTGAGCTAACTACTGCCAATCCTCCTCTTTTTGCTGAGGAAGACTGGCTCTGAGCTAACATCTGTCCCCATCTTTCTCTACTTTATATGTGGGACGCCTGCCACAGCATGGCTTGCCAAGCGGTGCCATGTCCGCACCCAGGATCCGAACCAGTGAACCCCAGGCCACCAAGAAGTGGAACGTGTGCACTTAACCGCTGCGCCACCGGGCTAGCCCCTTAGCCAGTCTTCTTTGCTAATTCAACAATTAAATTCAAAGAGGGCTCTGATGGGTCAGACCTGAGTAAAATACCTAGGTTTGTGGAAGGGACTCAGCAGGGGAGAAGGGAAGTTATACGAGTGGAATAAAAGGCTGGATAGATATGTCCAATCCTCGAGGAATTGGCCGGAAGTTCCTCAAAGGAAATTGAGATACTCTTACTGATAAAGATGAGATAAAACAATATCCAGAGCAGGCAAAATTGAAATTTCCACCTAAAACCCACTGGGTTTGACTTGTCACCCTAATGGTTGTAGTTTTTAAATCTTTTGATCCACAGTTGTGAAGATTAATACTACTTTATTAGCATTCAATAAATATTAGTTTCTTTTACATTTTCTAATGTTAGTGTGGACCCTGAGGTATAAAAATTTTATCATTAATTTGGGATAGTGGTACAGTTTTCAAATTTATATGTAAAGATAAATTGCACAGTGACTCTGAGCGGCTGTAAACCGTTTCTGCAAGCACACATATAGAATGGTTGAGAGAAAGCTGGAGGACAAATGGCAGAGCAGGAGACAAGAAACTTCATGTTTATAATATGAAGACTATGGCTCCTTTTTCCAGAGCAGGCTTTCACAAGTAGAGACAATACAATGCACATTATTTGTTAAGATTCGATCTGTCCCTTAATTCCCCTCATTATAGATGGACAGTCTGTAATGATAAAAGAAGGTTTTCTGAAGATTTGAAGATAAACAGAGAGAATTTTAAAAGTTTACCAAATAGAACTTTCCTAAGAATCCTAGGTAAGCCCTTTTATAGATATTCCCTGCTGGCCATCGCCTTTCCAGTATCCAGCCTGTTTTATTGTTGTGCCCTTCTCATCCAATTGTCTGAACTATATTCCAGAGCTTCCTCTCTTTCACACGTGGGTATACTAGTTGCACCCTGCCTGTGCATTATTGAGAGTTTATCGAAGACTAGAAAGAGCCTGTCCATATCCTCAGAGAGGAAGAGAGTAAGTTTAATTTCTAGGAAGAGCTGAATAGGGGATTTATTATAGACAAGAGAATTGGTAAAAGAAAAACATAAAGGAACATTTTACTTTCGTTACACAGTCCAAGTAACATGGGGAATTGCCCAATTACCAACATAAACAGTCGATCTTAAAAGTTAAACATTTTGAAAATTATCTATTTAACTACCTTGATTCTTTTCCCTGCTTTACTTTTGTTAATAGGGACTATACCCTTAGAACTAAACTGAGAAGTAAAAAAGTTTTTAAATTATGGTAGATAATTAGTAGGTTTTTGTGTGTGTGTGGTTGCAAAGTATAATATGTAACTGAAAATGTAAAGTTTTCTATGTGTACTGATTCATGGAACCTCCTCTGTATATGTTTAATCCTTTTCTTTTTCATGAAGAAAGTATGCTACATGTTGAATATATGACTGCTCTCTCCCTCTCTCTCTCTCTCTTAACTTTGAGGATTCAAAACCTTTATAATAATCCTGGAAAAGCAACAGTCATAGCTGCAAGATGGATTTTCACATGCATTCAGAGATAGCAGGGACCAAACAAATAGTCTATTTGCCTTAATTACCATGTATAAGATTGGACAACAGATGTTCTCTTACATGTGGTTTGCTAATTTATTTCATTCTTTCTGTCTGTTTACATGAGCCATTCTGAAAATTAGTATTGAGAAAGTGCAATTGAATCTTCTGCTCTTCTTGGTAAACAAAATCTAATTTCTCACATTAATATATCATCTTTCAATACTAGAACTTAGAGAGAAGAATATCTATTACCAACCACAACCTTACATTATGCATAAATAAAAAATCCACATCATTCTTTAGCTCCATGCAAGAATACCAAAATGCATTCTTCTAAGAACAGCAGTAAGAAAAAAACAAACACAGCTGCTGCCACACTTCATGCTATCTGAGGTATTTAACACTTATAAAACATTATTTGATTTTTACTCATAAATTCTGGCAAATTCAATCACTCTCCTCCTCCCATATTCATGTACATCCACACATTCTCTGGAAGTCTGGAAATTTGCCCACAATTATATTTAAAGCCATGATTTAAATGTGACTAGTTTTGAAAGAAATGAATGACTTCTACTAAAATTACTCAACATCAAGCATGTTTTAGGAAACCTTTTAGATCAGGATCCATTTTTCTATTATATCTGCCTAATGCTAGTAACGCTAAAGGGCCTTGATCCACTTAAGGAAGAAACTGAGATAGTTTCCCATTAAATAGCGTAGCTGACCATAGAACATTTAAATTGGTTTCAAATTTTTAGGTTAATGTTCTTATTGCTGTCCTGCTACTTACCTTAATTCATCTTAGTATTTTATGATGTTAGACATTACTGTCTGCATAATGATCACAGAAGTTTTAAATGTAGTGTCTCCTTTCTCTTCATTAATGCTGCTACTGAACTTCACTTCTTAAGGGAAATTCATCATATCATATACATATTTCCTAACAGATCATTATACTGCTGAATGATACTGCCCTGTGTGGTACTTTAATTCTTAACACATAGTGTATAACTTGATTGTGAGCATCCAGAGGATAAATACTAGGGTTACTATTTTTTTAAGTCATAAAAATAAAATAAAAATGGTAATAACATATCCAACATTATAGAAGATTATAAAGCACCAAATAAAAAATATCTCACTCTTTACTCCTAGTTCTATTTGACAGAGATAACCACATTTAGCTGTTTTTATTTCAAGTTCTTCTGGTCATTACCTCCATAATACTGAAGATTATACTTATTCCTTGTTTCCTCAATTTATTGGTGATGAACAGTATCACCTGACTCCATTATGAAAGATGAGAAAATTAGCTTACTTCTACTCCTTCTGCTATCTCTTCCTCCCAATTTTTGCTAATTTAATTTTATTTATGTTCAATTAGTTACTTTTATTTTTATTCACGTATATACACACAAATATTTTTATGTTTACCATATGTATACAAATGTGATAATATGGCATATGTTTTGTCTTAATACAGTTTTTTTTCTGGTTTTTTTTTTTTGCCTAATTCTCCCTCCCTTAATTCAGAAGCACAGTCTCTTTCCATTAACAAATGTTTGCAACCTATTAAGAATCCTTTGATATTTCTTCATGATTGTATAACCATATAAAACTTATATGTTGCTTTAATGGATATAGAGTTTCAGCTTTGCAAGGTGAAAAAGTTTTGGAGATCTGTCATACAACAACATGAATATACTTAATGCTATTGAACTGCACACTTGGTTAAAATGGTAAATTTTACATTACATGTTTTTTTTTTTTTTGAGGAAGATTAGCCCTGAGCTAACTACTGCCAGTCCTCCTCTTTTTGCTGAGGAAGCCTGGCCCTGAGCTAACATCATGCCCATCTTCCTCTACCTTATACGTGGGACGCCTACCACAGCATGGCATGCCAAGCGGTGCCGTGTCCACACCCGGGATCCGAACCTGCGAACCCCGCCCGGGCCACCGAGAAGCAGAACGTGCGAACTTAACCGCTGCGCCACCGGGCCAGCCCCTACGTTACATGTTTTTATTACAATTAAAAAGTTTTTTAAATATATGATTATATAATCATGCACATATGTTTATATGCAGGAAGTCTTCATTTGCACAGTTCCTACATAAATGAATTTCACTCACCACAGTTCAGTTAAATAACAATAGTCTCCCAACAAAGTGGTTCAAATTTTGATTGCCGTGGTATATTAACTGTGAATGATAGTATAAAGTACAAACTTCACTGATAGCTTGTCAGCCAACAAATCATTGTGTAAATAACAAATGTATACCATGATCAGTGACCAATCATGTCACTTCTTTCAAAATCTCTTGGTGATTGGTCACTGTACTTCTTTTATTCAGTTCATGCAGAGACAGCAAAGCATGTAGTTGTGTTGCCTCCTTGTCTCCCAGTGATAAAATCACATGACATTTTACAAAACTAAATAATCAAAAGAGGGAAATGGACAACAAAGATGAAAGTGCAGCAAAAAAAGAAAAGTCATAATGCTGGAAGTGAAATTTGAATGAAACATAAATGGTATTGTGAAAGAAATAACCAGCCATGGGAATGTTGCCACTGCTATCACTGAAGAGACTCTAGCTATGCAGCCAGAGAACCTTAGCAAAGGTGAACTTATCAACACAAATGAGAAGGTGATTGTGATGAGAAGAATGACGTCTCAGAGGAAGTGATGCTAGTGAAAAACCTCACGTTAAAGGCATTTCTGGAGATATTTCACATCATTAAAAGTGCAAAGGATAAGCATCAGAAGCTGAATCAAAAGGCATAGAAAAGATGCTTGCTTCCCATTTTAAGTTATCCAATGAGAAAGAGGCAGTACTCTTCTAAGTATTCTTGAGAAGATTAAGTTTTTTTACAAAGAAATAAAATAATTTCATTCTTAACACTCCTAATGTTTTCATTTACAGGTTACTAAATATTAGCTTTATAATTTGTTAATTTCTCTGTACATTTGTAACTAACTGGCAGTAATAGAAACTTCAATATTTTAACTAAAAATTTTAAACATCTCAGAAAAGTCAGTTTTCTCCATTTGTTATTAAGATCAATTTGCATGGTTTCAGCTTGCATGGTCATTTTTATGGTCTTACTCTACATGCAAAGACATCATTCCTGTGTAGGCTTTTTGGTCAATGTTTATTTTACAAAATTGAGCTCATGTTGCCTGCACTTTTATGCATTTTCTCTTCTCACTCAATAATTATTTATGGAAATCTCTCAAAAATTAGTATAATTTTAGTGGATTCTTTTTAAATAGTTGCAAATGTCATGATTTGCATGTACTGTCGTGCTTCAAATCTTGCCTGCCTTTTTGTATATCACTGCATCTCTCACTGACTCTGCAGTCTTCCCTTCTGCTTTTAAGAGTTCACTTCTATAATTAAGTATAGTCTGCCTATTTTAAGGTCAGCTGATTATCAACTTTCTTCCATCTGCACCTTAATTTTCTTTTGCCATGTAAGGTAACTTATTTATAGTTTTCAGGAATTAGGAAACAGACGTCTCTGCGAGGCCATTATCCTGTCTTCCACAGTGGCCAGTATTCAATGCCACTTACTGGGAAAGGCAATTGTACAATTCTGTTTATTTGCAAAAGGTTTGTAGAAGGGTGGTAGGACTTCAAGAAGACTATGAAGAAGGGGAGGAAGTATACTTGACTGAGAAGAGAAGGGTATTATGTAGGTGGCAATGAAAAAGAAAACATGGAACGTTAATTCTTAATGAAAGAGGTAGAATAAGTAACTGGGGCCATAATGTCCTACGTCCTATATTCTACTTAGAAGTAACTAAAATATACCTAGAGCAGAACTGTTATCTACAAATTAAGGCTGATAGTTAACTCAAAGAAAAGTAATTTACTAGAACTAAAAAGAGGTGTGGAAAAAATTAATTTGGTATGATTTGCAAAGATGTTTCTGGTTAAGCCGAAGATAATTGCGGTAGAACTATAACGAACC
Organism: Equus quagga; assembly: GCF_021613505.1. Classification (NCBI taxonomy): domain Eukaryota; kingdom Metazoa; phylum Chordata; class Mammalia; order Perissodactyla; family Equidae; genus Equus; species Equus quagga. Next base: position 46,833,629 of record NC_060272.1, on the reverse strand, counting down.
CTGAGATTTCAAAATATGTCCCCTTAGAGAGTCAGTATATATATGAAGATAGTGAAACTAGTGGTTTACTAGAGTATATCAAAAGTGATAATTTTGTTATAAAAATCTTATGTATCCCCTAAAATCTGAAAACAAAACCATTCATAAAATCCTTGTTTCTACATTTGCAGTATGATAAAGCAAAATGTCAGACTCTATAAAGTAGTGAATATTGTTTTCTCCATCACAAAGAAAAAAGATGTTTTTTCACAGAATAATATCCCCACTAATAAAGTTTGAGAATTTCATTGCTAATGCATACACCCTTGAATGGAAGGAAACTCAGCCAACGAAAAAAGTTGATTTTTCACAATGGTCCATAGAAGACTTTTTCTATTTTACATGGCAGAAGGAAAAATAACCTTTTAAAATGTCCATTTATTGTTGTCATACTTTCATTTGTGTGATTAAATATATCAGTAAAAAAGTTTGCAGTTCTATTGTGTATTTCCAACTCTGTATAAACTGTATCACTAATTGATATTTACTTCTAATACCATATAAAGTAAAGCTAAGGGATAGATTCAGACTTTCTTTTAAAGTTTGACAGTCTGCCAATATTGCTGTACTGTGTAGACAAAAATAAATATGTTCTATATTTTACTGATGAACATACGGGTGAATACAATTCCTCTCTAGTGCTAAGTTGACTACATATTTTGCCTATTGAGGTGTCATATTGCTAAGAAATTTACTTTTAACGTATTTAAATACGCACGTACTCATTGAAAGGTGTTCTGAATATAAATTCGCTGGTATTTCCTGCAAATTGCAGAACTCAATATGTGATTAAAATAATAAGCAAATGGGACTCATCAGGTTTAAATACGTACCTAATGCTCATATTTATAGTTCACAAAAGCAAAAGTTACCCAAAGTAGATTTCAAACATCTTTAGGAATGCTAATTTTATTTAATAAAATTCTTCTATCTAATTTCTTCATTTAGAATGGAATTTCTAGGTAATATTATTTTTAATGACTACAATATCATCCTGACATCAAATGAGGGTTGTGGGTTTATGAGCACTTTTATAATGTCAGAATTTTAATATTTTAATTGTGAATTCTTAGTAACATGAGTTCATTGTTCTGTGCTAACTCTGCCATTTTTCTTTTACAAAGGAATATGTAATTTTATTCTAAGGAGAACAGAGTCAGTATTTATTCTCTTAAAATTAACATTTGTTTCATTTTTGTGCTTCCTATGAAGGGTGTTAGATAAATTGAGAAAACTCGCTTTGTTCTAGGACTTTATCAGGAAGAGAGTAATGACTAAGTCTGTCTCCTTTTTCTTTCCAATTTTGCATTTTTTGAAGACTTCTCCTTACTGCCATCCAAAAAATAACAAAATTAAAATCCTGTGAGAAATTTCATTCTTTGATGTTTTATAGCCTTAGATTTTCAACTATGATGGACCCTCAGCATACTTTTGAAATTTCCTCAATTTCTAAATACCACCATAATGCATAATTCTTGCCATAAAATGACCATCTGAGTTGCTAAACACAAGGGTTAGTGTTTATGAGTTGCTCTGTGTATGGTTAAATGTAAACTGCCTGAACACAAAGCTGATTTGAATGTGGATGTAGGATAGTAGGCTAACCTTACTTCCTAGCTAAGGGATAGCTACCTTGTAACCCAAAGAATTAAAACTAGCACCCCCAGCAAAATTACAAATTACTATAAGACCTGAAAATTTGGCATCATTCATAATTAGTCAAAAGTGGAAAAGTCAAATATGTGAATGCTTGAGAATAATTTATTGTGTGATTTCCCAATGTAAAAGTTTACAACTATTACAACTATTTGTAAAATCTAAAGGGAAGGTAAGTGAAATGGAAAAGAATTAAGTAGAAACCTTTAGGAAAGAATTGGGAAATTTGGATCGGCAAGAGAAATGTGGTGGTCTAACGAGATGTACCAGGAAAGCCCTGGGGTGTATTAGAGATTTAGACACCAGTTCTTATCTTCCACATGCCTTCTTCTCCTGAACCTCATTTATCCTTCTACTAAATGAAATGTTGTACTCAATCTTTTGGACCACATCCACGGCAGAACCTTAATGAGCTAAGAACCCGTTGAGATATCAGCAGAAGAGTGTCGATCCTAGTGTGAGGTTTGATGACTCTTGCATTTAAGATTTGGGAAGAAGAGCTCGGTCTTGAGTTGGCCAGCCATTTGCTGTTTGTTTGCTTTTTGTGTTAAGCTCTCTCTTTACTACTCCGATTTCCTGTCTGCTCTGTCTCCTCTAGAACATCAACTCCTCTGACTTTTGACTTTGCTGTTCTCAAAACCACTGCATAAAAAATGTATCCCATGGCTGTTGTCTTATTGTCTGTGTTAATATCTCCTGTTCACCCATTCAGATCCATTCTTCACCCTTCTCCATCCATTTCCGTGTCCTAGGAGGGTGACCTGTATAGACTATAACTGTGTACTCCTTTGCCTCCTGGCTTTCAGTTGTTTTCAGCTAAGGGGAGTCTTTTTATGACATTGGACAGGAAGATGATGATGAACTTGAAGTGCTAATTCTCCCATCTGTCCCCCTAGCACAAATTTCCCACAGGGGCAAAAATAACCCTTTAGATGGTTAAAATTAGTACTTAGGGCCAAAAAAATTTGAGCTAGTTATAAGGGTTTGTGGCTCTCCAAAGGGCCACAGTACAGAAATAGATGTACACTAAATCTGTGGTATTAAACTTTCACTGGGGAGAGCTGATTAGGTATAAAATGTCTATAAAGGCCCCTTGGGGCAGTGATAATGACACATTGTCCTACAGAGTCTGTATGACCTGGCTGCATCCTCCAGCTCAAGGTCACAGCTATTCTGAGATTACGAGGTAGGTAGAAAAGTAGAAAACAGAGATGATGTGAAAGATTAAAGGGGCTCTCTTAATTAACTTTAATAACTCATAAGTGAAAAAAAAGAGAATTAAGCCTTTCAAGAGAAGAATAAGAAGACCTCTCTTTTTCCTCCTTTCTCCAACCTGAATTCCTGCACCTAATCTCATTTTAATGGATACACTTTCCTCCAGATCAAACTTTTACCTATAAATTAATTGACATTAGATTTTTCTGCTCTCTTACATCAACAAAGAGGAAGTTTTAATGAAAATTAATTTATGTAGAATGTGTTACAATTTACATAGCTCTTTCAATGATATGCACTTAATTTATTCTCAAAATTACTTCTTGTATTACCACTTATAGATGAGGACACTAGACACAGATCACTTATATAACCCATCTAAGATCATAGCTAGTAAATAGCAGTTCTAAGACTCACTTTTTAAAAAATAGGTTGTACTTTTTCCATTTCAAAAAATTGTCTCCAGTTATTTGCTAATAAGTAAGTAGAAGGTAGTCTTTTTTTTGTTTTTTTTTTGAGGAAGATTAGCCCGGAGTTAACATCTGCTGCCAATCCTCGTCTTTTTGCTGAGGAAGACTGGCCCTGAGCTAACATCTGTGCCCATCTTCCTCTACTTTATATGTGGGACGCCTACCACAGTATGGCTTGCCAAGTGGTGCCATATCTGCACCTGGGATCCAAACCGGTGAACCCCAGGCCACCGAAGCAGAACATGCGCACCTGACCGCTGTGCCACCAGGCCAGCCCGAAGGTAGTCTTGTACAGACAGAAAATTCCAAAATCCAAAAAGTCCTCAGAATGAATCATTATATTCTTTTTTTTTTTTTGAAAAGATTGGCACCTGAGCTAACAACCATTGCCAATCTTCTTTTTTCTTCTTCTTCTCCCCAAAGCCCTCTAGTACATAGGTGTATATTCTAGTTGTAGATCCTTCTAGTTGTGCTATGTGGGACACCACCTTAGCATGGCTTGATGAGCAGTGCTAGGTCTGTGACCAGAATCCAAACTGGTGAAAACCCAGGCCACCTAAATGGAGCACGCAAACCTGACTACTCGGCCACAAGGCCAGCCCTGAATCATTATATTCTTAAGTTAGTGCTTTCTTAAATGTTAGAGACTTAGGTGTTACAAAAGAGACAGAGGATAATGTTTCTCTTTTTATGAATTTTTAAAAGACATTTTGTAGAATATTATAGATATAAAAGCAGATGTGGGGGCAGAAAATTATTGATTCCAGTATAATAGTAGAGACTTGACTATATAATATTCATGAGAAAAAATCCCAAATACTCCAAGTGCTTGAGAAAAAATTGTATTAAAATCAAGAGGTGTGTAGGAAGCACTCAGTCTAAGAGATTTTAATGAAAAACCAGCAAATTTTAACTCCTTTAGGAATGAGAACTCTATAGAACAAGTGGCTTGAGTACATACTGCTAAAAGATTTTGACAAATAAAATTTGTGTGGGAAACGAGAAGACGACAAGGAAGCAAAGCAAACACATCAGATAAGGAGACGAGACTTTAGTTGAAAAGATATGTGTTTGCAAGTAAGCAAAATATTCTAATAATATAGAGGATTAACACTAATCAGTGGGGTGTTAACAAATACATCAAGGGAAGGAGATACAAACAAAGAAAGTAAGCTTGCTAATAAATGAGAACAAGCATGAAATTAATTATGTCCCTAAAATGCCTATGACACTGAAATTGCTTTTAAAAAAATCTTTCTTCAACAAAAAAAATGAAAAGGAACTTATGCAATTTAGGAATAATAAAGATCTTGCCAAAGTAACAATTGATAACAAGCATGATAAGGAATTTAGGTATTCTGGACACATAACTCAGCAGCTGAAAATGACAAGCTGGTCAGAGATGAAAAGCAATTAGACAGAGGGCTTACTGAGCTCCTTGCAAATCTCATTGTTAAAAGCTGGTGGGTATCTTTAGAAAGAATCTGTTGAAAAGAATTTCGCACTGTCAAAAAAAGAGGTCAAGGAACCAAAGCAGAGCAAATGGCCATCTGGGAGATATATTGTTAGCTATTAGCAAAATAGTGGTTTTCCCACCACAGGAGAAAAATTGCATATCTCAGGAAAAAATGGTTCCAAGAAAAACGAATAGCAAGACATTATCAAGATAAAAAAAATCCTATTCAGAATTATCTTTTCTATAGAATTATCTAGAAAATGTCTAGTATTTGAACATTAATAATACTTCTGTGCAGTCTTTCTGAAACTTTTGCTGGAAAAAAGTGAATTTGATTTAGATATAATGTGTTCAAGAGAAATCAAAGCTTTCTGAATGTCTGTAGTAAAGACTATAAGATGAAAATATATCAGATATTTTCATATAATCTATTTGAATTTATCAGGGAAAAAACATAGTACCTGTGGACTCAACTTTTAACCAAGCTGTTTTAGCAAAATTAAAGATTTCTAGCATTCCGGCTATCTAACATTTAGAAATATTCAATACAATATTTTTTGAGCCAGAAGTTCTTATTTTTTTAAAAATAAATGCATTGGATTTACTTCCATTCACAGCTTAACAATTCTTGAATATGTTTATAGTTGGATGAAGTAAGTTTCACTTGGTAGAAGTAGATTAGGAAAAAAATCAGCAAATAGGAGTTTTAAATTTATGTTCATTCTTTTTAATGGCTGTATAATATTCTAAAGTATCTTTTACTCAGTTCTTTTAAGTAGGGACATTTACGTTATTTGGAACATAATTATAATAGTTTATTTAGAGAATCGTTTATTAATATCAGTTCATCAAGAACGTCTTTGAAGGAGTTACTGATATTTAAAAACAAATCTCATGTTAAAACACTTTCACTTAAGAAGATCCAAGATGGTGGCGTGAGTAGTCTTCTTTGTCTCTCCCCTTTCGAATCTACAACTAATTGGACATTCATCGCTTAACAAAGGATATCCATATAGCATCTCAGGATGCCTGAGAGACCCACGCTGCTATACATAGGAAGGTGGACGGACTTCCCTCTGGGAGGAGGTGGAGATAGGTGAAAACTCTCCGACCCTGACCCCTGAACAGCCTAGTACCTGCAAGTGGCTTTCTTCCAGTGGACGCCCCCAGAACATCGCCACACACCAAGGGCAGGAGGGAGCGCACACCAGAGGAGAGACAGTGGAAACAGGTGACCAGAGCCCCACCTAAGCCCCCCACAATTACACCTAAGCCCAGAGGGAAGCTCCAGAGTTACACACCAGAGGCAGTGGGGAAAACCCCTACCCACCATTAACGGAGAGGCCCCTCCCAGCATCCACAACGCCAGGAGGCTCCCGGAGAGAATCCCAAACTGGGTGGCAGCCCGCCAGCTGCCGCCGCACGCCCCACTGACCAGGCTATTGCCTGGGAGGGCCTCGGGACTGCCGGAGATCTCCTGGGAGAGGACTGGGGCAGGGTGGAGCTCCAGCAGCAGGCCCCACGGCCCGGGGGGGGGAAACTGCAGAGTTCTGTCCGGGCAGCAGGCAAAGTCTCTACCTGCCATTAGCGGAGAGGCCCCACCCAGCATCCACAATGCCAGCAGGCTGCGGGAGAGAATCCCAAATGGGGCAGCGGCCCGCCAGCTGCCTGCTGTGACCCATAGTGGACAAGAGAGATTTTGTGGTTGCCGACAGTGAAAGAGCTGCAAATATAAGTGATCCTGCCCCTGGCCTCTGGGAAAGCCCATAACACCACTGCAGACCCTGAGGAGGGAGCACATCTCGGTGGTTTGCAACAGTAGGCACCAGCAGCCTGAAGCCCCCTTGTGACGGCCCCCACAGTTGAAGAGGGAACCCACAGGACCACTGTGACTGTGAGGAGGGGCCCAGGCCCAGTTAGCAACAGCTGATAGGGTTCCTGGTTGGTGCAGTATAAACAGCTGTCCCCCCACCACACCAGTAGAAACAAGTGGAAGCAGTAACTAAACTTTATCTCTATGGGGAGGCACAAATCTACACCATCAAGCAATATCGAAAAATATATTAAATCTCCAGAACAGAAGGAAAATGACAAATACACAGAAAACAATCCCAAAGACAATGAAATATATAACCTAAATGATGATGACTTCAAAACAGCCATCATTAAAAAACTCAATGAGTTAAGAGAGAATTCAGATAGACAACTCAACAAGTTCAGGAGCTATGTCACAAAAGAGTTCGATACTATAAAGAAGAACCAAACAGAAATACTAGAAATGAAGAACACAATAAAGGAGATTAAGAAGAATCTAGGCACACTGAACAGTAGGGCCGATAATATGGAGGAAAAAATTAGCAATTTTGAAGATAGGAATACAGACATGCTGCAGGCAGAGGAGGAGAGAGAACTAAGACTAAAAAGAAATGAAGAAACTCTCTGAGAATTATCTGACGTAATTAGGAGATGCAACATAAGGATTATAGAGGGAGAAGAGAGTGAGAAGGGGGCAGAAAGCCTATTCAAAGAAATAATGGCTGAGAACTTCCCAAACCTGGGGAGAGAGATGGAACTTCATGTGACAGAAGCCAATAGATCTCCAAACTTTATCAATACAAGAAGACCAACCCCGAGGCATATAGTAGTGAAGCTAGCAAAAGTCAACGACAAGGAGAGAATACTAATGGCAGCCAGGCAGAAGAAATTAACCTACAAAAGAACCCCCATCAGGCTATCAGCAGATTTCTCAGCAGAAACTTTACAGGCTAGAAGAGAGTGGAATGATATATTCCCTGCAGCCAAGAATTCTCTACCCAGCGAAAATATCCTTCAAATATGATGGAGAAATAAAATCTTTCCCAGATAAACAAAAATTAAGGGAATTCATTGTCACAAAACCTCCTCTTCAAGAAATGCTCAGGAAAACCCTCATTCCTGAAAAATCAAAAAAAGGAAAGGGGCTACAAAACCAAGAGCAAAGGAGATAAGTAGAAGGACAACAACAGAGAGTAGCAGATCTCCATCAGAACAGACTAAACCATGGGACAAGAAACAAAGGAAATTGAAGAGAACCGGAAAACAAGACATAAAATGGCAGCAGTAGGCCCCCACATTTCAATAATCACTCTAAATGTAAATGGATTGAACTCTCCAATCAAAAGACACAGAGTGGCAGGATGGATCAAAGAACAAGACCCAACAATATGCTGCCTCCAGGAAACACACCTCAGCCCCAAAGACAAACACAGACTCAGAGTGAAGGGATGGAAGACAATACTCCAAGCTAATAATGAACAAAAGAAAGCAGATGTCGCTATACTAATATCAGACAAAGTAGACTTCAAAGCAAAACAGATAAAGAAAGACAAAGAGGGACAGTATATAATGATAAAAGGGACTCTCCACCAAGAAGACATAACACTTATAAATATATACGCACCCAACACAGGAGCACCAAAATTTGTAAAGCAACTCTTAACAGAACTAAAAGAAGACATCAACAACAATACAATAATAGTAGGGGACCTTAACACCCCATTAACACCAATGGATAGAACACCCATACAGAAGATGAAGAAGGAAATTACAGAATTAAATGAAAAGTTAGACCAGATGGACTTAATAGATATATATATAGAACACTTCATCCAAAAACAGGAGGTTACACCTTCTTCTCAAGTGCGCATGGAACATTCTCAAGGATAGACCATATTTTGGGAAACAAAGCAAGCATCAATAAATACAAGAGAGTTGAAATAATATCAAGCATCTTTTCTGATCATAATGCTATGAAACTAGAAATCAACTACAAGAATAAAGCAGAGAAAGGTGCAAAAATGTGGAGACTAAACAACACGCTACTGAACAATCAATGGATTATTGAAGAAATTAAAGAAGAAATCAAATATTATCTGGAGACAAATGAAAATGAGAACACGTCATACCAAATCATTCGGGATGCAGCAAAGGCAGTCCTAAGAGGAAATTCATTGCAATACAGGCTCACCTCACTAAACAAGAAAAAGCTCACATAAGCAACCTCAAACGACACCTAACAGAATTAGAAAAAGAAGAACAAACAAAGCCCAGAGTCAGTAGAAGGAGGGAAATAATAAAAATAAGAGCAGAAATAAATGATATTGAAACAAAAAAGACAGTAGAAAGGATCAATGAAACAAAGAGTTGGTTCTTCGAAAAAATTAACAAAATCGACAAACCCTTAGCCAGACTCACCAAGAAGAGAGAAATCTCAAATAAATAAAATTAGGAATGAGAGAAGTGAAATCACAACAGATACCAAAGAAATACAAGGGATCATAAGAGAATACTATGAAAAACTATATGCCAACAAACTGAACAACCTAGAAGAAATGGACAAATTCCTAGAGTTTTACAACCTCCCCAAACTGAACCAGGAAGAAATGGAGAATCTGAATAGGCCAATCACAAGTAAAGAAATAGAAACAGTAATCAAAAACCTCCCCAAAAATAAGAGTCCAGGACCAGACGGCTTCTCTGGAGAATTCTACCAAACATTCAAAGAAGATTTAATACCTATCCTTCTCACACTATTCCAGAAAATTGAGGAAGATGGAGTACTCCCTAACACATTCTATGAAGCCAACATCACTCTGATCCCCAAACCGGACAAGGACAACACAAAGAAGGAGAACTACAGGCCGATATCACTGATGAACATAGATGCAAAAATCCTCAACAAAATTCTGGCAAACCGAAAACAGCAATACATCAAAAAGATTATACACCATGATCAAGTGGGATTTATACCAGGGACACAGGGATGGTTCAACATCCGCAAGTCAATCAATGTGATACACTACATTAACAAAATGAGAAACGAAAACCACATGATCATCTCAATAGACGCAGAGAAAGCATTCAACAAGATCCAACACCCATTTATGATAAAAACTCTCAATAAAATGGGTATAGAAGGAAAGTACCTCAACATAATAAAGGCCATATATGACAAACCAACAGCCAACATCATACTCAACGGACAAAAACTGAAAGCCATCCCTCTGAGGACAGGAACAAGACAAGTGTGCCCACTTTCACCACTCCTATTCAACATAGTACTGGAGGTGTTGGCCAGAGCAATTCGGCAGGAAAAAGAAATAAAAAAGAATCCAAATAGGCAATGAAGAAGTCGCTGTTTGCAGACGACATGATCTTATATATAGAGAACCCCAAAGAATCCTTAGGAAAACTATTAGAAACCATCAACAGCTACAGCAAAGTTGCAGGGTATAAAATCAACATACATAAATCAGTAGCATTTCTATACACTAACAATGAACTAACAGAAACAGAACTCAAGATCTCAATCCCATTCACAATCGCAACGAAAAGAATAAAATACCTTGGGATAAATTTTACCAAGGAAGTGAAAGATTTACAGAATGAAAACTAGAAGATTTTCTTGAAAGAAGTTGACAATGACATAGAGAGATGGAAAGACAGTCCATGCACATGGATTGGAAGAATAAACATAGTTGAAATGTCCATACTACCTAAAGCAATCGACAGGTTCAACACTATCCCAATCAGAATCCCAAGGACATTCTTCACAGAAATTGAACAAAGAATCCTAAAATTCATATGGGGCAACAAAAGACCGCGAATTGCTAAAGCAATCCTGAGTAAGAAAAACAAAGCTGGAGGCATCAAAATCCCTGATTTCAAAACATACTACAAAGCTACAGTGATCAAAACAGCATGGTACTGGTAGAAAAACAGGTGCACAGATCAATGGAACAGAATTGAAAGCCCTGAGATAAAACCACACATCTATGGACAGCTAATCTTTGACAAAGGAGCTGAAGGCCTACAATGGAGAAAACAAAGTCTCTTCAACAAATGGTGCTGGGAAAACTGGACAGCCACATGTAAAAGAATGAAAATTAACCATTCTTTTTCACCATTCACAAAAATAAACTCAAAATGGATCAAAGACCTAAAGATTAGGCCTGAAACAATAAGTCTTCTAGAAGAGAATATAGGCAGTACACTCTTTGACATCAGTTTCAAAAGAATCTTTTTGGACACTATAACTCCTCAGATGAGGGAAACAATAGAAAGAATAAACAAATGGGACTTCATCAGACTAAAGAGTTTCTTCAAGCAAGGGAAAACAGGATTGAAACAAAAAACAGCTCACTAATTGGGAAAAAATATTTACAAGCTACTTATCCGACAAAGGATTAATCTCCATAATATACAAAGAACTCACACAGCTTAACAACAAAAAAACAAGCAACCTGATCAAAAAATGGGCAGAGGACATGAACAGACATTTCTCCAAAGAAGATATAAGTATGGCCAATAGACACATGAAAAGATGTTCATCATCACTAATCATCAGGGAAATGCAAATCAAAACCACACTAAGATATCACCTTACACCCATTAGATTGGCAAAAATATGCAAAACCAAGAGTGACAAATGTTGGAGAGGTTGTGGAGAAAAAGGAACCCTCATACACTGTTGGTGGGAATGCAAATTGGTACAGCCACTATGGAAAACAGTATGGAGATTTCTCAAAAAGTTAAAAATAGAAATATCCTATGACCCAGCCATCCCACTACTAGGCATCTATCCTAAGAACCTGAAATCAGCAATCCCAAGAGTCCCATGCACCCCTATGTTCATCGCAGCATTATTTACAATAGCCCAGACATGGAACCAAGCTAAATGCCCAGAAACTGATGACTGCATAAAGAAGATACGGTATATATACACAATGGAATACTACTCAGCCGTAAAAAAGGACCAAATCTTTCCATTCGCATCAACATGGATGGACTTTGAGGGTATTATGTTAAGCGAAATAAGCCAGACAGAGAAAGACGAACTCTATATGACTCCACTTATAGGTGGAAGTTAACATATAGACAAGGAGAACTGATGGGTGGTTACCAGGGAAAAGGGGGGGTGGGGGGAGGGCACAAAGGGTGAAGTGGTGTACCCACAACATGACTAACAATAATGTACAACTGAAATCTCACAAGGTTGTAATCTATCATAATCTTAATAAAAAAAAACTTTTACCTATAAAACAGTTTACATGATGAATTTCTCTCTTTACCACCTTCCTTTCCACAACACACACACACACACACTCCAGAGTACCAAGGACAATAGTGTGTGGAAAAAAAATATCACTGCCATAACAATGATTTCAATCTTAAAGAATCCAAGATAGAGTTTGTGTTCACAAAATACCAAATCAGTGGTTGATTTCGTTAATTCACATAACAACTGCTTGCTTAACTGCGAGTTAAATAGCCTAACTGAATTGACTGTTCATTTTAGTCAAAATGCTTGATCTGGTAGTCTAGTGTAAACACTGTCCCAGGGCTTCCCCTGGCAATTTTAGAGGATACGTTTCCCTCAAAGACGCAAGGTATGCACCTACGGAATAAAGCAGACCAACCTCTCAGCAGATGCAGAGGTAATTCTGGAACATTCAATAGTGATTCGACTCCTGTCACCTAAGTATGACTAGCAGGAGGCAACATTAAAATAAACTGTCTAGGGACCGTGTGTTCCAAATTCTCTTAAAAATTCAAACAATTCTGCGAAGAACAGGCATGGCAGAAAGAGAAGTCTCAGGTGAATGGCTTCTAGAGAGTCTTTTAGTTTGTAGAAGTAAAAGATGCCAAAAGTGAAACATAATTCATTAACTGAATCACAAACATTAGATGACTGTGCTTTCTTGGGGACAAGCTGTTATAAATATTACTGTATAACTTCAGAAAGTCATTCAGTTATGACTGACAGCTTTTAAAGACCCTGAATCTTCAGGTAAATCAAACTACATTTATTTATTTGTTATAAGGCCTGTTGACATATGTCAATGAAAAGTTTTTATATTTAAACGTTCCTACTTAATCCAAACATTCAGGGATCACATTCTGCAAATCACAAACAGCACAAAAATTAAAAGATGGAATACTAGTTAAATCAGAACATGTAAAGGAATGATTGATATACTTGACAATCTTATGGGGCAGAGAAACCATAAAAGTAAAATAAAAAGTAAAAAGATAAGTGACAAGCGTGGGGAAAAAATTGGAATGGCATATTAAGGCTAATATGAAGGAGACAAAAATAAAAATATGGGCTGAGACTATGATTGTGTATCTAGAATAGGAATAAAATGGCCAGTAAACACAAAAAAGATCATTAACCTAATAATCAAAGATAAAATGAAATATAGATTTGACATTATTTTTGGTCTATTGAGGATACAAAAAAAAGAATAACACCTATAGTTGGACAGAGTGTGGATAATTAAGTACTCACACACTGGAGCACAGGTGCAAGCAAAAATTGGTACAACCAAGGGAATGATTCCTCTTTTACTTAACAATAAAAGAACAGCAATTTGGCAACGTTTCCAAATGTAAAATGTGCACATACTTTGACCTAGAAAATCTGTTCCTAAGGCTTTTCCTTAAAGAAATGATTTCATAACTGATCAAAAATGCATGTACAAGAACGATCATTTCCGTATTTTTTTATACTAGTAAAAATTTGACAACAATAAAAATGTCCAATGAAAGAGGATTAGGTAAATAAATTCTAGAGTAAGCATATAATGGAATATTCTACAGTCATTAAAAGTGTTGATGGAGGGGCTGGCCCCGTTGCCAAGTGGTTAAGTTCACGCACTCCGCTGCAGGCAGCCCAGTGTTTCATTGGTTCAAATCCTGGGCACGGACATGGCACTGCTCATCAAACCACGCTGAGGCAGCGTCCCACATGCCACAACTAGAAGGACCCACAATGAAGAATATGCAACTATGTACTGGGGGGCTTTGGGGAGAAGAAGGAAAAAATAAAATAAAATCTTTAAAAATGTTAATGGAGGTCTATACAAACAGAGTTATAATACAACAGGTAATATTAACCCACCTATCATTGAATCAATGCTTTCATTGACTCAAGAGAGGACAAAGAGAACACATTTGTTCATTTGTTTGTGAATGAAATTTTAAAGTTAAATCAGGAAGCTTTAGCTTTCCAAGAAGTGGACTTTGTGAGATAAAGATAGTTAGTTTGAAAAGTCTGGTTTTGCATATTAGAAGCCAAAGTTATGAAGTGTTAAGAACAGTGATATATTTGGAAGAATGTTTGGCCAAATTTTCCCCCTTTCTGGGAAGAGATACAGATTTGTTTTTCAAAGACAGAGAGTAGAGTAATAGACTTGGCTACTGCTGGTGGTCTCTGAGAATGAATATAGCTCCCTGCATCCCTCTTGGCCAAGCTTTGAAAGTGAGATGAGTAGGGACAATCGAATCCAATTTCTGTTGGGGGGGGGGGCGCCAATGGAGAGGGTATCTATGTTTTTCTTCCCTAGCTATATAGCCCAGAGACACTGAAGGCCTTTTAAAGAAACTGTTCAGTATGTGTATTAGTTTCTTTTTGCTGCTATAACAAATTAACATAGACTTAGTGACTTGGAACAACACAAATTTATTAACGTATAATTCTAGAGGTCAGAAGTCCAAAATTAGTCTCAGTGGGCTAAAATCAAGATGGTTGGGAGGCCTGCATTCCTTCTCAAGGCTTTAGGAGCAAATCTATTCATTGCCTCTTCTAGCTTCTAGAGGCTACCTTTGTTCTCTCTCTCACTCTCTCTTTTTCTCTGCTCCCATCATCGTATCTCCTTTTCTGCTTCTGACCCTCTTGTTTCCTTCTTATAAGGGCCTTATACATTGGGCCCAAAAAATAATCCAGTATAACCTCTCCTTCTCAAGATCTTTAGCTTAATCAATCTGCAAAATCCCTTTTACCATGTAAAGTAACATATTCATAAGTTCCAAAGATGAGCATGCGAATATCTTTGGGAGCTATTATTCAGCCTACCACAACATGGTACCCTAGCAGTAGAATAACAATGACTGTGCTAGGTGTGTCAGCAGGTGGTCCACACGGGAGCCTTAGTTTGGCACTGGGAGAGCAGCTGAAAGGGTACAGATCGTGTTGTGGACTGAATGTTTGGTCCCCCAAAATTCACTGGTGAAGTCCTACCCCTGAAATGTGATGGTGTTAGGAGGTGGAGCCTTTGGGAGGTAATTAGGTTTTGAGGGTGGAGACCTTGTGAATGGGATTGGTGCCCTTATAAAGGAGGCCCCAGAAAGCTATCTTGTCCTCTCCGCCACATGAGGACACAGTGGGAAGACAGCTGTCTATGAACGAGGAAGTGGGCTTTCACCAGACACTGAATCCGTTGGTGCCTTGATCTTGGATCTCTCAGCCTCCAGAACTGTTAGAAATAAACATCTGTTGTTTAAGCCACCCAGTCTATGGTATTTTGGTTACAGCAGACTGAACAGACCACAAAATATGGGATGGTAAGCAGACTCGAAGAGACCTTGTATTTGAAACAAGGTTGGATGGAGAATGTATAATCTGACAACCAAATGTAGAGGAATGATTCCAACCCTCTTAGTAGATGTAAGAAGAATAAAAACTCCTAACCAAAGGACAGATAAAAGACAGCATAGGACAGAAGAGCATCATTGAGAATCCAACCCTGTCCTCTTTGCTGCCCAGATGATTCATAGCCATTGCTATTAACCGAAAAATCATGCTGGGTGAAGGGAAGGAGAAGAGAGAGAAAAACATCCTGAAGTGATGTGGCTACGTAAAACCACGAGGAACCAAGAAAACACTTGAGTGGCTGAGCTAACCAAGAATTGGCCAGACTGACTTTTCTACTGGTTGTGGATCTTAAGATTAAATTAAGTAGTGTTTTAGAAAGGTACAGTTTTGTACATTTTATTATGTATTTTGAAATTCATTACTAAAACTTTTATTTATTGACATGGAAAGGTGTTTGTAGTAGATTATTATAGTAGTCCCTCCTTATCTACAGGAGATACATTCCAAGACCCACAGTAGATGCCTGAAACTATGGTTAGTACGAAACCCTATATATACTATGCTTTCTCCTATGCAGACATACCTATGATAACATTTAATTTATAAATTAGGCATAGTAAGAGGTTAACAGCAATAACTAATAATAGAATAATTATAACAATATATTGTAATAAAAGTTACCATAGATCTTAGCAACATCAGCATATGATTTTTTCTTTCATTATTAAGTTGAGAATTTTCTCCTTTTCACTTGAAGGACTTTACAGTTTCCCTTTGGCATATCTGAATTGCCAGCATCACTACTCTTGTGCTTTGGAGCCATTATTAAGTAAAATAAGGGTTCCTTGAACATAGGCACTGCGATACCACAAGAGCCAATCTGATAACTGAGAGGGCTTCTAAGTGACTAACGGGCAGGTAGCATGTACAGCGTGGATATGCTGGACAAAGGGATGATTCACGTCCTGGGCGGGACAGAGAGGGACAGCACAAGTTTCATCATGCTGCTCAGAACAGCAGGTAATTTAAAACTTACGAGCTGTTTATTTCTGAAATTTTCCATTTAATATTTTTGGACCGGGGTTGACTGCCGGTAACTGAAAGCACAGAAAGTGAAACCATGGATAAGGGGGGACTACTGTATCTGAAAAAAAACACACTATAAAATGTGATATGTTATTATCCTGTTTTTATTGTTATATTGCATTTACATGTGTTTATGCATAGAAAAATGTCTTAGACGTAACACGCCTAATTAAACATGGTTCTCTCTGGATGATTAGAAGATGAGTGATTTTTTAACTTTTTTTCCTTTATACCTATCCAATTTTAGATCTGTGCAATTGTTTATATAATAAGTATTATTTGAATAATCAGCAAAAATAACAAAGCAATTTCCATTTCGCAAAAAGCTATGGTAAAAGATAACAGCATTATTTTAGATAGTGAGATGGCATGGAAAAAACACTGAACTTGTTGCCGGCAAAATGAGATCAAGTGTCAGTTTTCCGGTTTACTAGTCATGTGACCTTGGACAAGCCACCTACAATTTCTGGGCCTCATCTGAAAACTGGGGATAATAATGCTAACTATATTATCTCACAATGGTACCATGTGGAATGCACGGGGCTTGACATTTAATGTGTTATCTAATCCTCAAAAGAACTCTTGATGTGGCTATTGTTATCCTAATTATGCAAAATCAAATAGAGAGAATATATATTGCAACCTTTGAAGACCATAATATAACCTAAGCTTTCCTGCAATGTAAGCAACATGAAATGCTTGTAATGCTCAGTGTGAAGACAGACGTCACATATAAGCTCTTTCAACAATACATAGATAAATCAGTTTCCGTGATGAATGTCAGACTTCTTTAAAATATTTAGCAAATTAGGGCTGGACCCATGGTGTAGTGCTTAAGTTCACCCCCTGCTTTGGCGGCCTGAGGTTCACAGGTTCGGATCTTGGGCATGGAAGTACACACCGCACATCAAACCATCCTGTGGCGGCATCCCACACACAAAATGGAGGAAGATTAGTGCAGATGTTAGCTCAGGGCCAATCTTCCTCACACACAAAGACAAAAAGATATTTAGCAACGTGAGCAGAGATCTGTGAGTTCTCTGCCTGAAGATAGCCTCTTTAAAACCAGATATTTCAGTGGTGCTCCTTCCTACATGCTGTCACGGCTTTTGATTAAAGATTTGCCTCTGAGAAATAGATCATTAAATGAAAGTATCAATTATAAACCCATGTTTACTAAATTCAAGGTATTTGGTACAGCAGTTCTGTGTGTTTGTATTTGCATACACATAAACATACATATGTTTTATATATATGTATACACACATATGATCATTTTAAGTGCTTAGCAACCATTAATTACCTAGTACTCTGGTTAAGATGAGATATGTTATAATTTATGGATATAGATAAGACAATTAGGATCAGGAGTATGGGCTAGGTATAATGCCACATAAAGTAAAAGTGTCTAGAAAAATTCTACAGACCTAAGTGGAAAAACTAGTACAAATTCACACTTCCTTGGCTAAAACCTTTGAGGGTAGAAGTATTTTAGAATTCAGAAATTTTTGAGTTTCAGGAAGGTAATTTAATGCATATAACTTACGTAATGTGCTGACATATATAATATAACATCCCCAACAGGTCTGTGCCCTGTAATCAAGCACATTGTTATTTCTGCAGAGAAATAAATGAATATTCATACTAAGTAGGATAACTAGTTGTTAAACAGTCTTATTTCAGTTCAGGTTTTGCTGCCAAATGAGTTTGCTCCAAACTTAGGGAAAATTTTTCAGTTTAATTAAACTCTGTAATGAGAAATGGGGTGCATACGTTTCTTTCAAGTTGTTTTCATTTGCTCTTCACTTTCCTGCTCTCACTGATGTGCTGAGAAGGGCTCACAGTTGTAGAAAGAGATATTGTGAAGGCATAGTGTTGACTCTTGTCGGAAGCTTTATCAGCAATGGTGATAAGAAAGTTGTCTATAGGAAGGGAAGTGCTTCCTTCACAGCATCAATGTGTACTCCCTGGATGAATAAAACATATCCATTCACTGGATGTAAAGAGTTGATAAGGGTCCAGCCCCATGGCCTAGTGGTTAAGTTTGGCATGCTCCACTTCAGTGGCCTGGGTTTGCGAGTTCAGATCCTAGGTGCAGACCTACACCACTAGACAGCCATGCTGTGGCAGTGACCCACATATAAAATAGAGGAAGATTGGCAGAGATGGCCAATTTTCCTCAAGCGAAAAAAGAGGGAGATTGGCAACAGATGTTAGCTCAGGGCTAATCTTACTCAGAAAAAAAAAAGAGTTGATAGTTTCCTATGTCAAATCTTTTAGAAGCCTTGAATTTCTATGAAAACCTAACTCTTGACCTCTGCTCTCTGGGCTCTTGCTAATGGTCATGCTTATTATCTATTTCAAGTTCTGAAGATCTAGTTGAAATTATTTGTAACAATGATAGTCAGAACTGCAGACACTTTTATAATTTGATGATTTGGTGAGTAAGGTGAGTAAAGGGTACATTTTTCCTGGACTTTGGGTAGAATATTTCCATTAGCAATAGATCAAACATAAATGGTGACTTAAGTTTGGAGAAAAGTTTTCAAGTGGAGATTCACAAATTTTCCTGCTTCAAAAGGAAGCAGATGTCTAAGTGTTGACCTCAACACTTAGGATATAATAATGGATAGGATCTCCACGAAGGATATAATAATAAGGAGAAAGGGTACAGAAACGGTCTTTAAACTTTCTTCCTCAAATCTTCCAATTATCTGTCAGCCTAGATCCAACTATGATTGAAGAAAATGGGCTTGTTGTATTTATTGGACTGTAAGGAGGCAGCCTCACAGCTGCAGGTTAGGAAAAAAGTCAATCTGGCCGGTTCACGGTGGGCTCAGTCACTGCTGTGTTAGCTAGGTTACTTGTGGTTTTACAGTCATGGTATTTCAAGATTTGTTTCTCTCTCTTCTTCTCATCATCCTAGATGACTTTTCAGTTAATGGAGAAGGGCTATGAGTCATCTGGCCAGCAGAGAAGACAAGATTGGATCCTTGATAATCCTACTCGGTCCTATGCTGCCTTTTATCTGCCCTTTGGCCAGCAGCCTCTATTCTTGCTACATCTGCTAAGAGGGCTGGAGCAAAAGTTTGGTAGACTCTCTCAACAATCTTTTTTCTTTTTTCCATTTTCTGCCCAAAGCCCCCCAGTACGTAGTTGCATACTTTTAGTTGTGAGTCCTTCTAGTTGTGGCATGTGGGACACCGCCTCAGTGTGGCTTGATGAGATGTGCCATGTCTGTACCCACGATCCAGAGCCAGCGAAACCCTGGGATGCTGAAACGGAGCACACGAACTTAACCACTCAGCCACGGGGCCGGCCACTCAACCATCTTGAAAGGAAAGAATTATCATTCTACTAAGAATGGGGAAACTGAGACCCAGAGAGGTTAGGTACCTTGTACAAGGATCATGTAGACATAAATGATAGAGCCTGTAGCTTCCTCTAATTCAAAAAATGGAATGAGAATTATAACTTAGGGAAAAAAGGAGCAAGCTTCTAGCAATAGCTATACTTTATTAAATTCCATATATAGATAGGTATTCTGTGGGGATGCTTTTGAAAGGAATAAAATTTATAGAAATTGAGACAATTTATGATCAGGAAAAATGGACCAAAAAAGAAAGAAAAACAAAAGAATGATTAAAACAAAGTAAACTTTTTCACCATCTTCCGTGTAGTCAGTGCATTCATCGTTTCTGTAGGTCTGGAATGAGAAAACATTGAATAGCCATGTGCATACCCATCTAATGTGATGACAGAGTACAAGAGAAAAATCATCCAACGCAAACTGCAGTTTTGTTTCCAGTGACAGTGCAAAGAGCCAAGCAAAATCTCTACTAGCGAGTTTAAATTAGTTTCTTGAGGCAGACTTTAAGAGTGATTTGACTCCTAA
Organism: Equus quagga; assembly: GCF_021613505.1. Taxonomy (NCBI): domain Eukaryota; kingdom Metazoa; phylum Chordata; class Mammalia; order Perissodactyla; family Equidae; genus Equus; species Equus quagga. Next base: position 46,813,398 of record NC_060272.1, on the reverse strand, counting down.
TCTGTGCTAGCAAAAATGCCCCTTTGTGTGTCTCTGTGTGTTTTACTCACTTTTCCTGCATTTAAACGCACACAAACATAACCCGTATAAAATATATACAGAATAAGACTTTTCCAGATCTAGTCACAAATAATACATTTTAATGAGGAATGTCCAGGCACTGTGATAGGCCTGTGGGGAATGATACTTTAGCTTAAAACCCTCTAATCAGAACTTATGCCAACTGGTCTTGTTATTCAAATGTTTGACACTACAGAGGACTCATCAATTCCTCTTCATTAGCTCTTCATTAGCATAGTGAATAGAGTTAATTTTTGATCGTTCTTATTGGTTAAATTGTTTGATTCTCATTTTGATGTTTTCCTGGCGTAAACAAAAGTCAGGGAAAGTTGAATTAAATTTTGAACTGAGCATTTAGACGTGTAACTCAATACGTCAAACTCACTAAATGGAACCATCAGCAAGAAGTCAGCGGAAAGATAAAACTTGACGGATCTGATATGTCTGATACATATGCCTAGCTTGGCATAGGAAAAACAAATATTCAAGAAAATGAATTTTTAAAAAATTGGTCTGGGTATTAAGGAATATAAATTTATTTATTTTTTATTTTTTTATTATTTATTATTTTTTTTTTTGAGGAAGATTAGCCCTGAGCTAACTGCTGCCAATCCTCCTCCTTTTGCCGAGGAAGGCAGGCCCTGAGCCAACATCCATGCCCATCTTCCTCTACTTTATATGTGGGATGCTGACCACAGCATGGCTTGACGAGCGGTGCCACGTCCACACCAGGGATCCGAACCAGCGAACCCCAGGTCGCCAAAGCAGAATGTGCACCCTTAACCGCTGCATTACCCGGTCGGCCCCAGAAATTTATTTTTAATTAGATTTGTGAATCCCTGTTTCCCCTCTTATATATGGAGTAATTTTATATGCCAACAGGATAAAATCGTGAGAAAATTATAAACAGAAGTGTTTTTAAGACCTGACTTTTCCTCCTCGTGGCTAAAATACATTAATACTTCTGGATAGTGAAAAATTACTAGATGAAAATATAACGGTCTGAGGGTTACTATTTTAAAAATCTCATTAAAATTGATAAGAAAAACACTGAGACCCCAATATGAAAATGAACAAAGGATATGAACAAACAATACACACAAACAGAGATAATTAGCAAGCAAACATATGGGAAAATGTTTAACCTTGTTAGTTATTAAAGAAATACAAGCTAAAATAACATTGTGTTAATATCATACTATTTAAATATATAAAAGAAAAATCATATTCTGGTGAATTTTACCAAACGTTTAAAGGAGAATTAACATCAATCCTTGTCACATTCTTCCAAAAAACAGAAGAAGAGGGAGCACTCCCCAACTTGTTCTATAGGCCAAGTATTACCCTGATATCAAAACCAGACAACAACTTCACAAGAAAACTACAAACCGATCTCTTATGCATACAGATGCAAAAGTCGTCAACAAAATACTAGCAAACCAAATCTTGCAACATACAAAAAAAAGATTATATAACATGACCAAGTAGGTTTTATCCCAGGAATGCATGGGTAATTCAACATACAAAAATCAATCAATGTAATACGCCACATTAATAGAATAAGGGGGAAAAGAATCACATGATTATCTCAACAGACCCAGAAAATCATTTGACAAAATCCAATACCCTTTCATGAGAAAAGTACTCAGTGAACTAAAAATGGACAGGAACTGTCTTAACTCAAAAAAGGTCATCTATAAAAGCTCATAGCTAACATCATACTTAATGTTGAAAGAGTAGATATTTTCCTCTAAGATCAGGCACAAGACGAGAATGTCTGTTCTCACCACTTCTCTTCGACATTGTACTATAGGTACTATTTAGAAGAAGCAGGCAAGAAAATGAAAAAAAAAGGCATCCAGATTGGAAAGGAAGAAGTAAAATTACCTCTATTTGCATATGACAATCTTATATAGAGAAAATCTAAAGGAATTCACAAAAAACTATCAGAACAAATAAACGAGTTTAGCAAGGTTGTAGGATAAAAGATCAATATATGAAAAATCAATTGTATTTCTATAGACTATCAATGAACAATCTGTAAATGAAATTGAGAAAGCAATTACATTTGTGATAGTATCAAAAAGAATAAAATGCTTAGGAATAAATTTAACAAAAGACACACAAGCCTTATATATTGAAAACCAGAAAATATTGTTGAAAAAAATTAAAGACAATCTAAATAAATGGAAAGATATTTTATGTTTACGGATTGGAAGACATAACATTGATAATTTAGCAACACATTCCAAATTAATCTGCAGATTCAACACAATACCTATCAAAATCCAGCTTCTTTTTCTGAGTAGAAATTGACAAGCTTATTGTAAAATTCATATGGAAATCCAAGGGATCTAGAATAGCCAAAACAATTATGATAAAGAAAAAAGTTGGAGCACACATATTTCTTGATTTCAAACTTTACTACAAAAATACAGTAATCAAGACAGCATGTTACTGGCATAAGGATAGAAAAAAATAGATCAATAGAATTGAACTGAGAATCCAGAAATAAATCCTTACACTTAGGGTTAATTGATTTTCAGTAAGAATGCCAAGACAATTCAATGGAAGAAGAATGGTCTTCCGACAAATGGTGCTGGAACAACTGGATATCCATATGCAAAAGAATGAAATTGGACACTACTTGGCACAAATATTAGCTCAAAATGGTTGATAAACCCAATCTAAGAGCTAAGACTATAAAACTCTTAGAAGAAAACATAGGCATGAATCTTTGTGACCTAGGATTACAGAATGGTTTCTTAGATATGACAGCAAAAGCACAAGTGACAAAAAGAAAAAATAAATAAATTAGACTCCATCAAGATTAAAAACATGTGTGCTTCAAAGGATACAATCATGAAAGTGAAAAGACAACCCAAGGAATGGGAGAAAATGTTTGCAAATCAAATATCAAGTGTATTCAGAATATATAAAGAACTCATACAACTCAAGAAAAAAAAGACAAATAACACAATAAAAAATGATGAGGATTTAGGGGGCCAGCCCTGTGCCGAGTGGTTAAGTTCACGTGCTTCACTTCGGTGGCCCAAGGTTTTGCCAGTTTAGATCCTGGACTTGGGCCTAGCAACACTCCTCAAGCCAGGCTGAGGCAGTGTCCCAAATAGCAGAACTAGAAGGAACTGCAACTAAAATACACAACTATGTGCTGGAGGGCTTTGGGGAGAAGAAGAAGAAGAAAAAAAGATTGGCTACAGATTTTACCTCAGGTGCCAATCTTAAAAAAAAAGATGATGAGGATTTAAATAGACATTTCACCAAAGAAAACATATAAATGGGCAACAAACACATGAAAAGATGCTCAACATCATTAGTCATTAGGAAAATGTACATTAAACCACAGTCAGATATCACTTCACGCATACTGGGCTATGATAAAAAAGATGGATAATAACAAGTGTTGGCAAGGAGGTGGAGAGATTGGAATCCTCGTACCCTGTTTGTGGAATGTAAAATAGTGCAGCCTTTTTTGAAAACAGTTTACCAATTCCTCATAAAATTAAACATAGAGCTATTATAACACAGCAATTCCACTCCTAGTTATGTATCCAAGAGAATTTGAAATATATTCACACAAAAACTTTTACACAAATGCACATAGCAGCATTGTTTATGATAGCAAAAAAGTAGAAACAACTCAAATGTCCATCAACTGATGAACTGATTAAAAAATGTGTCATTTGCATACATTGGAATATTATTCAGCCATAAAAAGGAATAAAACACTGATTCATGCTACCACATGGACAAACCTAAAAAACATTAGGCTCAGAGAAAGAAGCCAGACATAAAAGATCACATGTTGTATGAGCCCACTTATACGAAATGTCCAGAATAGGCAAATCCATAGAGACAGAAAGCAGATTAGTGATTTCCAAGAGCTGAGAGGAGGTAAAATGGGGAATGACTGCTAATGGGTGTGGATGGTATGTGAGTGATAGCTTAATAAAACTGTTAGTAAAAAAAAGAAATTATTTAATATTGACAAGACTGTGGTGAAACATTGCTAGCAGCTTAGAAATTAGTAAGATCCTTTTCTAAAGCAAATTTGCCTATATGCCCTAAGAGTCATACAGGTCTTCCCATTCTGTAATCCTGTCCCTGGGAATTTAAACAATGCTCAGTGTCAAAAGGATGAAAAAAGTTACATAATTGAAGATATTCATTCTTGACAATCTCAAAAAACTGGAGACACTTCAAATGTTCTACAAAATGAGAAGAGGCAGTTAAATAATAGTATATCAATTTAATGAAACATTTTTCAAAATACTATGATGAATTTTTAAATAAAAATATTACATATATGAATGATTATATCTGTTAAATTATTTATACATAGAGACAAGGAGGGACAAAGAAAATAGACATAGGAAAACAGGTGACTGGTTAGCATGCTATAGCCATTGGGATCCCACTCCTGTGTTTCTTGCATTAGTTTTGTGAGGATTATGAATCTACCAGAATATTCTTTGCTATTATGATGCTGTTATATTTAAAATAATTTTTAAATATTTGAAGGAGGAGTTCTAAGTGTTCTTTTGGTTATGTCTGGCATATCCAGAAAGAGGTTGTGGGTACCCTGAATGTCTAGGAGATGATTCTAAACAGGAAAGAAAACCAGGTGATCGTGGCAGCACTGGAAGACCAAGCTGAGTGCAATAAAGGAGGTGGGGAGCCACCCCGTCTGCAGAACAGCCGGGCCAGGCTTGCTGCCTGAGGGAGCAACTGGGCTGGGTGGAGCCATTGGCCTGCCTGCTGACAAAGGCTAGGACTACAGACTAAAAAAAGCTTTTTTTTTTGGTAAGGAAGATTCACCCTGAGCTAACATCTGTTGCCAATCTTCCCCTTTTTCTCCTTTTATGTGGGTTGCTGCCACAGCACGGCTGCTAACAGATGAGTGATGTAGGTCTCCACCTGGGAACTGAACCATGGCTATGGAAGTGGAGCACGCAGAACTTAACCACTAGGCCACCAGGGCTGGCCCCTAAAAAATTTTTTTTAAATGGAGGTATAAACATACTTTTATAATTTTAAAAATTAAAGCATACTATATATACATTTTTCTATAGTAAATTACACAAATCTTGTCTACAACTGGGTGAATGTTTATACAAGTATAAATTAATTTTGCCACCACCCAGATCAAGGCAGAACTTTCCTGGCAGCACCAGCAGGTTCTTGGTGCCCACTCGCAGTTGATATCCTTGCCAACAGCAACCGCTGTCTGACCTGTATCACTGTAGATTAGTTTTGCTGCTTTTGAACTTGATAAATACAGAATTATTCAGCATGTACTCTTTTGTGTCCCCCTTTTCTTGCTTACCATTATGTCTGGGAGATTCATCCATGATGTATGTGCAGCTAGAATTCATTCTTTTTCATTGTTGGGTACTATTGTCACTGGATTTGTAATTTTTGTAATATGCCTCCCACAGAGCATAGAAAGGTTAGTGAATTTCCCTTTATTTAAATTTCACTCCGATGTTAAACAAAAGCACAATTAAACTATCTTAAAAGGAGAAAGTTTGAAATTATAAGAAAAAAAATTCCCACGGCCGACTCTGAGGTGTAGTGGTTAAGTTTGCATGCTCCACTTTGGCAGACTGGAGTTCATGGGTTCGGATCCAGGTGCGGACCTACACACCGCTCATCAAGCCATGCTGTGGTGGCATCCCACATGCAAAATAGAGGGAGATTGGCACAGATGTTAGCTCAGCAACAATCTTTGTCAAGCAAAAAGAGGAAGATTGGCAACAGATGTTAGCTTAGGGCCAATCTTCCTCACACACATACACACACACACACACAAAATTTCCCTAACAGCACTTGGTCTCCATAGTAGGTCAGACATAGCCAGCTGGAGAGCTGCCACTTCTGAATAAATAAAATGAGCAGATGTTTGGGAAAATCTGTAGCATTGTATGGTAATCTTGCAGAGAGGGTAGGCAGAGCCAGAAAGGAGAGGAATTGACCAGCTGGCCAAAATGGTAAACAAGAGAAATCTGCAAGCCCAGGAGGGTGTTCAGGGAGCACACAGCCCTTTGGACTCTTAGGTTTGAGGTACATGCAGTGTGATTCCGGTGGTGTGTTCTGTCCTCCTGTCAAGCCATCTCCCCTGTCTCAGGCAGGAGATCAGGTTAGATTCCAGGGGGAATAACAAGGAAAAACTTTGGTTCCAGTCTTAGCTGTCAGCAAGCTGCTGTTTGCAAAACGCAGGCTTCCCGAGGACAGCAGACAGACTTTGGTCAGAAAAGAATAGATTCCTAAGAGCTGTAAACTGCATTGCAGAGCTTGCTCTGGAGGACATCAGAGGTTAGATTACATTAAATAATAATAGTAATAGTACTAAGGATAGTAGTAGTATAAGCCTGTTCTCATTAAATGGGGAGAGTGGGGCACAGGTTTTCTGAATCCGCAGCTGATGACCTCCTCAGTGGTTTCTCTTCCACTCTGCATTGCCTTCTCTCTCTCCAAGCTTGGTATACTGAATCTTCACTTCCTGGAAAGGTAAGGCAGTTCCTAACTTGTGAACCTATAAAAGCTGGTGGGTAAGCTTGCTGGTTGCTCGCCAATCCAGCTTTCTATTGACAGAAAAAAAAATGTCTTTGTTTGTCATAACCAAACACATTAAAATGTATAGAACATACTTTGAACAGTTAAATAGTTTCACTTTCTCCATAATTAAGATAAAACAAAATTATGTTCTAGCGTAAGTTAGTACTCTGTCACTAAGATCTGTGTGACCTTGGGGAAATTATTTCTTGGAGTCTGAGTTTCCTCAACTGTAAAACTACAAGTTTAAATTAAGAGATTTTTAAAGTGCATTTTTAAATGCTAATATAATTTATTTCTAATTCAAGTCATGTAGAGAATCTAAAAAAAAATGTTCTCCTTTCCTATCAGGCTTAGCCTTACATTAGTATTGACTCCAGGAACGAAACATTTGATTTAGAATGACTTAGAATTATATTCCGCTGGAGTTTGGGTGCTAGAGTTGGAAACAATGTACCCTACTGAAGCAGCAGGTAAGCACCAGGAGGCAAAATAACAACTACTGCTTGAAAAAGAGTGATGAGACCCTGAGCAAAGAGTGGTCTTTTTGGGTTAGATAGAGAAAGTGCCAACTGTCACATAACATTAGATTAATTTGAGATCCAGAGAACATTTAGGTCGGGCTAACAAATTGATCTTCATTTGAGCTCTTAGCAACCTGTGTGCCAGGTGTTTATTCCTCTTGGACAAGCGCCTTCTGTTTATCTGGGAAGAGCTCATGGAGACATGAGTCTCCATTATATAGGTGTGATGTTAAGTGATAGGAAGTTGGCATGCCAATCCCATGTTGTAAGGGACCATCTTTTCTAGGAGGAAATGTCCATGATTAAGGATTTCTTAGACAAAATGTAACTTAGACTCATGTTTAAATTATCCCCGATTATAAGATGATCACCAGAGAAAATGTATGGTCATCCACCATGGAATAGTGCTTATTTCAGGCAAAATTATTCCTGACACTCATCCCTCCTTTTTGGTGCCAGTATACAGTAACTGCATGTGTCAAGTGCTAATGCAAGGCGTGGAAATTCCATTTTTCCTTTCTTCTACAGAAAACAAAAAGATCCTCGCATGCAATCTTCTGGGCTATTGTCATACAGTATGATTTATGTATTTCTTGTATGTTTCTTTCTTTTTAAATCTAGAAGTATATTCTTTTGTTTTATTGGGCTATTTATTCTCTTGACATCCTTGGATGTGAGTTAATGGAACCATGATAAAAGGATAGAGAAGTAGAACAAACAAGCCTGGTGGTATAGATTCAGGACTGCCTGACAGATTAGGGATGGCAAGGATAGGAACAAAAGATAAAATCACCTAATTCATGTGCACTGGGATGGTCCAGATAAACCAGTGCTTGAAGGTTTTGCTGTGCTGACTCTGAAAAATAAGTGTAAGAAAAATTGGGTTATGATTACAGGGATTAAGAAAAGATGTTTGTTTTCCTTTAAAAAATTAATTTTGATACATAAAATGTAAATGCTTAGTCTAAAAGCCTGACACAATGCTTTGCATTAAATGAGCATTTAATAGATATTTGTTAAGTAAACTTAGAGAAAAGAGTTGCTAGATGTGAGGATGAAGAGATGGAGTGGGCAGACTTTTGTTATTTTGTCTGCCCAGAAGAGCACCTACCTCCTTCCTGGCCATGTCCCTTTTGTGTGGCTAATGTTGGAAACTGCCACCATTGTACAGATCCTGCTGGTCGTGATTGCTGTAGGGATGGAAACCCAAACTAAAATAATCCTGGTGATGGCCCTTAGAAGTATACTTCATACCAACTGAACCAACTGGAGGGCTTCTTCAGGATTTTTCAAGTGGGGACCATGGAAAATCATGGTAAAGCTGGAATAACGGAAACATGAAAACTGCTGATGGTTACTCTTCCACACTTAGGAGGAAATGTCTGACTTGGTGAAGTCAACCTATAGATAGAGACAAGAGAAGAACAAGAGTCCTAACCGCATTTGTCCCTGGTTCCAGCTGTCCTCAAGGCCCAGTTTCATCCTTGCCCCTTGTGAGATTTAGTCACTTGAGCCAACACTGCCCCATTCACCAAAGCTCAGAGTCCTAACTAATGCAAGGGACAGTTAAAGTAGAAGTAGAGCTGGGCTGATTTGGGAGTAAACTAGACTCTAAGCACTGTGATGTCAAGGACTGTGTCTTACATCTTTATCATCACAGTGCGTAAAATAGTGCTTGGTACACAGTTGGCAGTCAGTAACTGTATGTTTGTTGAGTGTCCGGGAAACGTGCTAAGTGGTGAGAATAAAACAGTGCGCAAGACAAATGCAGCCCCTGCCCTTAAGAAGCTTTCAATCAAATGGAGAGCACAGGTGAGATAACTGGCAATAGTCATCAAAAGTGATGCTCTTTTGATAAGGGAATAATTAATTAGGGTTATTGGGTGACAACTAGTAGCTTAGCTAATCTAAGTTAAAAAGGGAATTCATTAGGTAATGGGCTATTTCACAGACCACAGAGGGAGGAATGCAGCCTGACCTCAGGGAGGACAGGGCCAAGAATTCGAGAGCCATCGTCTACCCAAGAAGTCTTCTCTTTCCGACTGCCCTCTCTGCTTCTCTTTATCTTTTTCCAAAGACTGACTTCTTTGCTCCCCAGTCTGAGTGCTGTTATAAAGCTAGTCACAGCTCCCAAGTACAAACCTGTCTGAAGCAGATAATTATATTGACCAGAATTCCCCTGAGGAGGAATATCTAGTTTGAAAGTAATACTTTGATAAGCTGATTGGCTTAGTGGCTGAGCCCTCAGGGCATGCTCAAGTTGCAAAAGATGATTACTCTAAACTGCTATGCATAAAACAGGGAGAAGATTGAATGTGACCCAGGAGAGAGACAGAGTCAGGAAGGAGAGCGAAGGAAGAGACTAAATGATTTCTCTCCCCTTCACCTCATTTACAGTAGACTACAAAAATTATAAAATACTCATGATGACCAGATATTTTAATGGAAATGAGTGAGAGAGCTGAATTTTGTCTGGTTGGAGCAAAACAAGACAGTATGTGAATAGGCGAGGAGCAAGGACCACCAAATTATAGGAGTGAAAGGCCCAGCCACCTGGAGAGACTGACTCATTCTCTCTGTTACTGTTTCAAATTGCCAGAGAAGACACTGGGATTGGCTGATTTGGGCACTGGTCTGGCTAATAGAGGAGTGGGATCATGTACAAAATGACTATTGGGTCCACATTTATGGGGGTGAAAGGACAGTTATGGGGATTCTTGTGCAGTGGTCAGTTGTTCTAAAAAGTATTCAATACAGGGAAGAAATGAATGTCAAGGGAACATATAAGAGAGGAGTCTAATCCAAACTAAATATTCTGCAAATGAAAGAATTAATGAACTAGACTTTCTTGGATGGTTTGGCAGAAGCTGTGATGTATACAGAAAGAAGGCAAAGCAATGATGCAGTCGAAGTCAAGAGTAAGAAAAAGCCATGAGGTAGAAAGGAGAGTCAGAAGAATCAAGATGGTGGCAAGAGAAGTGGAAGATGAGATAGAGAGAGACACTGGAGGCCCATTGATAAGGGGAGGACAAATAATGAGGTACTACCATGCTGGTAGCTGAATGCTGTTCCAGTTGTGACTTTGTGAACAAACGTCTGTTATCCCCAAGGCCTGGTGGTTTAGCTGCTGGATTTTTTTCTGCTTTTCCTGACTTCCTTAGCTTCTTTATTTTCTTCAGTATCCTTGCACATAACTACCACAATTGAGATGCCCTGAGCACGTTTATGATCCTCAGAATCTGAAAGAGCTTAATAACAAAACCAGGAAGGAAGGAAGGTAGGAAGGAAGGAAAGGAGAAAGCATGCATTCTTAGACTTGAATGAGTTAACTTCTCTCTAGTTTCTGTTCCTTTCTCATAATTTCTGTTTTCCTCCCCATTCCCACTTATTTATTCCCTATAATCCCTTCTTTCTAGCCTCCAAATAAAAAAACCCATCCTATCCTGCCCATCTTTCTCCTTTCCCTTTCTATTTAATTACAGCATGATGATGTACACATGCTCACTAGGTTACTCAATACTTGACCTATGCAAATTTGACCTTACACAAAGGAAAAGAGCAATTGCTCTTCACCTTTTGTTGTGTCTCAATTCCTGGACTGACAGGTGGTACACTTACACTTCCCATTTCCTTTGACTCTACTGTTATAGACCCTGGGACCCCACCACCTGGATCTGTATCCTTTTTCTACCACTTACTCCCTGAGCAACACCGGGTAAGTTGTGTAATCTCTCTAAGCTCCAATTTCTTCATCTACAAAGTACAGATAATAAGGTTTCCTTCCTCAGATTTGTCATAAGAAATAACTCAGTTGTTACAAGAAATAATAAATAATACCCAGCCAGTAGAGAACACCCTTGCCAAGAAATTGAAAGCCTGATATTACTCACCCCAATGAAAAACTTCTTTCTTTCCTGACCTACCAAGTAAATCCTTTTTGACTTTTGAGTCGTGAAAGAACAGAAGAGAACAACTGTACAAACTAGGGATGGTTAGAAGTAGAAAACATGGTGCTCTGTGGGGCTTCAGATCTAAAACGATTCTTTTTTTTCCAAGTGAGTTGGACTGATCTGAATTAATAATAGTGATAAAGTGAGCTTGATGTTCCTCTGAAATGCTTTTCCAGATGTTTGGCAGAGCTCTTAATTCCTTCTTTCCTCTTTCCTGTTTTTCATTCTAGATTCTCTTGGATTACTAAACATGGAGGGAAAAGCACTTAAACCTGGCTTGGAGAAAGAGAAGAGAGGAGAGTCATATTCAAGGACTGTACTCTAAATATTCCTCCAATAACAACAGCTTCTTGCAGAAACTCAGGTCAGATGTCTTCAGGCTACAGCACAGTGGAATAAAAACATCCTCCAGCTCTCATTGAATGGGGAATTTATCAGGCTGTATTTTAAAAAATCTCCTTTTGTGCAACTAGTGAGAGTCTCAGGAACCATGTTCATATCCATAATAATGAAGCTAGATAAGGGTGCCTGACTCAGATTCCGCCCATCAAAACAAACCAGCCAAGCACCATGTGAAAAGCTTTGATAAGGCCCTGTGAAGACCGCTTATGCAGTCCATTTGTCATTGAACATGTTTCATCCTTAGCACAATATTTTTAAACAGCTTGATTTTTTTTAAAAAATCAATAGTCTTTGAGTAAGAATGGTATCAGGACAACAATCTTCAATTTAATATTGAGGGCTTATTTCACATCTCTTTCAGCTTTAAACCAACTTGCTTGTATCATAGTCCAAATTCCAACAGTGACTTTCCAATGCTTCCAGATGAACTCGTTATTTCTTTTGTCATGTAACACAGGCACAGTTTTCTTTTTCTTTTACTGGTGGTTTTCAAACCTAATTTTTGAGCAGAGGAAACTCTTTTATCAAATAAAATCTTACTCAGAACTCCACAGCAGAGTGGAACTACTCAGGAAGTGTCCCTTATCTGGAAGGTCATTGGGAAACCACTGCCTTATTGCAAAAATGCTTTGTTTGACTTGCAGATTTCATAGCCAGAATAGAGAAGCAATCAACATGTAATTTCCTCAAACAATGGAAATTCATTAAGTAGCACCTAACTAGAAAATAATAATATATAGTAACTAAATTCATGAAAAAGTTGCATTGCAGTATTATGCTTTGTCACTAGACATAGAAATGGCTACAGGCTAAAGCTTGCACTTTCAAGTCTGCATTCCCTACTTTCGTTCAGGTGTGATGGTCTGGAGCTCTGGGGCAGCACATAAGCAGTTGGCTCTCTGGCCTCTCTCCCAAATGAGTGTCCTCCCAATAATCAAAATTTGCATTTGTCCTAGGTCCAGGCCTTTCCATCCTGGTGACTGATCACTGGGAACGTGGGTCCAGAATACGGCCCATCTGGAGGGAATCTATAGCGGAAATAGTGCAAAGACATTCTCCTAAGTTGTTCTGGCTTTGACATAAGACTGAGGAGAGTGGAATTTTATTTCCAACCCAAGCACTGCTCAGTCTTATTTTGCTAAAAGGAACTGTGATTCTGGAGACATTACTCTACAATAACAATATCCTATATTGTTTTTGAAGAAGACTAAACATCTTTATGATGAGCCCCCCATTTTCCAACTCCCGAGTGGGATGCTTGGTTTTTATAAACCTAGAAAGGAAAAGCATTTCAAGTTCCTAAACAAAGTTACCCAGCAGAGTAGCAGAATAGGGCAGATCCAATAGCATAGCCCTACTTGTATAGCACAAAACTGGATGTGTCAAAGCTTCATTAATTTCTCAGAGGATAAGACAGTATGATAATGTATTTTACTCTTGTACCTTTGCAATGAAAGCTTCTTTTCTTGAGTCTCCCAGTTTCTCTGTCACTGTTTCTTCAATGCCGGCAGCCACTGTCTCTCAGAGTTGCTGCTAGTCCTATCAAGAAGGAGTTTTATGCTTCAGATGTGTCTCCTCATAAGTCACTCCTTTTCACTAAGGTGAATGGGAGCAGTTTTGTGCTAGATCTGTGTCATACAAGCTCATTAGAGCTGAGTGTAAATTTTTAGGAATTTTGCAAGTGACTGCTAAAAAATTCTGTAAACTTAGAACTAGGTAAATTATTATTTTTTAAAAGTAAAAGATACTCAAAATCCATCACTTCCTAATTATTTTACAACTATTTATACTTTTATGCATTCATTGTGTCTGTATGGTAGAAACATATAAGAGTGTGCCACTGTGCAAGTCTTTCCATTCTGCATTTAGTGATGTCAGGTTGGCAGCTTGAAATCAATCATGGAAAGAACATTTGTACCATGGAAATTGGTAAATACAAAAACAAATTAGGGCTTTTTTTTTTTTTGAGGAAGATTAGCTTTGAGCTAACATCTTCTAAAATTAGGGCTTTTTTATTTTCTAGTTGAGAAACTAGGAGAGCTCTTTGTTAAATGTTTACCATCACACCATTGGCAAGGAGAGTATGAATACATGCCTGTTCTGTTACCTGACAAAATAATTACTTAAGTTTCCAGACTGGCTAGTGGGACATTTTGCCGTCAACTAGCTATTTTTATAATACTATGAACTCTGATACTCACAAGTGGATTCCTTGTTCTCTCTTTATCACCAGTGAAAATTGCAAATCAGTAGCAGTAAAGAATTAAGTTTCAACAAGAATAAAAACTACGCCAATCAATGGAGCGGGTGGCACTTTACTGTTGAAAAGCAGTAGAGATATGAAACTCATAAATCTATTGCATGATATATCAGACAGAGATGGAGAAAAAGCTATCATAAGAGGAAGGACATAAATTATGCTACATCAAAGGAAAGGAATGTACTAAAATAAAGAAATGTACTGCGTGGGTTCATGATTTGGTAATAATGTCAGCTCATTAGTGAGAGTCTGGGATATTTTTGCTGGGCAGTAAACCATTTGTCACTAGAAGAAAGAAGACTTTACTGAAGATACAGGGTTAGATCATAGAAGAAAGAATTAGTGAACATCTAATGGCTGTTATCATACGTGCTGACATTCAAAGCCAGACCCATCTGTAGGGGGAGTCCCTTGAGGGTGCCGTTCTGTATAATGTCCTTCAGAGGAAGTCCTTGACCATTGCTGCTTTCCTGGAATCCAGGCCCATCACACCCCTGAGCCCCAGAACATTTCCATCTCTACCTAAATCCTACATCTCTCGTCCTCAACCCTTGTTCCAGAATTAACCTCTTTCCTGTATGATTAATCCTAACATTTTTATTGGTGGACAAACTATGTGTCTGTGTCACAGGGTTGGGACTAGGATGAGGCAAGTGGGGCATTTGCTTCTGGGGCAAAATTTAAGGGGCACCAAAAAACTTCATAATCAAGATTCATAATATTTTAATGCAATATTTTAAAAAAATAATGCTAAAAAATCCACAATTTATGAAGTATCAAAATTTTAAATAATGCCAGGATCATAGCTTAGTAAAAGGAGTGGGTGTTCTCACGTGTAAAGCAGTCTTCCGAGTGGAATGCTCTTTTCCCTTTCTCTCTTGTCGCCTGTCAGAGTTTCCTCACTTAGCTATTTCCTCTCGCTCCTGGATTTTCCAGCTTCTTCCTAAGGAAGACTTGTTCCCCAAAGCCTACTGACTGCTCAAGGGTCAGCCACCTTTCTTGAGAAACCTCTTCTCCTTTGACTTCTCTGATGCCACATTTCTATTATTTCTCCTCCTGCTTCCCAACATTCCTTCTCAGTCTTGCTTGCAGGCTCATTTATTTCTGCCCTTTCTTAAAATTCTGGTAATCCTCAGGTGCTGACTCCAGTCCTCTTCTCCTCCTCTCACCCCTTCCCCAGTGACCACATCAACTCCCATGATACATCTATTACAAATAAGCGTATGACTCTCCTTTCCGGCTCCAAAGTCTCCCTGAGCTACACATTCCTATATCAACTACTCACTAAGCATCTCCTCTTGGCCGTCCCCTAGACTCCTCAGACTCAACGTATTCAAATTGAAATCTTTCACCACCTCCCCAGTTTGTCTTCCTGTACTATGTATCTGGCTGGATGGCACTAGGAATCCAACAAAGAAGCCTGGGGTCACTTTTTTTTTAACTGAGATATAATTGCCATATAACATCGTGTTAGCTTTAGGTGTAAAATATAATGATTTATGTATATGCTATGAAATGATCACCACAATAAGTTTAGTTCACGTCCATCACCTCACATGGTTATAAATATTTTTTTCTTGTGATGAGAACCTTTAAGATCTACTTTCTTAGCAACTTTCAAGAATACAATACAGTATCGTTAACTAGAGTCAACATGCTGTACATTACATCAACAGGACTTACTTATCTTATAACTGGAAATTTATACCTTTTGAACACCTTTACCCATTTCTCCCACTCCCTACCCACCGCCTCTGGCAAATACCAATCTGCCCAAGATCATCCCATCGTATTCTTCCTCTCTGTCCTCGTCCTCTGCCTCTCTCTCTCATTGCAGAAATACTAGCCTTCTTATTTCCACCCGCACCTTTCTTCCCTCAGATACTCGCATGGCTCCCCACCTTCAACTCTTCGCTGATATAAAAGTCTGTCAGAGAGGCCTTCCTGGACCACATGACATAACAAAAGCAACCTGCACCTCTACTATTCTCTAGTGCTCCTATCTTCCTTCATTTTCTTCACAGAACCTACACACCCATGGCTTATACTTACTTGTCGATTTGTTTATTCTCTCTTCCCCATTAGAATGCAAATTTCCTGACAGCAGAGTCTGTTTTATTAACACTGTAGTCTCATCACCCAGAACAGTATTTGACATTTAATAGATGCTTGGTGAATGAATGATTAATTTGTGTCACATCTGCTTTATCAATTATTATCTCTATTAGTTCCTCTTTCACATTTTCAATAAATATTCAGTCAGCCCCTCCTACGAGCCCCGCACAGTGCTGGGTGCTCTCCATTCTACTGCGTTAGATCTCATTGTCGCCAGCCTGGACCCTTGCAATTGGCTCCTAACTGATCTCCTTGCTTGCAGTCAAGTCATTTATCTGTTCTTCATGCTGCTGGCAGGTTACCTGTACAACTTAGCTCAAATTGATGATTTCTCTGGGAAGTCTTTCTCAATAATTTCAGTAGAATTACTTGCCTTTCCTTGTGCCTCGGTGTACCTTGTGCCATGCACATAAAACCATGGCACTTTGTTGTACATATCTACACATATATCACACTCTATTTGACTGCAAACACATTGAGGGCAGATGCTATCATTTATTTACCCCTAAGTCTGATCTCCCATGGAAGAAGTCCCAGCTTGGCCCTCTCAGCAGTTTTCATTTTTCTGTCTTAATATTTGAATGGTCCATTTTTAGGGTTATTAAAGAGAGTCTTTTCATCCTCACTATTTAACACAATGCCAGGGCTATTATGAATGCTTGGTAAATATTTGTTGAGTAAGTGAAGTAGTATATTTAGTGAATTATCTGTCTTTATGCCAAAGAGTCCAAAGCACTCATACACAAATCATAGCATGTTTCTCTAACTTTTCAAAAATGATATGACCACACGTTTCTATACAATAGGTAAAAAGCAGGTAGTATTATCTCTATCTAACAGAAGGATTGGATTTATATCTGTTTCCTAAGATTCGTTTGCACCCAAAACTGGATTGACAGCATCAAGTCCAGGGTGCAGATTATTAAATTAGATGCTAAGGGGTTAGCAAAGAGAAGTAGAAATATTGTCTGCCTTCAAGGATCATACTAACCGTCGGAAGGAGAAGACAATATGCCTAGAAAATACTGGTTCATCGAACTTTTTTTAATAACCCTAAAAATGGATCAACCAAATATTAAGACAGAAAAAAGAAAACTGAAAGGGCCAAGCTGGGACTTCTTCCATGGGAGATCAGCATCTTTATTCACATGACAGCTGCTCTACCTAGAGGGCTGTGCACCGAGGACGAGACAAGTTGCCTCTTCTAAAGCCTGCAGTGCTCCCCGACAGCCAGCTATCCAGGGCCTGCACAGAATCACAGCATTCTGACAGCTAAGTCTGAGCATCACTTCCACAATTTTCCTGGAAGGAAGAAGGAGCTGCGGGCAGGAATGCATAGGGGAATGATAATGAATTCCTAATGACTATTCTAGGTTAACTATCACTTCTATAGGTAGAAAGTTCCATTTTGAAGGAGGCTGCTAAAAAAAGACCAAGACCACATTTCTAAAACTAAATCAAAACTCTACCAGTTATTCAGCTTCAAAATTGTGATATCCTGGTTTTCCAGGAAATGATTGTGTGCAAAGAAAATGAAGCAGGAAAATAAATTAACATTTATAGATACCTTCCACATGTTTTGAACTATTCTTTCAAACCCTCTCCCTCAGTTAATCCTCACAACAATATTGCAAGATAAATAATACTAGCCCTATCTTGATAGATGCAGGTATTGTGGAAAAGAAAGGCCCGCATAAAAATATTACTTATTTCTGTCAGTACGGACTAATGGAACTTTATTTTGTTCTATAGGTTATAATCTATTAGTCTCATTATTTATTTTTTGGTTCTTCCAGCTTTGGCCACGGGACCTTCCTCAAGTGAAATCTTGTGCCCTTCTTCACATGCCCTCATCAGTTTTTGAGCATTTCCTTGCTTTGTGGCACCACAAGATGTTCCAGGCTCCTCTTGTATATTTCTTGCCCCAACCCTGGAATCAGCCAAGGAGGCTTGGCAACTTTTACTGGAGAATGGTTTTATTTTATTTTTTATTTTTAAAACAGTTTGTTTATTTTTCCTTTTTCTCTCAAAGCCCCCCAGTACATAGTTGTGCATTTTTAGTTGTGGGTCCTTCTAGTTGTGGCATGTGGGTTGCTGCCTCAGCATGGCTTGATGAGCAGTGCCATGTCCGCACCCAGGATTCGAACTGGCAAAACCCTGGGCTGCCAAAGTGGAGTGCGCGAACTTAACCACTTGGCGACGGGACCGGCCCTGGAGAATGGTTTTAAAATGAAATGAAGATCTGAGTGCCAGGTGGGCTCGGTCCTGAGGTGTCACTGTTTCTAGGCTCTCGCAGAGAAAAGAGATAAGAAATATAAGCATGTATACACCCACATACATCCCCCACACTCTCATCTACATCTTTTACTCTATCCATCTCTAAATATATTAAAGACCATGAGTTCATACTCATACCTCTCATTCCGAACCATCTCTTCATGGTTCATTGCAGCGTACCTCATTTCCTTCTCCAACAGTGAAAAACTAGACTTCCACTATCAACAATGTATTTATTTGCGTAGTTCTAGAATACACATAAAGTAGTTATTGAGTAGCTAACCCATACCCCAGGATGAAAAGATTTAGTAACTAATAATATTTGTGTATAGTTTATTTTTGTCTTTACCATTACAATATATAGTCCAAACACTTCTTTCCAAATTTGTTGCTGTCTGTATTCCATTTTGGTCTTCCTCCACTTCCTGATTCATTTTAACTATTTATTGAGTATAACTACCATTACCATGTAATTACCATGATTCCAAAAGTTAGAACTGTGTAAAAATAAAATGATATACTCAGAAAAGTGTCACTCTCTCCTCAGCCCTTTCATCCTCTTCCTGTTCTCTCATTCTTTCCATCCAGTCCCTATCCACCTCCTTTAGGTAACCAATCTCACTAGTTCTGGTTTATCCTTCCTGTGTTTCTGTTTGCATAAAAGAGAAGATATATGTATATTTTCTCACACTCTGTTATACATTCTATGATATGCTTTTGCACTTGGCTTTTTTCGCTTACAAGTATATCCTGGAAATTAATCCATATTAGTTAATAAAGATCTTCCTGATTATCTATTTTTACAGCTTCATAGCACTTCACTGTGTGGATATACCACAGTTATTCAACCATTCTTTGATGTATGGGCATTTAGGTTGTTTTAAATATTATGCACTTATAAATAATGCTGAAATGAGTAACTGTGTGCATGTACATTTTCATATTATTGGGGATGTATCCTGAGGATTAATTCTAGAAGTGGGATTATTGAGCCAAAAGGTAAGTGCATATATATTTTTGTTAGATATTGCCAAATCCCCCTCAAAATGGTTGTGTTAGTTTACATTCTCCCCAGCAATGTATGAGTGCGCCTCTTTCCCTACAACTTGGGCAACAAAATATTTTGTCATACTTTTTCGCATCACCACTTACATATGTGAGAACTTGTATATCAGCATTATTTTAACTTGAATTTCTTTTATTTTGAGTGGGAAATGTATTATTGAATATATTTTTATAAACCATGGACCATTATTGTATCTTTTCGGCGAGTTGCTATTTGTGTCTTTCCCCTATTTTTCTATTAAGTTGCTGGTTCTTTGGCCCTCAATTTTCAAAGGGGATGTTTAGGCAACTTTTTATAGATGTGTCATTTGTAATTCTATACATATTCTACCGCTCCTGTGAGAAATTTTCACTTATCTCATATGGTTTCATTTAACTTACATATCTTATCATTGTTTTAGAAGAAATTTAGAACACTTCACATATTTTATTTGTATTATACTGTTGGCATTTTGAAAACATACATTTTAATCACCATGTGACTGAATGAGAACCAAAGAAACAAATTCATGCAAGAACTCCTTCCTCTGACTCTTTCATGCAATATTTACTTAGTGAGAACAAACAAAAAAATATTTTTAAAGTGGAAAGTATGTCAACTTGGCCATTCTATGACTTTGACATTGATTTTTATAAAAAGCAGGAGATAGATTCATAAGTAACTGTGCTCAAGGTAGTAAAGAAAAGAAGTGGAAAGAATGAAGCAATGGAGAAAAGTACCAAAATGGAGAAGTACCTCGAGATTAAGTAGTTTTACGTAGATCACATACTTAGTCAAAGACTGATTTGTGCAACTTCTGATTGCTATTTAAAAGGTTTCGTTTAATATTCTTGTTAGTTCCATGAAGGAACAAAGAAAGAATTTATTAAACTTTCAGATGGTACTCAACGAGGTGTTTCCAACAGAAGAAAGAATAGAAACACAGTACATATGGAACTAACAAGGTTAAAAATGTGTGAGTAGACAATCATGACGTGATTCTTCTTGGGAAAACACCTACTTGTGTTCATTGGCAGAAAAACATTAGTATTGCAAGTCAAAAGAAGCTAAGAGGATAAAATTCCAAAGGACAGGGGAGTGATAAATAGACCTATTAGTAACTAATACAATAAAATATCAGGTATTTAATTTGAAGAAGCTTGAGAAATAAATGAATAGTAGTACACAACTGCATTAAGGAGCATTCATCATCCATACAAGAGCTCACAAGTTAGTTGTGTCTGGTCAAATTCAGTCAGCCAACGTGTTTTGTTGGGTCCATGACATTTTTTTAAATTTGTATTTGAATTCATTTAGATCCTACCACTCATGCCCAATTATTGTATATTTGGCAAATTTTACCCATTTATTTATCTCCTTGGCCTCTTGGAAGCATATGTGTTTGTTACATCTCTTGGATACTATGATATCTCTCTCCTTGTTTCAGTGCCATTGATTTGTTGAAGAAACTGGGATAGAACGTGCCACATTCTGGATTTGGCTCATCGCGTCGTTGTTGTATCATTTAACTTAATCTTAAGTCTACTATATTTCCTGAAAATTGTAAGATAGATCTGGAACAGATGTTGCCAACTTTTCCCAGAAGGAGCGATAGTAAATATTTTAGGCTTTATGGGCCATAAACTCTCTGTCACAATTATGGGAGTTCTCCTTTATCCGTGGGAGATACGTTCCAAGACCCCCAGTGGATGCCTGAAATCACAGATGGTACCAAACTATGTATATATACTATGGTTTTTCCTATACATCCATACCTATGCTAAAGTTTAATTTATAAGTTAGGCACAGTAAGAGATTAACAACAATAACTAATAATACAATAGAACAATTATAACGATATACTGTAGTAAAAGTTATGTGAATATGGTCTCTCTCTCTGTTAAAATATCTTATTGTACTGTACTCACCCTTCTTGTGATGATGTGAGATGATATAATGCCTATGAGATGAGATCAAGTGTGTGGCCTATCTCAATTGCCAACATCAGTACTCTTGTACTTTGGGGCCATTATTAAGCAAACTAAGGTTTGCTTGAACACAAGCCCTGCCATACTGCCACAGTCGATCTGATAACCTGAATGGCTGCTAAGTGACAACAGGCAGGTAGCGTACACAGCGTGGATACGCTGGATAAAGGGATGATTCACGTCTTGGGAGGGAGGGAACTGGATGGCGCAAGTTTTCATCATACCTTCCGAGTATAGAATATTGCACAATTTAAAAACTTATGAATTGCTTATTTCTGGAATTTTCCATTTAATATTTTTGGACCATCGGTAACTGGAATTGTGGAAAGTGAAACTGTGGATAAGGAGGAACTACTGTACTTAACTCTGTCATTGTAGCAAAAAAGCAGCTATAGATAATATGTAAATGAATGGGCATAGCTATGTTTTAATAAAACAGTTTACAAAAACTGGTGAGACGGTGTCAGTTGAGGCAGAAGGAAAAGCATGTATGAAGACCTGGAAACAAGCGAGAACATGTCATGTTCAAGGGGCAGAAAGAAATTCATTGTGGTGGAGGGTCGAGCGGAGAGAAAGCTGAGCGAAGGACACCTGCCTTCAGTAACAGGGGGGACTGCCTTCAGGGGTCTTTAGCTCCTTCCCCGAGGCTTTCACTCAGCAAATGCTACCCTCCTTCCTGTCTCCTGACTGTAAGTCATCTACGACATACTCATGGGTCACACACCCAGCAGCCATTTTACACTTATGACCATGTATGTGATTATGGCTCAATCTCCCCAAAGAAGGAAAGAACTGTGCATTCATTCATCAAATGTTTACTGAGCACCTACTATGTGCCAGGCTCTGTGCTGAGGGTGTTATGAGGAGCAAAAAGACAGAATTTTCTCTCTGGGAGCTTATATTCTAACAGGAAGAGGAAAGATGTTAAGGAAATAATCATAAAAATGAAACTGGGTCATCTAAACTGAGGTAAGGACTATGATGTGAGAGAGAGGCTTCTTGGAGAGAATATAACAAAGAAACCTGACCTATTATGGGAATAAGGGAACACTTCCCTAAGAAATCTCTCTTCAGTTCAAATTTCAATCTGCCCCTACTTTTTGGAGAGCCCCCGACTGGATTGGAAATTCTCTCTCCTCAGTCACTGTTCCCATCGTCAGTAACAATTCCGGCTGAGTGACCCCGGTCATTCAGGTAACAGGTCTCTGCTTTTCTCCCCAATTTTACTGTTGTCAGGGGCTCAATTTTCCCAAAGAGTTGGTCTCTGGAAGATCCCAGATTCTGTGGAGGCAGTGTTTGTGTGGCTTCTACTTTTCTTCTTCTAAGGGGACCTCTAGCCTATGTCTCTCTTCTGGGGTTTAGACCGCACTGTCTCTAGGGCTTGGCAAGGCCCAGAAACATCTTTGAACCCAGTCACTCAAGGGATTCTGCTTAAGAAACCAGATTGATGACCAGGGTAATGTGTGAAAATGAATAAGAATCCACCTGTAGGGGCATTAGTTGACGTGCCCCTTTAAAAACCATGTGTCCTTGAGGCTTCTTGTCTTGGCTATGTGCCAGCACTCATGATGATAACAGTCCTGGGCTTGGTCAACCCAGCTCCTTTTTCGTGGGAAAATTAGCACAAAGACCCTGGAGGTCTGAGGGAACATGGATGCCCTTCAGTGGGGGCCTTTTGGGGGGACTCTGGTCCTTGGAATGCAGGTCATAGAGAGACAGCCCCCCTTGGCAAGCATGCAGCCTTTGTTCCTCTGCCTACTTAAGTAAGCTTCTCTCAGGGGCCAGTAGCAGATGCACATTGCCTGTCCAGCTGGCTGCCGCTGGACCTTCCCTATAAGTAACTCCCAATAAACCCATATGTCTAGTTTGCTGTCTCTGGGTCTTTTCTTTGGTCTCTTGGCTTCTATCCTGCACTGCTCACCCAGATGGGCGTGTGGCGGAACACCACCATACAGACATATGGACATAGAAACAAGATGTAAAAAGGACCCTGGTCTGGAGCTGGCTTTCTTTTCTCTGACACTCCTCTCTCCCTGGCACGCTGCCTGCTGCCTCTCTGAGCCATCTCTACCTCTTCTTTCCCTTTTCAAAACAGCTCTAATGTTGATTTCTTCTGCTTTCCTCTGTAAGCCAGTGTTAGAAGTGGCGATTAGTTCTTTTCTCCAAGGTTTCCCCTTATTGGATGAAGTCACTAGATAACAAACTTTCCACGCTAGTTGTTTCCTAGACACCTTTTCAAACACTCAACCAGTCTTGGCTTTTGCAGTTTTCTCTTTCTGGAATGACTTTCTATGCCTTCTCTACCTGGAGACCTCCAGTTCAGCTGATAAATACTTCACTTCCTCTGCCCCATGGTCCGAGGTTCCTTTTTTTCTGGAAACCCAGCAGAATGAGTTCATCCTCCTCTCTCCTCCTACAGCTCCCTGTGTAGGCCCTTTTACAGCATTTGCCACATTACGTCATCATATTGTAATTGGGTGATTACAGATCTGTCTCCCCGACTAGACCTTGACCACTTGAGGCCTGGCATAATTACGTCTGATTCCTCTCTGTGTCTCCAGAGTCTTGCAGTGTCCGCCCCATAGTGGGTGCTGAGTAATGTTTAAATTATTTCATTAACTACTTTGTCTCACATGCACATTTAGCACAGATACAGAAAAGGTGCAACTCTAAAGAGATTTCACACATTCTGCTAATGCAAAGAGGGAATGAAAGGCCAATGGTTAAGTGAAAAGTTTTTTTTTTAGCTGTGGAGTGTTGTCTTGCCTCCTTAAAGCTGAGAGGGATGCTGAATAAAATGGTCAAATTTTGCACAACTGAACCCAGGCCAATTGGGGAAATTTCACTCTTTATCAGTCTACCTCTGGCCTGGACCCTAGCTTTTAGAATTACAGAAAGATTGGCTTATGGGCTGTCTCTTCCTCTTCTAGGAGGGAAATGTCAGTAATAATTTAGGTCTCACTGATTGCATCTCAACCATGCAACTGGTCTATGATTTGACCTTTGAATTATCAACAACCTGCTGACCTAGGATTCCTTAGGATCCTCAGATCAAGGACATAGCATTCCCCAGGAGAGAGAGCAAACATAAAATAAAGCAAAAGGAAGTCCCATACTCAGCTATGTCGGTATCTTTCTAAAGTACTAACACCATAATAAAGGCTTTCTGCTTCTGTTTCATTATGTGCCAGCCAGAGACTGTAAACACTGTCTGTGGCAGAGAAAAACAGTGTCTAGAAACAAATAAGAAAAACTAAAGACGAAACTGGGAATCCGTGCACAGCTTATGCTTTGGTATTCTGTGGTCATGACAGCTTTTGCTCTTATGAAAGTACTGTGTGCGGTGATTTTTTTCTCTGTAATGATTTCTGAAACCGTGTGACTTGTGGAATTTGCCTTTAAAAAAATGCAGTGAGTGTTTAATCGTTCAGGGTGTGAGTAACCACATTCTGTTCGAGGATGCTTCCAGCCCTCACTCTCCTCCTTATCAGCGACAGCGCTCCAAACACTTGTCTCAATTTTCAGATCAAAGCTGATGAAAAACAGTCCTTTAAAGGGTTGAATTGCCTTCTGCATTTTTGTGCATCAGAAGAAAATACCTACACCACTTGAAAGGGTGGAATTTTTTTCGGTGCCTCATCTTTAGATTGTGAATTCTGCTTTGCCTCTCTGCTTTGCTTATTTCCTACTCTGTCAATGTCACCTGCTTCATGAAATGTATCTTTTAATTAGTTATTCTTGTCTCAAATTGTCTGCTGTGGCTCACTGTCAGGGCAAGAATTCATATTAGTAAAATGGGATCTGTCACGAAAGGGAAATATCCTGGCTTATTTCAATGTGGAATTAATCTCGTTTAACCAATAAGTACCTTAATTGATTTTCCAGATAAATCTTTTTGTTGTTTATATTTTCTTTGAAGTTGCATACAACATGGCTTTTCTACAAAGAGCAGAAATTCGGAAGCATGACAACACTAAATTATGGAAGAGCTAAGAAGTCTGATTGAGAAAGCATTTGGAGAGAATTCTAGAGCTAGAAGCCAAATCAACAACACAACAACAACAACAACTCCATTCACATTCTGTTCTGTGGAGGAACTCCAAAATACATCTCCCAAACATGCATTATAAAATATGGGTATCTTTGTATAGATTCCACATACTCTGCCTGGGTTTCTATAAAAACAGTGGAAAAACTGTAAATAATACAGAAAAGACTTGCAGGGAAGAGAAGGTAAAGTTATAACAAATAGGAATAAGATGAGTGATAAAATAAGTAGATAGGGCTTTTCCAAAGGCAACATTAAAAACAATGGTAGACTTTCAAAGTTAAGATATTTACCAAAGTGAATAGAACCAAACTTTCTTATGCTTTGGAAAACCATAATTTAGTCCTTTGGGGAAGAAATTGAGGTCTGAGCAGTTACATGTATATTCCTATATTCTCTTCAATATTATCCTTCAGGAGTGAGTTTGCACTTTTTTCCTAAGAATGAGGAATGAAGGTCACCATTCTCCTTCTAGAACAGATACTGGGAACCCAATGATAATGTGATGTTTAGTCATTAAGACCAACTGCATGGGGTAGAAAGATCACTGGACTAGAAACGAAGAGCTCTAGGTTCTTGTCCCTGATGGCCCATTAACTGATTTTGTGAACTTGGGAAAATCAGTGAGTTTGACAAATATTCCTTAAACCCCTAGGTACTAGGTAAGATGTTGGAGATTCATTGACAGTAGGAAAGGTTTCTTGACTTCTAATTTCTTTCTCCTTGGTAAAGAGAGACTGACAGTAAAAAATAATCATAATAAAGAACTACACGTGCAACAATAAGAAATAGATGGGACTAGGGGCCGGCCCCGTGGCCCAGTGGTTAAGTTCGTGCACTCCACTTGGGCGGCCCAAGATTTTGCCGGTTCGGATCCTGGGCACAGACATGGCACCGCTCATCAAGCCATGCTGAGGTGGCATCCCACATGCCACAAGTGGAAGGACCCACAACTAAAAATACACAACTATGTACTGGGAGGGCTTTGGGGAGAAAAAGGAAAAATAAAATCTTAAAAAAAAAAAAGAAATAGACAGGATGAGGATCGGGGCAGGAGGTAGCATTTCAGGAACTTCAAGCCCTTTGGCTTTGCTGGCTTCAAGGCAGCTGGACAAGGTGGGGCAAAAAGTAAAGCTGAAGTCGTGGGCAGGAAACAAATTGTGGAGTGGTTTTCACATTAGAGTAAGGAGTTGAGACTTTACAGGTATCCAGTGACTCTCAAATTTTGATATGCAACAGAATTATTTGGGGAGCTTGTTAAAACACACACGTCTGCCTTTAGTGATGGCATCAGAACCTCCAGTGGCAGGACCAGGACACCAATGTTTTTGACAAGCCTCTCAGGTGCTTCTAATGTACACAAAAGTTTGAAAACAACTGGTATAGCCAGTAGGGAGCCACTGGGGGCCCTGACAAATGGGAATAACACCAGATATGTATTTTACAAAGATTACTCTACCAAGAGTGTGAGCCTGGAGATAGGGAAACTAATTAAAAGACTATTTTCCCTGTGACCTATAACCCAGCATCTCCTCTTGGGTCTATGTCTGAGAAAAACTCTAATATATGTACCTCGAGAGAAAAGCTCAGAAATGTTCATAGCTGTGATGTGTATAGTAGCAAAAAATAGGAACACCTCAAACATCCATTAACAAGAGAATGGATAAATTGTGGTATTTCCCACAACAGAATATTTTACAGCAGTGAAAATGAATGAGTCAAGTCTATATGCAACTAAATAGGCGAATCTTACAAATAGAGTTTTGAGGGTAAAAGAGAAAGTAACAGAAGACTATACACTATATGATAGCATTCAAAGAGTTTTTACATGAGCAAAATTAAACAGTCTGTACTCTTATACTGTTTTTTAGCAAAGTGAGGGTATAAAAACACACAATTCAGAATAGGATTTACCACTCATAGAGGGCAAGGAGATGAGTCGGGAGGAAACACACAAATAACTTCAATAGTGTTGGTAATGTTTTATTTCTTTAGATGACTGGTGGATTGATGGCCATTGGTGGTTTTTGGTTTTTTCTATCTTTTTTTATTTTGAGGAAGATTAGCCCTGAGCTAACATCCACCTGCCAATCCTCCTCTCTCTCTTTTTTTTTCTTGCTGAGGAAGATCGGCCCTGAGCTGACATCTGTGCCTATCTTCCTCTATTTTCTTTTTCTTTTTTTTTTTCTTTCTGTTTAGTGATGCATCTACAACATGACTGACAATAATGTACAACTGAAATTTCACAAGGTTGTAAACTATCATAATCTTAATAAAAAGTAAAAAAAAAAACAGAATAAGTCTTCCTCTATTTTCTATGTGGGACACCTGCCACAACATGGCTTGACAAGCAGTGCATAGGTCTGTGCCCAGGAACTGAACTGGCGAACCCTGAGCCACTGAAGCGGAGCATGCAAACTCACCAGGCTGGCCCTGTTGGTGTTTTGATTATACACGGTAACTTATATTTGGTAGCCAGTCTACAAAGATGGCTGTCCAATGCAACATGCATCCCAATATTCATGCTTTTGTGTAGTCCCCTCCCACATTGAACCTGGGGATGTAATCAAGAGGATGCAGCAGAATTGATGCTGTGTGACTCCAAACCTAAGCCGTAAGAAGCCATGTGTCTGCCTCTTTGGCCTCTTAGAACACACACCTTGAGGAAGTAAGCCACCATATAGGAAGTCCAACCACCCGGAGACCACCACACCATGAGGAAGCCCAAGTTAGCCACGTGGAGAGGCTGCATGGAGACAGGGAGGTGTCTGACCAGCTATCCCGGCTGAGGCACCAGTTAGACGAGTGAAGAAGCCATCATGGGTGTCCAGCACAGTTGAGCCTGCACATAACTAGCTTCAGCCACCATTTGACTACAACAGCATGAGAAACCCCAAGTGGAACTGCCCCCCTGAGCTGAATCAATCCTCAGAACTGTGAGAGACAGTAATAAATTGCTGCTTTCAGCCACAAACAAATTTGAAGTGATTTATTATGCAATAGATAACCAGAACATTATAAATATGTTACATATATTCTTTTCTACACATCAAATAGTACAATTATTTTTCAAAAATAAGATTACTAAAATAATTTCTCAGAATCAGATGGTTCTGGCTTCAAATCTTTGCCTCATCACTCATAGGCGCTGTGGCTCTGGATAAGTCATTTGACCTAAGAGTCAGTTTTCTCATCTGAGAAATGGGGAAAATAATACCTCCTAACTCATAGGGAGGTTGAGAAGCTTAAGAAATATAGAGTCTGTGTATCCTTTTCCAGGCAGAGGGTCAGGACTTCATAAACTATAGTGACCAGGCTTGCTTCCTCTGGATCTAAGGAGGAAAGAAAAAAGTTTTGCAAAGGAAGAGTGTGAATTAGAGCTCAAGGACCTCTGTGAACGTCCGTGGTGAACAGGGTCTAGCTGGAACAAGCGGCTATAAAGTCTTCTCCCACTCTGTGCTTTTATGAAGATTCATTGATTTCCTGTGGTTTAGTTCAGGTATAAAACATTTGAATTCAGATTTCCCAGGGACAGATATCCCTAGTTATTTCTCTATTTTTAGCGTTATCACTGTCTTTGGCTTCCTTCTCCTGTGGCACTCTCCATGTTGGGCCCTCATCTCATATCAGGTGACAGCAAAAAAATGAAGGGGCAATTCAGTCACTCCACTTGAAGGCTGGTTAATAATCTCATAGGAGGATGGGTAAGGAAGGAGGAGCATGAGACTGAATGCATGTTCTTTCTGTAGAGTAGGTGAAGTCTGGGAAGAGAAGCTTTCTTGTTTCTTCTTAAGAAGCAATCTTGTTTGAAAGATGATTATACTCTAGGAAGGGGTGAAATATGACCATTGTGTGTCTCATAGATATCCTCAGAGTATAATGAAAGGCAGTTTCAACACTTTCTCATTTAGCTCGGTCCACAAGTGACACAATTCAGGAGGATTAACACCACCAGCTGGGAGGTAAGCATTGCTGTTCTGAAGAACTTGTTGCCTGTGGAGCTTGTGAACCACGAAACATCAACTTTGACATGGGCTGGAGGAGATCTGCAGGGAATCGGGGCATGGCATGGCTGCAGCCTGCTCAGGCCTGCATTGGGGGCAAGCTGTCTATCTGTAGACCCTGGAGCTCACAGGATCAGAGGACAACTTCCATCTGTTCTCTGTACCCACCAGGGCAGAACAAAAGGCATGGGGGTTATAATCCAGCAGGAGGTATTTGGGTTAGATGCTCTCCAGAGGTCTCTTTAAGGTCTAATTCAATGAACAGTACGTCTTTCTTGTCTCTGAGAAGAGGTAGCCTTCTAAAAAAATTTAGTGTACTTCTGAAAAAACTGTACTTGTGAAATATTTGTTGAAACTTCATAAATACCTGTAGCTAAAACAATTTTTTTTAATGCAGTTAAATGTTCAGATTTGCTAGAGAGCTGCTGCAGAACTTTTGGGCTTTATTTATTAATATACCTTTCTCTTTACAGATTCCTTCCTTTTTCCATTGAATTTTGAGAAAGAAATAAAAGTCATTTCTCTTACAAGAAGTCCCTCTATTCCCAGTCATCCTAAATGTCAGAAGGCAAGGAAAGACCAGTGGTTGGAACCTCAAGGTAAGATTTTTGATACTTACCCAGCAAATTCTCATATTGTTTGGCCCTATCTAGGATCTAGAGGGTTGTTGTTGCTCTTTCTTTTCTTGGGGGAAAATATGTAGATTCATATCTCTATCTCATGGAGCTTTCCTAATAAATTCCAGTGCATTGAAATCTTTTTGAAACAATTTCCAACTTACAGGAAAATTGCCAATATAGTACAAAGACTTTTTTATCTGAACCATTGGAGAGTAAATTGCTCACCTGACATCTCATAATCCTCAAGCACTTTAGTTCTAAGGTATATTCCTAGATAACAAGACAAGTCCCCAAATCAGGAGATCAAAATTGATATTTTACTGCCATCTAATCCTAAGACTCCATTCAAGTTTTGCCAAGTGTCCCACTAATGTCCTGTATAGAAAAAGGATCTGGTTTGTAATCAAATGTTGCATGTAGTTATGTATCATTAGTTTCCTTCAGTTTAGAACGGTTCTTCAGTCTTTCCTTGACTTCCATGATCTTAACGCTGTGAAGATTACAGAGCAGTCTTTGGTTGTGTTTTACTGGAATACCCTTCGATTTGGTTCCTCATGATTAGATTCATGTTATGCATCTTTGGCATGAATACCATAAAAGGATGCTGTGTTCTCATTGCATCCTATCAGACGGAATATGATTTTGATTTATCTCATTACTGATGATATTAACTTAGATCACTTGATTAAAGTGATGTCTGCCAGTTTTGCCTGTAAAGTTACACGTTCTCCTTTTTAATTAGTAAGTATTTTGTGGGGAGATACTTTAAGACTGTGTAAATATCCTGTTCCTCACCTAACTTTCAATTTATTTATTTATTTATTTATATCAGTATGGACTTGTGGATTTCTATTTTATTAAACGGATTATAATAAATTACTATATTTATTTTGATACTCAAGTTGTCCCAGATTTAGCCAGTGAGAAGCTAGTTCCTGCTGGTTCCTTTGACATCCAGGCTTATCTCATCCTTTCACTACTCTAGCACTGGAATCAGCCATTTCTCTAAGGAATCTAGTTCTTTTTAATGGAAGATGGTATTTAGAAACCAAGGTTTGGTTGCAAAGTGTCACTGCTTTTATGGTTTTGCTGCTCCTGACACACTCATCCCTCTCAAGCCCTTTATATTTTGAGAAATTATTCATTTGTCAACATGTGGCAAATATCTTTTCTCAGTTTGAGGTTTTCCTTTTGACTTTATTTTTATTCATTTATTTTGGTGAGGAAGACTGGCCCTGAGCTAACATCTGTGCCAATCTTCCTCTATTTTGTATATGGGATTCTGCCTCAACATGGCTTGATGAATGGTGCATAGGTCTGCATCTGGGATCTGAACCTGCGAACCCCAGGCCTCTGTAGCGGAGCACACGATCTTAACCACTATGCCACCAGGCCATCCTTCTTTTCACTTTATTGATGGTGATTTTGCCTATGCAAAAGTAATTGATCATATTGTAGCCAGATTTAACAATTTTTTTTGTTTTGGCTTCTGGGGTTTATGTCTACCTAGCCATTTCACACTTCAGAGTTACAAACATTTCTCTCCGTGTTTTCTTTTGGTACTTTCATAGAAAAAGCTCTTTAAAAGTCTTGAAGTGCCCCTACTTCATGTTGGTGAGAAATTTGTGTTTCATTTGGAGAGCCACAGACTGACACACCATCTGAGGAAAATCAAGGCCAGATCCCATTTTTTAAATATGTAGCTATTTTGTGACCTTCTTAACCAAATTACTGGTTTTCTACCCTGGTTCACCATTATCATTACCTTGGGAGCTTTTATAAAACACACTGCTATCCAGTATCCACCACACAAAGTAATTGAATCAGGCCTCTGGGGATTACTGGGTAAGGACTTTTTTGGGGGGTATTTTTGCTGAGGAAGATTGGACCTGAGCTAAAATCCATTGCCAATCTCCCTCTTTTTGCTCGAGGAAAATTGTCTCTGAGCTAACATCTGTGCCAGTCTTCCAATATCTTATATATGGGATGCTGCCAAAGCATAGTTTGATGAGTGGTGTGCAGATCTGCACCTGGGATCTGAACCCATGAACCCTGGGACACCAAAACAGAGTGTGCAAACTTAACCACTATGCCACCAGGCTGGCACCTGGGTAAGGATTTTTTTTTTTTTAAAGCTCTACAGATAATTCTGATGTGCTGCCAAGATGAAGAACCACTGATCTAATTACACAACCTCACAACTGCCTAAAATTCTACCACTAGTAACTACTTCCTTTGGATTAAGCAATTCATTTTTGGTTATCTTCTTTTAAAACATAAATATTTTTCAAAGATTCAACACTCAAGTTTGTAAAAATTTAGGACTAATGAGTTTTTCAGACTTTTAAAACAAGACACAGACATTAAAATTATACATGTGAAGAAACTATACATGCAGCATACCCACTCCCTTGTGCTGGTTGTCAGAGAAGGTAGCAGCTACCTAGATAAAGGTCATATGGTGTGAAAGCAGGAAGAAGCTTTACTGTCAGAATGATCTCAAGAGGAACCTTAGAGATAGATCTGGACTTCTTGAAAACAAGAGCAAGCTGGGGGCATGTAATGTCAAAAATATGGCTCGTTATCTGGCAGTCTTAAGCCCTCATGTATCAATAATCACTCTAAATGTAAAGGGATTGAATTCTCCAATCAAAAGACCCAGAGTGGCAGGATGGATTAAAAAACAAGACCCAACAATATGCTGCCTCCAGGAAACACACTTCAGCTCTAAAGACAAACATAGGCTCAGAGTGAAGGGATAGAAGATGATACTCCAAATCAACGGCAAACAGAAGAAAGCAGGTGTTGCAATACTTCTATCAGACAAAGTAGACTTCAAGATAAAGCAGGTAAAGAGAGACATAGAGGGGCAGTATATAATGATAAAAGGTACTCTCCACCAAGAAGACATAACACTTATAAACATATATGCACCCAAGACAGGAGTACCAAAGTACATAAAGCAACATTAACAAAGCTACAAGGCAATATTACCAACCACACAATAATAGTAGGGGACCTCAACACCCCACTTTCATCAATGGATAGATCATCCAGACAAAAAGTCAACAAGGAGATAGTAGAATTAAATGAAAAACTAGACCAGATGAACTTAATGGGTACATTCCATCCAAAAATAGCAGAATATACATTATTCTCAAGTGCGCATTGAACATTCTCAAGGATAGACCGCATATTGGGAAACAAGGCAAACTTCAATAAATTTAATAAGATCAAAATCATATCTACTATCTTTTCTGATTATAATGCTATGAAACTAGAAATCAAATACAAGAAAAAAGCTGGGAAAGGAACAAAAATGTGGAGACTAAACAACATGCTACTGAACAACCAATGGGTCATTGAAGAAACAAAGGGAAAAATCAAAAAATATTTGGAGACAAATGAGAATAAAAACATACCATACCAACTCATATGGGATGCAGCAAAAGTAGTCCTAAGAGGGCAATTTATAGGAATACAGGCTCACATTAACAAACAAGAAAAAGCTCAAATAAACAATCTTAAACTACACCTAACAGAATTAGAAAAGGAAGAACAAACAAAGCCCAAATTCAGCAGAAGGAGGGAAATAATAAAAATTAGAGCAGAAATAAATGAAATTGAAACAAAAGACTGTAAAAGGATCAAAGAAACAAGGAGCTGGTTCCTTGAGAAGATAAACAAAATTTACAAACCCTTAGCCAGACTTACTAAGAAAAAAAGAGAGAAAGCTCAAATAAGTAAAATTAGAAATGAAAGAGGACAAATTGCGATGGATACCACAGAAATACAAATGATTATAAGAGAATATTATGAAAAACTATATGCCAAAGAACAGGACAATCTAGAAGAAATGGATAAATTTTTAGACTCTTACAACCTCCCAAAAGGGAATCAAGAAAAAATAGAGAATCTGAATAGACCAATCACAAGTAAAGAGATTGAAAAAGTAATCAAAAACCTCCCCCAAAATAAAAGTCCAGGACCAGATGGCTTCTCTGGAGAATTCTACCAAACATTCAAAGATTTGCTACCTATTCTTCTGAAACTATTCCAAAAATTTGAGGAAGGTGGAAAAACTCCTAACACATCTACGAGGCCAACATCACTCTGATACCAAAGCCAGAAAAGGACAACACAAAGAAGGAACATTACAGGCCAGAATCGCTGATGAATATAGATGCAAAAATCCTCAGCAAAATATTGGCAACCTGAATACAGCAACACAATAAAAAGATTATACACCACGATCAAGTGGGATTCATATTAGGGACACAGGGATGGTTCAACATTTGCAAATCAATCAATGTGATACACCATATTAAAACAATGAGGAACAAAAACCACATGATAATCTCCATAGACGCAGAGAAAGCATTTGATAAGATCCAACATGCATTCATGATAAAAACTCTTATAAAATGAGTATAGAAGGAAAGTACCTCAACACGATAAAGGCCATATACAACAAACACACAGCCAACATCATACTCAATGGGCAAAAACTGAAAGCCATCACTCTGAGAACAGGAAGAAGACAAGGGTGCCCACTCTCACAACTCTTATTCAACATAGTCCTAGAGGTTTGGGCTAGAGCAATTAGACAAGAACAAGAAATAAAAGGAATCCAAACAGGCAATGAAGAAGTGAAACTCTTGCTGTTTGCAGACGACATGATCTTATATATAGGAAACCCTAAAAAAATCCATTGGAAAACTATTAGAAATAATTAACAACTACAGCAAAGTTGCAGGGAACAAAGTCAACTTATAAAAATCAGTGGCATTTCTATACTCTAATAATGAACTAATAGAACAAGAACTCAAGAATACAATTCAATTTACAATTGCAACAAAAAGAATAAAATATCTAGGAATAAATTTAACCAAGGAGGTGAAAGACCTATACAAAGAAAACTATAAGACATTATTGAAAGAAATCAATAGTGACATAAAAAAATGGAAAGACATTCCATGCACGTGGCTTGGAAGAATAAACATAGTTAAAATGTCCATACTACCTAAAGCAATCTACAGATTCAATGCAATGCCAATGACATTCTTCACAGAAATAGAACAAAGAATCTTAAAATTCATATGGAGCAACAAAAGACCCCAAATAGCCAAAGCAATCCTGAGAAACAAGAACAAAGCTGGTGGCTGACTTCAAAATATATTACAAAGCTGTAATAATCAACACAGCATGGTACTGGTACAAGAACAGGCATACAGATCCACAGAACAGAATTGAAAGCCCAGAAATAAAACCACACATCTACAGACAGCTAATCTTTGACAAGGAACCAAGAACATACAATGGAAAAAGGAGAGCCTCTTCAATAAATGGTGCTGGGACAGCTGGACAGCCACATGCAAGAATGAAAGTAGACGATTGTCTTTCTTCATACACAAAAATAGACTCAAAATGGACCAAAACCTTGAAGGTAAGACCTAAAACCGTAAAACTTCTGGAAGAAAATATAAGCAGTACACTTTTTTTTTTTTGAGAAAGACTAACCCTGAGCTAACTACTGCCAATCCTCCCCTTTTTGCTGAGGAAGACTGGCCCTGAGCTAACATCCATGCCCATCTTCCTCTGTTATATACGTGGGATGCCTACCACAGCATGGCTTTTGCCAATCTGTGCCATGTCTGCGCCCGGCCTTTGAACCAGCGAACCCCTGGCCACCGAGAAGCAGAACATGCACATTTAACTGCTGCACCACTGGGCCGGCCCCAGCAGTATACTCTTTAACATCAGACTTAGAAGGATCTTTTTGAATACTATGGCTACTCAGACAAAGGAAACAAAAGAAAAAATAAGCAAATGGGACTTCATCAGACTAAAGAGCTTCTGGAAGGCAAAGGAAACCAAGATCAAAATGAAAAAACAACCCAGCAAATGGGAGAAAATATTTGCAAATCATACATCCAATAAGGGGTTAATCTCCATAATATATAAAGAACTCACACAACCGAACTACAAAAAAACAAACAACCCAATCAAAAAGTAGGCAGAGGATATGAATAGGCATTTTTCCAAAGATATACAGATGGTCAATAGGCAAATGAAAAGATGCTCAACATCACTAATCATCAGGGAAATGCAAATCAAAACTACACTAAGATAGCCTCTTACACCCGTTGAATGGCTATAATAAGCAAGACAAAAAACAACAAATGTTGTAGAGGTTGTGGTGAAAAGGGAACCCTCATCCACTGCTGGTGGGAATGCAAACCGCTACAGCCACTGTGGAAAACCGTATGGAGATTTCTCAAAAAATTAAAAATAGAAATACCATATGACCCACCCATCCCACTACTGGGTAGCTATCCATAGAATTTGAAATCAACAGTACAAAGAAACTTATGCACCCCTATGTTCATTGCAGCATTATTCACAATAGCCAAGACACGGCAGCAACCTAGGTGCCCATTCACTGATGACTGGATAAAGATGATGTGTTGTATATATACAATGGAATACTACTCAGCCATAAAAAAGACAAAATCATCCCCTCTGCAACCACGTGGATGGACCTTGAGGGCATCATGCTAAGTGAAATGAGCCAGACAGAGAAAGACAAACACCGTATGATTTTACTCATCTGTGAAATATAAACAAACTTATGGAGAAAGGGAACAATTTAGTGGTTACCAGGGGGAAGAGTGGTGGAGGGTGGGCACAAGCAGTGAAGGGGCACACTTATATGGTGTCTGACAAATATTAACGTACAACTGAAATTTCACAATGCTATAAACTATTATGACCACAATAAAAAAATAAATTAAAAAATATGGTTCATTATCTATGTGATTATGGGCAATTTTACTTAAATTCTCAGAACTTCAGTTTCCTTATTAGCAAAAAATGAAGCTAATACTAATACCTATTTCATGGGCTTATTGTGAAAATTAAATTAGATCATAAAGCTAAAGTTCTTTACAGGTACCTGTCACAAAGCAAATACTTAGTCAATAGCTACCTTTAAATAAAGAAGAGCTACTCTTATACCACTTCTAACAAATAACTATTTCTGCATGATCCAAGCTGTAAATTGGTTTAAATTTGCCTTTTCAGTAGGCTGTATATAATATTTAGTACTTTCATTATTTAACACTAATCTTAGAATAAGAGTTTTGAACTGAGACAAGTTTTTCACTAATGGCCATGCATTTCTTGATTTCTAAGGAAAAGCCTGTAAAAGAAAAACCTCTTACCTTTAAAAGAAATTAATTTTTGAATAGTTAAATTACTCAATCTAATTGTTGAAATTGTATTGAGGTGATGAATGAAAGCAAAGGGTTAAATATGCTCTCATTGTTTCTTGCACTGAAGCTCCAAGGCGTAACTTCTGCAGCATCGTGTGGAAGGATCATCTATTCTGAAAAAAGTGATATTAGAACATGAAGTGGTCATGGATGATACTGAATATAGGAATTTATTATGGTACTTAAATTAGTATGTATATACATATTTCTTATTTTACCTGATGCATGTTAAGAGTCAACCGACCTTGTGACAGTTTGAAATAATAGACAAAGCATCCCAGAGATAAGTTCAGAATTATGTAGGCTGAGGCATGCACAATTTCCTGTGGTGTCAGGTAAAATGAATATGAAGTGCATCCTTAATAAGCAGAAACAAAAACTGATAGCCCTTACAAAGGGGGAATTGTCTTCAACTTTTAAAAAAACTATCTATGTGAAAAATCTATCAACACAGTTCTTTCACTTAAAGGAAATTGATGGTTTAAGTAAAGTGTGTTTATATAGCCATCAATTCTCTTTATAAAGATCTTCAACAGGGAAATTTTTGCACCTGTGAATCAGTTCTAAGCCATGGTCAATTGAGGGAGCCGGTATTGACGCCTAAACCAGGCCACAGGTTAGATGGGTGGGGAGAATATCAAATCTGTTTGCTTTCAGCTAGTAAGTTTTTAATAAGTATCCAAGATGAGCTAACTCTGTGTTAGGGACTGAGGGAACTCAGGGTTTGTAGAATCAAATAGGTGCATATGAAACATTACAGAGAAAAATGAAAAACGAAAAATGAAAAATACTAAGCTGAACAAGGGAGATATTTATATAGACAGAAGTAATCTAAGAGGCTTTGTGAGATGGTATTTGACCTCGGTCTTAAAAGTGGACAGAGGAAGGTGCCCAAACATCTGTTTTGACATCATGGAATCTGTGGGGGCTACATTTATCAGTTATTGCTATGTAACAAATCACCTCTCAATTTAAAACAAAGGACATTTGCTGTTGCCTGTTAGTCTCAGGTTGGCTGGGTGGTTCTGCTGATCTGGGCCAGGCTCAATGGATCTCAGTTGGGCTTGCTGTCGCCTGGGGGCTGGCTGGTCCAGAATAGCTCACTTACACGTTAGGCTTGTCATCTGGTTGTTGGCCAGCGCGCCTCAGCTTACCTCCACGTAGTCTCTCATACTCTAGCTGGCTGGTCTGTGTTTGTTCTCCTCACGTGGCAGGGGTACAAGAGAGCAAGAGCAGAAGCATGCCAGGCCTCTTGAGGACTAGATTTGAACCTGGCACGCTATCATTTTTCCACCTTTTATTGGTCAATGCGTATCACAAAGCCAGCCCAGATTCAAGTGGTAGGGAATAAGACTTCACGTCTTAGCAGGAGGAACTGCAAAGCCACATTGCAAAGGATATAGAACACACGGAGCAGCCATTTTTGCAAACAATCTTCTACCAAGACCAACCTCACTGAAGTACAGAAGTCGTGGAAAGATAAGGAAATAGTGAGAGTATCTTTTTAGGAAGATTAGTGAGGCTAGAGCTCACATTCAAACTTGAGAAGTCATGGGAGGGACTGAAGGAGTTCGGGACTGTATCAGTAATCCTGGTAAGAGGTGTGAGGGTCATGTCTTAGTCATTCAGGCTTCTCTAACAAAATATCTCAGACCGGGTGGCTTATACACAACAGAAATTTGTTTCTCACGGTTCTGGAGCCTGGGAAAACCAAGATGAAGGGACCAACATGGTTGTGCTCAGATGAAGGCCCTCTTCCTGATTCATAGCCAGTGACTTCTTGCTGTGTCCTCACCTGATGGAAGGAGCTGGGAGCTCTGTGATGTCTCTTTTATGAGCATTAATCTCCTTTATGAGGGCTCCACTTACATGACCGAAGCACCTCCCAAGGACCCTTCCTCCTGATAACATCCCCTTTGGACGTTGGGATTTCAACATATGAGTTTCAGGGGGACACAAACCTTTAGACCATAGCAGGTCACATCAAGGATAGAGGTAGTACTGTAAGAATTTTTGTTCATTTTACTACCAAATACATGGTTCCATCTGTTTGAAAATATTTTGGGACATTTTTGAATTGATCTTGGCTCATAGCTGTATGTTTCTGAACTGTGTCTTTAGCTATCCATATCTTTGCGCTGCGGCCTGTCCTTGGACTTTGGCGGGTCATGAGGACACAGTGTTGTGCTGACTCCCCAAACCAGTACCATATCCAGCAAATCTGCTGGTGTGAGCACTTCAGGTCCACATTCATCAGCATTCAGCTGTTCGACAACCGAAAGATTTTTTTATGGTGTTTGCACTCTCTTGAGCTGAAAAAATTTCCCAGAAGATTTGAAACAAATTCTAATCGTGCATTTTTCAGATCCTGTTTGCAACCTCAAGTATGCTTACTTTAAAACTGGACCTGTTAAGCACCTTGTTTCCTTCCTTTGTTGGTGACACTGTCCCAACATGATGTCATCAACTGTGACCTGTCAAATATCATCACGTATTAAACTTTAGTGCAATAAATGATGATGTTATTGCTTCTAGCAACTCTGGACCTTGCATCAAGTTAAAAAAGAAGTGTGTTTATAAAAAAACTAAGACTTATATGACAGCTAACTTCCCTAAGAATTATACAAAATAAAACAAATACCATATTGATTTTTTTAACTTTTTATTGAGATTATGATAGTTTACAACCTTGCAAAATTTCAGTTGTACATTATTGTTTGTCAGTCATGTTGTAGGGGCACCCCCTTCACCCTTTGTGCCCACCCCCCTACCATACTGATTTTTAAAGGTTCTTTATTTCCTTAGGAAGTCTGAGGAAAAACTAATAATTGACTGAGGTCTTGAAGAAACCTTAAGAGGTCAGTCTAAGAATGCTTCTCTTAGGAGAGAAACATCATTTAATATCAAGTAAAGATTTCAGACACCCATCATACCTCCCAAATTGATTAAAAAATTTACTGCTTTAATAACTCAAAGTTCAATTGTTATTACCTACCCTGATACTCTTTTCAAATGGTCACATAGTTTTGTTGTAATGATTTTGCTTTTCCAAAGACTTGTAAATCTTACATGCAAAGATTTAATTGCTTCCTATGAAGGAGGGAGGAGAGGGTGAAAATGCCTGGTGTGGAGCTCCAGAAAAACAAAGCATTTATCTCTATTTCTGTCTGTTGAGATGTTTTAAGGTTAATAATTGGGAATTGCTCATTTTAAAGCCACATTGCATTAAAAAAAAGACACATGCTTCCTGCTGATAGGATTTTCAGACTGCCTGGAATTTATTATAATTTTATGAGAGAAAAATCTTAATAGCTCAGCAATCAAATACATTACAAAATAATTTTAGAAAACCTAAGTATTTATAATTTTTCTAATTGTTCCTTATAAATTTCACTTTCCCCTCTTGTACAGTTATGTTATCAGGATTTAGAATTTTAAATTGCAACTTTCATTCATTTTACAACAGTATGATGAACAGTTTGTCTTCCCTGGGAGTTACTATTTCCGGAGGTAATAAGAACAGTCATCTGTTATATGGTCTCTATTTTGTGAGTTGTTTTCCGTGCTTTTTGTTGTTAGCCTAGCAAAATTAATGAGATTAATCCCCTAAATTCTAGAGAATATTATTAGACATCAATCAAGCGTTCAAAAATGGTTATTTTATATACTAGTTTATAGACTAATTATTTTAAAAAGTAAACCCATCTAGATTCATAGATTTTAATGCTTAGTCTTCATAATACACCTAATATCTATTACTGTTGTCATTATTTTTGTAGGAATCTGGTAAAAAGTCATTTATATGTATTTTGAATAAAATGTTAGCTGACTTTAATCATTATTTTCCTGTTTGTTTTATTACCTACATTTTCATCAGGCCTAAGTACTGGTATATCCTCAAAAAGCAATACGAACTTTAAAAAAGAAAATCACATACCCAAAACTGATCGGTTACTTGTCCTAAATGCCTGACTGGATGCTTATTTATTTTATGCTTTTATTATTTTTAAAAATTTATTTATATTTATTTATTTAATTTTTTTGTGAGGAAAATTGGCCCTGAGCTGACATCTGTTGCACTCTTCCTCTTTTTGCTTGAGGAAGATTGTTGCTGAGCTAACATCTGTGCCAATCTTCCTCTATTTTATGTAGGATGTCACCACAGTGTGGCTTGAAGATCCTCGGGATCCAATCCTGCAAACCCCCACCCACTGAAGCGCAGCACACGAACTTAACCGCTACACCACTGGGCCAGCCCCTATTATTTTTAAAGATTTATTTTTTTGAAATAATTTTCAAAACTCGACATGCACACAGTTTAACCATCAAGTATATGATATACGATAGTTTCCTGGTCTACTTCTTCTCAGCCTCCAGTCTGACTCAACTCAGAGATACTGACTTCCAACTCAGCTCTTTTTAAAATTTTGGTAGACATTTCCCAACCTCTTTCAGTTAGTTCCAGTCAAGTTTACAATTCAGGCCAATGGAGTATGAGCAAAAGCGATGTAAGCCACTTTCAGGCACATTAAAAATCTCCTGTGTGCTATGCTCAGCTCCTGGCTGATTGGAGATGACTCTGGGATTAGAAGAAGGGGCGTCCTCAAATCACTATTTGGTATTCATGTGGTTGGCTGCCATATTGTTTTTCATGTAGTCTTTCAGCCATTTTTTACTCCACCAGAAAGACCAAGTCATTCTTCAGTATGTGACTTTTTGCTTCTGCTATTATGTAAGAAAATGCAAAAGCAGTTGATAAAAATGTCATCAAATTCAATAAAATTTTGTCCCAGATTGAGTATCACATGTCTTTAAATGTGGCTGAAAAGTAATAGAGGTTCGCTCCATGAAGATGCTTTGTTTTA
This sequence comes from Equus quagga, assembly GCF_021613505.1. NCBI lineage: Eukaryota > Metazoa > Chordata > Mammalia > Perissodactyla > Equidae > Equus > Equus quagga. Next base: position 46,771,390 of record NC_060272.1, on the reverse strand, counting down.
AAAAGTCTTGCCAATCATGACAGCTTTGCTAATATCTCAAGGAAAAATACACATTTATTGGCAAGGTTAGTTGCTAATGTTAGTAGATTAAATCCATACTTCAGATAGTCATATGTAGTTTTGATTTATTTTTAACCAACTTGGAGTCAGAGCTTGGAATCATTGTTCTGACATCACTGTGTGGCTACCAAGAGCTCATTCCAGGAGCAGTAGAAGCATTAATACTGCCACCTGATTGCTCACTTGTATTTATATTCCTAGTATTACTTTTGATCAGTGGTTTGTGTGTAGGGATCCTTTTAAGCTACTTGTCTATTTTATGAAGATCAGTTAAAATTAGATAATATAATCCAGATATCCACCGAACACTATATTATAACTGTAGTATGTGGCTACAAGTTGAAATGATGTAGGAGAAAAGGTGCCACTGTCAATGCCTCAAAGTTATAGAATGCCCGCCCCTCCTTCAGAATGCTTTACATATGAACCATGTCAAGTGTACACAGAGTGAGTGAAGGTGTCAGAGCTGATCTGTTTATTACTGTAGCAAAGTTCTTCTTACTTTTTTGATAAAGAATATAAACATAAGTTCTAACATTTTCTTCTCTCACTCCAATGTAACGTTTCCATGACCACTCTGGAGTCAAGTGCACTCTAAATCCTTGCTGTTCATAGTGAAGTCCACGGACCAGCAGAATCAGCATCCTCTGGGGGCCTGTTGGAAATGCAGCATCTCAGGCCGCTGCCCAAATCTGCTGCATCAGAATCTGTGTTTTAGCAAGATCCCCAAGAGAGTCAAATGTACATTAACATTTGAGAACCACCGGTCTAGAATAATCCTCTGCTGTGGAGCCTGGAACCTGGCATCCTGAGCATAGGGTGGGGCTTGAGGATCCACCTTTCTTTGTGCAGTCCTCATTTAATGCCCTTGCTTTCAGTTCTGTGCCTTGCCCTCACCAGTGCCTCTGTCTAGTCTCTCCCAAATCCTCAACTGTACTTGGTCAATTTCTTCAGAAATGTAAATTTTCTAGAGGCATCATGGCTTTTCCAGCCTCAGTACCTTGACACAGACTCTTTCTCCTTTCCTCTGCCTGAAATTTCTTTCCCAATCCTTCTCACCTTCACTTTCGTCCTTTCAAGACCCAGTTCAAGCGGCATAATCTCAGCAACATTTTCTTTGGTCCACCTCCTTCTCCATCCCTTTACCACCACAAACCCGCAGAACAATAGAAATGCCTCTTTGGGGGCACCCATCTCGCCCCATCCTTACCTCCATCTTTTCACAGGCCTGATCATTGCTCCCTTAGCCTCACCTCAACTGAAGCATTTAACGGCTTCTGCTTCCTCAGTACTTGGCACAAAGCCCAGCACGGATAGGAGGTTGTTAGTAAATATCTGTCAAATAAATGTGTCCGAACTGACCTGCAACCTTTAGCAGCTGTCTCTGACCTACAGTGAGAGCACAGGTGCCATATAAACATGTCTTCAGTTATGCCCCAATAGTGTGGAGAATTTCTCCAGGCTTTTTCTGCTCTGGGTGGAATTTCTGCTCCTCCTGGTTTCTGACCCACTGCCTCACATCTGAACTTGGCCTCTCATCTTGGACCCCTTGGACTAAAGCCAGTTAGACTGCCTGCCTGCCTTTCAATTTCATGTTGACCCCGAGTGCTGATTCTTGACATAAGTTCAGCGCTAGACAGTATATTGTGGACTCATCCCATCTTTGTCCATATCCAGCCAGACTCCTGCTTGTGAAAGAGAAGAGTCAGTCAGAATGAGTGGATGACTTACATTTAGGGAATGCAATTCTGCGGAAGTGGGTGGTTGTTTTGTTCTATTTTGTATGGTTTTGATGTGTATAGTTTGTTTTCTCTTTGTATTTGCCAGAATGAACAGTGTTTATATAACCCTGTGTTTCTTTAGAATGGCATTTCGTGGAGCATGCAAAATTATCATTCACTCTCCCCTATTGTGGCACCGGGCCACATTCACGTGATAGAAGTTTTTTTCTATAGACTGTTTGCAGGATTATGTGAAACGAACATAAGACTTTTGCATTATTCCAAATAGTATTTCACAAGTTGACCCTATAGTTGTCATTCTCAACCTGAGATGACCATGCAAGGAGAATTTACCATTCTGAATATAGTCTATTAATTTTCAACTTAGTGACCTATTTCTACTTTAATCATAAATACTAAAAGTTTGTTAGCTTACTTTAGCCTTTGTGTCTTATGTTTACACTATTATGTATTTACAATAGTTCAACCAAAATAATAACTGAATGAGAGTCTCTCAGAGTTAAGAAGTGACATGAGGAAACTACCCTAGCTGATACCTTCTTTTTTAAGTTAGACTTTTTATTTTGTGACAATTGTAAAAGAAAAAATGCAGAGAGATCCTGTGTACCCTTTACCCAGTTTCTTTCAATGGTGACATCTCACAAAACTATCACGCAATATCACAGCCAGGATATTAACACTGATACAGCCAAGATGCTGAACGCTGCCGTCACCGCAAATATTCTTCATGTTGTCATTTCATAGCCACACCACCTCCCTCCCACCATCACCCTCTCCTTAACTGCTGGCAACCACTAATCTGCTCTCCATTTCTATAATTTCATCATTTCAACACTGTTATAGAAGTGTAACTTTTTGGGATTGGCTTTTTTCCACTCGGCATAATTCTGTGGAGATTCATCCACTTGTTTCATATATCAACAGCTTGTTCCTTTTTATTGCTGAGCAGTATTCTTTGGTATGGATGGCCCACAGTTTATTTACTCCTTCACCCACTGGAGGACGTCTGGATTGTCTTAATTCTTGATTAATGTAGCTATGTAAATCTTAAAACAGGGTAGACTGATTCCTCCCACTTCATTCTTATTTTTCAAAATTGTTTTGACTATTCTAGTTCCTTTGCCTTACCATATAAAATTTAGAATAATCTTACATGTATCTTTAAAAAGCCTTTCTGGAATTTTGGTAGGAATTGTGTCAAACATGTATATCCATTTGGGGAGAATTGGTATCTTTACTATGTTGACTCTTCTAATCTATGAACACAATTATTTCTATCTATTGTTTAGATCTTGTTGACTTACCTCAGCGTTGTGTACTTTTAGCATATAAATCTTGTACACGTCTTATTAGATTTACACCTAAGTATTTTTCTTTTTAAGCTATTGTACAGGTATTGTGTTTTTAATGTCAGTATCCATATGTTCATTGCTAATAGATAGAAATACAATCAGTTATTGTATGTAGATTGTATCCTGCCACACTGCTGAATTCACTTGTTAGTTCTAGGAGATTTTTTGGTAGAATCTGAAATATTCTGTATAGGCAAACATGTTTTCTGTAATAGGGACAGTTCTATTTCTTCTTTTCTGATCTGTATGCTTTTTATTTCCTTTTCTTGCCTTATTGCACTGGATAGAAACTCCAGCACTACGTTGAATAATAATAATAAAAGCAGATGACCTTACAATGTACCATTAAGTGTAATGTTTGTTGTAGGTTTTTGTGTAGATGCTTTTTATCAAGTTATGTAAATTCTCCTCTATTCCTATTTTTCCTGAATGAATATTAAATTTTGTTGAATGATTGTTCTGCATTGATTGATTTGATCATTTTTTTTCTTCTTTGCTTAATTTAGTGGATTGCATAGAATTGATTACATTGAATAATTTACAAATATTTAACCAGTCTTGCATCCTTGGAATAAATCTCACTTGTTTATGATATATAATTCTTTTTTTTTTTTTTGCTGAGAAAGTTTTGCCCTGAGCTAAGACCCATGCCAATCTTCCTCTATTTTTTAGTATGTGGGCCGCCAGCACAGCATGGCCGCTGACAGAGTGGTGTAGGTCTGCATCTGGGAACCAAACGCAAGCTGCCAAAGTGGAGCACACTGAAATTAACTACTAGGTCACCAAGGCTGGCCCTATAATTCTTTTTTATATATTTCTGAATTCTGTTTGCTAATATTTTGTTAAAATTTTTCTATCTATATACATGAATGATATTGGTGTACAGTTTTCTTGTTTCACACTGTCTTTGTCTGGTCTTGGTGTCAGAGTAATACTAGCTTCATAAAATGGATTGGGAACTGTCCTTTGCTCTTCTGTTTTCTGGAAGAGATTACATGTAGAATTGGTGTTAATTCTTCTTTAAAAGTTTAGTAGAATTCTCTAGTAGAACCATCTAGGATTGGAGAATTATTTTTGGTAGTTTTTAAAATTATGAATTCAGTTCCTTAATAGTTAAAGGGCTATTCAAATTACCTATTTCATATGGGGTGATTTGGTGGTAATTTGTATTTTTTGAGGAATTGGTCCATTTCTTCTAAGTCATCAAATTTGTGTGTGCAGATCTGTTTTTAGTATTCTCTTACTATCTTTTGATGTCTGCAGGATTTTTAATGATAGCCTCCATTTCATCCTGATATTGGTAATTTGTCTTTTTCTTTTTTATTCATTCTAGAAGTTTATCAATGTTATTGATCTTTTCAAAGAACCAGCTCTTTATTCCATTGATTTTCTCTAATGTTTTTCTGCTTTGAATTTCATTGGCCCCTGCTCTTTATTATTCCCTTCTTTCTGCTTGCTTTGGGTTTATTTGCTTTTCTTCGTCCAGGTTCTTGAGCTGGGATATTGATTTGAGAATGTTCCTTTTTATTAACATATTCTATTAGTGTTATAAATTTTCCTCTCAGCACTGCTTTATCTGTGTCACACAAATTTTTGTATGTTGTATTTTCATTTTCATCCCATTCAATGTGTTTTTGATTTTCACTTTCTTCTGAGCCTCAGGATTTCTGATGAGCATTCCATTGTCACATGAATTATTTTTCCCCCCGTTGTTAACGTGTCATTTTTATCTGGCCGCTTTTAAGATTTTGTGTTTGTCTTTAGTTTTCGGAAGTTTAGTGATGTGTCTTGTCATGGATTTCATTGTGTTTTTTTCCTGTTTGGGCTTCACTCAGCTTCTTGAATCTGTAGGTTTATGTCTTTTGCCAAATTCAGGCATTTTCCAATCATTATTTCTTTGAGTGCTTTTTCAATTTCACCCTTATCCTCCTCTCCTCTGGAACTTGGATGACTCAAATGTTAAATCTTCTGCTACAGTTCCCCAGGTCTCTAAGACTCTGTTCATTTTATTCTTTAGTCTGTTTTCTCTGATGTTCAGATTAGATCATTTCTATTGTTCTATCTTCCAGTTCACTGATTCTTCCCTCTACCTCCACCATTCTGCTGTTGAGTCCATTTTATTTTGGTGATTGTATTTTACAGTTCTAAGGTTTTCATTTCATTCTTGTTACATCTTCTATTTCTTTACTGAAGCATTCTATTTTTCATTCACTTCTAGAGTGTTTGTAATTGTTCACTGAAGCATTTGATGGCTGCTTTGAAATCTTTGTTAGATCATTCTAACATCTCTGTCATCTCAATGTTGGCATCTATCAATAGTCTTATTTGATTCAGTTTAAGATCTTCCTTGTTCTTTGTATGATGACTGATTTTTGAAGGAAATCTGGACATTTTTGTATTTTTTATGAGACTCTAGATCTTATTTAAGCCTTTTATTTTAACTCTCTTTCTCTGACATTGCTCTTTTGGGGAAAAGGGAGGGTACCTCCTTATTACTGCCAGGTGGAGGTAGCCTCTGTAGCCATTCAGCCACTGTTGACACCTGATGGGGGGGATCCTCATTACTGCTGGCATAGGACATTCGGCTTCCCTTGTGGTCTCCACTGACACTGTAGTGGAGATGGCCTTGTTACTGCTGGTTGATGGTGACAGTCCTGACTCTCGTTTAGACTTCCTCTGACACTATCCCAGAAAGGAGGGGGAGGGGTGCCTCACTACTACTGGACAAGGGCAGAACTACAGACTCCCATGTGGTCTCCAATGATACTATGGGGGCAGGGGGCCCATTAGCAGTTGGCAGGGATGAATGTCTTGGCTTCCTACTTGGCCTTCTCAGACATCACCCTGCTGGGTGTTGGGGCACCTTGTTATAGCCCTGTGGAAGCAGAATTCTCAGCTCCTCACTCCACTCAACGTTTTTTAGCATGGGTGAGGGTGAGGCCACAGTCTTTTCTGTGGTGCATGGCTTTTATTGTCTAAAAGTTTTCTGTCTTACTGGACTACTGTTTGCTGGTCCTTTGGCTAGAGAGAACAGGTGTTTTTTGTGGCTTTTTCCTTACCCCCACTGGCATTTCCATTTTGTTGGCTTCTTTAACTCCAAGTCTAGGATATATGAGACTAAAAGAAAACTTAGAGAACTTGTCACCATGTCTTTTCTCATGTCCAAGGTCTCTTGTTGGTCTACCTTCTCTTTACCTTTCAGTGTCTTCTTATATCTGTCTTATATGTAATATCTAGGGTTTTGAAGTTGTATTTGACAAGATAAATAGGGAAATGACATCTACTTTATCTTCCCATAAACAGAAATCGCATGCAGTCACTTTTAGGATGAGGAAATTGAAGCCTTGGGTAAGGCTCCCCAGCTAATGGAGGCATGACTGAATTAGGTCCCTGCTCTCTCAACTGTCTGTTTAGGGCTCTTACATTGTAACAGGGAAATTCAGGCATCAGCCTTGAACTGTGATGGTGTGGAGACTGTGTCATGAGAACCCTGTATAGACTCCCACTGGCTCCCAGCCACTTGTCTTATTTTGTATTCCTTCAGAACCTTTGTATAGTTTCAGCTACCTCATCATATCGCTGTCTCCAATCGTGGGTCCAGAATTACCATATATGAGCAGCTTAGAGGCAGCAATGTGAATTTAAGGGAAGACAGGGGACTTATAGCTATAGCCTAGCAAATGTTCTGTTTTTACTTAACTATGTATCAACGAAGGTGGAGAAGGTGGGTTGGGGGATGGCAGATGGAAAATAGGAGGTGCTAAGTCGCCTCAAGCCATCCTAACATCACCTGCCTTGTATTAAACTACAAAGTTAACAGTATGTTGATATGGTATCCTCTGTTCCTTTTAATTAATTTAGGACAAAGGTGGGATATTTTATTTAATATAAGTCTGAGGTTATCTTTGGCGTTGGAAGATTAAAGAAGACCTTAATAAATAAATTTGCTTATTTTCCCCCTACTGTTGTCATTGGGTGCATTCATATCCACATAAAAGCAGAATCTGTCATTTCTGAGTTCCACTTATCCTTGCATAAGTCTCAAGTATCAAAAGTGAATTTTTAAAATGTTCATTTGAAAAACAGCAAAGATAAAATTCAAGGATGCTTGCTCTCAGACAAGGATTATTTATTAAGGGAAAGACTTGTCCTTTGAAAGTTATTATCATAATTATCACTAAGAACCCAATTCTATATTTCTTATTAAGGGAAAATCCCTATTGAGGCAAACACAAGAAGGATGTTGATTGCAGTGGGATATCTGTCGGAATAGGGCTAATAATCAGCTTCGAAACATCACTCAAAGGAATCAGCGGGGCAGAGGCTATTCCCTGGCAGATTGTAATGCATTTTTTGGAATTGCCAAGGGTTTTACTTCATCCTTGCATAGGTAATTATTCTGGATAACTGTAGAAGCAATATTTAGGACTCAAGGAAATATTATATTGGAACAGAGAAAATGGCATTGAAATCCAAGGAGCCATATCAACTTATTGAATATGTTGAGAGTCATCGACTCATATACTCTCAGAGTTAAAGTCATTTGGTTCAACCCACACTGGTGAGTAATTCTACTCTAGAGTCATCTTGCCATGATGTTTTCCATCTCATGCCAGAAATATTGGAGACCTGCACTGACAGCCCACTTCAGTCTCTGTGTGCTGACTTCTCTGTCTTCATTTGTAGGCTTTGACCCTATTCCTCGGGGCCATACAAGTGTTTTGTGAGTAAATAATAAGAATGCAATTTAGTTTAAATCATTTGAAAACATTAAAAACCTCAATACATTAGGCACTTGACATTTTGAAAGGCTATATTCCAAAACTGTTAACATTCTTCAGAAATGAAAATGTTGCTATTGGTCATAATTTCTTCCCTAAAGCGCAAGTCCTCAAGTAGCTAACTACAGCCACCCACCACTGAGTTTTCAGATACTAAGCAGTTGACTGGTGTCACTCCCCTGCCAAGAATTTTGTAGAAAACTTTACCTTTGTAACTTCTCTCAGCTCATTCATTTATTCATTTCTTCACTCATTCTACAAATATTTATTGAAGGCCTAGTATGTGACAGGCATTATATTAAGCTTTTTAGATAATAAAACAAGTATAATCCCTGTCCTTAGGGTATTAGCAGTTTAGAAGGGGCAGTCAATAAACAAGTAAACAAAAAAATATAAAATACAAATGATGATCACTGCTTTGAAGGAAACAAACTGGGTAGAGTGACGAATGGTACATTGTAGAGGAGAGCTCACTCAGAACTGGTAGCAGGGAAGACCTCTCCAAGGGAGGGGCATTTAAGCTGAGAACTGAGAGTCGCTTACACAAAAAGGAGGGGAAAGGTTATTTCCAGTAGAGGAACAGTATGTGTAAAGTCACTGAGACTGGAAAAAAATATGCAACATTTGAGGAGTTGAAAGAAGGTCAGAGTGGCTGGAGGGAAGTGAGAAAGGTGGAGGGGACAGGAGATGGGTAATTTTGTCAGATGGACAAGGGCAAGATCATGAGGGGTCTTTGTAGACCATTTGTCTTAGTCCGTTTGGGCTGCTATAACAGAATATCATAGACTGGGTGGCTGAAACAACAAACGTTTATTTCTTACAGCTATGGAGACTGGGAAGTCCAAGACCAAGGTAATGGAAGATTCGGTGTCTAGTGAGGGTCAGCATCCTGGTTCGTAGATGGCCATTTTCTTGCTTTGTATTCACATAACAGAAGGAGAGGAAGCTCTCTGAGATCTCTTTTATAAGGACGTTAATCCCATTCATGAGACCTCTACCCTCATGACCTAACTACCTCCCAAAGGATGCACCTCCTAATACCATCACATCAGGGGTTAGAATTTTAACATATGAATTTGGGGGGGACACAAACATTCAGTCTATAACATCATTGTAAGGAGTTTAGATTTTATTCTTATGCAATAGGAAGCCATCGAAAGGGTTTTAATAAAAAAGTGACACGTTCCTAGATCAGGTCAAACTTGTGGCAACCTAGATTAGCCATTTTGCAGTAGCATATAGAATATCCTTGTCAATTCTAAGGAAAGGCAGCTGGTAACAATTTATGAGATACAAAGATTACTTTTTTGTTGTTGTTGTGAGAAAAACTGGTTGGAGGAGACATGAGTGTCACCAGCTGGCAAGGAAGCCAACAAAATAGTTCATGTGAGACGGTGGATCAGACTCGGGTAACAGTGGTGGAAGTGAAGGACAGTGGAAGGACCTCACATGCCTTTTCAACGTAGAAGTGACAGAAATAATGTGTTGATATCAAGTAGCTAGAATGGGTGGAGTGGTTGGTGCTAGTTGCTAAAGTGGAGAAGTTTGGGGAGATGTGGGTGGTGAGCCACATCGACAGGGTAGTTTTGGACTGACTTGTTGCATTTGAGATGCTGGCAGACATCTGAGAGGAGATGGCTGGCAGGTGTCTGCAAACCGGAACTCAGAGGACAGGTTTTGGGGTGTAAATTTGGTATTTGGGCCATAGAGACAGAATTTAAAGCCATGGAAACTGAAGAGATCACGTAGAGAGGTGATAGAAAAAGAAAAGAGGGCTCAGGATTGAATTAGAGGTCAACAATTAGACGTCAAAGAGAGAAAGAAGGGTCAGCCACAGAGTCTGAAGAGGGAGATAGCAGGAAAACCACGAGAGTACGGAGTCAATTAAGCAAAGAGTTGAGAGGAGGAAAAAGAGATGGAGGAAGTGTCTATGTATTGAGTGCTGATAAAAGACTGATTCCTGTTTTCAAAAAGCAAAAGCATCAAATCAAAATTAGACATATTTATCATCTTAGTTATTTCATGTTTTTACCTACTAGCATGTTTTTCCTGCTCAGCCACAGAAATGACAACTGCGACATGAGTCATGAACACTGTCAAATCACATGTCTTAAAGGAAAGTCTTTCATCTTTCTTTCTGCGTTTTGATCCTCCCTGAATTCTCTGGATAACTTCGACAATTCTCTCCATTTCGCTATCGCATGCAGAATCTACAGTCTTCGAAAGTGTCCACTTTCCAAATGTAAAAGTATTTTAGATGCAGCTTATTATCTTTTGAAAATTATCCATGTTCATTTAAAAACATGTTAGCTCTTCACCTTCAATGTATTTGAATTGTCATGTTGTAGGAGCCTTGGAATATTAAGCTTATCGGAAAGCTAGGACAAGTTTTCCCTGGAGGGTGGAGAGTAGTTTTAAATTCAAAGTGGAAAAAAAATTCCATATCTTAAAATAGAAGCAAATTTTTTCTCTGTTTCACATTCTCTCAAGATATCCGCAACCCTTTTTAAACTCTCTATTTATTATTAAATACAAGCAATTTAGCTCCTTTGTAAGGTTATGCAAATAACTCATCCAGAATTAGCATTTAACATGCAGTTCTTATATCCACACAAATGTTTTGTATAAAGTTGTTTTAAAAAGATTCAAATCTTTATAATTAGGAAGGGAAAATATATTAATAGGAATAAAGGGATACTCTGCTAATCTCCCATATGTAAATTAGGTTATAATTTCCATCATTTACTTTAGAAGCAACAGAACAATGGAACTTTTATTCTTCAATGTTGCTGTCTCTCTCCTTCTCCTGCTAGAAAGCATGTGCTTATACACGTATATCTAAAGGAAAATGACAAGGAATGTTAAATGCTTTAGTTTTGTGGAAAAGAGAAGGTTGGTAACTTGTGAGCGGGACTGAAGTTGATACTCCATTCTTGGGCAGCCTAAGGGATAGACTGCAATGCAGACCCTCTTGGGTTCCCATTTCAACTTGTCATTTCTCCTTGTCCTCTTTGCTAGTGAGGCTGGATCCACCTTTGCCCACTTGAAACTTCCTCCACAGTCTCCCCACCCCCACCCTAATCTTTACATAGACGGTATTATTGTAGGATATATGGGGAAATTATGCACTTCCCTAAAGGACTTTCTTTCTGCTTTAGTCTCTAGCTTGGCCTTTAGACAAAGGGATCATGCAGGCTGCAGGTGGGCAATAGTCAACATTATAGTGCTGGCTAGATTCTTCAGTCTCATTAACCTTCTGGAACTTGGCTTTTCTCTTTGAAGTTTCCAGAAGTGCAAGGCACAGTCCTAGGATTTTAGCATAATTAGGTGAACCAGGATGGTGAAGGATTCGAAACCGAGTCAGACACAGAACCATTGAAAAGATTGGGTTGTTGAACCTGGAAGTGAAAGGGGAGCTCTGAGGAGACTTTAAATACAAAACAGGCTTACATATGTACCAAGTGGTAGAACTAGAATAATGGGTGAAATGTATAAGGGATACAAATTTCTCCTTCAACAAGTGTCTAGGAAACTACCATGTACCAGGCAGAGAGCTGGCAGACTGGACACAAGATGAAAATACGCATTTATTTCCTTCAGGGAAGTTACTGTCCAATGGAGAAATAGACACACAAGCAAACAATTATAATAGGTCATGATAAATGCAACCATGGAGTTATGTATAGTATTCAAAGAGAATAGAGGAAGGTTGCCTGTATCTGCTCGGGGTGACAGGGAAAGCTTGAGTAATAGCCTACTTTTCTCCATCCCCACTGCTACCACCTCATCCAAAACTCCATCATCTCTCATCTCAATTTCTGCAGTTGTCTCAGGGCTGGTCTTCCGGCCTCCAGTTTGCTGCTTCTGCTGTTTCATCCACATTGCAGCCAGAGTAATTTTCTGAAAAGGAAACCTGATTATGTCATTTCCGTCCTTAAAAGCCTTCAGTAACTTTCCATTCCCACATACTAAAATCCAAACCCTCAATCTGGCTTATTAGCGTAACTGGCTGCTGCTTCCATCTCTAATCTTTTCTCTCGTTGCTCTCCACCTTAAGCTCCAGTCACAACGACCTACTTGCCATTTTCCTAAGTCACCATTTCTTTCCAAGCCCTGGGCACTTGCACATGTGCACTCTCTGCCTGAAACGAACTACCCTGCCCTCAAAATTCACACAAACAGACATACAAAAAGAGAGGTGCATACACACACACACACACACACACACTGCCCTTTTCACTATTAACTCATATTCTTCCCTCTGGTCCACAGCACCCCAAGACTCAGTGCTGTCCCTCCTGTGGGTACACTCCTATGTAGCACCCTCCTTATGCATCTAATCAGTGAGCTCATCCCACATATTGTGTTGCTATTGTGCTTGGCTGTTCGCTTTTCCATCTTTTTTACTAGAGGGAAACTTCCTTGAGTGTAGGGGGCATATCTTTTTCATTATTGTAGTCCCAGAAGCTAACATAATTCTGACTACATTGTTAAGAGCAATGATGTATTTTTTCATAGACGAGTAAAGAAAAAAACTTCTGAATAACTCTGTCCAAAAACGTGAGGATGTAAGATCCCTGTTCCTATCAGCATACAAACATATGTTACACATCTCAATTGAGTGGCTGTTTCAAAAACTTCGAAAATTTCTAAAATATTGTGATGCTATGATGATATTTGTCTTAGATCCTTTTTAGAAAGAGGCAATGTATAAGTAAATAATCTATGAACTATTTCCTATCCACGAACATCAATGATCAGACTCCTTGATCTTTTCTCTCAACTGGGCAAAATTTTAATTTCAGGGTGAAACACTGAGGGTGCAGTTGCTGAGCAGAATACTCTTCCATAGCAGGAATAACCGAGGCTGGCAAGCTTCATAAAGCCGGCTGGGCAGACTGCTGGAACACAGGGCCACTTGGCTGAGTTTAAGGGGAAATGGGCTTTTATTTTGCCCTTTCATATCATGTAAAAGTACAAAGTGGCAGCATCCTCATAACAGACCCTGTCTTCCCCCAGTCCCATCTCCCTGCCCTTACTGCTTCAGTGACTTCCAACTGTGAGCACCTGCGTTTCTTTGCTTCCAGCTTTCTCTTGCTGCCAGAGCCCGTTTTGTAGTCTATCAGGCCGAGTGGAAGGGACAGAGAATGACTCCCCTCTTAAACCCTCAGGCAGAGACTGACCAGTGCTGGTATATGACTGCTCCTCAGTGGGATAACTTTAAGGCATGTGTCTTATCCTGGGTCCCAGAGTTTCCCTCGTAAGATTTGGTTCCAGCTGTCTGCAGTGCAAGCTGGCTTGAAAACGTCTTTCTTGTCTTCCTGCCTTATACTCTCCTTCATGGTTTCCTATGCTTACATCCAAATAAACTCAAAATCTTGTCTCAGTGTTTGCTTCTAGGGAAACCCCAAACTAAGACGACTGCTGGCAAGGACAGGCCCTCTCATCTTGCAGTGTGAACCTGTCAGAGAAGCCTAAGACCAATGGGAATTCTATGAAGGACTTCCCTCCTCAACTGCGGGTAGATGGGGCAGGTGCGAGATTGAGGATGGACGCTAGCTCAGAGGGCCAGGTTTACAGAGTGGTTTAGCTGTGAGCAACTGGAGCCAAATCCCACCACTCTGGGACCCAGGGCAGGACACGGGCCTTGAAGTTATCCCACCTGACGGGCAGTTGTATACCAGCTCTGGTCAGTCTTTGCCTGAGGATTCAAGAGAGGAAGCAATTCCCTGGCCCTTCCAGCCTACCCCATAGGCTGCTGTTTACATTGCTTACTAAAGAGACTTATATCCTTTCTCACACATGTGCATCTTATACATTTGATCAGGTCAAAACATTATAGAGTCTGAGCAGACTATGACTCAATATTTACATACCTACCCACAATCTCGGAAGTTACTGGATGGTAATTAAAACCAACAATTGCAAAGCTCTTATCAGAAAAATATTCCTTTCCATCCCTGAGTTCGTGCCAGGGAGAGCAGAGCTCCAACCTCTGGAAGTGTCAGGGTCAAATCAAAGACCCTGAGCTTTTAGAATTGGGTTCTCAATGTTTATCTAATCCCCCCACCCAATTTTACCCATGAAACTGAGGCCCAGAGAAGTGAAGCGAGATGCTCTCAGTTGCAAGTAGGTTCCCAATTCTTACCCCAGGTTCTTTCTACCACATCCTACCACCCCACACATGAGGCTGAATGAGTTTATTGGAGTTTCACTCCTACTCTCTTGACTCTATTTTAGACCAGATTCTCCCTTAGAGAACCAGTTCCTAATGGGAAGCCAACACTGGTTGCAGCAAATCTGTAGTGTCACGGCCTCTGAGACACTGTTTCATTTTGGAGTCTTTCTTCCACGCTCAGATAACCAGAGGAGAGGCTTCAAGATGTGCTTTTCTCTAGAAAACCAGGTCTCACAGGATCAACTCAGGTGAGTCTAGGATTGGCATTCTTCCCCCAGGCCCTCGGGGTAGCAGTTACTCTGCCTCTCTCTGGATTCCTGTTGTTGCTGTGCAAGTCACATCCACACCCCCAGCAGTCCCCATCCCCACCAAAAAAGAGGTACTATTTAGACAGAACTTTCCTCAGGAGTTCAACCATTGTCAATCTACGTGTTTCAACCTCTTGTCTCCGAGTGATCTCCAGAGTCCTCCATCAGAAGATAAGGGGCCATTAGTTAATTTCAAAGCCTTACCTGGAAGCTCCTTAAGCTACCAGCATGGCCCCTTTTGTTGGTCCTGTGCAAAGAACTCAGGTTATCTCAATGAACAAGAACTTGACTGTGAAAAAATGGGATGAGGACTGCAAGTATTTCAGGGAATTAGGAAAAGGCTCACAACCAGGCCTGGCAGAGATGGTTTGCTTTCTGGTATTTTGTAATTAAGACGACTTAACTTCTTTCTCCTCACGTTTATGAGGAATTTCTCTCTGATGCCCATTTTCTACTTTACAACTCTGGTATTTTTAGGGCTTCTGCTCATTTATAACCTTTATTACCTCATGGTCTCTGCAAACAGCCTTCTCTGTGTATCCTTTCACCTTCCACCCCTCTGCTAAATGCTTCACTTGTTTCTTTGCCTTTTTTCACTTTGAAATGTCTGAGAGCAAAATCTCATTGTCCTGCCTAATCGACAGCATCCCTTTCTGGACAAAGCTGTTGTATCAAACCATCTAACAAACTTCTGGGTAGCCTATATCTTTGCTGGCCTTTCATCATTTGCTGTAGGAGATGGTGTATGATATCAAACATTATACAGAATGCAGAAGGGACCATGTAGATCTGCCTTCCTTGACCTGTGGCTGTGGTGGGGGCCTCCTAGGAGAGTCAGTAAAGTGGCCTGTCTAGTCCATATCCCAGAGAGAGGTATGAATATGTGTTGATGCCTCCTTTCTCCTTGGGAGACTTTGCTCTCACACCTCACATTCATGCAGAGAATGGTCTCGTGGCTTCCAGGCAAATAATAAACTGTGCTGCCGCCTCTGACCCACTCCCCAAAAAAGATTCCAGATTCCTCTTGAAAGAAACTTTAGTAGTCTAAAGAAGGGGACCATATTTAGATTCCTGTGTGTCCAACTTTATTCCAAACACAAACTTAGGCAACAAAGGAAAATGGACCCTGGGCCTCTTTGAACCAAACCGTAAATGGATTTTGGCACATGATTCAGTTTCAGAAAAAGTGACTATTGGCTAAAAACCCTATCTCATGAGGATTTAAATATTAGAAATGATGCATCTGTGTTTTGGCTATCTTTATGGACGAAGGTGCTCCCACGTTATGGATGATTCATTCCTCACTATACAAAGCATTTGGCATTACTAAATGAAGTTTAAATTGGAGAGACACTACACATTACACATGGAAAAAATTTGCATTTTAACATCTCCAGAATGCTATTAAATATCTCAGAAAGACCCATAAAAGAAAGTGTGTCCTAGAGCTTGAAATAGAAAATGATTGGAAAAAGTAGAAATAGAGTTCCTATTTTTCAGAAAGGAGCCATATCATCCCATAAATCTTTGAAAAGAAGTTTTCTCCGGCTCTGCTCTAAGCATTCAAATGCTTCCCGGGAGCACCTTGACCTTAAATTAACATTTATAGAGTTTAGCTGACATCAAGCTTTGCAGTTTAATGGAAGGCTTAAAGTTGAAGAAGGTAAGTGGTCTAAATTGGTATTGTGTATTAAGTTCTGAATAAGGATGCATTTCTACAACTACCACCATTTTCATTTATTTCCCCCTCTAGAACAATAATAACAATTGGCAAAATATATGAAATGCATTTTCTTTCATGAATAATACATTTTTATATGTTAACCTCATGGAAACAGGAATAGTTCAATAGCAACAGCAGTATTAATGCTGTCTTCTTAAGAAAGGGTATATGTGACAATATCTGTACTGTCTGACCTTGATAATGTGGTTTTCTGTAGAATCTGTGATATAAATATAGGTTGCAAGAAATATTAACCAAGTTTAAAATAAGAAAGAGGCATCTTTAAAAATAAAGAAAAGAAGAAAACATACAGTGTTACCTATCGATTCTGTTACAGATCAAATGAAAATGAGATGCCTTCCATTCTGTTCAAACCAGGAGTACATTCTAAGTGGAATATGAATGTCTGGAGAGTAATATATAAAGCATGAAGATGGTGTTTTAATGCTGCTAATGAGTTGCCCCTTGGATGTATTGCAGATAAAACTGAGTTCCCAATATATATACATATTTCTGCACTTTATAAAGCCCAATTTATAAATGCTTGGCATTAGCACACAAAGAAAAAGTCCATTTCTCCAAGTGTTTATTTTGCCAGAATAACAGTGATTTGGTTGCTAGAAAAGATGCTTTTGAAAAATCAGGTGACTAGGAGAACCAATACTGCCTTAGACGCGGGAAAAAGCTCTGGGCCCTGGGCCAGAGGGACCTCAGTTCCTCCCTCCTCCTTCCCCTTTGTGTTTGGGAGCACCCTCCTCAAAATCTTCAAAGTACTCCTCTGGTGGCTGGGACCAGCCAGAGCAGCAATGCCATCCCAGCAGGGTGCCCTAAGCCAGACCACTACTGTGTGGGCCTGGGCTCCACTGCTCCTCTCTGAGATGCTCCCTAATCCTCTCGCTCACCCCTCAAGTGTGGGGTCAGCCAGATGCTCTGAGCAGCTCCGAGACTTACATTGGCAGGGCTGTCCTGGAGCCCTACGTCCAGCTGCTGGTTCCTGGAGGGTAGCCTGGTCAGCAAATCCTTCTTGCCCTAGTTCAATACTTCTTTTAAAGGATTGTATGAGCCATCAGAATGGTGCTAATAATCTAATTTGGGTAACTCAAATTGTTCATATAGACAGTAGCTCTTTGAAAAAAATATTTGCCCCCACCCAAGGTAGGGGTGGCCCTGTAGGTAGTTATGGTAAACAATGAGGATTAAAATCCTAGCCAGATTAAAAGAAGACAGGAAAGTTTCCCTTTCTTCAAAGTTGATGACATGTCACTTACACAAGAGCTAAGAAATGAATTAGTTCTTAGTGAAATGTCTGGGAAAATGAGATAGTTTACAAAAATAAGAAAATATAAACCAGGACATATTGACAGGTACTTCCTCATGAAAACATTGACTGTGAAAGAGAGGGCCAAATCTCTTTTGTAGAAGACTTCTTTGCTTAAACTCTGTTAGAGACTTTTGGCCCTATCTTGGGCACTGCCCCTTGTCCTGTCAGTCTTGCTTTGTGTCGTAGCCGTGGCTACTGTGAACATGTCTGTACAAGCTCTGACCCATTTTATGCTGAAAGCACCACTTCTCTTCCCTGCCCTGGGTTCCTTGTGCTGTGGCACGGGACACCTATGGCCTTTGGGAATTGGAGGGAGTTAACTCCCAATGGGCAACTCTCAAGCAAAGGAGATGCAAGGGAGATCCTAGGGCCAAGAGATCAATGCTTCTCCCTGTGATCCTTTGGATGGACCACTCTACTCAGCCACTCTGAAGGTACCAGCAGGGTAGAGCTCTGGTTGTCCATGGTGGTGACCAACTCAATAATGCACACTTGGTTTGTCCTTTCCCTGCTCCTGCATTCCTGGTCCTTGGCATTGCTTTCCAAATGAACTACATGCACAAAACCCTAGGTCTCAGGCTTTGTTCTCCTGGGAGAGACTTAGGCTAAGACAACAGACTCGTATCACAGGTCACTGTAAGTATTCCCCCAACTTCCACATGGCCTCTCCACCGTGAACTATCTGCCACTTAAGTATGTCTCAGTGTAACACAAAGAGCCCTCCGTATGTGCATGTATTTACAAAGTTTATCACACTGATATAAGGACACGTGATTATCCCATCCGTTTCTGCTAGAGACTATTGAATAATAAAGCAGGGCCCATAGCTCATGTTCCCTGGTACTCCTGCTAGCATCTAAGGTGTCGTTCCACATTCATGGGACAGTTCATGGTGTTGGACCACTGGTAACCTGCAAAAAGTGGCCATTTATTTATTTTTCTTTTTTAAACAAATTTATTGAGATATAATTTGCATACCATAAAATTTACCCCAAAAGTGGCCATTTAAATAGTTCTATTGGGGGCCGCCCCTGTGGCCGAGTGGTTAAGTTCACGCACTCTGCTTTGGCGGCCCTGGGTTTCACCGGTTCCCATCCTGGGCGCGCACAGCGGCACCATTCCTCAGGCCACGTTGAGGCAGCGTACCACATGCCACCACCAGAAGGACCTACAACTGGAATATACTGGAAGGCTTTGGGGAGAAAAAGAATAAAAAATAAATAACTAAAAAGATTGGCAACAGATGTTAGCTCAGGCGCCAATCTTTAAAAAAAAAGTTCTGTTATCTGTAGACCTCAGTGCAGTCACATGAATGAAGACAAGGAAGTATTTTCTTCTAACGTAACTATTATGAACAATAAGGTATTATATTTTATCGTATGTCTAGCTGGTTTTATAAGGATACATTTATCTATCTTCTACCTACCTACCTGCCAAATGTTATCGAAATTGATATAAAATCACTAACTGCTGTGTTTATATGGAATAAAATGATTGTCAGAATATTCAGAAAATTTCAACATTCCTAGGATTCTGTGTTTTAGGGAAAACACAGTTATGGCATAGTATAATTTAGATGACTGAAGCCAGGCTGCCAAAATATTCACATTTCTTTAAGACTTAAGAACATCCAAGACGTATGGAAAAATGGAGAAGCATTTGTTAAAAATAGACAGGCAAGTCAGAAATAGAATAACATAAGTTATACACAGTCACATATACACACTCACACATGATCGACTAGGCCTTCAGCATTTGCAAGTGGCAATCTTCCACAGTCCCAAAGGGAAAGTGGGATGATTAAAGTGTTTCTTTTGGACAGGCATCATTGCTCTTTAAGGAGGAGAAAACTCTAGTTAACATCTGGTTGAGATACATTATTGAAATACATTCCAGACATTGCTTCTTTTGGTCACACAGCTGGAATCTTTTTTTTTCCCAATAATTTTGATCCGCCTAATCTTCAACTTCCTCTGGTGGGGAAAAAACAAACTGTGAATGGCAGAGAAATAGACCCCTTTTATGAACCTTTTCTGTTCCAAGCAAGTAATGTTTTACATATGTTATTCCTAGTAGGGTCACTGAGAAATGCACGACTGATGAGCTGTATGTAAAAAGGTGGAATCAGCAGTCCTGCATGTATTTTGTTGTTATATCTCATATACTCTCTATTTTTATTGTTATAATATCCTATATCTAGGTTTTAGTCAGGAAAATAGAAGCCAGAATAGTATGTCAAGCAGAGGGGATGTCATCCAGGGAATTATTTACAAAGTAGTTTGAAATCTTAAACAGCGTAAAGGAAATGCTGAAGTAGCTCTAACACAGGCAGCCCGTGGGATGCACGTCCGCAGATTCAACCAACCACATATCACGCACTGCTGTGTTTACGACCCACGGTTCGTGGAATCCACAGACGTGGAACCAAGGCCACTAAAGGACTTGAGCATCAGAAGGTTTTGGTATCCATGGGGTTCCTGGAACCAATCCCCCACAGATGGGAGCAGCTACCATCCTTAGGCCTGGGAGAACAAAAGAGAAGAGATCAGGTGGTCCAGTGGTGCAGTGGTTAAGTTCCTGTGCTCCGCTTTGGCAACTCAGGGTTCATGGGTTTGGATCCCAGCACAGACCTACACACTGCTCACCAAGCCATGCTGTGGTGGCATCCCACATACAAAATAGGGGAAGTTTGCCACAGATGTTAGCTTAGTGGCAATCTTCCTCAAGCAAAAAGAGGAAGATTGGTAATAGATATTAGCTCAGGGCCAATCTTCCTCACTGAAAAAAAAGAAAGAGGTCATCTGAACCTAGGAGTTCAGGGTAGGTCCTTAGCTCACCCTATTGCTGGTATCAGTCCCTTGAGGGGGGACAACATGTCTGGTGCAGGGAGTGCCAAAAGAACGTGGAGGCTGGAGCAATGGTGTCCAGAAGCTGAAGCACAAGACATAAACGCCTTCTTCCTTCTGCTTTCCAATCTCCTGTACTTGCCTTAGAGAACGTAACATAAGGTAGATGTCAAAGGAGCCTGGGAAATGTAGTTCACAGAACCCCAGCCCCAGCATCCCAGAACAGATCAAAGAAAGGTGGCTTTGGAGCTGAAAGAGGATATGCAAATAATCAATCCATAGCTCTGCAATAATTATCAACTAATATAGTACATGTATACTTAAATATTTGTACAGAGCAGGCAAAATGAACTTTAAGATCTTTAAAACCATTTGTAGTTGTTTTACACCTTGGAGCTTTGTGATCACAAGGGGTACAGAGTAAGGTTGGCTCCTATCATTTGTGATGCTCCTAAAATGTCATTATGAGATGGAAACGTTATATTGATGTTTCATTAATTCATATGTCACACATTTAAATGATGTTTCCAAGCATTTTTTTTGCATCTGACATTATGAATCAAGTGACAGATATAGAAAAATTTTAGAAAGCTGGAGGAGTTTCTACTGACTTCAAATCCAAGGTGCCACAAAATTCCAGGGTAAGTTAAGCTTTCCAAATTCCACACCGGAGACTGTGGTTCGAGATTTACTGTCATTAAACATAGCTGAAGCCAACTTTCTACAGAACCACAATGAGCTTGCATCCTTAATTGGCTCTAAATTAGTAGCATGTACCAACTCTTCCTAACCTTTTCTATTTGTCGCTCAATGGGCTGTTCCTCTAAGAATATTGATTTTCTTATACTGTACCTTTATACATAAACAGGTATTATTAATTTTCTTATATTGTGCCTTTATACATAAAGAGGTATTACCTATTGACTGTGACTACATCAATGCCCAGAGTTAGATGCAGAAATGCTTTCTTTCTGGTGAAGAAAGAGGAGTAGAAAAAAATTTTAAAGTCAGAAAAGCTTGAATTCGAACTCAGTTATGACATCTCTTATCTGCGGTTTCATCTTCATGTGGTACACTATTTTTATAGCTGGGTTTCTCAATCCTGGCACTATTGACATTATAGGCCAGATAATTCTCTGTTGTGGGGACCTGTCCTGTGCATTGTAGGATGCTTGGCAGCATCGCTGGCATCTCCCCGACAGATGCCGGTACACCCCTCAGATCTTGTGACGACCCAGACTGTTTCCAGGCATTGCTAAGTCTCCCCAGGGGCACAAACTTGTCCCTCCCCCAGTTGAGAAGCACTGCTCTAGAGTATGTTTCCTCAGCTAACTATAAATACTTCACATGGCTGTTGGAAGGATGAGATGAGATGTTGTATATATATCACTGGTCCTAGCATGCGCCCAAATTAGCAGATTGGTGCGTAACTGGTAAAACGGGGCGTGAGACCTCTCAGAGGAAATGAAAACTGTTTTTGACTATGGGAGCTTGCTGCTGAAAATGTAGTCTGATCAACATCGCTGGGGATCTTCAATGTTGCATTCAAAATCTGATATTTTGTTCATCACAGATTTTTTGTATTAATTTGTATTTTTCAAAATATTGCATTATTTTCAATATTGTATTAATGAAATATTTCTATAAATATTATAGTAATATGTAATCATTAATAAATATCAATATGACTTTAATATAATATTAAAATAACTAGATTATAATGAAATATATTTCAAAATATTGCATTAAATACTATTAATGTTGCATTAAAATATTTATTTTGATGACTGAGTTTTTTGTCGCGCCCTTAAATTTTGTGCCTAGTGTCAGCCTGATAATAAAAGAGACAGGCCCAGGGCACTCTTACTAAATCAGAATTTACATTTTAACAAGATCCGCAGGTAATTCGGATGCATAAAAGTTTGAGAGGCACCACTATAGTTGCCCTGAGAAGAAGTAGCGGGGAGAGGGCTGGGGGCGGGCTTGAGAGAGGCTAGGACCGGGAGGGGAGCACGAGGCACATTTCAGATGTGAGGTCCTCAGCTCTTGCTCACGAGCTCCGTGGAATGGTGCCTGCAGGCAGAGCCGAGGGAGCTGTTTTCATGCGGGGTTAGGGAGACGTCTGCTCTTTGGATGCCTAGCTGATAAAGAGTGACACAAAGTGGGACAGAGAGGCATTCCCTCCTCTCCTGTGACAAACACGGTGAAGCGTCGGTGAGAGGCCGTCAGGGAAGGCGACAATCCTCTGCGATGACCGGCTGGCTGCTTCGGGAGGCCCGAGAGCCCGCCTTTTCGTGGAGGGCCCTGGCGCCCCCCAGTGGATCTGTGGGCCCACTGGCGTGAGGCTAGGAAAGCACTCGGCACGTGAGAGTCGCGTGGTGAAGATGCAGAAAGAAATACCCGGTGGGTGGGTTTTTCAAGGGGCCAAAGGCCTGCAAGATGCTGGTGAGGGCAGGAGCCAGTGACGACGTCAGTTTTTCAGGTACCTCCACCAGTAGCCATAAACTGGAGAGGGAGGAAAACTTAGGTTACATATATTTATTCATTTATTTGGGTTTGACATTTTGAGGTGTAGTCAGCTCCCAGTGATGGGTGGGTTAACATTGGTGAAATGCATGTGGTTAGTCTTCAACAAATATTAATTCCAAAAATGCTTGAATCCTGAGTTTGAACACTTGACTTGGGCCACATTAACACTCTTCTCTCCATGAGCACGTAACAGACCCAGACATACTTCTTGCATATTATATCCGTAGACCAGTGGTTCTTAAATCTGTGGCACAAAGTTATTTTGAAGACAGGCAAGCTTTTATGCAGGCCAAAATTGCACTGACAATTGATATGTCTCCCACTTGTGTATACTATCCTCTTAAAAAGTGCATGGAGTTGCTATTGTGCTTAATAAAATACAAATTCATTGAAAATTTTATTCAGTTAGCTTTATGTCACTCTGTATTTTCTCCTTTAAGGTATAACGAATGAATAATTAATTCCACATAGGAGTCTGTGTGTGTGTGTGCATGAAATGATTTTTCTTTAGGTCACCTTTCACAGCTAAAATAGTTTGTTTTCTTATAGTTTACTTCTTGTCTGCTGAGTTAGAGTGGCAGAGAGGACTGAGCCCGAGGATTAGAGAGTCTGAAGCACAAAGTCCTGATACTTGCTTTTAACGCTGTACATTTTTTAATCATCTGGGCAAAATTCTAATTTCTTACACATACATATATAAAAGTATATTAAATGTATGTATATTGTATGTACTTATTTTTAAAGGGTATCTCATGCTTAAAAAGTTGAAAACTCTAAATAGTGGACTATACTTTTATAATCATATTTAGCAGATGAAGACACTCTAAGAAATTAGAATTTTGTCCAGATGATTGAAAATATACAGTGTTAAAAGCGGGTATCAGGATTTTGTGCTCTAGACCCTGTCCTCAGGCTCAGTCCTTTCTGCCACCCACACTTTACAGACAAAAAGTAAACTATAAGAAAGCAAACTATTTTAACTATGAAAGGTGACCTAAAGAAAAATCATCTCAAGACCAAGTTGGTTGCAGCAAAATTCATTAGCCTCCTCCAGGATGAAAGCTGGTGTCTGGGTGACATTCCAAGGTTACTAATGCTTGTCAGTCCAACAACTTGCAGACTGTACATGATGGGGAATCTTTGGGGTTTGGCATCAAAGGAGAAAGGATGTAAAAATGGCCCTGATGGATGTTCTGAGGTTGTTTGATCTAAATCCAGAGAAAATAGCAGCTATCACAGCTGATGGAGTACCCGCTATGACTGGGAAGATGAATAGTATGGAGGGAAAAAAAATTAAAGTCAGAAAAGCTTGTGCCAGACATTTTATCATATCTTTTTATTTTATTTTTTACAAACCAAGCTTGACAACTTGGAAATCCCTTTGTGCAGTTTATAAAATAATGAATTCTAAATGAAGGCCTGGATTCACCAACAGACCGAGCAATTACGTAAACAATTTCTGTTCCCCAATAGGGCTTCCTGTCATTGCATTTTCAAGTCATATCACTTGCGTGAGGTGGAACAGTAACACATGTGATGCATATCTCTGAAGCGTTAGCTATCAAACATGGTAGGATGCCAGTTACACGATGTCCCAATGACAAGGAAGTGCTCTCTTTCCACTTCTGATTTACACTCAGAGAAGAGTCAACTGAAAGACAAAAGTGCCACAGGATAATTTGTATTCTTGTTTCATTTCTCCTGTGTTCAGTGGCGTTTATTCTCTGATTTCATTACCATGGCTGTTTCTTACTTTCAAGCGCCTTTTAAACACACAGACACACTCTTTCTCTCACTCTCACAGTGGCTCACACACAAGTCTTTAAAGTTGCAATTACTCATAGGCTTTGCAAGTGTTTCCTCGGGTTAGTGCTTGCCCTTCTGTCAGTTTCCAGGCTCCTGGAGAACATTAACGAGGAGTGTGCTACATCCTTTGTGTTCTCCCTACACAGTGAGTGTTCAATAAATACTATTGACAGACTGACACATCTCCCTCTTTTTCTCTGTCTCTGACACCTCTGCTTTCTTGCAGAAATGGTATTTTTTAAGTGGCAATATTTTCCCACTCTGGACTTATAAAAAGCTCTTCTCGGCCTCTAACTTTTCCTTTATGTAAGATTTCCAACAATAGACAAAATACAGGTGGAAGGAAACCGATATTCTACTTCCCCTTAACAATAAATTTGTTTTTAATTGGAGTATGACAAGCATCTTGCAAAATGGAAGCTTCTTTCCCAAGAACAATGCTAGTGTGAACATCTCTGTTGAAGTAGCCATTAAAAAATAATATCTTGCCTGTCCTACCCACTCCGACAAAACCTGAATTCAAGGCAGGTATTAACGGACAGCTCAGCTTTATTTTTCTTCTGCTCTGCAATGGGTCAGAGACTCTGTCTATATTTGGGTCTCTGTTTTCTCTCACAGAACTTAAATAGCTGTTTGTTCTCCTTTTGAAATAGAAGCTAAACCACAATTATTTTTTTAACCTTACCTTAGGAAAAGTCTTAGTAGTTCAGCGATATTCAGAAATATGGACTTTTCAGGAGACATCAAAGTGTACCCTCCATCAACCTGGGCATTGTTTGATCTCACAGAGGCGAGGCAGTGTACCTTTATTACTGTTTGCTTTCTCCATTATATCCATTATGGATTGTTCAGTTGTGGTAGACGATTGTTAAGGGAGATTGCTCTCATGTCACATCCTCCCATTTGTGTCGGCCTCCTGGAAAATGTGCAGGTGAGAAAAATCTCAGTCCAACGTGGCATCTGTTCTTCGCAGTCTGTCTCCACACTCACAGCAATTATAGCATAAAGCAACATTCTCTTTAGTACTGTTTCTATATCCTGTTTCTTTTCTTCTAACACTCCAGGTTGAAAGCCTCTTGGAGCAAAAGAATATTCGGAAAAGGAGTAGGCCATAAATAAAAATCACGAAGATTGGCATAAGATGCTGGGGTTGATGGTCATTTCTCACTTCCCTGCTGACAGGTGCCTGCCTCATTGCTGTGGCTGACATAGTATCTGCAACACCCAAAGCCGTGTTAACCACTGAAGTTCCCTATTTCAGGCCCTAGTGATACCACCAAAAAAAACACCAATCGAGCGTCTTAGTTTGGGTTTCCCCAGATGAAGACCCCAACACAAGGATTCTAATGCAAATTGTTTGTTTAGGAGGTGATCCCAGGACACCAGGGGAGATGGTGCTTTCCGTAGTTATGGAGGAAGAGTAGGGGGACAGGGCTTCACAGTGGGGTGACTCTATTTTCTGCATGGTGCTGGGTCTATCTCCCTGTGCTTGGGCGCAGAGCAACTTGTGGGAAGACACAGTACAAAGAAAGGCAGCGGGGACAAGCGGAGCCTGCAGCCCCGCCTGCTACCCAGTGTCTGTCCCAGGTGGAGAAGGTGCCTGTGGAGGAACAGCCTTGCCTGGGCCCAGATTCACAGGAACAACAGCCAGGATGTGGGTTCTCCAGCGGAGCCAAAAGGGGTTATATGAGAGTCTTAAAGTTCCCCTTCTCACTTTTGAAGCAGAAAGAGGATGAACTGAGGCCAGAACGACTGTTGGACTCTTCATTTGCTCCCTAAACATGTCCCTAGACTGCTATAAGCTCAGGGAGATGAGAATAAGAGGCAGTAGCTATAGAGTCTATACCACACCCTGACCTGTGAGGTAGCCACATTTTATATAGGAAAGCTGAAGCACAGAGAGATTAAGTAACCTGCCCAAGGCCACACAGCTGGTAGGTAGCAGAGCCGGGATTTGAACACCAGCAGCCTCACTTCAGGGTCTATTCTTTTGACCCTGCACACACTGTCACAGGGAAATACTATTTATTTACTTGTGTGCTCACCTTTACTTCTTGTCATTCTCCCAATGTAAAGGAAGAAATGGTGGTACAGTGTTTTGGGAACTGCATAGCTTCCTGTGTGGAGATCTTTCGGTTTCGGCGTGGCTGGGGCCATCAGACACACTCCCTTCCCTGCTCTTTATTATTCGTTTCTATAGCAAAACATGACTTACCAAAGGAAGCAGGTCCATGAGGCTGTCCCCGTGGCCGAGTGGTTAAGTTCGTTTGCTCCACTTCAGCGGCCCAGAGTTTCATCGGTTGGGATCCTGGGCACGGACATGGCACCGCTCATCAGGCCACGGTGAGGCGGCATCCCACATGCCACAACTAGAAGGACCCACAACTAAAAATATACAACTATGTACTGGGGGGATTTTGGGAGAAACAGCGAAAAAAAAAGATTGGCAAGTTGTTAGCTCAGGTGCCAATCTTTAAACAAAGGAAACAGGCCCCGAAGAGCATTCTCAGCATATGGCAAAGGGCCTCCTGCTCAATGTTAAACTCTTCATTGATTGCTCTCTTCCCTCTTCTCTAACTTGATATTCCTATTCCCACGTTAACATACCTAGTCTCTCCATCCAAATTATCCCAGTAAAGAAGTTGGAACCACGTCTCTTTCCAAGATGATGACTACTAAAGGGAAATCCAGGCATCATAACTCTTGATATTTCTGTCGGGAAAATATGCTGGGCGTGATAATTTTCAGGTAATTTTTTCCTCCCAGGAGGACAGGCAGTTATTTTGACAGCTTATTTCACTGTTACAGATAAAGTTTACATTGTCAATTAATAGGAATATACCACGTAATGGTCGTGAGCTCTCAGGGGATAATCTCGAACCATTTCCAAATGTCCTTTATGGAAGCATATGGTCATATCCTCCACTTCATCGCCAGGTCAATCAGCAGTTGCTCTTTAATACGGTATGTTCTTCATGCACCAGTGCAATTTCCAAGCTCCATCACATTTGTTTTTTCCCCCATGGTGCTTGAAAGTTGCTTAAGCCGCTGATTATTGCCTTGCCATGAGCTCTGATCGCTCTTCTGGATAGTAGGCATTCAGATGTCATCTTTAATTTGTGATATTAATATTGAACTCCATCACCGTTCAGTGGTTTTAGTGAAGTATTTACATATAGACTAGCAAAGTGTTTGAGCAGTGCATTGAAAACTGTCCGTTCCTAATTGGAACCGTAAAGTTTAGCACGGCATCTGCATGACATGGATATGGTTTCTGGTTTTAGACCGGCCTTGGAGGTTTGCTTTCAAAAACAAATGGCATGTGTTTTTGCAGCTCTGTATTTCCTGACCCCTTCAGACCGTTAATGATTGGTGGTGACAGTGCTCTGAGAACTGATTTTTACAACCACACGCACTTTTAAGAAAGATTAAGTATCTCAAAGAGTTTGTCCTGGGAATCACATTTAAAATTAATGAACTAATTACTTAAGAAATGTATTACTTTATTACAGAAAGAGAAACCTTGTGCCGTAAGGATAGTAGGAAGTGTCCTTTTGTTTTATGACTTTAGAGGAAGGTGGACCTGTTAAGGACCGTTTGGACTGCTGTTATTAATTATCTGATTTGAAGATTGCCTCGCCCTGTGAAGAAGACGGTTATCAATCAGTATCTGACAGAGTTGGAAGGATGAAAAAGAGAAAAGAAAAGGGAACATCTTGCCAGTTGTGTTATTAGATGACCTTGTGCCCTGGTATGTTTAAATTGCTTACTTCCTATAACTCTATAAACTCCTGTGTTTTCATTTGCCGGGTTAGATTGAAGTGTCAACTATGTGTGACGAATGGCATTGGTAATATATGTTCATGTTCGTCTTTGCTCTTTCTGCTTTTATTTATATAGAGTCGGTATAATTTATTTCTCCTGAAAAAGCTTTCAGCAAAAAAGATTTTTTAAAGTACAAATACTTTTTAACAGGGCTCTGGGGTTTTTGATGATCAAATCACTCATCTTTCCTTCTTCTTTCTAGTTTTTTTCCCTTGCTTGCTTACTTTTCTTTTAAATCTAGTGACTGAAAAAGAGCATAGGAGACCTCAGTGATTGCACCTAAGCAGAATAAAAAGCATGGTAGGCAAGCCTTTAGCTTGCTGTGTGGGTATATTAGCATAATGATATAAAGAATTGTGCGATTATCTGGATAATTTAATTTAAAAATGCCAGTCTGCAGCCTTCCCTATTCAAACACCGTATTCTTTCATATAGGATACCAAGCATAAGAGAGCGGGTTTATTGTAGTTCTCGCTGACTGGGAGGAAGCGGTTCTTTCCTTACGAGGTGTTGGGAAGGAATCCCTTCTAGTCTTGGGGTTAAAATGGAGTACACTGTTAATTGTACAAGCAGCTACTCACTCTGGATTTTTACTTAGATCAAAATGTTATGTTTAGGTTAATAGGCGTGCCTGTCTGTTTCAAAGTTTTTTGATGGTTAATAGAAGGAAAGAGGTGGGATGAGGTGAATAGAGGGACAGAAATCACAGTCATCCTAGTCAGAATCTGAAAACTACTTAGCACAATAGTGGCTAGGAAATAAGAGGCAGCAAGAAACTGGGGGAAATATAAACACAAAGCTGGATTGGGGGGAGTCCCTGGCTTGTTCTTTCCCTTCCACCCTCCTTCCCACCCTTCCTTCCTTCCCTCCTTCCTTCCATTCTTTCTTCTGTCCATTTTTTAAAGTATTCTATCCTTATCCTGAACTGCATCTTTCCCTCATTTCTCTTTTCATTCTTTTTGCCATCCAAGAATTTCTCCTGCTAATTGAAATCCAAGGCCCTTTTATTGTTTACCTAAGGGCTGTTGTACCAAATGATAGATGGGGTAAAATGCTCAAGTTGAGTCACTTCGATCGCAGAAGTAATGACGTGCATATAACTGTATTTCTGCTTCGCATATCCATTTGTCTCTCATCCACAGTCATGATGATTGCTGTGACCCACTGGCCTGGGGTCAGCAAACTCGTGTTCTGAGCGCCTCAGGCTCAGATCCTGACTTCTCTGGAACTCTGTGAAGTGAAAAGGGATGATGTACATGCTTTTGGAAGACTCCAGACACATTTGTTCTGACACCGGAGAGTCAAATAAGCTGAACTTTAAAAATGAAGAGAACACAAGAGTAGCAAATTACAGTCCTGCATGACTGAACAGCAGATATAAGCTCATGAATTTTTTAAAAAATTTGAAATAAGCCAGATTTTATTTCTCATGTACATGTGGATAAAGTGGAATTGATAGTTTTTAATTTTCAGAGTATTGACAACACAGATGACTCTGGAAGTGAAATCAACATTGGCCAGAATGGAAGAGTATGTTTATGTTTTTTTTTTAAAGCAAAGTTTTCCAAATTATGTGATTAATGTGCAAAATAATTTGGATCAGATTCTACCTTTGATTATTCGTGCATGACACTCTTTGCAGTCAGTTTTTATAATTCCAGTGCATTTGGAAAAAGAATATGTTAACATATGGGTTATGTAAAAGTAAAGTTAATTTTAAACAACTAGATATTTATATCACAGCATAAGCAATCATTTGAGGGGGCTTGAAAGTTATAAATATATGAAAATGTTTATGGCCTTGGCTCTGGAATGAATATCATCATATTATGACTCTTAGATGTCTAATAGACTTCTCAAATTTAACACCATGTAAACTGAACCCTCCATAGTTTATTCCCCACACCCTGCCCCTAGCTGCTTCTACTGCAGTTCCTCCCATTTTACTCTTTCAGTTGTTCAGACCAAAAACTTCAGTCTTCCTTGACCCTTTATTTCTCTCACATCCCATGTGCAGCCTTTCAGTAAATCCTATTCATTTTACTCTCAAAATATGCCTCACGTCTGACCACTTGTCACCGTCTCCATCACCGTTGCCTGCTCTCTCCCCTGGATTACCATAATAGTTTCTACCTCCTTTCCCTGCTTCCGTCATTGTTCCTATAGAGTCTCTTCTCAATAGAACAGCCAGAGTGGTTCTTTAAAAATGTCAGTCAGAGGGGCTGGCCCCGTGGCCGAGTGGTTAAGTTCGCGCGCTCCGCTGCAGGCAGCCCAGTGTTTCGTTGGTTCGAATCCTGGGCGCGGACATGGCACTGCTCATCAAACCACGCTGAGGCAGCGTCCCACATGCCACAACTGGAAGGACCCACAACGAAGAATATACAACTACGTACTGGGGGGCTTTGGGGAGAAAAAGGGAAAAAAAATAAAATCTTTAAAAAAAAAAAAATGTCAGTCAGAGCATAGTTCTCTTCTGCTTAGAACCCTTTCGTGGCTTCCTTGCCCCTCAGAGTAAAAGACAAAAGCTTTACAATGCCCTATATGACAAGGCTCCCATTAATTCTTTGACTTCACTTCCTGTTACTCTCCTCTTTGCTCATTGCGTTTGTGTTACCTTGATGTTTTTGGTTCTTCTTCCAGATATGCTCATGGTTTACTCCATTACTTCCTTTCCATCTTTGCTCAAAGGTCAACTTATCAATGAAGCCTTTCTTAATCACCTTATTTATAATTGTTTACCTCCTGTCACTCTATATTTTCGCTTTCTATTTATTTTTCTTCACAGCACATATTACATATCTGTAATACATATATGTGTGTAAATATATACATATATGCACATACATATATATGTGTACATACATATATAAATGTACATTACATGTACATTAATACATACATTACTTACACATACATATATATGAAATATTAGACATGTTAGATAATACTATGATAGAAAATAATACTATATGTACATATATTACTAACATACTATATATATCTTTGATACTTCTGTGTGTGTGTATATGTATTTATGTGTGTGTGTATAGATACATATATATATATGTATGTATTTTATTTATTGTCTTTCTCTACTAGAATGTCAACTCTAAGGGCAGAGACTTTTGGATGTCCTGCTTACTGCTGAATGCCAGTACCTGGAACACTACCTGGCACATAGTAGAAGCTCAATAAGTCATTGTTAAATGAATTACTAAATGAATGAATAAACTAATCAAGGACATGAGGTAGCTTATTTATTTCTTGAAGTATATCATAAATGAGACCATACCAAGCCTCTTTTTATTAGGCTAAACACTATGAAATTGCTAATATTCCATTTTTGACCTACACAAATGGTTATTTCGTATGGTTCAAGTCAATATTGTGTCTCCATTTCTCTTCCGTTTCTTATCTTTTGCCTCCTTCTGTCTTCTTATATCTTGTATTATCTCTGTTTTGTGTTCCTTATACTCACCCAATGCTTCTCAGTACTGCTGTCACAGTGAAGCACCGGCTTGTCCAGTATCTTTCATGACAGTCTCTTCCAACGCTTTACTCGTCGCCCATCTGAGATCTTTCCCACATCAGCCACAGGTGGTAACTCAGCAGTAGAAATATTGTGGGTGTCAAATGCATGTAGAGATGAGGACCCTTACCTCTCCCATTAATCTCTCTTGCATGTTTCTGGAGACTCAGGAATAGTGTCTAAATTGGTCAAAATGCATAGCCAGCTAACAAGCATGGTGTTAATGCTTTCTTCTACATCCCTCTGATGAACTGGTAGTGTGTAACACGTGATCCAAGCAGGTGTGGTATAGTCCTATCAAATGTGATAGTCACAAACAAGATAGGCCAAATTAAGAAAATAAAAGGTACAGTTAGGCCCTGTCTAGTAACAGAGCCTTGCTTTGGCTTGGTGGGAAATTAGAGAAGGGCTCATCCCTAGGGTAGAGGTAGGGCTGGAGCAGTGAGCAGTGGAGAGCACATGGGCGCAAGACAGGTCTGCATTACTAGTTCAGAGAAGTAGTTTCTAGTTCACCTCTGGGTGGATGGAGGACCAATAAGGGCTAGGCTGGTTTCGTGTGGCTGGCAGGGGGGAGGCTGGCAGGATGGGAAGGACAGGGACATAAATGGAGGAGGTAGAGGGCCTGACAGGTTGGCTTTCCCTCTCTCCTTGACCTGGAAGTGGGATGCCAGTCCCTGGGCCAATCAAGGGCCCACTTCAGGTATGAGACATAAATTATGTGCTCAGGGATTCTCAGCCTGGGCCCATCTGCACCACACTCTCATAAACCATGGGCTTTGTGAACTTTGTTTCCCCACAGATGACAAATACCCAGAAGCCCTAATACATTTCTGCCCCAGTGCTGCGCCTGCATAGACGGGCCCTACGCCTCACATCTCCTTTATTGCCACCTTGAAGCAGTGAGCAAGGTAGAAGTCTCCTGGACCAGGGATAGGAAGGGAACCACTTCCTCTGCTGATAATGTATATAATCTTTTTCTGACTATTAGGTCATTGGAGACAGATTGAGACAAATTTGTATGCAAAAAGATCTTTTTGTTTTGCTTTGGTTGATTTTTAAAAACTGTTTATACAAGACTCACAGAAGTTGCAAAAGGGTTCCTGTGACCCTTCCACCCAGCTTTCTCCAACAATAGCCTCTTTCATAACCATGATATATTATTAAAATCAAGAAATCGACACTCACACACTACTATTAACAGAGGTTCTTTTTTCTTCTTTTAAAGATTGGCACCTGAGCTAACATCTGTTGCCAATCTTCTTCTTTTCTTTTCCTTCTTCTTCTTCTCCCCAAATTCCCAGAGCACATAGTTGTATATTCTAGTTGTGAGTGCCTCTGGTTATGCTATGTGGGATGCTGCTTCAGCATGGCGTAATGAGTGGTGCCACGTCTGCACCCAGGATCCGAACTGGTGAAACCCTGGGCTGCCAAAGCCAAGGGCGCGAACTTAACCACTCAGCCACAAGGCTGGCCCCACAGAGGATCTTATTTAATAGCAACAAAGGAAGAACTGCCATCTTAAATTACATTTGCTTTTGCCTAGGGTAAAATAAAGTGGCTCTGAGCAGCAGCCGCCTTCCTGCATTTTCCTCTCTTAATGAAGAACTATGATTATTAATAGTTGGATGGTTGGAAGGTGAGTTAGCAAATGTGCTTAAATGCAATCATGCCATCCTGTTTTGCCTCTCCTTGGGTGTTCATGTTTGGTTGGGCCCTGGGTCTTTGCTGATCTCTGAGATGCGTGACTTTCAAATCAATGCACACTATCAAACCGCCGATTCCCAGTGCTCAGACATGTGTAGGACCAGCCATGGCAACAGCTTTTCGTGGGCTGATCGTTAGTAAGGGGACAGGATGTGCTTTAGCGAATCGAGCTTCCTTCTCTTTGGATCAGTCTCAGCTATTTCTAGGACATCATGCAGCTTCATCATTTCCTTTCTCCCAGCCATCCATTGGAGGCTTTATTATTGCAGTCTATACAACCCATAACTTTGGGTTTCCATGTGAATTGGCTGTAGATGGAGGTGGGTGATGAAATTGTGCTTTCAGTATGAGTCAGGCTCAGGTGGTATATATTCTCCTGTCTTCTTCACCTATGGATGGTATTTAAGCTTAATAGTTTCACATATTCCAGCCCCAGGAGTCCAAAATCCTTCTTGCACCAGTTGTTTTGAACAACTCTTCCAAGACTTCATGAAGATGAATTCAAGACTCAAGGGGGCTCCTTTATTTATAGAAAATGGCAGCAGACTTCTCTCCTGGAGGTTCCAACATCTTGTTTCCCTTGAATGTAGCTATAAACTGATACAACTATCTTGGATCCACCTAAAAGACTTGTCCAAAAGTAAGAATTATTTCACCAGGTGCCACAAAGTATGGGTCCCACTTGATTGTGGCTTGATAAATTTACGTTGTGTGGACTGAAGCTTGGGTCACCTTTCTAAGTCCACAACTAACTATTGATGTTGTTAAAGAAAAAAATCCCTGACACTTATAGAATAGTAAGGCAGACTTTATTCAGGGAGACTACATGATAGGGGTAGGGACCACTGCAATGGAGTCTTGCAGTGGGGGAAGAGGTTGGCGCAACTCCAAATGCAACAAGGAAAAATAGGAATTTAGAGTCAAGGAGCAGGGTGGGGGTCAGTGGATAGAAAATTGCTAAGAGGAATCATCAGGGGTAAAGAAGAATTTTGGCAAAACCAACCTAACAGGATTCTTGCTGAAGGCAGGCCAGGGTAATCAGATGTCACCTGGGCAATGGTGGAGGACAAGATTAGATGTCAAGAGTGACCAGATATGGAGGATGAGGGATTCTGGCTAAACTGACTTCCCAGGATTCTTGCTAAAATTAGACAATGCAGAGATGAACACAGAAATTCAAAAGTCAAGGCCTAGTTGAAAACGAGCTCAGAGGAGCTGATTAGAGTTTGGTCAAGGAGAGAATCTTTGTCAATGTTTGAGGGTGAAAGATGCTTATTTTTGCTAATTGGACAGGTAAGTTTTGTTGGCAAGATACTCAAAACTTTTCTTTATCTGACAATTTTTTTTGGCAAAAATGGAAAGGACAAGATCTTTAAGCTGTTTCCTGACAATCTGAAAGAAGAGGAGAAATTGACTTCACCCTCAAACAAAGCCTCCTTTGGAACACCGTAGTAATTAGTGTAGAAATTGTAGGCATTTTTCCCAGAATATTATCTTTGGAGACTAAGATATTCAGTAGGAATCAAGGTTTCAAAATGATATTATTGCTAAGAGACAGCCTCATGCATACATGGGGCCCTGGAAGTGACCTCTCTTATCAATCTGAGGAGAACCAATTTTTGCGAGCATGGATGACTTGGAAGAATTGGAGATTAGTGTATTGGTTTTCCAACCAGAGCAAAACACAAACTATGTGTATCTCTGGGAGTTTAGTGAAGAATATTTATGAGAGAAAATGTGGGAGCTACATAGACAATTAAAGGATAATCTGATGGCCATGTAACACAGTTAGGATTCTAGCTTGCCATCTTTTACAGCTTTAGGAAAAGATATAAAAAGGACAAAAAAAGTTTAACATTCTTAGGGTTAATCACAGTCCTGAATCTGTGACAATGACTAATGCTTCATTTGGTTTTGCTTTTAATTTTAGCCTCCCCCACCTGCCCCTCCCTGCCCCACTCTCAGAAGACAATCTTGCCTCCCAATTAATCAAGAAAATTGAGGCCATTGAGCATGACCTTTCTTAAATCCTGCCCCCCATCTATAAACTCTTTGCATTCACACCTGCACTTCGTTCCTTTCACCCTGTCTCTGAGGCTCAGGTGCTCCCTTCTCCTTTCCAAGGCCAAAACCTCTATCTGTTTCTTTAGTCAGTCACTTTCTACCTCTTTCAGAACCTTGTTCCATCTTTACGTGCCCTTCCTAGGATTCAAAATCTATGCAGATATTTCTATGCTGAACTCAAAATTCTGGAAGAATTTTTTTTCCTTCCACTTTAGTTAGCATTTTCCCATCTATTATTCTATACTAGATTGATGTTTAAATTCCCTTTCTTAGTCAGGGCCAAAGATACGTTGAGAGTGGCTGAAATGCATACAAATGTTCATACCACGTTGATAACTTCTTTTTGAAACATTTTAATAAAACGCACAAATTTGGTACCTATGGAAAAAGTAATTAGAAACAATCTTTTCTATGTTTGAAAAGCGCAACTCAACTCAGACCCCATATTGATTCAGGAGGCGGTTTTATCTTATTTAAACACTTGGTTTTTATAATAGGGCACATATACTCATATGCTGGCATTTTCATAATTCACACTAATTACACTGGACTAATTTTTGTTTGAAGCATTTTTTAATGTGCACCTTTCCTCTTTTGTGACAAAAAATATGGTTGTTAATGAAATATAGCATTTAATTAAAAAAATTCTATAGGAAAAAAGTGAACTTATTTTCTCTAGCTTCATGTTAAATCTATATACCAAATAAGCTTTGTATTGTTTTCGACCATAACCATTTTACCCTTTCCGTATTATTTGACTGAGGCATACTGGCAAGATGACCATTCACGACTAATAATAACACTAGTGACAACAAAATTAATATTAATGTAGGGTTTCACAAATTGCAGAATGCCTCACAACATTATCTCATACGATCCTTCGATGACAACAAGGAGTGGCATATGCTGCATGTTAGCTCCACTCCACAGAGAAGAAAACTGAGGCTTAGGAATATTAAGTGATACAGCTGGAAAGAGACAAAGTTGGATGTAAAACCATATCATTTGATATTTAAAACAGTAATTAAAGACAAGACAGTTCGCTTGACATCAATATTTATGAATAAGTATAAATAAATATTTTTGAAGAGGTGGTGAGGTGATGGAACAACATGTTTCTGGTATAATTCAAATAGTTAAATATGCTCCTCAATTTTCACATTTGTTCATAAATGTGATATATAATAAGAAATGATTTCTCATATGATTTTTCTTGGTTGTTTTCTGCCCAATATTTACTTTGTGCTATTTGTCAGATATTTCCCCAATTACACAGTGTTTGGGAAAGGCTCTGGGTTTTTCTGTTTTAGTTTCTCTTAACTGCATCTCTTTGAAACTTCTAGAAGAGATACTCTGGCCCCAGTATATCCCTGATTGCCAGTGACTAATTTTCTATTTTTCAGTTAAAGTGAGACTGTAGTTTTCCAAAATTGTTTCCTCTCAGAATTATGTTCTGAACCACAGGACCTATTCACCTTTATCTACCCATTTGAACATGAACGCTAAATATTCATTTATGCTTTTAATAATGTTTCTGCTTTTTCCATATCATTCCTAGGTTTCGCCACACGCCCTTGCTGCCTCCTTCAGTGAGCTTGTATTCTATCAACTTACATTTTCATAATATTTGCAAGCAGACTCTTTATTCAATTCTCAGCTTTAGCTTGCTTTCTCATTGTGCAATGTCTTTGAAGTTCAGGCTGTAAACTTTGTCATCCTCTCTCTCTTTTCTGTGTCTTGTGCCTCTGATACTCGTTATTCTTATCTCTGATTACTTCCCTCAGGTCCTATTCACTCGCAGTGGCCCCTTTCCACTCCCAGGGCACCTACTGTTAGATCATTCACAGAACCCTGGGAGAGCAAGTAATTGCTTCCTGAACACTTTCCATTTCTTTTTCCTATTTGCTCTCTTATCCTTCTGTATTGTACTCAACATGGTCTCCATTTTCTCAAATTGCTTTTCTCCTTTTTTCAGATTAACTTACCCTAATCATTAAAATTATTTGAAATAACTGTATCATACCATCTATATAACTCAGACCCAAAATGTGGACTTTTATAGTGCTCTTTTTGTATTTAAGAATTGCTCCACATCCCTTATTCTGATATAGTTCTTTGTTTTGTGTGCTAAAAAATATTTAAACCTAACATACTCAGAGTTTTTTTGACAACAGACTAAAGACAGACCGAAATTTTCCTTTGCATTAATTTCTGAAAATGGGGCTTATGAAGCAAAACTCTACTGTAAATAAGATTGAAGGAGCATATTTAAATTCCTTGAATTACATCATACATTTGATAATAACTATTTAATTTAATAAACTATAAATGGGTTACCTATTATCAACCAAAATAATTAAATTAGGACCTTTACTAGGTAATTGGTTCAATAATATAAATTTTGAAAACAATTCTGTTATTTACATTTCATTCATTTAAAAAGAGCTTTCCCAACTTTGCTTTAGAGAGGGTTTGCTTTCGTTGAGTAGGTCTTTCTATGGACGTTTTTGGTTCATAATGTACTTGCTATTGGGCTCACTTTTCTTCTCTGTTTCCTGATCTTATTGCATGTTCATTTACATCAAATTTTGACTATCTGATGCCTCCCGTCCACATTTTTCTGAGCCATAATTTAAGATTCCATGGCTTTGTGTTTTCCTTCCTTAACTTTTTTTCTGGAAGGTTTTCTTTCCTTTTTTTTTGAGGTGAAATTCACCCAACATAACAACCTTTTTTATGTGTGTGTGAGGAAGAGTGGCCCTGAGCTAACATCTGTGCCAATCTTCCTCTAATTTGTATGTGGGACACTGCCACCACAGCATGGCTTGATGAGTGGTGCCTAGGTTCACACCTGGGATCTGAACCTATGAACCCCAAGCCATCAAAGCAAAGTGTAAACCTAACCACTATGCCACCCGGCCAGCCCCCATAACATTAACCTTTTTAAAGTGAACATTTCAGTGGCATTTAGCACATTCACAATGTTATGAAACCACCACCTCTGTCTAGTTCCAGAACATTTTCATCACCTTGTATCCAGTAAGCAGTTGCTGCTCATTCCCAGCACGCATCTGTCTTTATGGATTTACCTCTTCCGGACGTTTCATATAAATGGAACCATGCAGTATGGGACCTTCGTGTCTGGCTTCTTTCACTTAGCATAATGTTTTCAAGGTTTGTCCATGTTGCAGCCTGTATCAGTACTTCATTCCTTTTTATGGCTTAGTAATGTTCCATCTTATTTATAGACCACAATTTGCTTATGCAGTCATCCGTTGATGGACATTTGGGCTGTTTCCACCTTTTGGCTGTTAGGAATAGTGCTGATATGCACATGCACATACATGTATTTGTTGGTGTACTTGTTTTCAATTCTTTTGGGCATACACCTAGGAGTAGAATTCCTGTGTGATATGTAATTCTATGTTTAACTTTTTGAGGAACTACCAAACTGTTTTCCTCCTTAACTTTTTAAGGTTTTCTTCAACATAAAAACTAAAGTTTTAGACACTATATCTCTAAAAGTCAGTATTCCTTGAATTTCATCCAGATATTTTGAACCAAACTCATGAATTATTTGATTAATTATATCTGTTCCTTTGAAAGAAGTGAGCTTCAAGAAAGGCGTCCTTACATTAAATATAGTTATGTATTCGAAACTAGAATTTTCTCTGGTATGTTGGGCTTTGGTGGAGGGGAATTAACTAATGACTCTGGTCATCGAAAAAGAATGCCTGACATCTGCTTGGGTCACCATGACACTCACTCAGCTGCATGGTCAGTGACACAGAAAGAGTCTACACTCTTCGAAGAGGACGGTAGTAAAGTCGTTAGTTTCAAGTAACTTATTTCTATTTCATTTACCTCCTTGTTTGTGTGTTCTTTAATGTCACTAACTTAAATCCTACTTTGAAAACAGCACGGAAGGAATGCAAGAAGGAAAACAGGGAAGAAAAAAAGGAGAGAGAGAAAAAGCTGAGGTCAAAACCTAGTGTCACAGTAAAGAAAACATTTTAAAAAAATGTTATTGAGGTCATAATAGTTAATAACATTGTGAAATTTCAGTTGTACATTATTATTTGTCAGTCACCATACAAATGTGCCACTTTACCCCTTATGCCCAGCCGCTAACCCCCTTCCCCTCTGGTAACCGCTAATCTGTTCTCTTTGCCACGTGTTAGTTTCTCTAAGGAAGACATTTTTTGGAAACAGCCTTGGTAGTCGTTTGCTTCTGGACTGTAGTTAATCCCATGGATTATTCATATGGAAAACCGTTTTTAATCAAATACCCCATGTCTGTTCAATTCTTTTTATTCTTCACAATTAATATTTATGTCTTTCCTGTGGGAGTTACCTTCTTTGTAGGAAATTTAAATATCCAAATAAAAGACCTTTAAAGAATTTGGAAAGAAAAAAGATTTAGCTGCCCGTTCTCCTAAATATGTGTCAATCTGAGAATTTAAAATTATTATATAGATAAATCACAGATCGACCTTCATATTTGAGTATTCTGCTGTTGTTTCTCAATGGCAGGGAAAATGCTGATGAAATTAATATCATTCTAGGTGAGAATATTTACTTTCATCACACTCTTTCCAGTTTTCTGTAATGTTTTAAGGAAAATTAAATAACCTTTGAGAATCGAAAAGCAAGGATGAAATTATATATTATTGTGGCCATGCTATGTTGCATTTTCTTTTATTAAAAATGAATACATCAGTTGAGATTTATTTGACAATGGTTTATGCCTTCAGAGTCCGAGCTTTAAAGGTTCATTCTGTACAGTAATGTTTCAGCAAGACACATCTCCCTCGCCTGCAGGATCTCCTTTATAAGCTGGGCTCACCTTCTGCTTCCTGCCATAATAAACGTTCTTGCCTGCAAGATTTTAGATGAGATAGTGTGTTCCCCCTCTTATCCCCTTTTCGACCTATTGCCCTGTAAGAAGGGTGTTTCTTTTTTGTGGCTTTTAAAAGGAAAAAACTCACTTGACTCATTTTTCCAAAGCAGCTCTTGTAATGTGTTTGGAATTGCTTTCTGAACACTGTCTCTCATGTTACTGTTGAGGTGTTTTGTAATACGTGAGATAGAAAATAGGAAAAACCACTCGACAACGGCTTTCTCGATTAAAAAAATATAGCTCAAATTCAGTAAGAAATGTGTTTCTTGGGTCTCTATGTCTTTGAGGGTTTTGATGTTTAAACAACTTATGTAACAACTGATGAAAAAATGTATTTAAATATGCGCAGAAAGTGAGGTAAAAAATCTACCATCCAATCACTTTAAAACCCGCTTTCACAGGAGTGATTTTTAAAATAGAAGATGATATATGCTCTCAAAGCATGCTCACTTGTGCGTGCGTGGCAGGAAGTCCTTCTGTTGTCCTTCCACAGACTCTCCTTCCCAGCTGATTAACAGACTCATTTCCCAGCTGTTGTCAGTTTAGAAGTCAAAGGAAGCCCCAGGAGGACGCTGAATAGGGTCGGTCCACTCCGGGTGCATCCTGTCTGGTTCATTTCCCAATGTGTTTCCAGCCAGGCCATCTCTTCTCTAGTTCTCTGTCCATCTCTCTTCCCTCAGGAGGAGCCTTTCTGGGGCAGTGCAGGTTGCAGAGAGTTGTGGAACATTTGCACTATACACAGAGGATGGCCAAGCTAATGTGCGCTCACCCCAGTGGTAGTGCCAGGAGGAGGTATGCACAGTATCTAAGCACATGAGCACCGGACCGAGGAGGAGCTGTTGCCTAAAAAGCATTCCGTGCAACAGGGCAATTAACATCTTGAGTTTCTGTTTCATCACTTATGAAATGGGGACAATAATATCTGCATTGGAGCTGCCTATCAGGTTAAAAGAGTTATTGGATGATTAATCAATGGTAGTTATTATTATTACTTTATTTTAAATATTTCTTTAAAGTAAACTCTCATTTCAATCCAAATTCAATTTCACGGAATATATAGAATTGAAAAGTCTCTTTTGAGATAAAATTCCCAAACTCCTCATCTTCCAACATTCTCAGAGCAAACAATAGACATAACA
The DNA here is from genome assembly GCF_021613505.1 of Equus quagga. Lineage (NCBI taxonomy): Eukaryota > Metazoa > Chordata > Mammalia > Perissodactyla > Equidae > Equus > Equus quagga. Next base: position 46,729,583 of record NC_060272.1, on the reverse strand, counting down.
AAATTGTCCTGGAGGAGAACTTTTGGAAATCTCAATTTGAGGCATGGAGCATGAAGCTGGGGGAAACATTCTCATTTCCCCCTCAATTAATCCGTCTACGCCCCAGTCCCACTCCTCTAGCTCTGTGTGGCTATGTGGTATCTGGAGGCCCTTAAAAGACTTTTATTTTATTTTTCCTGAGATGTTAAATATTTTGGCATGACTGGTTCTTGAATGGTGAAAGACTGGAAATGGAGGGAGAAACTCAGGCCTTCCAAGTTGTAACTGGAGGAAATATTCTTAGCTCTATTTCCCCTAATTATGTTTGGTTTAACTGTACAATTTAATTACATTGCAATAAAAAAGCACATTATGAAAGTAACCATGCCAAGGACCACATACAAACAGAGCACACTAATGTTTTCGTTTATTTTGTGGTATAAGGGAATAATTTTAGAATGATTTTCTACAACATAGAAGATAAAATCTGTATAAATGGATACTAAAAGCCATAGTGTGCCTACTGTGTGCTGGGCATTGTATTAGATGTTTTGTTGTGGATGTTCCATAGAGAAAGTAGTCTCTGTCTTCTCAGAGCTGATGATCATGGGAGGGAAATAAGACATTTTCACAAACATCAAAACTATAAATCATGTGGGAAGTGCAAGAAAGGTAAAAAAAAAAAAAAGAGTATCTATGGGAACAATAAAAAATGGAAGTGAATATCTCCTGCTGAGAACTTTAGGAAGGCTTTGTGGAGCAGTGGCGTTTCAACTGGATAGAATTTCAACAGAAGGGACAGGTGAGGTTGGGATTATCCAGGAGAAGAAAAACTGTGAACCCAGGCAGGGGAACAGCGAGTGATCCGGTGTGGCCGAAGACATAGGAGCAGTGAGAGAGAAGACGTGCACTGGTCACATTGTGGTCACACTGGGGAGGGTGCACATATTTCGGGGATATTGACAGAATAGGAAAGATCAGGGAGGGGGATGGGAAGAGTAAAGAAGAAGGAAATATCTTAGAGGATATAAAGACTTATCTGAGGAGGGACCATTCTGGTGAAACCAGAAAAAGAAAGTGTTTATTGCTGGGATTTGGGGAGGGCAGTGGAAAAAAGGGATAAAGAGAACAATTGACGACATTTTGCCGTGACTTTCCGCTGAGCATGCCGATGTTTCTAAGTTGATGTGGAAAGAAGAGAGGAGGTGTAAGAAGAACCAACCAGGAAAGCTATGTCCTTCAGCATATGCAGCTAAAATATGACTTGGTCAATGAAGTCTTCTTTGTCCTCCTCACACCCTCTGTCTAAATTAAGTCAGATTCCCCAGCCATTTGCTCGGATTCAGTCAGGATCCCAACAGGAAATAGACGGCACATTCAAACTGGAAAACCGCTGAGCTCAACAAGGAGATGATTCACTCAGGTGTATGCAGGGTTAAGGAAAACCGATGTGAGGCTGGTGTTTGGAGCTGTGACCACCCCTAGGCCTGAGTGACAAGGGAAGGAAGTGGTTCCCAGGACCTGAAGAGAGCAATGCAACTGCTGCCACACCGCGGTGGGCCGGGAGGGAGCGGGGAGGAATTGCCCTGACATTGATTCCCTTCTGCCCTCCTCTCTCCTGTTGAACCAGAAGGAAAGCCAGAGAGCAAGGAAATTCAGGGATGCAGCCCAAAGAAATCCGCCTCCCAGGCCATAGCGCAGAGCAGAGAAAGGAGAGGACACATATGGAAGGACAACTGGAAATCATCCACTCCATGTGCTCTCAGTTTCTTGGTTTCTTATTTATGGCACTTGTCACAATTATAACTAACAAACGGATTATGTAAGTGGTTGTTTAGCATCTACCTTTCTATTCGAATATCAACTCCATGAGGACCCTTTGGGCCTTTTTCTCTGCTGTATTTCTGGTGCCTGGCCCAATGCCTTACACATAGAAGGTCTCAATAAATATTTATTGAATGAATGAGTGAATTAATTAATTAAAACAGAATAAACTTTATCTTCTTTAATATATATTGTAGGTGTTTTGGAAAAAAATCAAGTTCAGAAGAACTCAAATGGGATATACTTTACATTGAGCTTTGGATTAATTTTAAGCTATACCTAGAAGAAAAATGGTTAAACTGAACCTTTTTACTCCTATTTGTGCCTATAATTTTATTTTTTTCACTGACTATCTTTCCTAGATGTAGGCCCTTAGGATAGATCTTTGTGTGAGTAGCAACGTCAGACTGAAGTTCTCAAATATCTGTCACCATTCCACATGTAGTTATGGCAGCTGGCACTACAGGAGAAAATTCCCTCACAGAGGCCTCTCATGTCTCCGAGTCTTCCACAGACGGCAAAAATTGCTTGCTTATCTTATTTGCCTTATGTTCATCAAATAAAGTTCAATAAATTTGTATTGACTAAAAAAATTCACTTAAATCAGTAACAAGATTCTTTATCAATAACGTGTGGAGAAGGATCTACCACAGTGATGTCGAGTGTGAACTATTGTGGTTACAGGGGACAGACATACGTGGTAGGGAGAGCCTTTCATCCATCTGTATTATAATTACTTACCAAGGACATCCTGTCTGCTAGACACTGTGCTAGGAGCTTGGGATATAATCATGAGCACAATAAGCATATTCCCAGCTCTAAAAGAATTTGCAGCATAATGAGATCAGCAGACAGCAAGGAAAATAGTGGGATAGGGCTGTAGGGGGAGAGCAGGCTGCTCAGTGGCTCTGGGGAGGGCAACTGCTGCAGAATTGGGGGTGGAGCCACGGAACACTAATCTGGAGAAAGTGACACCTGGGCTGTGCCCTAAGGGAAGAGTAGGAGATAAGGTGATTTGGAGTGTATTGGAGGTATAATGGGATGCCATTAAAGGGTGTGCTAAAAGATCCAATTTGCATTTAAACTGATTACTCCTGACTGCTTTGTGCAAAATAAATTGAAGTGGGGCAGGAATGGAAGCATAAACCCATTTAAGAAAACATTGTCCTGGAAGAGGGTAGTAATAGTAAGTAGAAAGAGAAATGGGCAGATTCTAGAAATATGTTGAGGAAGCAAGGACAGGATTTGCTCATGGTTGGAATAAGGAGGAGGAAGAAACAAGGTGAAGACAAATGTCTCTTTAATTTTTGGCTTGAGCCTCTGGGCAGATGGTGGTTCGGTCATCTGGACTGTGGAAGACTGGACGACAGATGATTGAAAGAGGCGGGGATGCTTTGCACAGTCAAGGTTTAGATGCGCACTATACATTGAGGTAGAATGGTGGACGCAGAAAGCAGACTGAAGTTATTTGGAGAGAGAATGGGATGAAGAAGCGCAAACACTAAGTGTAGAAGTCTTGAGGGGTATTTTGCAGTGAAAAGCAAAAGAGAAATAAGGAGAAACCCGGAAGGAAATATTGGATAAGAGAATGTGGTTGTTTTAAATAGGACACATCAGAGTATGTCTGTTGTGCTGATGGGAGTGATCCAGTAGAAAGGGGGGTGGGGATAATGCAAGAGTGAGAGGAAATAATCAAAGGGACGAAGTCTTTGAGAAGGAGAGAGGAGACAGTAGACAGGGCACAAGAAGGAGTAGTAAAAGAGGAATTAGCAAGAGGAAATCAACACGGGATGGATAAATAGGTACAGGGCAACACTGAGCACTTAGAGAATTGAATTCTGCAGATTCCCCCCGGAATTCTCAAAGTGGGTATTCCGCCAACTCCCACTACTCCTATACATCCAAATTAGGAAAAAGTCATTGGAGAGCCTCATTTATTCTACAAAATTCATAGCGATTATTTATTTATTTTTATTTTTATTTTTATTTTTATTTTTTTGAGGAAGATTAACCCTGAGCTAACTACTGCCAATCCTCCCCTTTTTGCTGAGGAAGACTGGCCCTGAGCTAACATCCATGCCCATCTTCCTCTACTTTACACGTGGGATGCCTACCACAGTATGGCTTTTGCCAAACAGTGCCATGTCTGCACCTGGCATCCGAACCAGCGAACCCCAGGCCACCGAGAATCGGAATGTGAGAACTTAAGCGCTGCGCCACCGGGCTGGCCCCTCATAGCAATTTTTTAAAGATCATGTCAGCCAAATAGTTTCAAATTGCCTCCTGTAATTGCTACAAATGTCATTGGTGGATACTATGGGATGGTTCTCTTTCTCTCCCTGGCTGTTGACTTAAGAAATGAAAGAAAGAAAAGAAGAAATTAAAAGAAATAAATAGCCTTTAATTCAGATCTTGACACATATGAGGAAAGAGGAAATGACTCGAAAGAATATAATGGTCGACTCATTTTGTCAGATACTACAGGATGAGGTGAGAGGAGGCCTCTCCCCATGAAAAGCAAAGTCACCCTGCATTCACCCTGCATTAGATAATAGAATTGAGACTCATGTAAACTTTTTTATTTTTCTAAGTCTTTCAAATACACTCCAAAAGAAACAAAATCTCCACATTTTAAGAAACTGATATGCTGTTAAAAAAATTTTTTTCTTGTGTACTTGTTTCTCTTTCTAGTGTGTGATCCACCTCCCAATAATTCTGCTACGGTTGAGTCTTAGTCTCCAAGGTCCTGATTCTTGCTCTTGCTTTCTCCAGACAGCACCGAGGTGTGAGGTGGCAGCAGGTGCACGAAACTGTTGACCCGGAGAAGAGAGAGGTGGACAGCGCCAGGCCAGGAGGGCAGCAGGGCCCGGGCAGGAGGGCCAGCGGTCAAGACAGGCAGCAGAAGACCAGGAAATCAGAAGGATCCATACCAGGGCTCAGGCCCCAGGGGGTCTGAGGTCCCTCACCAGAGGTTGGGGAGAATTAGTGGGTGGGGACAGGATAGGGCAGCTGCATATGGAGAATAGTGGCACTGACTGACAATGATGTTTTTTCCCTGGAAGAAACTTCCTGCCTGCTTCTGAGTCTTTCTGAAACCATGGTGGCTAGGGGGTCAATAAGTGACACAGACACATGACTGAGATGAGGGGCCTGAAAAAGAAATGCAAATAAAATCCACATGAATCTTTTCCCCTGAGGTTTTGAATTTGAGTTAAAAATTCTCCTGGGTTTATCCTTACTGAATGGATAAGGATTCCCAGTGAATAGATTTTTTTTCATATTAACCAGGCAATTGTGTTCTTATCTTTTATAAAGAGGACGCTCAGAGGACATCTTCTGCCCATGGAGTCTAAGTCCTTCAAAAACCAAAGATGTCCTCTTATCTGTCCCTTATTGTATAAAGAGACAGGGACAAAGGAGGAAAACATAGTCAAACCAGCACCCACGACTTTATTTCCTTTTCCCTCATTCTGATTCTTTGGTGCCTTTCCTCTTTCAGCCCAACTCTTCAGTTTCTGCAAATTTCCCCTATTCAGTGTTTCTGTGTATCTATAGCTGATAGCTAAGTCTCAGAAGAATAATAGCTACCTTTAGAACACTGCCCCACATAGAGTAAGCACTCAATAAGTAATCGGTTGAATTAATTTAGAAATGATTGGCATTCTTAGCTGAATAATCACTTATTACATGTCCGACTCTGCATTTAACATCCATTATTTCATTGTCTCTTCACAATAGTTTGAGATTGGTATTTTTGTCCCTACTTCACAGAAAAGGAAACTGAGTCACAGAAAGGTTATGCTGCCTCTTGCAGCATGTAGCCATAACGCATATTAAGTGAGTTATGACTAAGCGTATTATACCATAAGGCACCACTAAATAAGTGGTGGAGACAGGATTTGAACTGTAAGCATCTGGACCAGACCATACTCTCAGTTACCAGGGTTTTAAGGGTGGTATGGTCAGCATTGTAACCTAAGGTGCAGTTGGGAGAAGGAAAGCAGGCATATGGAATCTAGGAGGTTTTAAAGACATTTTGCAAGGATACTTTTTAACTTTTTATTCTTAAAAATTTCAAACAAAAATAAGGAGAATAGTGTAATGAACATTCCTGTGTCATCACCCAGCTTCAAAAATTCTCTCTCATGCTTTATCTAAACCTGCAGCCCCCACCAGTGCCCTAAATCATTTGAAGCAATTCCTAGACAATATGTCATTTTATCTGTAAGTGTTGTATATATCTCTAAGAGATACTGATTCTACCAAAACCCCACAATATTATTATTTCAGCTAAAAAATAAAATAAAAAATAACAAGACTATTCTACATCTTTAAATACTTAATTTTTAAAAATCACACACATAATGGAATACTACTCAGCCATAAAAAACATAAAACCATGCCATTTGCAACAACATGACTGGACCTTGAGAGTATCATGCTAAGTGAAATAAGTCAGACAAAGAAAGACAAATACTGTATGATTTTACTCATATGTGGAAGATAAAAAAAAAAAACACATAGACAAGGAGAACAGATTAATGGTTACCAGAGGAGACGGGAGTAGGGGGAGGGTGAAAGAGGTAAAGGGGCACATATGTATGGTGACAGATAAAAACTAGACCATTGGTGGTGAACATGATGCAAGCTATACAGAAACTAAAATAAACTAATGTACGCTCCAAATTTACACAATGTTATAAGCCAATATGGCCTCACTAAAATAAAAAAAAAATCAAACACTATCCTTAAAGTGGAACAAAATAGGGAGAAAGCTGTTCTCTAATGCATATGGGTATTCCTGAGGTGTGGAACATCTAGGTGCCTCTTTTACCAGGGGATAGAGTGTCGAAGGTAGGCTGAGGTATTAAAGTAAGGAGGGAGTTTCATATTAGGGTGAATGCTGCTGTTCAAGCATTGAGATTTTGTTCTTTTGTCCTTAAATATGATGCCAGAGAAAATAGGCCTTATTGTACATCTTAGCCCCATCACCAGATTCGTGACCTGCCATCTCAGTGCTATTGGTTTTCAAGGACGCCACTTTCTCTGTGATTTCCTACCTATTGAAGTGATATTTACTTTTACTGTACACCTCTCTGGAATTTTTTTATTGACTGTTTATTTTCCGGGACATAAGCAATATGAAAATGGCAGGTTATTCTGAACTGCACACTTACTTTAAATTTGTATATTTTTATCAAATGGAGATCTTCATTTTTAGAGAGTTCCTAACAAAAATTGGGGAGCAATTTTTCTTTTTCCTGAAGACTGGCCCTGAGCTAACAGCAGTTGCCAATCTCCCTCTTTTGTTCCCTCCCCAAAGCCCCAGTACATAGTTGTGGATCCTAGCTGTAAGTCCTTCTAGTTCTTCTGTGTGGGATGCTGCCTCAGTATGGCTTGACGGCGGTGCTAGTGGAGCTAGCCTAGGATCTGAACCAGCGAACCCCAGGCTGATAAAGCAGAGAGCATGAACTTAACCACTATGCTGCTGGGCCAGCCCCAGGGGAGCAACTTTTGAGCATCTTCAGTTTCCTGAAAAAACACGACTCTCCATTAGACAAGCCACCCATATTGTTCACATCATCTCTTTAACATTGCATGCTTCTTTTGTATACTTAAGTGTTTCTCAAAATATATAGAGCTAATATTGAAAAAAAACCCCAACCACTATGAGTCAGGTATTACATTAGATTGAATATAGAATGGTGAATTAAACAGACACAGTCTCTGCCCTCTCACAAGAGACAGACATTAAACATATAATACCCCAAAATTATAAAATTAGAAACTGTGAAGAAAAACACGAGATACTATAAGAAATAATAATGAGAAGCCCCATTTGAATTGGAGGAGGAGGATGACAGAAGCCCATAGTGAGGAAGTGATACGTACTATGACCTGAAGGATGACTAAAGTCAGCTAGATGAAGTCTTTGAGGAAGAAGATTTCAGACAGGGAAAATAGCATGTGCAAGGTCCCTGGGGCATGCAAGAATTTGACAAGTTCAAGGACTCAAAGGAAAGCTGGTGTGGCTAAGTATAAAGGGCCAGGTAAAGTGAGAGAAGATGAGGTTGAAAAAATAGGCAAGGCCTTGTAGATCGTATTAAAATACTTGAATTTCATGTTGAATGAGGAACCATTAAAAAGTATTAGAAAGTGATTTTGTCTTTTAAAATATTTTAAAGATCACCTTGGTTGCTGTATGGAAGCTTCAGTGGAGAACCTTAAAGAGATAAACTGGGGAGACCAATTAGGAGGATGTTTCTGTCATCAGGCAAGAGAATGTGTCCAAGGAGAAAGAAAGAAACCTATAGATTGAAGGTATATTTTGGAAGTAGAATCCACAGGAGCTAATGATAGATTGTTGATCTGACTGCCAATATAACTTATATTGAGATCATCAACATCATCCCAGGTTTTGGGTTTTTCACTTACAAATCCTTTCTAAATATTGATGGCTCTGTCACTTGTATGGTCTCATATTATACTGATAATAATTACTAGCATTAGTTGATTACTTACTAGTTGCTAAGTACTAGTCATTTAATGCCCCCTCTGACACTGTAATGAGACTTTGAGAGATTTGGAAATGGAAATTTACAGAGGTTACGCAACTTGTCCAGTCACATGCCTAATAAACAGCTGATCTGAGACTCAATCTCTTCTCTCCAACTTCAAAGCTTGTCCTCTTAAGTACAATGTGACATTACTTCAGCATACCGAAAGCAATAATGATGTGGAAGACTGCTTCTAAGACGGTCCCAAAGATTCCTGCCTCCTGGGGTTCACTCCCTGTGTAATCTCCTCCCCTTGTATGTAGGATGGAGCTAGTGACTTGCTTCTAACAATAGGATATGGCAGAAGTGAAGGGATGTGCCTGTGATGTTAGATTATAAAAGATTGTGGCTTCAGTCTTAATAGAACTCTTTCTTGCCTCTTTGCTTGCTTGCTCTGCTGAAGCAAGCTGCCTCTTGTGAGCTGCCCTATGGAGACGCCCCCAGTGCAAGGATTTCAGGGTGGCCTCCAGCCGACAGCCCATGTGGGAACGGAATCCTGCCAACAACCACGTGAGTGAGCATGAAAGTGGCCCCTCCTCCACTTGAGCCTTGAGGTTTCTGCAAACCAGCTGACACCTTGATTGCAGCCTGTGAAAGACTCTGAGCAGAGGACCTAGTTAAGCCAGGCCCAGATTCCTGACCTATAGAAACTGTGAGATAATAAATATTGTTGCTTTAAGCTACCAAGTTTTCAGAGCAAATTTTTTACACAGCAATCGATAACTTATGCAAATGATAATGTCAATGTTAATAATATTAAAAACTATCATAATATCTTGCATCTGTGTAATGTTTCAAACTTTTTCAAAAAACAATTGTTTGAAATAGAAAAATTAGAAAAATATATTACTATTATCTTCCCCTAAAATGTAGCAGCTGCGCTGGAAAGTACCACCTGCATTTTCAACAAGAAAAATTGGTTTATTCACCTGGTTTATTCATCAGTTTTCATTAGCTTAATTCCCATCTCTAAAACCCTTTGAAACATACTACCTAGCAAGGGAGTTATTTTCCTCTTTGTACTAAGTTCTTAGTAAAGAGGCACGTTTAAACCATCTGGCCCAGGTGTTCTGTTGGACTTCAAATTTGTAGCAGCCAGTGGATTTCTGAACCTGTGCTGGGCTTTCCTAATCCCTGTATTAATTCCCTCTCCAAGAGAGGGACGTGGATTTTAAGCTGTCAATCAATATTTTTGCCAATTGAGATGAAGTATAAGGGGCAAAATAAAAAAATTAACTTAAGACCAGTGCTCAAATTGGGCAAGACCGACAAAGAAGTTTTCTAAAAAGTTTTCCCAGAAGGAGCTAATTACTGCGGGAGAAAGTAATCTTCATGTTTGGCTTGAATAACCACAGAAACAACAAAATGCACATGTTTAAAAAATGATGGGAAAATTGAAGGAAGAAAACCTTTTGATTGCACTCTTATGGGGCCTTACTTTTTTTTTTTGTTTAAAGCAGTGAGTATATGTGTAAATGTATATACCCACACATACACATTAACAGAAAGAGAAATATAAGGAATATGCTAAAAATTCACTCCTTTCACAAATAGTTATTGAGCATCTAATATGTGCCAGGCAAGTTCTGAATGTAAGGGATATACTGCAGAATAAGACAAACACAGTCTCTACACTGATAAAGCCTAAATTCTAGTGGGAGAGACAGATAAGTAAAAGCTAAAGCAATAAATCAATAAATAATTACAGGTTGTGATAGTGATTGAAAGTAAAAAGCAGGAATTGTTTACATTGGATGTTCAGAAAAGGCTTGTCTGAGAACTAAAGGAAGGCTGGGGTCAACTATGTCAGCAGCTGGGGGGAGAGCTTTCCAGACAAAGGAAGTAGCAAACATGAAAGCCCAGAAATAACAAAGAGCGTGGAATGTTCTAGAAACTGTCAAAGGTCTGTGAGCCTGGTGGAACGTGGGGTGAGAGGAGGTGGAGCAGCAGCCACGGGCCAGATCATTTAGGGCTTTGTAGGCATTGGAAATGAGTGGAATTTTACTCCAAGTTCAAAGGGAATCCATTGCAGGCTTTTAGCATCCAAATGGCGTGATCTGATTTACCTTTTCAAAAGATCACTCACGTCTGTGTGAATAGACTGTAAGCAAGCAAGAATGGATGTTGGAAGCTGTGTAGAAGCCTATTGCAATATTCCAGACTAGAGATGACAGGGGTTTGGAGCAGAGGGTACCCATAGATATGAAGAATAATAGGCAGATTTTGGAGGTAGGTTGAAAAGGACTCGAAGGTGACTTGGATGTGAGGGCTGAAGGAAAGGATATATTAAGGGAATTTCTTGTCTGTAGCATTTCAATTAAATGAACATGGTGCCATGTATCATGCTGAGAAATCCCTAAAGAGATCTGTGTGTTGAGAGACTCGGGAGACTGGCTTTGAACATGCAAAGTCTGAGATGCCTATGAGATATTCAAGTAAAGATGTACTTTAGGAAATAGGACATATAAGTTTGAGTTAGATATAATAAGTCTAAAGCCAATCCTATTCTGATTAGCCTAAATATATACAGCATGGAGGACTATGCTTGGTAATTTAGTTCTTTGATTTTTTAGAGAACTGAAATAAATCTCAGACCCCTTTCAGCTATTTTCCACTTTTAATTGTAGTCCAAACACAAGCCAATCCCATTCAAAGCATTTTTTATGTTTCATGCTTTCTCATTTTTTAATATTCTTATTTTTCATTATGAAAAAACTTTCTTAGTTACAGAAAGGGAGAAAGGTCCGTAATTTATGGAGCACTTCCTAGAAAACAGGCAGGAACAACATAACATTATTTCACTCAGATTTGTAACAACCTTCTGGTATTGTCTCCCTTTTGCAGGTGAGGAAACTGAGATTCAGAGCATTTAAATAACTTGTCCAATGACATGTAGTCAGGATTCAAAGCCAAGTTTTCTTTTGGCATTAAAAGCCATGCCCGGCTTTATAGAGGCTGTAAAGCACACAGCTTCTCCTTCTGTTTCTCCTTTAGTTTCTATATTTCTTATCACTGTTCTTACAACTCTTTTATCGTTCAACTCAATTGAATTCAAGAAACACTTAGAGCATCCCTGACATTTGTATTGCTGTTGGCTACATTTCCGCCAAGTTTTGGACATGCTCTGTTCCTCACCTCCACCATTTGATGGGATCCTGCCATTGTCTCAGCTGCTTAATAAAAAGAAATTCCCAATATCCCTTCTTCTCAGAATGTCATAAATAGCTGCTATTGCCTTGGCAATTTTCTGGACCTCTGCATCCAGTGAGGATTGGCTGTTGCCTAAACTGTTCATTTTCTCCTGGCCATAATCCACAGGAAACTGGATTCATTAACTCTGAGGCTTGCTTAATGAAACAAACCTGATTTTCTTCCTCTTTTTTCTTTGTGCTTCCATAATATGTTTTCTTACTATATTTCCCATTCTGTTATTTCACTTTTAATTTCACTGTTTTCTTACGTTGTTTTTTGAATTGTCCAATGCCCTTTTCTAGTCTGTTTTTTTTTCCTGCATTTAAATTTTTTTGGAATAGTACTATTTGAACCTCTTAGTACTTTTATTCATTTATTTAAACAAACTAATAGCCCCGGCACAGGACTTGACCATCCTATTTCAGGAAAAGTTGGTATTTGTCATTGGGAGGTATACCTATCTTAATTAGATACGCTAGTCAAAGGAACTCCCACATTATTTTTTTAAAACAAACTCCTCTGTAGCAATTTCTATGTGCCAGTCACTGTTATAAGCTGGGCACTGTCACTTAATCCTCCCAGCCACTCTGTGAGAAAGATACTGTGATTATCTGCACGTTACACGTAAAGAAACCACCAGGAGAGTAGAACAGGCTCTCAAAACAGAAAATCAATATCCACTTACACGGAAATGGAATCTAACCCTAATCACCTGACTGAAGTATATATTTGGAGTATTGTGTGATGTGAAGTGGGGAAAAACCAGGAAATGGAATCTCCTACCTGTGCAAAGATGTTGCGTGTTCCCAGGAGTAGAGTTCCCGATGGAGAGAACTGAAGAAGGGGCCATGATGCATCCTATAAGCAAGAGAGGCAGGCTGTGAAGGAAGACTGACCTCCTTGTGAAGGTAGAAGTCTCTGGTGCCCTTCCTTTTGATGCCCAAATTAAAAATTTTATGTTAGCTAGAAATTTATCCTTTCCCTGCCAGTGCTCCAGTAGAGAAATTTGCAGATACCTGCACAGTGTGATGTACTTATCTGAAGAGACCAAAAAAACACGTTGGCCTCAGGGAAGACGGTATCAGCCCGGCTGAGTGGACTATGGGTCAGAGTACCAAGTGGTGATTAGCAGTACTGTTAGGCAGTCCCAGCAGGAGCAATCTTAGAAAAACATTCTAGAGAAATCTAAGACCAAACCTGCTCACCCGTATAGAGTGGAGAATACTTCTGTGAATGAGGAAAAGAGGGAACTAGGAAATATTTGTATTTCATAACACACGAATTGCTTACTCTTTAGGAAAAGAATACAAGCATAATTTCATACTTAAGTTCATGTAATCACATGCTATTTTATGACACCCTGATAGCATTTGTAAGTAAAAAAATATTACAAATTCAGTAGTAGCCCATCACCAGTGAAATGTCCTTGTACGAACAAGTTTTTGGTGAGAGTTACTGCTTTGTCAGTAGCAACATGGCTGAGTTCTATTTGAACCACAGCGAACACATGAACTAAAGTCTAGTATTTGGAAAATTATAGGTCAAATGAAAATAAGCCTATACTATAAGGTTAACCAAAGAATGTAAAACAAATTGATAATGATGAAGCTAACAGTCCTATATAATTAAAGAATAAGAATAGTGGTGAATAAGAACTGTGACCAACCCCAACATAACGCTGTTGATATACTGATAATAAAAGATACTTCCAGAAAGTAGGAGGCCTTTCAAGTATCTGCAATGCACAAGTAGCAAACACTGCAAAGTTGTTTAATAGCCAGTGGAATACTGATTTAGAGTCCTCAGTAAATTCTAGAATAAATTTAGTTTATGAATCCCACATTTTGGTAATTCTTAATAACTCACTGTCTGTAACAGTTAAGAATGCTTTGGGCTTTGTATTACAGAAAACTGCAGCTGACTGTGGCTTAAGCCATAAGAATATTGTTTAAGTAACAAAAGCCTGGATGCATATGTTTTGGGCATTAGATCAACAGCTCCAAATTTTGGGGCATTTGGTTGACGTTTCTGTGGTTCTCTTGGTCTTCCCTGCAGCACCAGGCATCATGTCCTCAGGCCTCAGAATTAAAAGACAAGAAGCAAGGGTGTGGCTAGGGTGATGACAGAGCTGCTGTCACTTGCCTGTCTGCTTTTATCAGGGAAGAAAACTTGTTCCTAGAACCCTGCCCAGGAGATCTCCTTTTATGTCACATAGACCAGAACTGGGTCCTATGGCCATGTAAGCTGCAAGGGAGACCAGGAAAATGAATATATAGCTTTTTGTAGTTTCTACAGAGAGCGATGGGCAAGGAAGAAAGAAGTTGGGAATGGCTGTTGGATAGTTCTTTAAGTGTTGGCCATATTTCCCATGTTGGAAATTCTTTACTCTCTCTGGATTTCTAACAACATGAAGTCAAGACTTCTTATCTTGGCACAAGTCCTTCATAAATAGGCTTCTGTCTGCCTCTCTAGCCTCATCCTCCAGGTCCCATAGGCAACCTGGGTTCTGACCATCATGGACCAATTGTAGTTCCTGTACCTCAGCATCCTGTCCTATAGCTCTGTCTTAGTTTTGTAATTCACCATTTAAGACACAGTCTGTGAAGTATTTCCAGCCTTCTCTATGACCCCAGGAAAAAGTCATTCTCTCTTCTAAGATCCCACAGCATCCTGTATTCTGCTATAGCACTTGATCACGTTGTTTTGTGTCTGTTTGTTTATTTGTCAATTTTCTTCACAAACCCTGAAGGACAGGGATTTTATTATGCTCATCTTTGTGTGGCACCTTGCACAGTGCCAGGCATGTAATAACAGCTCCATAAAAACTTGTTGAACAAATGAAGATGGATGCAAGAATGAATCATTGGATATTATTCAATCCTTGATGTCCTAGGTATAAATGTCACAGATGTAGGCACAATTTTCTTTCTTCTTTCTTTTTTCTTCAGCAGTTTTCAGTGTTTTTCTTCAGCCTCCTGCACACTTTTTCCTGGATACTCACCTTACCTGTGTAGCACAGGACTGAGAGGCTGCTGCTTCTCCGGGCAGCTCCGTCGTCACTCCCTTTTGTCTTCTTCCTAAGCCTCAGGCCCAGGCTGACAGCTTGCTGCATTTCCTTTCCTGCGTTTACATAGGTAGTCTCTGTGTTATGTGCCTCCAACACCAAGGCTGCACAATCTCAAAGGGCCTCAAAAATACCCTGTCTGCTAAAGGAAGCAACCTTTTGTCTCCTCACTTTGTTACGGACTCATTTTACCAAATGCATTTTTTCTCACTCTATTCTCTAATGGGAGAGATTGTTTTATCTCCATGAGAAAATACTTTGTCATAAAAGAATAGACTGGTTTCCTATTTGAAGATCTTTACCACATCCTTACTTGCCCGGCTCAGTTATACCTGGAATTCTGGGTTGGGGGTGGAGGTGGGAGGTCAGCAAGAAACATTTCACTGCTTTCTGCCTGTTATTTGTTTACGGTTTTGAAAATGCTCTGTCTCCAGGAGGGAAGTAATGGTGCTCTTCCCAAATTCTCTCACTGACTTTCAAATGGGCTTAAACACTGATTTCCCCAGACTTTGACCTAATATATTCTACACAATATGAATCTGAGGTTGAATTTCTAGGTGCACACAGGATGTGTGGGTAAGAGGTTGAGGGGCCGAGTACTCAGGGTTCAGAATGAAGAACAATCTGGAGGATTTGTCAAGGGGTAGGGGACCAGAAACAGTGCAGAGGTGACAAGGGTGTGAGCCTCTCTGCGACCACATGAGTTATCATAACTTGAATTGACTTTAATATGATTAATTAGGGGACATTATATTTTATAGAGTGCATTGGCTCTAATTGGACTGAGACTGGTAATTAGCATCAATCAGAACAACACTGCTGCTCTGGTGGCAGCCAGCTTTGTTTAAATGCCTAGGTGATAAGACAATGGATGATGAAGACGATAGGAACATGCCTTTACATAAGCACTGTGCTGATGGTAGCTCTGATGGTGATTCAAAAAAAAAAGTCAAATGAATAAAACCTTTAAAAAAAAAAAAAAGAAAAGCGATCGGCCCTACAGTGAAGTGCAACTGTGCCTCCAAAAATATAGGGAATATTTTAGTTGTCAAAATAGCTGACGTGGGTGAGAGACTTACTGGAAATTCGTGGGTAGGGACCAGAGATGCTAAACTCCCTGCAATCCACAGGACAGACCCACACAAGGAAGAATTGGCTTGCCCCAAATTTAAAATGTTAAAAGTTACATTTCCTCAGTCTACTCCTGCCTCAAGGATAGACATGGCAGCTGGAGAAAAAGCAACGCATTGGGTTTATAGCTACACACGAAATTCTTAAAGGAAAACCTTTATTGTTGACATTTTGGAATCTGAAACTCTATGGCTCTCTAACTGTCTCACTGAAAGGAAAGTGTTTTTGTTTTTATTTAATCTATTTTGTCATTCATGTAACAGGAGTTTTCTTCAGGAGGTAACTAACAACCTCTTTTAGCAGGACAGACAATAACAGAGCAAATACTTCCCAGATTTGATCCCAGTATTTACATATTCCCTTAACCAGAAGTGAACTTTACTGTACTTGTCAGTTCTCATCTCCGCTTTGGGCGAGTTGTTGTTTTTTTTTTCCCAAAGATTTTATTTTTCCTTCTTCTCCCCAAAGCCCCCCAGGACATAGTTGTGTATATACATATTTCAGTTGTGGGTCCTTCTAGTTGTGGCATGTAGGACGCTGCCTCAGCATGGCTTGACGAGCAGTGCTAGGTCCATGCCCAGGATCCAAACCCTGGGCTGCCGAAGCACAGTGTGTGAACTTAACCACTTGCCACGGTGCTGGCCCCTTTTCATCTTCCTTTTTTCTTGTTGTGTTTTTTGTTTTTTTTTCTTCTTCTCCCCAAAGCCCCCCAGTACATAGTTGTATATTCTAGTTGTGAATGTCTCTGGGTGTGCTATGTGGGACGCCACCTCAACACGGCCTGATGAGCAGTGCCATGTCCATGCCCAGGATTGGAACCTGTGAAACCCTGGGTCACCAAAGCAGAGTGCACAAACTTAACCACTTGGCCAAGGGGCCACCCCAGGCAAGTTTTCATTCAAAAGAAAATCATTCTTGTGGAAGAGGAAAATGTTGGCCAACTTATACTTCTTTTTTTTTAATTATTGAGTTAATGATAGGTTACAATCTTGTGAAATTTCAGTTGTACATTAACGTTTGTCATTCGTGTTGTAGGTGCACCACTTCACCCTTTGTGCCCA
Source organism: Equus quagga (assembly GCF_021613505.1). Lineage (NCBI taxonomy): Eukaryota > Metazoa > Chordata > Mammalia > Perissodactyla > Equidae > Equus > Equus quagga. Next base: position 46,712,775 of record NC_060272.1, on the reverse strand, counting down.
CCCCCCACCCTACCTTTCCCCTGGTATCCACTAAACTGTTCTTAGTCCATAATTTTAAATTCCTCATATGAGTGGAGTCATACACAGATTATCCTTCTCTAGCTGGCTTATTTCACTTAACATAATTCCCTCAAGGTCCATCCATGTTATTGCAAATGGAATGATTTTGTTCTGCTTTGCAGCTGAGTAGTATTCCATTGTATATATGTACCACATCTTCTTTATTCATTCGTCTGTTGATGGGCACTTAGGTTGCTTCCATGTCTTGGCTATTGTAAATAATGCTGCAATGAACATTGGGGTGCATAGAACTTTTGGGATTGCTGACTTCAAGCTCTTTGGATAAATACCCCGTAGTGGGATGGCTGGATCGTATGGCAGTTCTGTTTTTAATTTTTTGAGGAACCTCCATACTGTTTTCCATAGTGGCTGCACCAGTTTGCATTCCCACCAGCAGTGTATGAGGGTTCCTTTTTCTCCACAACCTCTCCAACATTTGTTACTATTAGTTTTAGATATTTTTGTCATTCTAATGGGTGTAAGGTGATATCTTAGTGTAGTTTTGATTTGCATTTCCCTGATGATCAGTGATGATGAGCATCTTTTCATGTGCCTATTGGCCATCCGTATATCTTCTTTGGAGAAATGTCTGTTCATGTCTCCAGCCCATTTTTTGATTGGGTTGTTTGATTTTTTGTTGTTGAGTTGTGAGAGTTCTTTATATATTATGGATAGTAAGCCTTTGTCAGATATATGACTTGCAAATATTTTTTCCCAGTTAGTGGGTTGTTTTTTTGTTTCAATCCTGTTTTCCCTTGCCTTGAAGAAGCTCTTTAGTCTGATGAAGTCCCATTTGTTTATTCTTTCTATTGTTTCCCTTCTCTGAGAAGGCATGGTGTCCAAAAAGATCCTTTTAATACTGATGTCAAAGAGTGTACTGCCTACGTTTTCTTCTAGAAGCCTTATGGTTTCAGGTCTCACCTTTAGGTCTTTGATCCATTTTGATCCATGAGTTTATTTTGGTGAATGGTGAAAAAGAATGGTCAATTTTCATTCTTTTACATGTGGCTTTCCAGTTTTCCCAGCACCATTTGTTGAAAAGACTTTCTTTTCTCCATTACAAGCCCTCAGCTCTTTTGTCGAAGATAAGCTGTCCATAGATGTGTGGTTTTATTTCTGGGCTTTCAATTCTGTTCCATTGATCTGTGCACCTGTTTTTGTACCAGTACCATGCTGTTTTGATTACTGTAGATTTGTAGTATGTTTTGAAGTCAGGGATTGTGATGCCTCCCGTTTTGTTCTTTTTTCTCAGGATTGCTTGAGAAATTCTGGGTCTTTTGTTGCCCCATATGAATTTTTGGATTCTTTGTTCTAATTCTGTAAAGAATGTCATTGGGATTCTGATTAGGATGGCGTTGAATCTGTAGATTGCTTTAGGTAGAATGGACATTTTAACTATGTTTATTCTTCCAATCCATGTACATGGAATGTCTTTCCATCTCCTTATGTCGTCAACCAATTCTCTCACAAAGACCTTGTAATTTTCATTATATAGGTCGGTCCTTCACTTCCTAGTTAAATTTACCCCAAGGTATTTTACTCTTTTTGTTGCGATTGTGAATGGTATTGTGTTCTTGAGTTCTTTTTCTGTTAGTTCGTTATTGGAGTATAGAAATGCTACTGATTTATGCAAATTGATTTTGTACCCTGCAACTTTGCTGTAGTTGTTGATTACTTCTAAGAGTTTTCCAATGGATTCTTTGGGGTTTTCTATATATAAGATCATGTCGTCTGCAAACAGCGAGAGTTTCACTTCTTCCCTCCCTATTTGGATTCCTTTTATTCTTTTTTCTTGCCTGATTGCTCTGGCCAGGACCTCCAGTCCTATGTCGAATAAGAGTGGTGATAGAGGGCATCCTTGTCTCGTTCCTGTTTTCAGGGGGATGGCGTTCAGTTTTTGCCCATTGAGTATGATGTTGGCTATGGGTTTGTCATATATGGCCTTTATTGTGTTGAGGTAGTTTCCTTCTATGCCCATTTTGTTCAGAGTTTTTGTCATAAATCACTGTTGGATCTTGTCAAAAGCCTTCTCTGCATCTATTGAGATGATCATGTGGTTTTTATTCCTCAGTTTGTTGATGTGGTGTATCATGTTGATTGATTTGTGGATGTTGAACCATCCCTGTGTCCCTGGTATGAATCCCACTTGATCATGATGTATGATCCTTTTGATGAATTGCTGAATTCTGGTTGCCAAAATTTTGTTTAGAATTTTTGCATCTATGTTCATCAGTGATATTGGTCTGTAGTTCTCTTTTTTCGTGGTGTCCTTGTCAGGTTTTGTTATCAGCGTGATGTTGGCCTCATAGAATGTGTTAGGAAGTGTCCCATCTTCCCTAATTTTTTGGAATAGCTTGAAAAAGATAGGTAGTAAATCCTCTCTGAAAGTTTGGTAGAATTCCCCAGGAAAGCCATCTGGTCCTGGGGTTTTATTCTTTGGGATGTTTTTGATTGCTGTTTCAATCTCTTTCCTTGTGATTGGTCTGTTCAAATTGTCTGCCTCTTCTTGAGTGAGCTTTGGGAGATTGTAGGAGTCCAAGAATTTATCCATTTCCTCTAGGTTATCCATTCTGTTGGTATATAGTTTTTCATAGTATTCTCTTATAATGTGCTGTATTTCTGCAGAGTCTGTTGTTATTTCTCTTTCATTTCTGATTTTGTTTATTTGAGCTTTCTCCCTTTTTTTCTTTGTAAGTCTGGCTAGGGGTTTGTCAATTTTATATATCTTCTCAAAAAAACAGCTCTTTGTTTCATTGATCATTTCTACTGCCTTTTTCATTTCAATAGTATTTATTTCTGCTCTGATTTTTATTATTTCTCTCCTTTTGCTGACTTTGGGCTTTATTTGTTCTTTTTTCTCTAGTTCAGTTAGGTGTAGTTTAAGATTGCTTATTTGGGATTTTTCTTGTTTGTTAAGATGTGCCTGTATTGTGATGAATTTTCCTCTTAATACAGCTTTTGCTGTATCCCATATGAATTGGTATGGCATGCTATCATTTTCATTTGTTTCCAGGTATTTTTTGATTTCTTCTTTAATTTCTTCAATGATCCATTGCTTGTTCAGTAGTGTGTTGTTTAGTCTCCACATCTTTGTGCCTTTCTCAGCTTTTTTCCTGTAATTAATTTCTAGCCTTATAGCATTATGATTGGAGAAGATGCTTGTTATTATTTCAATTTTTTTAAATTTGTAGATGCTTGCCTTGTTTCCCAACATATGGTCTATGCTTGAGAATGTTCCATGCATGCTTGAGAAGAATGTGTATTCAGCTCTTTTAGGGTGAAGTGATCTGTATATGTCTATTAAGTCCAATTGTTTTAGTTTTTCATTTAGCTCCACTATTTTCTTGTTGATTTTCTGTCTGGATGATCTGTCAATTGATGTGAGTGGGGTGTTGAGGTCCCCTACTATTATTGTGTTGTTTTTAACATCTTCCTTTAGGTCTGTTCATAGTTGCTTTATGAATCTTGGTGCTCCTGTGTTGGGTGCATAGATATTTATAAGCATTATTTCTTCTTGATGAAGTGTCCCTTTGATCATTATATATTGTCCCTCTGTGTCTCTCCTTACCTGTCTTATTTTGAAATCCACTTTCTCTGATACAAGAATTGCAAGACTTGCCTTTTTTTCTTGCTATTAGCTTGAAGTATTGTCCTCCACCCCTTCACCCTGAGCCTGTGTTTGTCCTTGGGGCTGAGGTGTGTTTCTTGGAGGCAACAAATTGTTGGATCTTGTTCTTTAATCCATTTTGCCACTCTGTGTCTTTTTATTGGAGAGTTCAATCATTTACATTGACAGTGATTATTGATGCATGTGGACTTAATGCTCTCAATCTGTCGCTCATTATCTTGTTTTCCTGCATTTCTTTTCCTGTGTGCTTTAGCCTACCCATTTAATACTGCAATTTCTTATGCTGGGTTTCTTAGATTTTTCCTTATTTATGATTTGTGACTCTTCTGTATTTTATTTTAGTGTCTACCCTGAAGTTTGTATTTAGAATCTCATGTATAATATAGTCTATTCTCTGGTGGTCTCTTACTTACTTGGCCAATACTGATTTAGACCCTTTGCTCTTCCCCTCCTAAATAATTATTTTCATTTCTTATTTCAACTCGTCTTATTAATTTGTAGTTAGAGTGATAAGATCGTCCTTGCTTTGGTAGTTTCCTTACCTTTACCCTAATGCTATAATTGAATAATTGCTATCTTGTTCTGGTTCTATCCATCGGTCTCCCTAGTCTGTGGATTGTGAGCCCTTTCTCCCTTTTTCTTTTTTCAGGTATGAGAGCCTTCTTGAGGATTTCTTGTAGTGGAGGGCTTTTAGTTACAAATTCCCTTAACTTTTGTTTGTCTGGAAAAGATTTAATTTCTCCCTCATATCTGAAGGAAATTCTTACTGGATAAAGTATTCTTGGCTGTAGATTTTTATCTTTTAAAGCTTTGAATATGTCACTCCATTCTCTTCTAGCTTGTAAGGTTTCTGTAGTGAAATCTGCTGAAAGTCTGATAGGGGCTCCTTTATAGGTTATTCTCTTCTTTTTTCTTACTTCCCTGAGTATTCTTTCTTTATCTTTCCTTCTTGCCAATTGTACTACTATGTGCCTTGCAGTAGGTCTTTTTACACTGACAAATCTAGGAGATCTGACAGCTTCCTCTACACACATTTCTCCATCAATCCCTAGATATGGGAAGTTCTCTTCAATAATTTTGTTAAGCACACTTTCTGCTCCATTTTCCTTTTCCACGTTCTCAGGAATTCCTATGATCCTTAAGTTCTTACTCCTCATTGAATCCATTATCTCTTGGAGATTTTCCTCATTTTTTTTAATTCTTAGTTCTCTTTCTTCCTCTGTCTGGAGCCATTCAGCCTGTCTGTCTTCAATTATGTTAATTTTCTCTTCTATGGTGTCTACACGGGCATTCAGGGAATCCGTATTCTGTTTTATCTGGTCCATTGTGTTTTTCATCTCTAGCAATTCTGTTTGATTCTTCTTTATGATTTCAATCTCTTTTGTGAAGTAACTCCAGAACTAATTGGCTTGTTTCTCTATCTTTCTCTCTACCTCATTGAGTTTTTTGATTATAGCTGCTCTGAACTCATTATCACTTAGTTTACCTAATTCCAAGTCCTCAGGACTTAATTCTATGTTTTTATTGTTTTCCTTCTGGTCTGGGGCTTTTATAAATTGTTGGATGGTAGAGGAGCGGTTTTTTCGCATGGTGGTAGAATTCGGTTGCAGTTACAGCCTGTTGCCACTAGATGGGGGTCGAGAGCCACGTGTTCTGAGCTCTCCGCCTTCCAGCAAGATGCCAGGACTGAAGGGCTGCTATTCTCCCACGCCGATCTGGATTCAGATCAGTTCTGTTCTCTGATGTCCTGAGGCCCTGGGTTTATGGGATCCCTGCACACGGAAGCTTTCCCTCGTCAGCAGGTTTCCACTGAACCAGTGGCAGGAGTCCTGGATGATCCCCTGGTCGCGCGGCCCCTCCCCCGCTCCCTCCCAGACCCGTGCAGCAGGGATCGCACACGCTAGGCGGGGAGCCACGTTCTCTCCTACCCATTCCAGTGCCTCTGAGGCCGTCAGCAAGGTTTATGATCTCTGCCTTCTTGGTATTGTAAGTCTCTAACGTGTTGGCATTAGATTTATTCTCTGAAATTCAGTTTTTCCAATCCTTTGTTGTATTTTGGAGGGGAGAGAATCCAGGGTCAGCTCAACCTGCCATTTTGCTCCACCCCTTCCTCCAACTTATACTTCTTTTAGGTGTTATAAATAAATCTGGAAGTGTCTTTAATTTGCCCTCGCTGTAGGATAAAATTTGGCTTAGTATAGTTACTGTCTCTTGGCACTTTTTCTTTTTTTTAAACTATCTTCTCATGCCCATGAAAAGTCAATGCTCATGTAGATTGTCCATTTTGGGAGTTAATATGTCTTTTCTCTGTTTACTTCTAAGTAAACATGATTCTTTCACATGACTCTTAAGTTTGATTACTGTATCTTGCAATATTCCTATGGGTTTAAGAATGAATTTGTTTCTATTTATCGTGCTCAGAACAATGTGTGCTTCTTTATTCTGAGGTCTCATGTCTTTATTCACTTCTGAAAATCTCTTAGCCATTTTCTCTTCCTATCCAGATCTTTTCATTCTATCTTCTCCTTCTCTTAACTTTTCTTTCATATTTTCCATCTTTTAATTTCTCTGTGTTGCCTTCTGGGTTATCTGCATAGATTTATCTTTCGATTCACTAATATTCTCTTCTGCTGTATCTAAACAATTATTTACCAAATCTATTGAGTTATTTTTAATGACTCTGTTTCCTTTCCATGATTTTTTTAATGGTCCAACTTCTTTCAGTTTTAATTCTCTGCTCATTTAAAAACTATATATTCTATCTCTGTGACCATTTTAAACATGTTTATATTAAACTCCCCTTCAGATTACCTTATTATCATAGTTGTGAAATCTCCACTTTGTTGGGACTGAGGGTCCTCTTGTTGGCCACTAAACTTTCTCATGTAATTACTACTTACAAATTCATCTTCCATAAGAGTTACCTTTCCTAGCAGTTTCACCTGAACTTGGAAGGCATCCCTCACAGGTGGTTTTACATCCACTTGACTGAAGTTCTGAACCATCATGTTTTTTAGTTTGAGATTTCTGCATAATGTGGGTGGTGTCAATTTAGATCCTTTCACTTAAGTATAGATTTGATTCCTCCATGTGGACTGTTTCCTCCTCATCCTCAGGCAGATAGATGGCTGTCTCTGGGCTCTAAGGCCTGATGACCTCATGGCAGGACAATTCTTTCTCACCTTCTCCTTTTAGGCAGAGAATGGAATTCCTGCTTGTACAGGATCTGTGCCTTAAGTTTCATCTCCACAAAGTATTAAGGCCCTTGTTATGGTGTCCTGGTGCCTCATGGGCAGTGCAACTTTAATCCCTTTTTACTCTGAGCCTTTAAATTCCATCTTCATTTTAACCTGGAGATTTTTTTCCAAGTGTTGAGATTGGCTACATACTGTTAAAATAATTTAACACGCTGCCTTTGAGCCCTTGCTGCACCTGCACCTGGTGCCTGTAGGGTGGGGCAGTGGTGGGGGTGTGGGGTGCTATGGCCCCAGAGCATGAGCTTGTGCTTAACTGGGGCTGCCTCCACACCCATCCCCTGCTGGGGGCCCTTTTTACCAAAGGCTACAAGGCGGCACAAAATAATAAAATAAAATACTTTAAAATGTTTTATGAGATTTCTATTTTTTGTTTTTGTTGTTGTTGTTGGAGGGATAGAGGGTTTTTTTTTCCCCTTCTGCTCAGCCTACCATTTTAATGAGAATTCGTTCTTGGTCTATTTTTACCCTCAAATTGTTTTTTACTCTGGTACAGGTTAGGTGTTCAAGAAGTGGCTATTGAAATGTTATATAATTAAAGTATACATCATATTCTGGCCAAGTTGAACCTTGTGTAAAGGAGCTTTAAATCAACATTATGGAAAACACAGAGAGCAAAACACGAATGCTGCTTTTGGTGGTGTATCAGTTTGCTTACTCATTTTATAGTGAATTTTTTTTCTCTTTTCCACCACTGAATTTCCAGTTAGGCTTATCTGAGAAATTGATTCTTTTTTTTTTTCAATTGCAGCAACATTGGATTATAACACTATATAAATTTCAGATGTACATTATATTTCAAATTCTATGTAGATTATGTCGTGTTTACCACCCAAAGACTAATTACAATCCATCACCACACACCTGTGCCTAAGAACCCCTTTCACCCTCCTGCCTCCCCCCTTCCCCTCTGGTAACCACCAATCCAATCTCTGTTGCTATGTGTTTGTCCCTTTTTTTTTCTTCTCCTTATGAGTGAGATCATATGGTATTTGACTTTCTCTCTCTGACTTATTTCACTTACCATAATACTCTCAAGGTCCATCCATGTTGTCACAAATGGCCAGATTTCATTTCTTATGGGAGAGTAGTATTCCGTTGTATATATATACCACATCTTCTTTATCCATTTGTCCCTTGATGGGCACTGAGGTTGCTTCCAAGCCTTGGCTATTGTGAATAAGGCTGTGATGAACATAGGGCTGCATGTATCTTTATGCATTAGTGTTGAGAAATTGATTATTTATAGTTCTGTAATTAAGTGAAGGAGTCTTGGGCTTAGGAGATTCTTGGTTTAAGTGAAGGAGTCTTGGGCTCAGCAGATTCTAGGCTTAATTCCAAATATGTCACATTCAAATGTTCAAGTCACATAGTAGGCACTCAGTAATCACTTGTTGAGAGAAGAAATGAATGAATGACCTTCTGAGTATCAGTTCCTCCCAAGTAAAAACATGGGTAATGATAGTAATCCCCTCATAGGGCTTTGAGAATTAAGTGAAGAATCCGGCATAGTATTTTAGCTTAAAGTAAGAGCTCAGTAATTGTCCACTAGTATTATTCCATAGAGTTACATGAGATGCATATCTCAGGGCCCAGACATAGAAGAATTCAAATAATTATGAATTCTTTACCTTTTCTTTTATTTCTCCTATCACTTCCATTATCTATGTCTTCTTTGGCAAAATGTCTACTCTTTATAGGGTTGCACTCATAGATGATAGTAAGATTCCAACTTGAATTCATAGTTCTATGATTTCCCTCAAGCCTAAATTTCAGGAAAAAAAAAACCCTGACATTTTTATATATTAATGACAATGGAATGGTTGATCTCCAGGTAAGTTTTTTTTTTTTTTGAGGAAGATTAGCCCTGAGCTAACATCTGCTACCAATCCTCCTCTTTTTGCTGAGGAAGACTGGCCCTGAGCTAACATCCACGCCCATCTTCCTCTACTTTATATGTGGGATGCCTACCACAGCGTGGCTGGCCAAACAGTGCTATGTCTGCACCTGGGATCCGAACTGGTGAACCCCGGGCCACCGTAGCAGAATGTGAGAACTTAACCACTGTGCCACTGGGCAGGCCCCTCCAGGTAAGTATTTATGAAAAACTGAATCAAGAAAGTAGAAAATAAATAGAAGTCTAGTATCTCTGCACCACTGGAAATACCATATCATGTCATTCTAAAAGAAAAAGGGCTTTCCTGATTTAATTGATATTAAAAACAAGGGAGAAATTAAAACACAAGTTTCCTTGAGTTCATTTTGATTTTCACTGATTACTTTTTTAAAGGGAGTTAAAATATCTTAAAGAAAATTAGATCATCATATAGTTCTGTGCTATTATATTCCCTTTAATATTCAACTACAATTTATGTAATTTAAACTATAAATTTTAGAATTCTATTGTATTTCCCTGCTTGATAATAAATACAGAAAGTTATAGTGCCATCTTGTGAAAAAGACACAGAACTGCATTGTGTTAACAAATTGGAATAGGTGGAGAAGGGATACAGAGCTAAAGAATTGTGCATAGTAAAGATTAATCGGCATATTTCTGCTGACTTTGTTGGATTTAATGTTAAAAAAAATAGAATCCAGATGGATTTGCTGCCCTCTGTGATTTTCCTGTAGCATGGATAATAGTCAGAAAGGAAAAGTTAACTTACTGAATTGAAACCATGCAAGAGGAATCACCAAATTTCAGACCATTTTGATTCCAAAGGGAGAAAGAAGAGAAATATATTAAGCCTGATGCTCTGAATTGCAAATCTGTGTATATGACTGAACCAAAGATGCTGCTAAACACAACTGAGAGAGAATTGTTCTCAACACTGGATAAACACCTGCACTGTGTACTCACCAGAGCCTATACAAGGCAGGGACACCCTCTAGTTGTCATAGAAAAAGAATCTGGGGAGCTGACAGAGATTATTGTAACTTACAGAAAAAGAGTTATCCAGTATGAATGAAAGTGACTCTAGAATATTTACTCTGTTGTAGGAAGAGCCAGGAAACATTTAATTTTAGGCTCAATAAGAAGCACATGATAGCTAAGTTCAAGGCCCTTTGAATGGTCTGATGCAATAGACAAGAGCTGCTCCTTGCCCACTGATTCAGGAACACTGTCCTTGCCTGCGTATATTAGAACACCCCACGTGCATGCATAGTGAAACAGGCGGACGTGGTCATCAGGATGGTACAGAGATCTAGTCAAGGCACTAACATAGGAATGCATTTGTACTTGAGGTTTAATAGAGGGTCAGATGGAAAGAATAAAGAAATATTGTTCTTGTTCGGATGGGCCAATAGGGAAAAAGAAAATGAAGACGAGGAGACAGAATCTGGGAAGCAGTGGTGGTTAGGGGTGGGAGGTAATTAGGTCAGATGAAGGGAGAGTAATAACTCTTGAAATGGAATCTCATTTTTTGTGGCATCATTTTGATGGCCAAAAGATAGCTTCTGGGAAACATGCCGAAGAGAATACCAAGGACAAAGAAAAGATGAGAATAGTAATAATGAAAGACTTCATTTGAAAAAAAAAAAAACAGAAAAAAGATCATTATTCCCTTCTGATCCTGCTCCTATTACCAACATTTTGAGTTCCTTCACTGATCTAAAGGTCCAAGGGAGTTGACAGCTAAGTAATTTCACTGCCTCTCCTCCCTTCTATATGTTTAAGAAAGTGGTCGTGCACATGCAGCAAGGCATGAAACTGAAGGAATTTTATTCCTAAAACCTTGCTTTGAATTTTCTTGCCTTCATGGCTTTAACTTAGATCCTTTAATGCTATAATAATTTGGTTTCATATTGAATGTCCTTTGGGCTTTCATTGTCATTTATTTTTTTTTAAGACGTTTTCCATGAGTTCAGAATAATCCTTTCGGCGAAAAGGCAATTCAATTATAGTGACAGCATAAAAGGAACCCAACATGATACAATTCTCTAGTGAGATCAGATTTCCTGCTAAACCCAGATGATTTTATAAAACCAAAATTTGTATTTGCATTTCGAGACACTTGACTGAAAAGCTTCATCAGAACCTAAAGCATCAAATAAAAGTGAATCTCTCATCTATATAAGGCAGAGCTGAATTAAGAGTTTAAGTGACTCATCTGGGGCCATAAGTTGCCATGGCACAGCCACTTAACCAGGTTTGAAAGCACATTTATTAGATACCAGATCTCCCCCGGGACCCTTCCACCCATAGGGAGAGGAGAAAATGTCCAATTCCTTCCGTGTCATGGAGATTTCCAATGCCATAGGAATGATTAACACACATTCCCAAACTTACCACAATGGTGAGTAGACGTAACCGTAACTAGTTTTATTTTAAATGGTTTCATTCTCTGAAGACCTAACTGCTGATATGATATTCAAATTATGGCTCCACCAGTTGCCCATGAGGGCAATGTGACCTCAATCTCTCTGTTTCAGTTATATTCAATCTGCAAAATGGGGTAATGTTAGTACCTATCTCATAGGATTTTATGATATATCACCATGCTTGGCATATTTTAAGCTCTCCGTAGTGTTACCTATTATTATGATTATATACAAAGGATCAACATATGAATATAAATGTATAATGTGTATGTTTATACACTAGTGTTCATAAGGATGAGATCATAGAATTCGGTGTTGTATGAGATTATAGAATTCAGCATTGTATGTGTGGAAAATTGCATTTCCTGAAGGGTGATTGATAACCATGGATGAGAAATTAGAAGCCAGAATGCGGGAATTCTGTAAAGGTTTTAGTGGAACAAAGGAGGAGTATTAGGGAAACAGTGGCGCAGAAAGATGCTTTTGCAGACATGGAGAGAAGATTCGTTGTGAGTAGGTGTTTAGCAAATATGTAGAGCAGGAGTTGTTGGCAGAGGTCTAGGCTAGAACCCGAAGGACTGAAATGAATCAGGAGCCGTCCAGAGGAGGTTACTGAGGAAGCAATGCAGACCAGAGAAATTTGGGAAACCCTCTTCCATTCTCAGTTTCTCACATATTTATCATAGCATCTATAAATCTTTGTTGCTTGTTTATATTCTCACCTTCCCCGGTCGCTATTCAAAACGGATTTCACCTGGGAGCCTTTTAGACATGCAGAAGCTCAAGCGCCATCCCAGAGCTGCTACATTCACATCCACAGTTTTAACAAGGTGCCCAGGTGTTTCCTAAGCGGTTACAGTTTGAGAAGCACCGCTTTCATATCTTCAGCTTCTAGCATGGTGCCTGGCACTTAGTCAATGCTTAATGGACGTGCATTGAATGAATGAAGTTGAATTTCTGGAGGCCACCAAATACAGCTTCAGGTGGAGATGAAAACAAGTAATTTTAACTCCAAACCAAAGCCTTGACCTAGAGCTAAACTCCCACAGTGACTACAGAAACAAAGAAGAATCATCTGCCTTGTCCAACGGGTAGAAGTAAGGTTCTGGAAGAGGAAGGACAGAGTGATGAAAGATTACAGCAAGCGTGCAGATAGGCCCTGGGAAGGAAGTCCAGGAAATAGCCCACAGAGACCCTATGACTATAGGTCATATCATGAGACTCCTTCCATACTGATATGATATCTCGTGTTCTTAAAACAAGTGATTCCTTGTTCCTACACCTGAGGGAAACTATGTATGGCTGTGGCAGAGCCCTGAGTCTGTGCAGGCAATCCTACCCTACTTCTAGGGGAAGGGGGTTATCCGGGAGCTTTGTTTAGAGATTGCCCCAAGGATCTTAAACTGCAAAAGCGTTAAGCAGAAGAGGCCCCTACTCATTCCTCTTGGACCGCATTTTTAGATGCACACAGAAATTGCCACATAAGTAATAGTTCATCTTAATATCTGCTTTTGGCATTGACCCTAACTCATTAGATATGCTGACAATGATTTTGAAGAGTTCATTCAGAATATAAATTTAAAATATTCATTTTTGAGACTTCCTTTTTTAAAAAATTTCCTTGTGTTTTCACTTAGCTTTGAAAAAACAGAATCACCTTTCCTCCTTTCCCCTTACATATAATCTACCCCTAACTCTTGTCTAAGTTGTGTTCACAATCTGCATTGCATAATTTCTCCCTTTACCTTTCTGAAGCTACTCCTCTGATTCAGACGTCTGGAACAGTCTTCTTGCTGAGAATCTGGCATCGAGCTTGGAACTGTGGAGTCAGGTGGAACTGGGTTTGACTTTCTACTTCATCCCCTGTTACATGTGTGACCTTAAATTACTTAACCTCTCGTTTCAGTTTCCTCATTTGTAAAATGGCAATAATAGTGGCATTTTCCTCATAGAATTGTTATATAGAAGTAAGATAGCGCTTGTGTGCAAATCAAATGTGTGCTAGTGGTCAGGGGCACAGACTCTGGAGCTAGACTGCTTGGGTAAATAAACATTCTGCTACCAACCAGCTCCATGTCCTTGGGAAAACTGTATTACCTGTCTATGACTCAGTTTCCTCATTTGAAAAATGGTAATAACAATGGTACTAACCTCATAGAGGTTTTATGAGAATTAAGTGAGCACAGTGCTTCATAGTGTCTGGTACATTGTAAGTGCTATACATGTGTTTCTTAACTTAAAAATTGCGTACAAATGCTCAATAGTTGTTTTTTTATTGATTGCCTTCATTTTCATCACTGCATCAATCCATCCTCATGGATCCCTATGGATCTTCCTAAAACATCCCTCTCAACATTAGTTGCAATGGTGTGGCCATAAATAACAGGAAACCTGGCCAATAGTGGCTTAAATGATAATATATCTACAGTTTACTTAACTGGCCATCTGGGAGTAGGCAAGCCCTGAATTGACTCAATAACGTAATCAAAGACCCAGGCTTCTTGAATCTTCCCACTTAGCCTATCTCAGTGTGTGAGAAAGATCTTTCCTCATGGGCTCAAGATTGCTGCTGAAGCTCTAAGCACCACAACCCCACACAACAGAATTCACAGCCTGAGTTCAGCAAGGGGAAGCAGATGCAGAAGGAGATAGCAAAATGATTTTCTCCTCATATATCTTTCCCTTTAAAGAAAATTTTATTTTCCAGAAGCACCTTGTAGCTTTTCCTTATACATCATCGCTCAGAGTTGTGTTACATTGTCAGAGCTGGTAGCCGTCATCCATTCAAGCTAGGCAAATCAAAGGAAAGAATGGTTGTGTGAAGACGATTAACAGTGTCTGCCACACTTTCATCACGTCACTTTCTTGCCCGGCTTCAAAACCCTTTCGTGGCACCTCACTGCCTGCCAAAAAGGTTCTAGGCTTCTTAGTGAGGTATTGAGACTCCTGCATGATATAGCCCTTCCTAGGACTCATCTCCACGGGCCTCCTCTGTAAGTCATGCTGGTACCCAGCCATCCTATCAGCCATTACCCAAACTGCCGTGTATTCTTCTGCCCTCCTTTCCCCATGTTTTATGGCCTATAACTTTATATCAGTTCTCCCTCTTCCAGCCACCACGACCCAGTGCTTCCATGCACATCTCTGTGTGTTAAAATGCAACCTTTCCTCAAAAGTCCAGATCCACTGTCTCTTCTTCTACTGAAACATCGTTTGATCCTCCAAGGCAGAAAGGCTTTTCCTTCCTTGACATTCTTTACGTTGTTTTATGTAAATTACATGTTCTCTGATACTTTAGTTATGGAAAGAGACTATGTATTTTTCACCTTTATGTTCCATTTCTTCCAACTATGCTTAATAATAATAATAATAACAATTATAAAATTATTTATTGAGTGTTTACTATTTGCTAGGCATGTAGGACACTGAGCATTTTACATGTATTATCTCATCACACTAAACTTTTTAAAGTGTGAATATTTTCTTTTTAAAGAGGAGTAAACTAAAGTTCACTGAGATTTAGTGACTTGCCTTAAGGTTACCAGATTTTAAGTGGTTTTATTTAAGTGGCCTGTATTTTCAAATAGTATGCTAAATGACTCCTTAATGTGCTACTTTGCAAAGTGTAAGTCCTCATTAAATTTTTATTTAAATGAATAAAAAAGCATTTGTATAAGTTGGCTAATAAAGATAGCTAGTCTATGTAATATGTGCCCTGTACCCACTTCTTTCTCCCTAAATTTAAACCCAAGAAACAAAATTGTGTCCTTCATGTAGGTTAAAATATTTGGATATCTGCCTTAACCTTTCCCATTTTACCTTACCTTTGTAGTCTTCCAGTCATTCAACAACAGCAAATACCTGCATTAATTGTGCATATACTGCTTGTATGTGTCGAGTAGTATGCTAAGTCACAATACTTTAGGCTGCATCTAACCACTTCAACAGAAAATGGCTTAAACATATAGTGGTTTTTATTATCTCCCTTAATAACTGATAGGTGGTTATAGGTGGGTAGTGACGTCAGGTCTCAGAATTAGTATCTCTGCAATTCTCTTGATCTTTCCCTCATGGTTGCAGTATGGCTGCTTCAATTCCAGACATTACATCCTCACACAACTCACAGAAGATTTTCCCAATTTCTAATTGTATCTTAATGGCTAGAACTGGATTTCATGCGTGCCCCTAGACCATTTTCCCTGACATCAAGAATCTCCCAATACCTGAATGAAATTGGGATTCTGCTAGTAAGAAAGAGGGGAAGAGAAATGGTTTTGAGTCACCAACAAAAATTATCTCCCCAGATGAGTAATAGAGAGATGACAAAAGGGACATGGATCTTGTCCTGATGAAGCTGACTCCTAGCAAGGGACATAGATATTAAATTAAAAAATAAAATACAGTTTACATTGTGATGAGTGATAAGAAGGAAATAAACAAGGATCTGTGGAGTATACTAATGTCTGCCTAAAGCAAGATGTTTCTGGAAAGACCCCTGTATGGAGGTGACATTTAAACTGAGACCAAAGAATGAGAAGGAATCAGCCATATGCAGAGCAGAGAGAAGTATGTGTATATTAGTCATGTTTTTATTTTCTGCATCTTATGATGTTTGACATTTTGGAGGCCTTACAGGCGCAGGGAAAGACTATCCCTCCCAGGGCTAGCCGATTCTTAGAGATAGCAAAAGGCCCGGCTGGAAGCACTCCTTTCGTATGCCAACCAACCAACTTGAATCTATACTCCCAAATACCGCTTTATCTAGTTCTCGCACACCAAGCCAATATCCCCCCTGCCCTAAGTCATCCCAAGGCCAGGTACCAGGCAACTAGAGACCACTCCTATAGCCCAAAGCCTGCTGGAATGATTCAAACTAGCCAATCCTCAACTGTTTACTCTGCCCTGCCTCACATTTCCCTTGGAAACTCCAATAAAGACTTCAGCCTAGGCTTTCCTCTTACTCACTCTTGGCTTCTGCCACCTGACCAATACCTAGTACCTCTCCTTTGTCCCTGCACGGTATGATATGTGTGTCCCTTTTTCTTGGGAATGTAAATAATAAAAGTCTTTTCCCAATGGCATTAGCTGCTCCATGTTGTCACTCAGTCACTTTCATAAATTAAGACTTGGGCATAGGACAGTGTGGAAGCAAGTGTGAAGACCTTTGGTGAACACTGGAGAAAAAAGAAAGCAAGTGTGGCTATTTATTAGTTGGTATTATAAGATTGGAGAAGGGTGAAGATTTCCAGCTATCCACCAAAACCCACTCTCCTCTAGAACGTAGCCAGGTAAATGGCCACCCAACTGCCTTATATTTCCCAGGTTCCCTTCCCTTAGGTGGGGCCAATAAAATGTCAGTGGGAGTGATGTATAAAACTTTAGGGCTAATGCCTCGGACAATGGACATATCTTCCTTATCCTCTCTTTTCCTCCCTTCCCACTGGCTGCACCCTCTTTGTGGCAGTGACTCAGCTTTAGACATTTGTATGAGGGCAACACTCTAGGACACTTTTCTCAAAGTGTGGTTCCAGATCAGTAGCATCATCATTGCCCAGAAACTTTTTAGAAGTGCAGACTCTCTAGTGCCAACCCTGACCTACTGACTCAGAAACTTTGAAAATGGGGCCCAGCAACTCGCACTTTAACAAGTCCTTCAAGTGAGTCTGATGCATGCTTAAGTTTGAGAACCACTGTTGTAGGATAGAGAGGAGACACAAAATGGAAGAAACATGAGTCTCTGAATGTCCACGTGGAATAAAGCTGGATATATGAATGGGGCTCAGGAAAAAGTTTTGGATGGGAGGCTACCAATTCAGGGTAATATTCAAAACCACAGGAATGGGTAAGATAACCCAGGGAGAGATTTAGAGAAAGAAAAAAGAAGAAGACCAAGGCATGGATAACTCCACATTTAGAAGGAGGGAAGAGGAGCCTGAAAAGGAATCAGAGAAATGGGGACTCAAGAGCTAGAAAGCCAACCAAGAGTGTCATGTCATGGAAGTCAAGACAGTAAAGTGTTTCATGGGAAGTTGGGGCCTCCTCTGCTCAGTGCAGAGTTTCTCCCCTCCTCATTGAGTAACAGCAATGCAATGTTGGAGAACTGACCCTGACTCAAGGATGGGTCTGAGTTAAAAGTAATCCTACCCTGCTTGCCAATGTTTTGGTACAAGAATGAATGTGAGGCCCCATTCTGGCCAATGAGATCCAAGAGGAAGTATACTAGAGACCTCTATGAAAATTCTTCCTTTCTTTTACTGGAGATGAACAGGAAGCTAGCATCTGTTTCTACCTTTGGATGTAAATGATATAGCCCTAATTGTTACTGGTATGCATTCTATGACCATGAAGGGACCATGAAGGCATCATTTTAAGGCCATAAGTGCCCTCATTTGTAAAATGGGGATAATGCTAGGACCTACCTCATAGAGGATGAAGCTGGCATTTTGGACACTCATGCAAAGAAATCAAAAGAACCAAAGTCCTTGACGACATGGTTGAACTGCCCAATCGACCAAAGCAAGCTTTCTGTTTCATGAACTGAAACCTTTTCTTGTTGTTTAGGCAGTTTAATTTAGGATTTCTGTTACTTGTAGCTGGAAACAGCTTATCTGATACAGTGATATATGAAGGTTATTTCTATTTTTAATTGTCAGAAAGTCACTGATTTATTACAAATTCTCAAGAAGGATTATTTGTCTGAAGTATTGTTCAACGGGTGTTGTAAAGTACTTTTCTAATAAAATGGAATCAGCAAACTAATCTTATAAGACAACAGAAAAAATCATCTTAGGAATAATGGATTAAGCATTTTGCCTATCTGAGAATGAATATATATTTCCTATTAATGTGTTCTTCTACATTTCAAGTTGTATTTTAATATTAAAACCTCACCGAAACTAATTTTTTGAACTCTCGTTTGGCATAAAAGGCGCAAATATTGAAAGTCTATGTCTTACCCTTCTCTCAACCTTGAGTAATTGTAGGGACTGAAAATTAGATCTATGGGAAGAATATCTTGAATATTAAATCTGTAAAATACTATAAACATGAAAATAGATCCACACAAAGCCAATGGTTTGACTGGTTGAAATATTGATATCTTAATTTCATTTAGAAAATTGATCTATTAAAATATAATGAAGCTTAATACATCAAATTAATTTTATTTACTACTGGAACACTGAGGTTGTAGGAAGAATATTAATCTAGAAATCAGGAGCTTTTTGTATCAGTTGCCCCCCCCCCCCCCACACACACACACCAGTTGTGTATTCTCAGGTACATAATTAACCTCTTGTTACCCTAACTAGGAAAGTGGGGAGCGGTTGATCTTGGGGACCTGGAAAGTTTTTCCAGTTCTTTAATTCTATAATTTAAATTGTGTCTTAAATTTCTAAAGTAAAAATAACTAAAGGCACATTTTTATAAACATGTTCTATGTAATCTACTCTGTTTCTAATTCTACACCGGTAATTATTTTCAATTCGTAACTTAGTCTCTTTTCAAACATTTTTACTTGGAATTATTTACTAGGAGGAGGTAGGAAGCTCCCAAGTGAATGAGTTTTAATTAAAATACCTGTGTATCACGCACTGAAAAGACACATTTTAAGGAGAGGTGTCACAATGAAAAAAAAAATGTCTCTTTGTTGTGGTGGTTTGAAATAGGATTAAAATTAAGCAAGATTCTTAAACCAGCAATGTATTTCATAAATCACAAGATTATCATTAACCATATTCTTATTAAAAATGCCACTGTTGACATTCGCACTTACAGTGGTAAGCGCTGCCTCAGCAGGATTAGTTTAGTGGTGTGAAGTTTTTAGTGCTGGGTTTGTACTGCAGTATGTTCTATGACAAATGTTTCATTCGTCCAATGACCAAAGTCAGCATGTACAAATGTGGGTGGCAATGATGATTTTCTCTGTACTTTCCCCTATATTAGTAGACAAATGTTATACTTATTTCCTTTGATTTACTGTTAATTCCTCTTTCTTCTCTTCTCACTCCTTCCCCAACAAAAGACATGTATATTACACATGGCTATTAATTTGGGGCATTTTCTTAGTCAGTTCACTGGATTCTCTAATTTTAAAAGGCAGTAGTACTTAACCTTTGGCTTGAGAAATATGATTTAATTGAGTTAAACTGCTGTTCTTGTGGAACTTAAAAAGTAAAATGCCAATATCAATATGTGGTAATTATCACCAGAACTGTTCATTTTTAACTATTAAATTTAAACAAAGAGCAATTGCTGTTTGTTCATGCAAAACAAACAGTGCCTGCTTAAGATCTTTTTGATTAATCTGCTTCCCTGTGTGCATATCCAGGAGAAAAGACCGCCTCGGGCTCAGCACACACATCTATGAAATGGAGAAAGCTTTGCTGTCCCTGTCAATTGGGAGGGTTATCCGAAGGCAGGGGTTTAGTGGTAAGCAATATAGGATCAGTTGGGGGACAGGAGACCAAATCTCGGGGGACAGGCCAACACATCCAAGGCATGGCAAATGCAGTCCAGTGCTAGAATAGGCATCAGAAACAAAAGGGTGCTTTGCTGCTGGGGAAGGTGAACGAATGGGTGGGAAGTGGAGGGATTTCCAGAGAAGGAACTGTTATCAGACACAGTACTAAATCGTACTAGAAACTGCATCCAAAACAAGCATAATGAGAAGGAGGAAACATTTTTTAACCAAAACTCCTGGCAGAGGCACTGCTGCGTGAGGCCAGACACATGTCCCTGGGTCTGTGCTCAGCAGGTGAGGTCAGGGAGGTGTCCTCCCCTGTGGGGACACCAATGGGTGAAAGAAGCAGAGCCAGATAGTAGAAGGCTGTGTTGGAGACCCCCATGCTCCCAGAGACTCCCAACTTGAAGAAAAGTCCACAGAAAATTATGAAATATTTTATTTTGTTGGATTTCTTGTAGAAACTGGTGTAAAGGTAGAGATGGATGTTCAGGACGTAAGTGAAAGCCTTCCCAGAGGAGTTGAGGGAAGTGCGCTGTGCGAAATTGCAGGGAGGGTCCCGGTGGCACTGGCCTGTGGATGGGAATTTCTCCCGGATCCGAGGAGGAGGGGAGCCTTAGGGGACCACTAGGTTACACAAGAGAAGTAAAGTGATTACTACCTACTATATTTCAGGCGCTGGCTAGGTCTTTTATGTCACTAGAGTCACCAAATCAAGAGAGGGCAGGCTGGGCCCAATCCCCTGGGAGTAGGGCTGGCAGGAAGAAGGTGATGGGCAGATCCCAGCTGCTGGCAGGAGACATTGCCGGAGCTCGCACAGGAAGCCAGAGCTCTGACCAGCATGGTTAAGGTTGTGTGTGTGTGTGAGTGGGGACGTGAAGAGGTGTTGGCTAGGACAGAAGAATCCTAGAGACCCAGGCAGCAGAAGCCAGTTAGGCAGCCCGAGCTGCCAATGGAGTTATTTATAGGGTTCTCCTGGATGGATTTATGGGCTCACTTAGCAATTCTATGTTAGGCTTGGATATTTTATACCCCTTTGGTTCCTTGGATGAGAAAGTTGATATACAGATTCAATATCTTCTCATTTAATTTTGAAGCAGGGCAGAGTAGACTGCAGATGCAAGAGTGATCGAGACCATCTGGAATGGGGCTAAGACAGGGACAGGAATTGACATCAATATGAACAGAGTTTGATTTCTGAATGGAGTGATGAGACTTGTAAACACTAACTTATTACAGAACATGTCAAGATAATATGTGATTAATTGCTATCATGTGACAAAGACTGGATAAGAACTAGGGCATTGTAGAGCATTGATTCATATATTAAACACACGTTGAGAAAATACCATGGGACAAGAACCATACTAGGCCTGAGGATACTAAGGTGAATGACATTATCACTTCTCTCAAGAAGACCCCCGTCTTGTGGAGAAACACCGGAGTTAAAGAATAATCAACGCCTAATGTTCTGTATCAGACGTAAATACAAAGTTTTATGGGAGCCCAGAGGAGGAGACCCAACTCAGCCTGGGAGCCACGGACAGCCTCTCAGAGGAAGAGGGTTACATCAAATGGGATGTTGATATACATTTACATACACAGAGATAGACAGCTGGGACGAGGAGTCGTGGGTTACCCAATCCTTTTTTAACCAGTAGTCCCTTCTGTCAAAGTCCCACAGAGAAGTGTATGCACAGAAAGTAATGATCTGATTTGGTCCTAAATCAGTTGCAATGAGTGAGTTATGACAGACTATGGGGATTATGCTAGGCAAGTTGCCTAGAACAAAAATGGCCCCAAAATCCTTCTTTGTGTCCTCTGTCCTGTCCTTCACCCCAGCTCCTACCGATCTCTGGCCCCCTCAGGCTGAGGCTGCAGAGCAGTCTCTGAGCTCACTGCATGTCTTCAGCAGCATGTCAGGAAACCACAAGGACTGCCTCACATGGATTCACCTTTTGATCCCTTTGCACAGCCCGGGGAAAAGCACCTTTCCTTTCACAGTGATCAGTAAAATACCTTTAAAATGACCAATCTTAACGAAATTTCTCTACCTCAGGGAAGAGTTTGCTTGGAGGAGGGACAGAGTGGAGAGGAGCAATGACCTCCATAGAGAGTCTGAAAGTGCTGTAGGAGCTAAGTTTTGAAGCACCAGGAAACCTGGAAATTAGCATCCTTGGCAGAGGGAGCCATATGCCAAAGACACCACGCATGAGAGATCCTAGCAAGTCTAGGGAATGCCAAGGAATCCAGCATGGCTGGGCCCCAGGATGCGAGGAACAATGATGGGGACAGCATGAGAAGGGGAATGCTAAGTAGCGGGGACATCATTCTGTAGAGGTTGATGGGCCACCAGAGAATTGAAAGTAGCAGTGACACGATCAGACGCTCATTGTAGAACCATCACTTGCTCATATAGAAAGCCTGCTTCAGCCTATTCTTTACTATTATCCTGATTCTCATCCAGTCCCAGAACTTATTATAATGAGCTTCCCATAGTGGGTGATTAACTGCATGCTCACTGTAGATTGGAGCATTTTGGAGAGTGTCCAGGAGGAACGAGGCTCTGTGGTGTGAAAGCAGCATTGCAGCCTTGGGAAAGGAAACAACTGGGCACCTTGGGCTGAAACTCTGGGGTTAAGACCACCAAGCAATGAAGGAGGCATGAGCCCCATTTTAACCACTCTGGGCAGCATACTGGGGTGAGGAAGCAGCTCACTGAAAGGAAGAGAAGCAGGGTGAATCTGCTTGGTTCAGGGCCTTGAATAAGGAGTCAGTAAGGATGGATAATTTTTTAGAACAGTTTAGGGCAAAGGTACACATAATGACTCGCAACCCTGACCTAAAGAAAGCTTGTGTCAAGATTTTGAGGAGGGGGCATGGTATTAGTTATCTATTGCTGCATAACAAATTACTCCCAAACTTAGTGACTTAAAACATTTATTATCTCAGTTAGTATGTGTCAGAAGTTTGAGCATGGCTTAGTTGGGGCCCCTGTTTCAAGGTCTTTCACAGGCTGCAATAAAAGTATCAGGTGGGCTGCAGAAATGTCAAGGCTCAATTGGGGGAATATCCACTTCCGTGTTCACTCAAGTGATATTGACAGGATTTAGTTTCTTGTGGATTGTTGGCTGGAGGCCACCCTCAGTGCCTTGCAATGTGAGTCTCTCCATCCAGCAGCTCACAACATAGTGTCTGGCTTCTGTCAGAGTGAGCGAGTGAGAGAGTGAGAGAGGGCAAGCAAATCAGAATTAGAGTCTTTTTGCAACCTAATCTTGGAAGTGATGTCTCATCACTTTTGCTATGTTCTATTTGCTAGCGGCTAGTCACTCGGTCCAGCCCACTCTCAAGGGGAGGGGATTACACATACATGTGTGAATAGTTGGGGATCATTAGGAGCTATTTTAGAAGGTGGTTAGCACAGGCAGTAGCACAGAAAGAATAAGCCCCATTAAAACCTTTTCACTCTGGGGCAACATCAAAGATGGATCCTGAGGTTGTAGGATCTCATGAGGGGAGCATGAGAAATGGGGGAAGGAGGAACGTCTTGCCTTTAGGCATTGCAAACAGTATGGGGAAGAGAGCAGATTCCAGAAGATGGCAAAGAAGAAGCACTGTCAGGATTTCTCAGGAAATATGTGAGACATCTGCTGGGCAAGGAATTATAAGATTAGAATTCCATTTTGCTGTTAATGACTCATTAATCGGAATTTTTCTGCAGCTTTAAAATCCACGGGTTGAAAAGTCACAGCTGGATGCAGGCTCTCTCCACAAGGCCAATATCTTATATAGAGCTTCTGGTAGTCCCAGACTCCCATCCTCCTGTTTAGTAATCCCAAGAATGTTTTGTCTGTAATATTCATCCATTGAATGAAAGGACTGGTTGGCTCTGCTTATGTTACATGCCCACTACTGGACCAATCGTTGTACCCAGGAGGGCATCGTATCACAATTGTCCTGCCCTTAGACTCACAACTACCTGTGTGACTAAAGACTGAGGACACCTTTTGTCATCATTAATACTGTTCACCAAATACTTCCATTTTCCATCCAGGCACTTGGTAGGATTGCGCTTCCCCGTCTCAGTGGAGTAACTCATGACCAGGTGACTTTTTTGACCAATGAAAGTGAGTGGAAGTGATGGATATCACTTAAAAAAGTAACTTAATTGAGATCTAATTCACATACCATAAAATCCACCCTCTTAAATTGTACAACTCAGTGGTTTTCAATATATTCACAGAGTTGTGGAACGATCTAATTCCAGAACATATTCATCACTCCAAAAATAAATCTTATAACCATTAGCAGTCACTCCTCATTTCCCCATCTTCCCTTCCCCTGTCCATTGCTAATCTATTTTCTATCTCTATGGATTTGCCTATTTTGGATGTTTCATATAATATGTAGCCTTTTGTTACTGGCTTCTTTCACTTAGCATAATGTTTTCAAAGTTCATCCAAGGTGTAGCATGAATCAGTATTTCATTCCTTTTTATGGCTGAATAATATTTCATTGTATAGGTTTACCACATTTTGTTTTTCCATTCATCTATTGATGGATATTTTGGTTGTCTACATACCATAAAATCCACCCACCACTTTTTAGCCATTATGAATGATGCTGCTATGATGTTTACAGGTTTTTGTGTAGGACATGCGTTTTCATTTCTTTTGTGTATAAACCTAGGAGTGGGTGCTGGGTCATGTGGTAACCCTATGTTTAATCTTTTGAGGAACTGCTGCACTATTTACCAAAGCAGCTGCACCATTTTACATTCCCACCAGCAATATATAATGGTTTCAATTTCTCCACGAACACTTCTTATTTTCTGTCTCTTAAATTTAGCTATCCTTGTGAGTACCTCATATTGATTTTGGTTTGCTTTTCCCTAATGACTGATGATGTTGAGCATCTTTTCATGTGTTTATTGGTCATTTGTACACCTACTTTGGAGAAATGTCTATTCAAATCCTTTGCCAATTTTTTAACTGCTTGTCTTTTTTATTGTTGAGTTGTAAGAGTTCTTTATATATTCTGGATACAGGTCCCTTGTTAGTATGTATGACTTGCGAGGCCTCCCATTCCTTGGGTTGTCTTTTCACTTTCTTGATAACATCATTTGAAGCTCGAAGTTTTTCTTTTAACAAAGTCCAATTTATCAATTGTTTTTGTTGTTTGTGTCATATTGAAGAAGCTATTTGTTGTTTGTGTTATATGTAAGAACCCTGAGGTCATGAAGATTTAGTCCTACATTGAGTTTTATAATTTTAGCTTTTGCATTTAACTTTATATTTTATAATTACCTTTTACATTTAGGTCTATGATCCATTTTGAATTAAGTTTTCTGTATGCTGTGAGGTAGTAGATATCTAATTGCGCCAACACCATTTGTTGGAAAGACTATTCTTTCCCCATTTAATTTTTTCAGCATCCTTGTCAAAAATCAATTGACCATAAATGTAAAGATTTAATTCTGGGCTTTCAATTCTATTTCATTGATCCCTATGGTTAGCCTTCTGCCAGTACATGTGTGTCACTTCTATGTGAAACTTTTAAGAGCCAGTACATGACTTGACACACTTTATTCCTCTGCTTCTTCATTAACAATGTACCAGATAGCACCTGGAATCTTAGCCTGGGTTCCAGAGTAAGGATAATGTGAAAAAGAGCTCTGAATCAAAGTACACTGGACATAGTGTGAGTGAGAAATCAACTTTTGCTTAAACTTATTAATATCCTGGGGTTGGTTACCAGCCTGTTCTGACAAATTCGGTGCTAAAATTTACAACTTCACACAGACGGTGGAGTTCCCCAAAAAAATGCCAGAAGAAGGGAAATGAGAAAGCATGCTGGGTAAGCGAAACTTTAGCTATATTTTTATACTCCAAGGGCTATGAGCTAGCCCTAATTGTATTGTATATTTCTTGATGTAGCCTGGAGAAATCTTGGTTCTCTTACCAACATCAACACATATTGCTGATTACTATGCCCTGCATACTGGAGTGCTAGGAATTCGGTGTGTAAAATGGCATCTATACCTTACATTCTAATTAGGGAGATCGAATGTATACACGGAAAACAAAGAATGGTACAAGCTACCGTGTAATAAGTGGCTTAAAAGAAAAGAAATAAGGGTGATCTGGGATGGTTAAGGAGGATTTCGCTATGTTGTGATTTAAGTTGTGCCTGCAGGGTAAAGAAGGATTTAGACAATCAAAGAGGAGAAGGAAGGTACAGGTGAACAGAGGGGTAGGCAAAGTAGTACCAACTGGCTTGGGAGACAATGAATAAATAGATCAGTTTACCTGGAACAGGAAAATCGGTTGAGAAAGTAGTTGTAAAAAGAGTTTGGGGGCAAAATTGAAGAAGTCTGTGAATGATGAGTCTAAGTTTTATTCTGTAGGTAGAAGGAAAACTTTTTGGAGGGGAAATAATGTTTTTGTGATATTAATCTTATGGCAGTGACATTAGAAGCAGTAAAGGTAGTTCTACGTCATCACCTCTGAAATGACTGTGAAAGGTGACTCTTTAATGTGTCTGATTTGCTATGGTTCATCAGCGCAGTCCTGTAGAGTTTTGGAAGTGCCAGTTACTTCACTGTCATTCTCTAAATTAGAAACAGTTTAGGCTACTATAACAGAATACAATAGACTGGGTGGCTTATAAACAACAGAAATTTATCTATCACAGTTCTAGAGGCTGGGAAGTCTAAGATCAAGGTGCTGCAAGATTCAGTGTCTGGTGAGGACCCAGATCCTGGTTCATAGATGACACCTGCTGTGTCCTCACATGGTGGAAGGGGAGAGGATGCTCTCTGGAGTCTCATTTATAAGGGCACTAATCCCATTCATAAGGGCTCCACCCTTGTGACCTAATCACCTCCCCAAAGCCCCACCTCCTAATACCATCATGCTGGAGATTACAATTCAACATATGAATTTTGGGGGGACACATACTTTCAGTCTATAGCAATTATCATCTAGTATTCAGTTTTCTGTATTGGATAACATAGTGCCAGTACCTGAATGATAACGTATATCAGATAGTCAAAAAACACGCTGAATGTGGGCTTTAAATTTTTGGATCCATCAGGGCCTTGCAAACAGACTCCAGAAACAAATAGCAGACTTTAACAGTGAAGGAAATTGAAGACTCCTCTGTGCGTGTGGCAATCACGAGCCGTTTTGAGTGAGAGTTGGCAAATATTTTCCCAACTGTCAGTTCTAAGAAACATGCAAACAGATTCTGTGTGAGTGAGTGCAGCAGTGAACCTGAGCTTCTGTGAAACTACAGAGAAATGAAATAAGCTGATTTTAAATTTCTAAAGGGAACTTAAACCACCTGCTAGGTTGTAGAATTTAATTTGCAAGATGAATACTTGGCAATGTAACACTTCTTTCATAGCTTCATTTGCTGTTTTAATAAAATGTTCACAATGCTTTGGTTCCATCTGTTAGAGAGAGTGAAAACAACTAACTGCTATTCAAACAACAAAAAATACAGCTTTCTAGAAAACTATAGTGCTACCAAAATGTAAAGAGGTATTTATAAATTTTAAACTTCTGCCTCACTTCTAAAAAATGTTGTAATTGCATTGTATCTTGGACTCAACATATAAATAATTTATGCAAAAATTTTAAATTTAAATTATTCCCCCATACTCTAAATATAAACAAATACCTTCGAAGTTATCATGACCATGAATCTTACTGCAGCAGGCTACAGATTTTCATTATAACAATTTGTAAGCAAATATTTGGTTATTTTTATAAGCCACAAATCTGGCTGAAGGAGAAAATGATATGTAATAAATAAAAACTGTGCACACCACGAAGTATGTTTGTTGTTACATTTCCAGATTGAATATAACAATAAGCTATAGTACAACAGCCTCCCTACTTTATTGATTGAATTTCCATAGCTTTTTCCCTCAGAATAGATCAAAGTTTTATAACTTTCGATAAGAGTTATTTCTCAAGCACTGACTCCAGTCCTTAACACTGTGTTGGCATGTGGTAGGTACAAACTATGTGTTTGTTGAGTCAGAAAAGTAAAACAGTAGTCAATGTTACATCAAAGAAAGGCAATGAGGGGAGGGACATAGACATATGAACAAAATGTAGAAAAAAGAGCAGAAGAAGAGGCTTTCCAACTCTCTGTCCCGTGGAATCACCTTGGGCATTAGTTTATTAGTTTCAGTTTGTCTTACCTTGAGATACTTGGTGAAACTGAACTATCGTGCAAGGAGGAGAACTAAGGCTGATAAAGACACACTAGGGGGTCTATAGAATGTATGTTGTTTTTCTCATGCTGTCTCCTCCCATAAGGAAACTGTGTGTTTACTTTTCTTGCATAAAATTAGGGTCATGAGAGTCTCATCTTGTGATTCAATCTTGTGTTTGATTCAAGATGTCATAGTCTTGCCTCAGTTCAATGGATAATGAGAATTAGTGTCTTTGAATACTAGTTTTAGATATTTGAGTTTAGGCCTAGGTACTTTAAAGGTAAAGAAACTGAGACCCACAAAGTTAAATAATCAGCTAGTTACCCACTGAACAGGAAATAGATACAATGTTTCCTTAAGATCATCCCAAATTCTACGTAAAGTTCAAATAAGAAGGAAATGAACAATAAATAAATTTACTCTTTCGTCTAGTCTTTTCATAGCAACTACAGTAACAAAACATGTCTCATTGCCAACTTTAAGAAGGCGTAGAAGCACCTAAAGGAAAGTTATCTACGCTAAGCACAAAAAGAGGTATTAGTTTATGTATATTTGTTAGTGAAGCCTAGACTTGGAGATCAGGTTCTAATCACTTACTACTCAGAAAAGTTTTATAATCTGTTTCATCCCAAATCTTCTCATTTGAAAAATGGGTATAATAATTATCCTATTTAGTTCACAGGGTATCGATAGAATGAAAATTGAAATAAGAGCATGTGTCCAAAGTGCCTTGTTAATTGTACAGTATTAAATTAAAAGTAAGAGATCCTTGGAAGTGTAGTTGTAGTAGTTTTAATGTCAATGCTCTGAACCCTGCCATGGGAAACAACTGCAAATACCCAGTATGGGAAAATCTCACTCATTAAAAACCATTGATCAGAAAAAGAAACTCACACAGAATTGATAAAAAGATACCATAGAAAAAAGATAAAAGTGAGTAGTAGTCAAAAACTGAATACTCTCCAAAAAATGATACCATGGAATAGTTGACATTTGGTACTAAGTGCTTCGCAACAAATATTTTTAAAATGGTAAATGACACTATTTCTGTAAAAAGAAACCACAAAAAGGGACTATATGTAAGAGTATTGTGAAATAGAAAGAAATGAAATATGAGGTGGCAGAACTCAAAAAAAAAGAAAAGAAAAAAGGTAAAGCCATTACAAAAATAAACATGGAGTGTAATAGAGCAAAAGATAATAGACATCGTGGAAAGTTCATGGAGATATAAGGGATTAAAGGAATAGAAATAGGAAAAGTTAAAAAAAATATTTTTAAGGCGTTAAGAGGAATTAGAGAAGTCAGGCAAAGAAGATGCAAGGTGTACATAACTGGAGTCCTTAAAAAAGACCAGATCAGAGGCCAGCCTGGTGGCGCAGAGGTTAAGTTTGCACATTCCGTTTTGGAGACCCAGGGTTCACCTATTCGGATCCCGGGTGCGGACATGGCACCACATGGCAAGCCAAGCTGTGGTAGGCATCCCACATAAAAAGTGGAGGAAGATGGGCGTGGATGTTAGCTCAGGGCCAGTCTGCCTCAGCAAAAAGAGGAGGATTGGCAGCAGATGTTAGCTCAGGGCTAATCTTCCTGAAAAGAAAAGACCAGATCAGTGGAAAACAATACAAAAAAAATTTCTTAGGTGAGAAAAATTTTCAAATCAGCCTATTGAAAGGGTAAACACTAGTTCAAGGAAAATTGACCTGAAATGGTCAATACCAAGATATATCCTAGTAAAGCTACTAAGCTAACAATTTTGTATCCACCCAAATATTCCTTCAAGGCCTTGGAAAACATTTTGAGCACATGGGAACTCAAGGAATAGAATCCTCATGAACCCTTATTGAGGAAATTATTGGAGTATAAACTTCATCAACTGAGAATGACTAGGAAAAAGTAGCAAAAGAACTTACAGTGTGAATTAAATATATTTAACTATAGAACTATGACTAAAACAAACAAGAAGACTAGGGTGACAGAAAGCAAATCTTGTATGTCCTCACAATTTCAAAATTAAGTAGCTAACAAAATTGACAGAGTCAGAGGGAGAAAGATGGGGATAGTCTCGTCTATAATATCTAGAAGTCAAAGGATATTATTTCAAGTTAACAGTCAAGTACTGGAAGTAAAAGAAAATTTAATAAACACTAAGAAATAAAATTTATTGACTCATATTGGGGGACAAAAGTAAACAAGAAGAGGAGAAAATATTCTAATATTATAATTTATCCTCACAGGGAACTAATAGTGTCAAAGAAATAAAGGCAAATAGAGAGTTAAAAACATAGGCTTTCTTAAACATAAAAAATCTTGCATTCACACAAAAGTAAACAAGCTACATTGGAAAGACTTTTAAAAACAAACAACTCTCATCAGATAACATAACATAGAATGATATGACAGAACTAAGGCCAAACATATCTATCATACTGATAAATGTAAATGAGTTTAACTCATTTATTAAAAGAAAAAATCTCTTCAGATTACAGACCAAAGCAAAACTTAACTTTGTTCTGTATGCAGAAGGCAAATCTAAAACTTTTGGAAGAGTTGAAATTAAAGTCTATCTTAAGAGGTCAATATCAGATAAAGTGGAATTCATGACAAAAGGTATTATATAGAAAATGTCCTTTATAATGCCAAAGGGGACAATTGACAATGAAAATATAAAAGTTATGAAAATCTATGCACTATTCAAAAGAGCCATAACATTCATAAAGCATAAATGATAGAATTACAAGGAGAAATGGACAAAAATACACTAACGTAGAAGACTAATGTCTTAAAAGACCTGAAAAACATTATTAAAAGAAATCTGATTCAAGCATGTTGAATTCTATTCCTAAAAATATAAAATATGACTTGTTTTGTTATACCCATGGAGTAGTTACAAAAATTGATTCTAATTGGACCATAGAGTAATCCTCGATCGATATATTTGATTACAATAAAATAAAACTAGAAGAAAATCAGAACAAAAAGATCCCTTCATTTGATAATTAAAGAATTCTTAAACAACCTGGTCATGGGTCAAAGAAGAGCTATAAACTGAAATTGAAGAATTTTAAAAATATAACAATAATGGTAATGAAAACACTATATAACAGTGCTCAAAAAAAGGTCATAGCCCTAAATATTTACTTTACTTAAAAAAGAAGGAATAAAAATGAATGAACTAAGCTAGCAACTTCAAAGCTTTGAAAAGGAAAAGCAAAATAACCTAAGGGAAATAGAAGGAAGTATTAATAAATAAAAAAGCAGAATTAATGAATTTAAAAAATAGAAAAATAGAATTGATAAATAAATCCAAAATCTGAGTCTTTGAAGAAGAAAATAGAGTACATAAACTAGTTAACTTAATCATGGAAAAACATAGTGAAAATGTAACTACAAAGATTATACATACAGAGACAGTAGGAAAGTAACTCCAGAAAGGAGGACACTCAAAGAATTTTGAGATCACTCTGCTTAACTCTATGCAAATAAATTGAAAAACCTGGATGAGATGAATAAATTACCATAAAAAAGATAGAATATGTAAACAGACCAATTTCCAAGAAGAAATAGCAGTTGTCAAAGCGTGATCTTCTAAAAACATTACTAGGCCCAGGCAATTTTACAGGAATTTTGTAAAACCTTTAAGGAAAGATAACTGCAATGCTTTTGTAACTGTTCCAAGAATGGAAAAAAATTAAAATTCTAAACCTACTTTTTCATAAGTTTGCAAGGCCTATATGAGGAAAACATTCAAACACAAAGGAAGGATGCATTTGGAATACTTGAATTAATGGAGAGACATACTATATGCTTGATTAGTTTCCTCTAAATTAACCTGCTAATTTAATGTGGTCCTAATAAAAATACAACAGATTTATTTCTACCTAGAAAACTTGTTTCTCAATTTTACATAGGAAAAGTAGAAAGCAAGAATAAAAGAATAAAACATGAAAAGTCTTAAAAAAGAAAAGAATTGTGGGGTAGAACTAGCCCTACCAGATACTAAAAATATTACAAGACCTCCAGACAAACCAATAGATCAGGATCAAAATTCCAGAATATAGCCAAATACACGCTGCGACACATATTGTAAGGTAGATATGGCATCTGCGACCTGTTGAGAAAAGGATCATTCAATGAATTGTGTTGAAAAAACTGGGGCTCTTTCTGTAAAAAAATTAAGTGACATACTTCACGCCTTGTGGTAGGCAGAATTTTAACATGACCCCCAAGATTCCTGCCCCTCAGTGTATACTCCCTGTATAATCCCCTGCACTTGACTATAGACAGAACCTGTAAATACGACGGCTGTCACTGCTGTGATAGCGTAGATTAGATTAAGGTATCTAATCGGGCAGCTTCAAATCAATCAAAAGTTGAGTGGGCCTGAGCTAATCAAGTGAGCCCTTTAATAGAGGGTTTAGATGTCAGTGAGTCTTCTGCTGGCCTTAAAGAAGCAAACCTCCCAGTTGTGAGAGGGTCTGGAAGGGGCCATGTAGTGAGGAACTGCAGGGGCCTCTCAGAGTTGAGAGTGACCCTCAGCTAATAGTAAGAAAAAAGGTCCTCAGTCCTAAAATTACAAGAAAGTGAATTCTACCACGAACCATGTAACCTTGGCAGAGAACCTCAAACTCTAGAAGCGATCACAGTCTGACTGACACCTAATTTCAGCCTGTGAGACCCTGAGCAGAAGAGCCAGTTAAGCTGTACTTGGCCTCCTGGACCCATGGAAACTGAGATAAATGTATGTTGTATCAAGCCACTGAGCTGCACTATTTGTTACCCAGCAAGATATAACAAATACACACCTAAAAACCTAAATTCCAGAAGGATGAGAGAATTAAACGTAAAAACTGAAACTAGTAAGTGGGACAGTACATTGAATATATGTGGATGCCAATAATTTAATCAATAACATTTTAAGGAGGTAGTTGACATTGAGTTGTTTTCCATGGAGATGCTGAATTTTCTAGCCTAAAATTACCAGAAATGAAAGTCCTCGATGATTTAGAAAATAGCATGAGAACAGCACAAGGGAGAAAATTCTATGGGATATAACCAAAGCTATATTTTAAATGCATAATGTGCACAGCTTAAAAGTTGAGGAAAAGAAACCCCAAAAGCATAAGCAGAAAGAAAGCAGGAAGAATTAATTAATAAATCTATAAGGAAAAAGAAATTAAAAACAGGAACAATAAAATAGACAAAACAAGAATAGAATCAATATACAAAATCCTTAAAAGGCCATTAAGATAAACAAATATTGCAAAAGTCTGACCACTGAAAAAAGAGAGTAAAGAAAAATATACGTCATTAATAAAAAAAGGCTAAGACCACATTCTCAGCAAAAAATTGTTAAATAATGATAGAATTCTGAGTACAGCAAACCAGTTAGACCAACATAATGAGAAAAGAGATCCTATTCAAAATAGTAATAATATATATAGTTGTTTTTTGCAAAAAATTATATACATGTAAATTACTTAGGAATAAGCTTAATAAGAATGGAAAAAAGGAAAACAGTTCTTTAAAACAAGACTTGAAAAATGAGAGATATGCTGTCCTCCTGAATGGGAAAACTTGTATATTATAAATGTGGCAATTCTATAATTTAATCTATACATTTAATACAATTTCAACCAAAATTCCATTTCAAGTTGAAAGGCTAGATTAAGAAATAAAAACATTTAGAAAAACTTAGGAAAAAATGGGGAGTTACCCTACCAGATATTAAATAGATATATATAAGGATAGTAATACTAACATTAATAAGAATAGTAATGAAGCCTACCATGTGCCAGGAATCATGTTGAGTATTTCCACAATTGTCTCATCTTATTCTTGCCACAACTCTTTGAAATAGATAGTACTATTATTCAGTTTTTGCAGATGAAGAGGTTGAACTTTAGAAACGTTAGACAACACGTAAACAGGAGGATCAGCCTGGTTTTAACCCAGGCTGTCTGAACTCAAGGCCATCCTTTTAACCACCACACATACTGCCTCAAATTCACGTTGCTGGCAAAAGGATAGACTTATGAATAACTGGTATTGGGACAAATGGCTTACCATTTGGATGAGAATAAAGTTGAATCCTTGCCACCCACCTGATAGTGAAGCAAATTTCAGAGGAATTAAATGAAGCACTTTGCAAAAAAATATATCAGAGAACAATAGACCAATATTCATATAATTTTAGGGAAGGAAAAATATTTCTAAGCGTAACACTAAAGATAGTAACATGAAATTTTAAACTTCTACACAATAATAAATAAAAATCATTAAAACTCATTACCAAATTTAAAGTACCAATAACACAATAAGAAAAAAATTGCAATTTTATAGACAAAAGGTAGTATCTTAACATATAAAGAGTCTTTCAAATCAATAAGTAAAAGATAAAGACCTCAGTTTTATAAACTTAGGTGCTTCTTAGAAACAGCTCAATAAGTTTATGATGGGGGCAAGGTCGATGACTTGGTGTAGAAGTATAGAGAGCTGTTGTGAAATACATGGAGGTTTATGGGTTGGAAGGGATTTAAAGGGATTTAAAATTATTCAGAGAGGCTCCTGGGAGCATAATTACTCCTTTGATTAGTCATTAAATAGATGTTTATCAAGTCTGTACTCTGTATTAGTGCTAGGGGCACAGAGGTGCACAAGGCATGGAGCATAGGTTCCAACTATGAGAAACTGTCAATTAAGGAAAGAGAGATAAAGAGACTGAGCTAGAGAGACAGAGAGGGAGAGACAAAAGCTATACCAAAAATTAAAACTGGATAGGGTGACTATCTGACGATGACTGGTCATGAAAAATTCCTCTGAGGAGGTGAAAGTTAAACTGAATCTGAAGGACTAGATGATGCTGTTGCAAGAAGTGATTGTACACAGAAGGCAGAAGTGGAATGACCAGTTTGGAAGGTACGGCCGTGGTCTAGGTAAGAGATGATGGTGTCTTGGACTAGGGTGGTAATAACGGAGATAGAAGTGAATGGACTTGGAGTACGTTTTGGAGGTAGATCGACACGTCTTGTTGATTTGAAAGCTGAGGGAACGAGAGGAATTAAGAATAATGACTATATTTCTGATGCTTCCAACTAGGTCTGGGTTGATGGTGGTATTATTTAGTCAGGTGGAAAAAACTGAGAGGGAAGCAGATAGTTTAGTTTCAGGGATGGTAGAGTATGAGAATCACAAATTATGCTCCATCATGGTAGGTCTGAGATTCCAAAGACATCTAAGAGGGATGTCAAATAGGTAAACGTGAGAAAATGGATGTGGAGAAACAGAGATTTGGGTTCCATAATCACACAGATGGTATTTAACCCTAGGGTCTAGATGAGAACCTCTAGAGTGAAAGTGTAAATAGAAAAGAATCTTAACATACTCAACAATTAGAGCATCTGAGAAGGAAGAGCCAGCCAAGAAACCTTAGAAGAAGTGGCCAGTGAAATAGGGGAAAATCCAGAAAATGTGATGTCATAGAAGCCAAGAGAAAAATTCCGAAGAGGATAAACTTTTCAGCTCGTAGACAAAGTGGTCAACTGCCTTGAATGCTGCTGAGAGGTCACGTAAGAGAAGAAGAGAAAAGTGACAACTAGCTTTGGCAGCCTGAAGTTAATTTGTGCTATGGACAAGGGCAGTTTCAGGGCAGTGGAGGGAGCAGAAGCCCAGCCCAAAGTTAACTTTCTCTTAGTTTCATCATCATGAAAGAAGGAAACCTCAGCTCCTGGGGAAAGTTTTGATGGGCTCCTCTTGAGTCACTTGCCCATCTCCTGGAATCACTGTAGCAGGGAGTTGAGGTGGCATAAATAGCCCAGCTTAGGCTAAGTGCTCATGCCTGGATCCATCACTGGGTCCAGGGAAGTCAATTTATGGAGCAGAAAGGACCCATAGCAAAGTACCTCCTTGCACCCCAACAAACAGGGTGTACAAGCCTTTCTCTGTTTCTAAAACAAATCAGGAGAAGCAAAAATTTGGGTAATACGTAACTACAGCCAAGGTCAAGAGTCAATTTCAGCCTTCCTTGTAGGAAGATACTCTGTAAATGACAGCATAGTATTAAGTGCTTAACATTCCTGGTTCATCATCTGCTTGTAAGTGTAAGGATAGTTTTTCTCCCGTTATCTTTAGTCTAGAGTCAACTTAATTTGATTTACTGATCATATCGAAGGCTTATCTAATCTTATTTTCTGGTATCATCCTTTAATATATTGTGAACTATGTGTTTAAGTGTAGAGAATTGTGAAATGAGGATAATAGGGTGATTAATTTGAGCATAGTAAAGACAAGTTAAGTTTTAACAGTCCTTTGGCATATACAAGTATTTTTCTGAATTATCTCTTAAAGTCTAGTTAGAATTATCCCATATAATCACAAAATATCTAACTTGCTTTTAAATGAGTTAAGACAAGAAACTTTTTCAATTTTGTTTTAAAACAGGTAAATTTGTTTAAGAAGTCACGACAGTGAAATAGAACGATTATATTAGTCTATATGAAATTTAACTCTTCATATTTGCATCTTACAAATGCTAATTCTGTTTACCAACGAATTGTAATTCTGCTTAGCAACACTCTCTTCTTTCCATTTTTTATTTCTAAGAGAAGATATATTTAGGTCATTACAAGTAAATTGCTCTAAACCAAAGACAGTGTTTGGAACATTTATTGCTTATATTCACAAAAACTCATGGTAAAGAAAGTTAAAACTAAGATGTGTCAAAAGGTTCTTATAAATGTTTCACAATCCGTTATTGGGCTCAAGGACCAAATGACAATGCGGAGGAGGAGGGAATGAAGGGACATAGAAATTAAATAAACTATCAGGATTATTTTCTTCTTTTTTTTTAAAGATTTTATTTTTTCCTTTTTCTCCCCAAAGCCCCCAATACATAGTTACATATTCTTAGTTGTGGCATGTGGGACGCCACCTCAGCGTGGTGTGATGAGTGGTGCCATGTCCGCGCCCAGGATTTGAACCGACGATGAAACACTGGGCCGCCTGCAGCGGAGCGTGCGAACTTAACCACTCCGCCGTGGGGCCAGCCCCAATTTTCTTCTTTTATAAAACTAGGTGATAGAACAAGAGTTCTGATTCCCCATGTGCTGACATTATAGCCATTGAGGAAATCAATTATACTCATACTGTAGGTCTGAATAGGAAGTCTACTTGGCTTCTGTAGGTGATTGAGTTGCAGCTAAGGGATGAAATCATGAACTGGGTAAACCACCGTGGCCATCCTAGGTGTTTGGGAAAATCCTAACAGCTCCGTCCTAACCAACAGGTGCAAGTGCAGGCTTTCTCCTTACCCACAGGCTCCCTCCACTGTGCACTCTATTGTGTCATGGCCACTCTGCATGCTCTCTCTCCAGAAACACTCCCTCATCCTTCATGGCCTCATGGCTGACCTATTCATTTACATTCTGCTCTTGCTCTCTGCTCAGCTCTATAGATCTGGATCAACTCACCTGGCCTCAGACCTTGATTGACACCTAGCTCAGGTCAATAAATATTTGTTTAATCAAACAATTTTAATAATGAGTTTTCACTTCTACAATTATTTAGTGTTTACAAATATGTTGTTGATATAATTAGTTTTGTCATTGTTTCCTCCTGTTATAATAACCTTTAATTTTGTAGATAAACCTCTTGCCTATAGTAAAATCTTTATTGTGTTGCATTGTCTTCAGATTTTACTATTATCCATATATCTGTTCTCTGATTTACAATATTCAAAGAACTGGAAACACAGCATTTGTATTAGCTTCCTTTTGCTGCTGCAACAAGTCACCACAAACTTAGTGTCTTAAAACATCACAGATTTATTATCTTACAGTTCTGGTAGTCAGAAGTCTGACATGAGTCTCTCAGGGCTAAAATCAAGGTGTTAGCAGGTTTGCATTCTTCCAGAGGATCTAGGGCAGAATCTGCTCCCTGCTATTTCGAGCTTCTAGAGACGCTATTCCTTGGCTTGTGGTTGCATTACTCTTTCTTCTGCCTTTGTCCTCACATCTCCTTCTCTGGCTATCCTGCTTTCCTCATATAAGGACCCTTCTGATTACATTGGCTCCACCCTGATAATCCAGGACAATCTTTCATCTCAAGATCCTTAACTGAATCAGATCTACAAAGTCCCTTTTGCCATGTAAGGTAACATATTCACAGGTTCCAGGGATAGGACGTGGACATCTTTGGGGAGACCTTTATTCAGCCTGCCACAAAATTCGTTACTGTTATACTGGACTAGCAAACAAATATATAAAATTAGGACCAGAGTGTAAAATGTTAATTAAACTTTAATATCAAAAGACTGAAGTTACATAAAAATAAAAATTACTAACGTATTTAGTAATGAGATTATGTGAAGTCTAGAGTTAATGTAATAATTTAAAAATTCAAGTTTAAGAAAAACCATAAATACCATATTGGTTTGAAGCCAAGTTCTGTCTAGTCCAGTATTTACATAGGGATAATTTATGTGAGACTTTAGATTTCTATGGTATCAAAATGGATACCCAAACATACTCTTCAAGCCCTAGTCATTTTAATCTTTTAGTCATTTCTTTTTGTAAATACATGATTAAAAAAAAAATGTATTGGCTCTGTGGTGGAGTGGTTGAGTTCGTGCTCTCTGCTTCAGTGGCCTGGGGTTCACAGGTTCAGATCCCAGGCACGGACCTACACACGGCTCATCATGCCACACTGTGGCAGCATCCCATATACAAAGTAGAGGAAGATTGGCATGAATCAGTGAGGTACCATCTTCCTCAAGCACAAAGAGGAAGACTGGCAACAGATGTTAGCTTGGGATCAATCTTCCTCACAAAAAAAGAAAAGAAAAAAATTAGAAAAGTGTAAAAGGCATATAACAAAGAGTAAGTCTCTAACTCTCTCTGTCTTCCAGTCACTCAGCTTCTTTCAGAGGCAACCAAGTCACTAATGTTCTATTTATTCTTCCAGAAATTACTTGATCATTTTAGTTGTTTCTCTCTAGAATCATCAAGGCATTAGGAAGTATTTCATGCATACTTTTTATTTATAAAACTATCCCAAACTTGTTAGATACCCATTAGAAATAATTTCTATTAACACTTGAGATCCCCTTCTCACAATTTTTGGTGTTTACTGTCTAATAAAGTATGTACTCACTGACAGTCTACCGTATGTCCTTTGGTATTTAGGTCCTTGATCACACTTTGGTTTTCTTTATCCCACAAAAGGAGCAACTGTCATGTGGACATCAAAGCACGGGCTCTCGGGGCAGCCCCTCAGCTTAAAGTTTGACATTTCCACTTCCAAGCTGATTGATTTTGTTAGCTAGTTGACTAACCTCTTTTGTTTTGCTTCTTCATGTTTAAACCGGGCATAATAACAGTACCCATCTCCTAGGGTTGTTATTAGAGTTGAGTTAAATACTTCATAAGGCATCTGCCATTTACTAAGTATTTAATGAACGATTGTATTTATGAAGAACTCCAGTAGATGTGCAAGGATTATCTTCTTGCATTTGCTATTTACCTTAGTTGTTACTGATTACTATTATCCCAGTTTTAACTAATTTACCCAATATGGAAGAAAGATTACTGGTCTATAACTGTCAAGGTTAGTACTGGATTCTTCATTATGGACAGTAACAACTAATGTTCATTGAGTGTTTATTGTGTACTAGGCTCTGTGCTAATAGGCTCTTATTGCATTAACATTTTCGAGTTTCCCCAAAACCTGTGAAGTGGGTAATGTTATTGTCATCATCCTCATTTCAAGGGTGGGTATCTAAAGATTAGAGAGTTTGACTAACTTGCCCAGCTAGTTAGGAACAGAGCAGGATTTGAACTCAAGCAGTCTTAGTCCAGTGCCCACTCACTTACTCACCGAGTTATCCTGCCTCCTGAGAACAGTGCTCACCCTGGCATTTCACTAATCCTCAGGCCTTCACTCCCTCATTCACTCTTTCCTTTTCTTAAAAATAGAGACATAAGCATTTATCGAATGCCCATAATGTGCCAGGTACTCTCATAGGCAGTAGGTATACAAACATAATAAGGCATTGTGCCTACCCTCAGGCTTATAAGTGTCTAACAGCAAGGTTACAGATTCTGAACTACCATAACTTAACTACAACTAACTTGAGGCTAGTGTATGTAATTGCCAATATTTCATATAGTACCAGCTACCTTTCTCTTTCAAAGGACAATACGGAAATGAGAAATTCCCTCATGTCTTTCTCTGACTGAAGCAAACAACACATTTCTTCTCTCTCTATTCTCCTCTGTACGTGTTTTCCATGGTGGTTATTAAGTACCTGTCTAGCAAGATTCCTACCTTTCAATATTTTAAAAACTTACCATTGATATTTTACATTTTTACTACCATTTTAAAGTTAAGAATTTTGTTTTGAGATAGTTGTAGATTCACATACAGTTGTTAAGAAGTAATAGATAGAGATCCTATGCAGACTTCACCCAGCTTCCTCAGTGGTAACATCTTGCAGAACGACAGTACAATATCACAACGAGGATATCAACATATTAACATTGACCAGTCCATCGACTTATTCACATTTCCCATTTTACTGGTACTCCTGTTGTGTGTATGTGTTTCTATACATCATTGAGATATTAATTCAAGGTTAGCCCTGGATATTTCTTCCTCACATAATTTTATTTTCGCCTTATCTGCCCGTTGAGCAATCTTTGTATTTTTAAAGAAATGCTCTATCCCTTTCTGTGATAGTGTCTTTGACATTGCATTATTTTAGACATTGCAATCAACCATGAAGAATTTTTTTCTTCCAGAAACCTGGTCTTTTTAATTCATGCCTCACATTTCCTTGAGCTTCCAATGAGTTATTTTTAAATTATCTGCAGAGAGCCTGTGGCTTATTTGCTTTAAATTAATCTATGATGTTTTTCCTAATAAATGCAGTTATTTTATTATATTTGTAAAATGAAGCAAATGTGGTATAGTTTTTGGGGTTTTCCCCTGAGTTGAATCATACTGTGAAAGCTCATATATTAATGGTACACTTTCAGATTTTCTATAGATAGAGCTTCCTATTCTTACTTACAGATATAATATAACTTATTTTTTCTGGGTGCTAACATTATCTATTCTAAAAATCAGAGAATTGACTAATTTATCCTATGTAAAAGCTTATCCTCGAAAATCTCATACATATTAGGTATTGTCCTAAGTATTTTATAGCACTTCAGTCTTTCTGTGTTCTCTATAGCTTGTAGCTTAGCTTATATCCTATTGGTTTTTCTCTTTCTATGTAGCTTTTCAGATGAAAATGAAAGAAAAATTATTACCTTCAATTCCAATTCAATGAAATATAATAATTACATTACTTTGAATTCTAGTCTCCCATTTTGCTTTTTAAAGATTGGCACCTGAGCTAACAACTGTTGCCAATCTTCTTTTTTTTTCTGCTTTTTCTCCCCAAATCCTCCCAGTATATAGTTGTATAATTTTTTCAGTTGTGAGTCCTTCTAGTTATAGCATGTGGGATGCCGCCTCAACATGGCCTGTTGAGTGGTGCCATGTCTGCACCCAGGATCCGAACCGGCCAAACCCTGGGCCGCCGAAGCAGAGCGTGCATACATAATCACTCAGCCATGGTGCCGGCCCTGTCCCATTTTGTTTTTAAAATCTATTATTTATTATGTAGGTAGTGTTAGTTCCACCATCTGATATAAAGTGATAGGAACTCCAGATCTCTTTTTTTTAATTAAGATCATATTGGCTTATAACATTGTGTAAATTTCAGGTGCACACTATCATATTTCAGTTTCTGTATAGACTGCATCTTATTCACCACCAATAGTCTGGTTATTATCCATTACCATACATATGTGCCCCTTTACCCCTTTTTCCCTCCCCCTCCCCTTCCTCTCTGGTAATCACTAATCTATTCTCTTTGTCCATGTGTTTATCTTCCATATATGAGTGAAATCATATGGTATTTGTCTTTCTCTGTCTGGCTTATTTCACTTAGCATAATACCCTCAAGGGCCGTCCATGTTGTTGCAAATGGCACAATTTTGTCCTTTTTTATGGCTGAGTAGTATTCCATTGTATATATATATATACCACATCGTCTTTATCCGTTCATCTGTTGATGGGAACCAGGGTTGCTTCCACATCTTGGCTATTGTGAATAATGCTGTGATGAACATAGGGGTGCATAAATCTCTTTGAATTGTTGATTTCAGCTTCTTTGGATAAATATTTAGTAGTGGGGTAGCTGGGTTTTATGGTATTTCCATTTTTAATGTTTTGAGAAATCTCCGTACTGTTTTCCATAGTGGCTGTACCAGTTTGCATTCCCACCAGCAGTGTATGAGAGGGACCCCAGATCTCTTGATTCCTCAAACAAAAACTTACTGCTACACAGAGTCACAGGGACATCTAGATCACATAACATGGTACACACCTGGCAGAGACTACAAATTGGCAGCCCATAAAGCATAGCCAGTCTGCAGATAATTTTTTGCTTGGCCTGCATCGTATCAGCCAACGTGGTGTTTTTTAAGTCTCAATTAATTGATTAATCAATTAATCTTAAAACTTTAAAAATTGGGAAATTTCACACAAAAATTTCCAATTTCCTTTAAAAATTAGGATGCCTGGCAACAATCAGCTGGAGTAGAGGGGCAGCTTCCCACTTTGGACAGAGAAGGCACTCCAGTTTGCCACAGCTCCTGTCCCCCTGACTCTGAAGGTGAGCAGCACTGATCACTTGTCATGGCATTCATGCCATTGTTTTCCTTAGGCCTGGCCTGCTTGGCTTAGTTATGTTACCTGCCTGATGCCCACAAGCATCATAATACACAAATCTGATGCCTGAGCTTTGGTCAAACCCTCTAACTAGCCACCTGCTTGTGCAGTAATTGGATACAAGAACCCTGAGAATTCCTTCTGGTTACACCAGAGGCAAGTGGGGGCCTGCTCCTTCGTCTACTTTGGTTGGCTTAAACCACTGACCCTGATGCCCTGAAACTTCACCTATGAAGTTCGGCAGAAAAAAAGAGAGCTCTCTCTTTAAAGGATGAGAGGAGCTTGTGTGTTTTCTTCCCCTGCTCCCACCCTGCCATCCACTAGACCCTCCAAAGTAAAAGCACCCTCAGTAAGGATTCTGCTGGTAAAAGGCCCTGTTTGCTCTCAGATGTCTCAGTACCCCAAAGGACTACATTGTTTAAGCTGGGGTGAGGTGTGGTTCCCATGCAGGAAATACCCTCAGGCTCTACCTTGACATACTAGTCACAGTGAGGGGAAGAGCGTGAAGAAGCCAGTCCACTGGCATAGGAAGGGAGGATAACGGACTCATTTGAATTCTATTGACTATATCTTTGCCATAACCACTAAAATGTCCTCTCCTGATATCAAGACTTAAATTGTGTGTACTTGGGACTCCATTTTGTCCTCGACTCTTTTCACTAGTTGGAGTGAATGGGGTTAGGGAAGAGCTCTTGTTCCTCGTAGAAGTTAGTAACACTTTGGGCCATTAAAATTTGTGAGTGTCAATTACTGTTCTCCACTTCACATTGCTTATGTATGCATGATTTTCAAACCTTAGGCTTTTGGCCCATTAAATACTACAAACTTTGATTTTTGAACTGTCCTCAGGGTTTTGAGAACCGTTTGTTAGTCTTACTATTTTGATACCCACCAGGGAAAATATCCAACCTGCTATGGAACAGGATCATTAACTGAAGCATCCACTATGAGAAGGAAAGTGCATAATGTTATAAATGAAGTCACTCTATGAAATAATACAGATGTATTCTTTTCAGTGAATTCTGTGCAAACACCCAGTCAAGCTGAGACTTCCCTGATTATGTACAGGGAACGTATTTCAGAAAATCACCAGCTGGGTTTTTCAGTGGTTTAAAAGCTGCTGTGCTGTAGCATTCCAGAGTAAAATAAGTAAATACCACCTACCAACCAGTCAAGTTTTTTGATGCAACTTCCCTTTACTTCAAAGCTTATAATGAAATTGATTTTCAGTAATTTTTTATTTCAACTTGCAAGCCCCATGAATAACTACTCTAAAATAATTTCGACTTAGGAATGTTCAGGAACTGGTGAGAAATTGATAGCAACTGTTTTATGCTTAGCCAAAAGATATTGAATAAAAATGTAAAGGAAGA
The DNA here is from genome assembly GCF_021613505.1 of Equus quagga. Lineage (NCBI taxonomy): Eukaryota > Metazoa > Chordata > Mammalia > Perissodactyla > Equidae > Equus > Equus quagga. Next base: position 46,668,674 of record NC_060272.1, on the reverse strand, counting down.
ACTTGCTGCTGTGTTTAGATGAGAAGAACCATATGATAAGTAGGCAAAGAGCCAGAACATGACTTTCCATGATAACCAGAGTAATTTAAAATTTTCTTTAATTTTTTTGTGGGTCTGAACCCGCAAACAACTGAGATTTCATTGCCTGGGGAATTGGCTGAGGCTGTAAATCAGATTCTAATGTATCTATTCCTGGCATGTCATTCATTGATTATGACTATTTGATGAGATAGTCATTTTTAATGTGGGATTTTTAAAATTTCAGCAAATCATCTAGACTTTTGGAAACTCCTGGATAATGGACAGAATTTTTTACTTTTCATTCAAGTAGAATTGTACTGATATTTATTTTGAAGGTGTGTGTGGATCCAGGTTTTGCATGTCTTGAAGCCTATACAATTTTGGTGAGGGGACTTCTTTAAGAAAAAGAATACAAAATTATAAATATAAAATTTGGTAAGAAAGTGAGTATTAGAAAGAAAGTAGAAATCACAACAAACTACAAATGCCAAAAGCCTGAAATACCACAAAGATCACAAAATCCAGAAAATTAACAAAATTCTTTTAATTGATGAACTTCCTGATACATTGCTATAATACTTTTTTCCTTACACATTTTAGCTGCATACTCATTGCTTATCTCTTTATATGACAATAATTTCGGAACATAAATTTTTTATCCAGAGAACAGAAAGATAACTCAGGCTTACCTCTAGCTTAGTTAATTTAAACTTATTTATTCTTGTTCAAAGTTTAGAAATGTTTCAGCTTCACAACTCCCTGTTAAAAAATCCATGTACAATTTTAATATTGGTGCTAAATTTGGGAAAACCTCTATCAAGTTTCTTTCATACAAGAGCTATTGGATTTCAGGATGTTTCAAGATCTCTTAGGCAGTGACTGATCTGATAGTTCTCATTAACCAGTTTGTCACTGGTGTCCTTGTATCATGAGGCTGGGTGGATCTGCACAGTAAGGTAAAGGTCATTCCTACACTGGGACAGCTAGCAGTAACAACTATGGAGGGAAGTGCTTACAAACTACATAAATATATATTACCAAACCCAAACTAAATGTACGCCTAACTCATTTCCCCTTAGGCAAGTCCCCAAAATGCCTACAGAGTAGAATTCCAATATAAAGTAGAGAAAGACAGTGGTTTTAACTCATTGTGATTAAAATATCCTTCTTCCATAAATTTTACAAAATGGGCAAAATAAATCCACTTCTATCTCAAGGAGAAGGAACTTGAAGCCAGAGGACTAGATATAGCATTTTATCTACTTAATTTTGCCAAGTGCCCTCTGAGCTCTGAACGAGTAGGGTCTAGCCCCAGCACAGCAGATGAAGAACGAATTTTCCCTGGATTCCTGTATCCTATTCAGTGCCTACATATTTTTCTTAAGATATAAATTTGGTGTCTAATTTCCTCTGTTCAAACTATAGCCTTTCAGAGACCAAGAAGTGAGTCCTGATAGTTCAAGAAACAACCTGGGAATTTATCTGATCCTCATGTAGTAGCGGGAACACAGCATTTCTTGTGAATATAAGAATGGGAAGATGGAAATGTTAAAGAAACACATTGTTTAGGAAAGGGAAAAAGAAAATGTAACACCTTTGTTCAATAAAAGATCAAATAGATTATTTTATGCTATAGATCATTAAACGTAAGAAACAGATATATTAATTTTATGTATGGGTTACAATTTACCTGTATCAGACGATACTTAATTGTCCTTTGTAAGTGAAGGTTTGTCATAATCAAAATCCCGTGCTCTTTCAAGACATATTTAGTTTAACTTATGCCTTAAAAAGAAGTCACTAGAATTGTTGCAATAATTTGGCAAAGTGGGAATTTCCAGTACAATTTTGATTTGAAGGGCAACAAAATTCAGCTTGTTTCAAAATATTTCTATATGCTATGGCAAAAAGGGATATTTTACTAGAGCACGCCCTTCTGCTATTATGATAATATAAATTATTTCACTATATGAGCTATTTATCATCTTGATTTCTGTAGAAACAAGAAATCTGACAGGTCTGAGGGTCAATAAAATTGAATGGAACATGGCAGAGACAAGATCTTGATGGCAGCAGCATTTTTGATCATAGATGACAGGGCTGGGGCAATGTCACAGAAACCAGCTACTGTGGACATCTCGATTTTTCTATTTAATTTAGTGAACATAAAATACGCAAGTGTTTGTTTTATGCGTTAATTTTCTGGAGTTTTTGAAAAGGTAGCAGACAGAGAATAAAGTAATCAGTATTCTATCTTTCCTAAATGAGATTTGATTATTTTGAAATGGTAGCATTCCATTTAATTAAAAAAGTAGATTGTGACTAAGGGATTCTGAGGAATCCTAAGTATTACAAGATAAAACTTCCATAATTTAGTGTAAATTTTTTTCTCTTTAATTTGAAATAAGCTAAGGGAAGTACTTGAAGTAGTTTTAAGAGGTAGAAAATCCAATCCAAACTGCCTAAAGAACTTATTGCCTCATGTAACCTTATTTCTTCAAGTTTGCCTTAATCCAGGGGCTAAAATAAATCAATTTACCTCTTTCAATCATGCTGTCCATTTTGGGGTATCATTTTAAGGACCTAAATGGTAGCTGCTGGGTCTCCAGGCTTATATCTCAAAAGATTCAAGTCCAGGAGAAAAGAGAAAATAAAGCTTTCTGGGAACTCCAGCAAAAGTCCTAGATTTCACTCCTACTGGACCAACTGGGGTTACATGCCCATCCTAGATCAAATTACTCCCTAGAGGAAAGCAGTGGTCTGACTGGTCAGGCCTTAGTCATATGCTTTTCTCTGAAACAAAAGATGAAATGGTACCTCACTTCATGGAGGAGAGTGGGAGAGAAATGGGGACCCAAAAGATATCCAGATACAATACTGTTAGCAAAAGAAGGAGAATGACTGTTAGCTAGAGAAAATCAAGAGGAGTCTACCCTGTGACAACTCAACACCAATATGCATTTTTCTTTATATAAACTTCCAAACATGCCTTAGCTTGGCACAAAATGACACACAATTCCATGTGCACTCCTGCCCTTCCCAAAGGGAGACAATTCCACTGTTTAGTTTAATTACTGCATCTAACTCTAAATTTAAGATATCTGGATGATGCTTGTTTTCAAATAGTCCAGATATAATTCTCATGATCTGAGAACCTATGAATAAATGCAAAACCTAATCACTTCCAATATACTTAAAATGCAACCATAGATTGAAATAGGCTAATTTCAATTTAGAACTCCTAAAAATTCTAAAATAAATTCCTAAAGGCTAGACTAGGAAACAAACATTCAAAGAAGTTGAGAGTGGTCACTGATTCAATAGTACACCTCAAATCCTGCAGATAAGGAAAAATATGGACTTTTTGCTTGCAAAGTAAAGAAAACTCATTGGTCAGACCATCCGGCTGCCTCTGGTCCTCTCTCTGAAAGAATCTCCCTAGTCTAGTATCCTCCACAGATAATGAGCATTAGGGAGGAGTCCCCTGCTGGTGGATGCATGTCTTTAGCAGCCCACTTCCTTTCGGTGCTAAGAAGGCAATGTGAGAGCCAATTGTGTATACCTCTTCCCAACTGCTTATTCAGTGACCTACATTGGCAGCTTGAAATGGCAATGGTGAGGGTATTTATATAACAGAAATTGGCAAATGCTATGAATCAAGGTCCCCCCTCCCTACAGCCAGTTCTACCATTTATCAGGACATCACTGAGAGGAGGTCTAGTGTTACTTAGAACTTAGGGGTTGAGCAATCACTAACTTTGTTTATTAAATTTGAGATTTCTCTAGCAAAGCAATTTAAGAATTTAGTTGACTCTGTGTCTGCAATTCCATGGGTTAATCACCCAATCTGTTTATCCTGTTAAATCAGAGTCTTTCAACTTAGAATCTGGGCAGGGCATTTGTACTTCTTAGCCACCACCTTCAGTTTCTTCTTTATTTCCCCAGACCTCAGTGTCAAGGCCTTTATCTTGTCCTTTGTCTCACAGCACAGTGAACATATGGTCTGCAAGTGAGGAGGCAATAACGAAACAGCTTTTAGCCCTCAAGCTGCAAGCCCACTGAATATTTGCGATTAGAATAATTAGAATTATTTGCAATTAGAATAATCCCCTTTTGCAAGAAAAGAATTCATAACAAGAGATACTAGATAGGAGCCTGAGCATCAGACTTTTCTAAGTGCCAGTTTCATCTCATGCTAGGTTTCCCACCTCCTGCCTTGTTTGCTTTTCTCTAATTTGGTGCAGAGAATTGTGTTTTTACATTATTGCAAATCTTCAGATTGCTGGACCCTCAGGCATTTTGGATTGTAGGGTATTGGCAAAGAGTGCCTCTCTGAGCATAGATACATTTTAAAAAAATCTTTCAAATGGGTCGATTTCTATGAAGTTTCTTTGTCTATTTTGTAGGAGAAAATCAAGAGTATAGTGTCCAGCAAGCCAACGAAGAATTTGTATCAGGGAGGAAGAAGTCCTCAACTGTGCTCACTGTCAAGGCTGATAAATGTCAATGCTGATAGGTCCAAAAGAATGAAGAGGAAAGACTGAGCACTGGATTTGGCAATATGAAGGTTTGTGGTGACTTTGACAAGAGGAGTTTCAGTGGAGCATCAGGAGCAAGTTGGAGTGAGTCTAAGTGAGAATGGCATGAGAGGAATTGGAGAAAGTCAGTCTTTGGTGGAGTTTTGCTGTGAAAGAAGAGCTTTAAAGATTATTTCTACCCCTGTGAAGTTTTTGACTGCATGTCCACGAGTAGATTTCCTTCAATAAGAAAGGTATTTCTCTACTGGGTTGGTCACATTCCTCTAACTACTTCAGTGAATGCTAACTTATTACCACCTGAGGGTACCGATAGATATTACGAGGATGAGTCAAAAAACAAACCCAAAAAACCTTCTATTCTTCTCAGTTAGCCAATAGTATAACAAGGGTCTTAGCTAGGGCTATTGATTGAGAATTTGTGACAGCTAATATATTTATTAACTTAAGTTGCTCAGGATTCCTGAGTTCTCCTTTTAATTCATTCACCATCAAAATTACCAAGAGAGTTACTTAGCTTCATATATACATATATATATATAGTTTTTTTGTTGCTAAAATGAAGATTAAAAGAAACCTGTATGGTACTGCAACAAGAACAAAGAAATACACTTAATAAATAGTTTGAGGTCTAATGAACAAAAATGATCTAAATTCAAGGCATTACTAATCTATTTACATTTTTATTTGTTACATTTAATTCCACTTATTAATACTTACTGGGAAATCTCATTTTACTTTGTTACAGTCAGAATAATCAATTTTTAAGCTATTATTTGCTGAAAGGTCTAAATTTGAGAATAAATGAATTTACTTAGGCTTTTCTAAGAGCCTAGAATTTTAAAAGCCTGACAGTTTAATAAGGATCAAACCCCACCCCAACCCCCCCATTTGTAGATGGAGTGTGCATTTAGAGGTAATACCATCCTGACTATTTGCTTGACATTTCTGAAAAGAGCTTAAGTACAAAAAGAAATGAAGAGCAGTGATAATGGAGGGAAATGTTGAATAGTTTATTATTCAGCTCAGTTCTTACCTCCTACCTCCTGCACATTGTTTTTAAGTAGTGGGAGCTGTCCTTGGTGTTACTTTGCATTTTCACGTGGAGAGGAGGGAAGGATCTTCAGTCCTTATACAACAAAGACGTTGGCATGGATGGGAGAGACAGGTTCATTTTTGCTCTATTTCAGAAACACTCTCCAGTTCCCATGAGAAGGACTTCTGACTTTTCTGCTCTACACAGACATTTCCACTTCATTCAGCCACTGTCCTATATTCAGGACTATAGCTTCAAGCAGCTGGCAGCTCATTATTATTACTGTCCAGGGCCATGAATAAGGTTAACTTATATCCAGCCAATTATCCAGATGAAATTCATCCTCAGGGTGAGTTTGATACTGAATAATGCAAAATGTTTCAAGCTCCTGGCCCTGTAGCAGGAGCACGATCAGATTCCACACCGAATTCACCTGCCCTTCTGCACACTGAACAGGTCACATCCTTGATTGTTACCTTTGCTGCGTGCTCATGTTTCACATGAGCCTGTAGGTTGTATATTTTGCAATATTGACTTTCACGTTATTTAGTATAGGGCTAAGCATAATGCCAGTGCTATTTTATGGAAAAACACAATTAAAAACTATTCCACCATGGTTCCTACTTCTTTACCATTAGTTACCATTTCTAAAGATATTAAATATTTGATATATTTTGAATCTTTCATACATAATAAAATAGTATTTTCTATAATGATAATAATGTATCCATTTTCATATTTAAATTTTAACAAGTTAATTTGAATGCATTCCCATATCAATAAAGATTGTGGGGAGTGAATTTAGTATAAGTTGGTAACTACTAAAATGGTGGTGATCATATTGTGGTTTTGAGGCTGTCCTGGAACAGGTGCAGGTTTTGACTATGGATTTGTCTATGGATTCTTTATATTACTGCCCATGATGCATTGGAGATTTGTTGGATAAACTTCATAAGAGTGTGAAATTCTTTTAACCCAGAAAAGATGAATGGTATAGAGTTTCAGTCTGTTTGATCTAACCTAGAGTAAACACTTCAAGTTAATCAGATGACAGTAAACATTTATTACATTCAGTAGCCAATGTTTACTGAGTATTTGCTGTGTAACAGGTATTGCACATGTATTTTATCTCATTTAATATTCCAAGTAATCCTGTTAGGGTGGTCCCTTAGGAGATAATGAAGGTCAGAAGCTAAGCAACTCTTCCAGTATCGCACTGCTAATAAAAGGTGGAGCCAGGATCCACACCTGGGTGTCTAACTTCCAGGTCCTCACTGTTGACCACCAAGTTCTGAGACCACGGTGAGTAGTAAAAGGATGAAATAACAGTTCCTGCCTTTAAACACCTCACAATGTGAAAGGAGAAATGGATAGATGGATAAATACATAAGTGATATCAATGTGATACAGTGAGAACTTTAGAAAATGTATATACAAAACGGTATATGAACATAGAGGGGAGAGGCAGCAATCCTGTCTGGGTAAATCAGGTGAGGATTCACAGAAGCGAAATCTGAGGCAGAAAGGAAAAGTGGAGTCTTCAAGGCTAGGAGCACAGTTAGTAAAGAGCCATCAAAGAGGAAAAGACATTATTAGCACATTATGGAAATCATGCAAACTTTGGTATTGGAAATAGAGGTGCTTATGGCAGGAGCATTGGAATTAAATATGGCAATGCTCTGAATTTACTCTATTGAATAACTGAATATTAAAATAGTCTTCAAGGATCAGGGAGCATAAGTTAGAGGTTAAGTGACTAAGACAGGACTTATGACTTGCTGAGTTTTAAGCTAGGTCTATTTCTCTAGTTATCTTAATTACATTGTCAGCATCCTTCAGAACACATCCTTTCTGTAGATTTTTTTGTTTCAGGTCAACAACTCTGTGTGTATTTCAGCTAATGCCTCATTATTATGCTAACCGTATTTTTCTTTGTTGAAACTCTGTATTACAGTGTGTTACTATATGTGGCAAGATATGATTTGACCTTCCTGAACTTTGGGCCATTACCAGTGGCTTCAGATTTAACAGAGTTATTTTGAGGTCATACACTGATGCTACAAAGGATTGAATTATTTATGACTTTAATATTCACTAGTGTTTCTAGCTGAAGATCCAATATACCACTGAATATTATCTGTCAACAAAACACTGCATCTGTTCCATCTGTTGATGACCGATAAAACAAAGCAGTTTGCATTGCTGTTTTGAACTCAATGTGGGTTGAATTTCCGCCCCGAGTAGTCAACAAAAATAGTGATAATAATATTTGTAATAAATATCTATAATAAATAATGCTACTATTTGTGTCTGATAGTAATTAGCACCAATTATAATGAATACATAAAATTAAACATATATCAATATCTATGTGTAATATATAATTTTACCACATTACTACATTTACTATTTTTATTTTTGCATAATAGAGACTAACTGGGGGAAACAGGTATCTTCCTGAAACACTAGCTATAAGCCCCAGCTGCATGTCTATAAAAAATCAGGGCCTGGTCATAAAACATATTTTTTAAAAATTATGAGTAAACACCTGTATCTCATTTGACCGCTGTTTTTCTTTATATTTCTTACCTTCAGCAAAGCTTAAGAAAACTGGATATTAGTTATTATGAGAAAAGAGGCAGAAGAAATATTTTACAATAGTAGCTAAAATTCCTCGTTTAAAAGGTGTCTGAAAAATAGATTGATAATTTTACAGAATTAAACCCTAGAGATTGAAAGGCAGTTTAGAGTTCAATTTTAATCATTTTAAAAGTACTTTTTTCAAAAGTGTCAACATTAAACATTTCTCTGTGAGCATCAACCCTGAAATGGGTTTTCATTACTTCATGGTAGTTTTTCCTTTGTATGAATCAGGCAGCACAGGGCATTTCTGGGAAGAGCACTGGGAAATGGAACTTCTTAAAGGATTAATTATTTTTCCCAAGGGACAATGTTGTAGCTTGGAGTTGCGTTACTGACCCAAAAATTGGCATAAAACAAGTCATAGATATGTCCAATAATATAGCATAAAAGCAAATATTGAGTCATAGTGCAGACTACAAGAAATGATGCCAATAATGGGCCCAGCATAGTGCCTGGCATATAGTAGGCAATCTGTACATGTTAGTTTCTCATATCCCAGGTCCTGGTTACTTTGGCTGTCTAACAAATTGCCCAAAAACTTGATGGTTTAAAACAATAATACTTATTCCTTCTCATGGTTCCCAAGGGGCAGGAAATCAGACAAGGCACCACAGGCTCAGCTGTTCTTTGCTGCACGATATCTGAGCCTCAGCTGGAAGAGCCAAAGGCTGAAGGCTGAATCATCTGAAGACTCACTCACTCGCATGTCTGGCAGTTACTGGTGATTATCTGTTGGGGGTCTAACTAAAGCTGTTGGCTGGAACACCTACCCATGGCCCTTCTCTGTGGGCTGAGGTTCCTTACAATATGATAGTTGGAGTCTAAAGGCAAGTATAATGTGTGTGTGTGTATATATATATATATAGAGAGAGAGAGAGAGAGAGAGATACTACACTGAAACTGTTTTGTCTTTTATGATCTAGCTTCAGAAATCAAGCAGCCTTACTTCTGCCACATTGGAATGATCAAAGAAGGTACAGAGATCCAAAAGGAGGAATTATCAACTCCACCTGTCATTGGAGGCATGTGAATGTCATACTGTGAGAAGAGCATGTGGGATGGGGTATATATTGGTGCAGCCATCTTTGAAAATACAATTTGCCAACCTACCAATAATTTGAAATTATAAAATCACGCTTGAAATCATAGAAATTAGGGGAGTCTAGAAGACTTTATAATCCAATTATTCAAAAATCCAACCCTCTAAAGTGAAAACAGGGTCCCAGAGATGTAAATGATGTGAGTGGGGCCATTTAACTGGTCATTCTAGGGTCAGGAGTTAAAGCCAGGTTTGCTGAATCTCAATTCTATAGTAATTTAACGTACAAATATCCCATAAAATGGGTCTGTGTTTGTTCATTAATTAGAAAAAGAGCTTAATGCATTTAAAACTATCCATCTGTGTAAAAAAAATACAACTCTTATATATGAGAAATCTTAATTATTGAAACTAATATTGCAGGAGGATGTTTAAGTGTAGGTGTGTCTGATAAACAGGCTGGCTCGTGAGCTCCCTGACACCTACTTGCTTGAGCTAGATTTTAGGGCAGTTTTCAGCAGGACTGAAGAGGGGAGGGGGCAGTGCCGTTTCTTGTTTGAGCTTTAGGGAATCCAAGAGCTGAAGCAAAAACTGTTTCAAAAGGAATGTGTGAGATCCACAGACTGAACAGGGCTGCTTTGGGTCCCAGGTGCCCCAAGTGCACCAGGATTCAGAGAGGGGCAGTCCTCATTTTATGCACAGGAAACAGCGGAGGGAACACATTGCTGTTTTGACATAGCTAGGTTTTGCAGGTTTGGGGGCAGTAATAAACAGTCTAGACAGAGAAAGCATTTTCAAAGAGGTCACGGAGCAATTATAATATCCAGGTCCTTTCCCCTAGTGGGTTGCAAGCCAGTGGATAGAAACAAGAGGCCAGAAAAGAAGACAGTGGAGTACTGTTGCTGCCCATGTGTTACAAAGCTCCTGAGAAATCCCTGCAAAACTAGGATTCGTTATTTTGGGGGTCAGGGCAGGGGAGGTTGCAGGGGGCGGTAGTCAAGTAATGCTTAAGTTCTGTAGTTATGTTGTGAAGAGCGACAGTCAAACTGGTGTCTAAATGCTAATGTAGCCTCATTTGAAGCCACAGGCAGATAAGGTCTGTGAAAATTTGGATCACGCTAATAAACTCTCTATAATTAACATTTAATTAGCCATGATTTTATTTGACTTAGAATTTTGAAGGATATTTGGAGTAATGATTTGGATAACTTATGTCTAAAAAAAACTTAACTGTTACCTTCTCTTCCGTTCATTCTGAGTCAAGCAGAAGCATTACAAAATTACTTCATTTATCATCCTTTTCAAGAACATTTACTAAAGTATCTATTTGAAAACATCATTATAGTTTTTCGTTGTTGAAATTTAGAGATCCACACTCTCTTCAATCTGGCTGTCTTGTTTATTGTTTGATTTTTTGCTGTTCCTAGAATCCTAATCTCTCTTTTCTCACTTTCGAGTCTTCTCGTGCCACCCCAAATCCAGGGTAGCTTTGGGAGTTTACAAAAATCACAAACATGTGGTTGGAATAGCATGTACTAGTGGGGTGGGGTTAAGTAGGTAGTGGAGGATGGATAACTTGTCATCAGAAGTTTAGGCTCAAACGCCAGCTCTCCATTGACCAACCAGGCAAATTTTGGCTTTAGTTTCCTCATCTGCAAAATAAGGATTTTACACACACACAGACTGTCCTTAAAAGCTTTGTTGTTAAGATTAAATGGGCTAATACATAGAAAGATGTGTAGCACATTGTAAGAACTCCCATTACCTAGGTCAAAGGAGAGTTATGAGCCAAGTTTTTTTTTTTTAAAAGTGCTAACTAGATAGAACCCATTTGTCAAACACCTCCCTAATCTCTGCCCACATGATCCTCTTCTGCTTGAGCTGACCTGTGTCTAAAGGTCTTCCTGGAGAAGTGGAAGACAGATGTTAATTGGATAGTTTTGAATGAGCAGAGGGGTTAAAATAACAAAGCTTTGAAAAGTAATAACCAATCTTTTATTTATTACTGAGACGTTTTAGGCATGAAAGCAAATGTGAACCGGCTTCATTTTCCCTGGGCTTAGAAAGTTCCACTTCCAAGTCCTTTATAGCAAAAATTATCAGAGGTGTCTCCTGGCTGGTAATTCAGAGCTCTCACTATTTTTAGCCCTGGAAAGCCAGCAAAGAGATTTGGACCGTGAGAGCAAAGTCTCAAAGCCCAGCTCAACTTTTCTGGCCTACTAACATTCCGTCAAAGCGCAGTATGCCAGCTAGTGAGCAGGGATCAAAAGAAAAAAAACAACCGAAAAAGTCTACCACATGCACAGGATAATCACATGGAAGGCATTGCTTGGATCAGTGCTACAGGAAGAGTGACGGGAATGGAGGGAGGAAAATAAATACCTGATCCCTGGCACCAAGGTTATCAGTAAGGATTTCACAGAAAGGGGGAAGATATTTAACATAATGCAGTTTTTCCTAATTTTAGTCATTCACAAGCCGCCCTCACAATTTTGCCATATCCATATACTTCCTGTATTATTGTTTGCTTAATAGATGTTCTTGACCAGAGCCACTTTTTAAAATCTTATGTGTATTTAGACAGGAAACTTTGTTCACTATGGAAAATGGAAAATCGGAATAATTTGCCATAAATTGACTGTAAAGATTAAATACAATGAAAACAAAGCAATGTTATTAATTACAGTTAGATGTTGTCTACAAAGATTTTGAGCTTGAGGACTGCTATGCTTTTTGTTTTGTTTCGTTGCTTAACTGACCACTCTAAGGGAAGAGTTCACATCAGCTGAAAAAAGAAGGCAAAGAATAATGCATATTTATATTTTCTTTCATGTAGTTTCTTGTGAGATGTTAGTTCTAAACTTAATACAAATGAGTTTAGATCAGTCTTATCAGTGTGCTGGAAAGTGGCTAAAGTACCCAGGAACAGGGGTAAATGACAGTAAGTGAGCTCTGGGGAAGGCTTCAAAGCTGCGCATTTACACCCGACCTAACCATGTTGACTGAACCCCATGGTGGGCTCCTTACCCATGCCAGGCTGGAGTGCCTTCCCTGAAATTTCCCTTTGGGGTCAAGAGTGAGAGTGAGTCTCTCTGGGGGCTGGAACTGTGACATGTAATGTAAGGGTTAAGGACATATTCTGCCATGCAAATTAAAGAGAAAAGAGGCACCTCTTCACTGCCCATGTGTCCTGTCCCCATGCTTGCAGCTCTTCACTGCAAATCCAAAAAAGGAAGAGAAGAAAGAAAGAAGATGGGCAGGAAGCAGCAGAGATGTAGAGGCAGAATTTTGCCTGGGAGTCCAGTGGCTTTCAGTTATTGCTTCCAGTCCTTCCTAAGGTTTTTACCACTTTCCTGCATTTGGGTTCTATAGGATCCCCCGTATCTTTATACATCCTTTTTTTTTTTCCAACTTAAAGTTAGGTGCTATTGAAACCAAAGAGTCCCAGGACAACTTCTATTACATCTACTGGAACTTCAATGGTATATCAGAACTACTTAATATAGATTTGAAAATGTTCAGGGAAATACGAAAGATATTTGAAGTATTCAGTGACTTAAAAGAAATGATTAAGTGAAAAGGATGTGTAGGATACCTAGGTCAAGTGAAATATTAAACTAGAGAAATAGTATTTTAAATATATAATTCATAATATCCACAACAAATAACATAAATAGAAATGTAAAATATATATCATAAAATGTATATGACATATATGTGACACTCCAAGATTTCATGAATAAAAGATGCCACATAGAGGCCAGGCTGCTGGTGTGGTGGTGAAGTTTGTATGCTCTGCTTCAGCAGCCTGGGGCTCGCTGGTTCAGATGCCAGGTGCAGACCTATGAACTGCTTATCAAGCAGTGCTGTGCAGGCGTCCTACATATAAAATGGAGGAAGACAGGCACAGATGTTAGCTCAGGGCCAATCTTCCTCAAGAAAAAAAAGAGATGCCACATAAATCTATTCTGTCATATTGTTACTGGTTCTGTATGTTTTTATAAGAGTAATACATGCTAATTTTTTCAAATATACATACATTTAAAGAAGGACATAAAATCATCTTCCTATGACCACCCAGAGAGCTCACTAGTGACATTTGTGCGTATGTCCTCTCAATCTTTCTCTTTACTTATAACTCATTTTGCTGTATTTATACCCAATTATGCTCACATTCTATTTTATAGTAATTGATAAAAACCACAGTGCTCACCTCTAATATTTAATTTACTAAATAAAACACATGGTTTCTTCTCTAAATAATTAGAATGAAATCTGTGAGGGCAGGGACCCCACTAGTCTTATTCACTGCTATCTCCCCATGTCTAGTCTGTAAGTCCATTTTTGTTAAAATGGTATTTGAATAAACAGACAAGAGCCTCATTCAAAGACACGTAAAATACATAACACAAAATCAAGTTAGTTAAAAATTAGTCATTTTAATGATGAAAATATGGATTCACAGTATCATACATAAGATCTCATGTTTGGTTGCATAGCTTCATAGCACTTCCTACAACTGTAACAAATTAACTAACTGAGTATAAGTAATTGAATGTTTTTATCCTCAGATAGACTATAAGCTTCAAAGGCAGAGCTCGGGACTGCTGATCTCACCTTCAGGGCCTGGCACAGTGATGGGCTCATACTGCGGACTCAATAAATCCCTGCTGAATTAATGACTGGTTTATTCATCTAGTCTCATGGTTCTTAAAACCTTTTTTTATTTGTTGAATCCTTTATTCAAATTAAATCTTTCATCAAAATGCAGTGTATAAAGCAGATAAAAGAAGTGCTATTCTGCTTTGAGTGGGCTTGGGGGCCTAGACTCCAGCTGGCTGACCCTTCTCCTTGCCCCCTACTGTGGTTCTTGAGGCAAGTGGAGCCAATAAGGCTCCTTAGAAAATCCTTTGAGAACCACTGATCCAGTCTAACCACTTGCATTCCTTTCTATAATACTCCCACTAATTGATCATCTAATGGAGACTTGAATACTTCTACCATTGGAGAACTCAGTCTGTTTGGAGGTTGCCTGCTTCCTTGTTGGACTGCCTCTAGATGAAGATTCTTTATTATATTAAGCTGAAATCTTCTCCTCTTTAGTCCTTTGGACAATCCTCTGGGACTGACCAGAACAAGTCTAAATTTCCTTCTACATGAGAGTCTTTCAAATTTCTGAAGGTCACTATAATGGTCCTTTTCTTTGTCCCCCTCCTTTTTCTCTTCTTGTTTTTTTCATATTGATTATATTAACAATAGGACAGTATACTGTAGAAAAAAGCATACTATTATAAAGTATCACGTAATGTAATAGTGTTACAACTCGCTTTTTTGAGATATTTAAAATGTAATGAAGGCATAAGTAATAATATAAAATCATCCATATTCTTACTACCCAAGGAATACTAATTAATATATTGTCATAGTTGCTTCTATTCTTTTTTAAAGAAATAAACTTTACTGATAAAAGCAAAAAATTCTGGCAACTACTGCCAGATCCATTCTCTTTTTCCCCACTTCAACAGTATTCTGAGTTTGGTATGTACCCCTCAAATCTATTTTCAACTTCTACATACATATGTATGCATCTATACATCCAGACACAAATATATCTGTTCTGTCTAGTATGTAGCTACTAGCCAATGTGGTTATTTAAATTTAAATTAATTAAAATAAAAAATTTAAAAATCAGTTCTGCCTTTGCACTAGCCATATTTCAAGTGCTCAGTAGGCACATGTGGGCTAGTGACTACTATATTGGATAGTATAGATATATAACACTTCCATCATTGCAGACAGCTGTGTTGGAATATATACATATATATTTTAGCATGTGCTATTTAAATTTCACATAATGTAATAATACTCTGTGTATGTTTATCAAGGTGCTTTCTTCTTCTTTTGTTTTTCTTTAGCTTGGCATTATGTTGTTGAGATCTACTCAGTCTGATCTACTGAGGTCTTCTGTATTCCTTTAAACTGACGTGAAGCATTCTATTTTATGAATATACCACCTTTTTTGTTCTTTTAACCCATTTCCCCTAGTTGGATATTGGAGTTGTTTTCATTCTTCTATTTTAAACAATACATCAATGAGCATCTTTTTCTAGAATAATAATAAAAATGAAAATGAAAATGCTCGATCATAAGGTATGCACATTTTCAGTATTGCTAGATATTGCCAAAATACTCTCCAAAGTGGTTGTTTTGATTTCAGTCCTATGAGCGGTGTATTAAAGAATCAATTTCCCCATATCTTTGCCAACATTTGATACCTTTTGTTTGCCCTTCGGTTGGGTGAAAATGAAAATTTTATTGATATCTCATTGTTTTAATTTTTATTTTTGTGATTATTGATGTAGTTAAACATTTTCACATATTTATTTACTATTTAGATTTTATTTTTGTATATTGCCTATTCAAATACTTTGCCCATTTTCCTATTGAGAATTTTGCCTTTTTCTTAATGATTTATAATAATTCATCATATTAAAAAACCTTGCTATTATTCTCTTATGACTCATAAATATCTGACTAATATATCCTAGTGCGTACATAGTGATCTACATCGTTTTTTTGGTAAGGTCTACATAGTACCCACTATAACTTATATAAATATTCCCCCACTGATGGATATTTTGGTTATCTTCAGGGCTTTGTTATTACAAACAATACTGGCACCTCATTGGCTACCATAGCCATTAATCTCTCTTGCTGACTGAGTCTTTCTGGCTCTTCACCTTTTGGCACCTGGTAATTGACTTCCTGTGTTGTTACAAGTCCAGTCTTGGCAGAGCATTTAATTTCCAGCATGAAATCCTCCAGAGCCTTCTTTCCTCTGCTGCTTTGATGAGCAATCTTCTAGATGGTGCTTTATCAGGGTCCTGGAGTGGGGATGACCCTTAAGATCAGAGGCCTTCCTCCCTACCATCCAGACATCCACATTGTACTAAAACATGAAAGAAAAAGAAACATTTTTGATTAAAGGCCACTAATATTTTGTGGTGGTTTATTGTCATGGTGTAACCTAGTCTATCCCGATGGCCACACCCTATTTCTTGTACTTACTAGTTAAAAAACTTTTTGTTTTTCCTGAGGAAAATTCGCCTTGAGCTAACTCTGTTGCCAACCTTCCTCTATTTTGTATGTGAGCTGCCATCACAGCATGGCCTCTGATAGATGAGTGGTGTAGGTCTGTGCCTGGGAACTGAACCCGGGACACTGAAGCAGAGCATACCGAACTTAACCAGTAGGCCACTGGGACTGGCCCAGAAACTCGTTTTATAAAAAGGAAATGAGGTTCATCTGACAAGATTTAGAATCATAGAATTCTAGGAATCAAACAATTTTTACAGGTCAGCTATTTCAATTTGTCTTCCTACTAAAAATTCAAGTTCTAAATCCTAAGTTCTAGAATCATGACTAAAGAGTTAACAGCAAATTCCCTTGTCTTTAGTTTGTGGAACTCCATTCCTTTTATTTATCTATTCATCAGTTGATGGACATTTGGATTGTTTTTACTTTGTTTTTTTAACTTTTATTGAGGTCACAATAATTACAACTGTGAAATTTCAGTTATACATTATTATTTGTCAGTCACCATATATATGTGCCCTTTTACCCCTTATGCCCACTGCCCCCAACCCCCTTCCCTTCTGGTAACCACTAAACTGTTCTCTTTGTCCATGTGTTTGTTTATCTTCCACATATGAGTAAAATCATATTTTGTCTAAAATCATGTGTTTGTCTTTCTCTGTCTGGCTTATTTTGCTTGACATAATACCCTGAAGGTCCATCCATGTTGTTGTAAATGGGATGATTCTGTCTTTTTTTTTATAGCTGAGTAGTATTCCATTGTATATATAGACCACATTTCTTTATCCATTCATCAGTCAATGGGCACTTGGGTTGCTTCCACGTCTTGGCTACTAGGAATAATGCTGCAATTAACATAGGGGTGCATAGTCTCTTTGAATTGTTGATTTCAAGTTTTTTGGATAAATACCCAGTAGTGGAATAGCTGGATTGTATGGTACTTCTCTTTTTAATTATTTGAGAAATCTCCATACTGTTTTCCATAGTGGCTGCCCAGTTTGCATTCCCACCAGCAGTGTATGAGGGTTCCTTTCCTCCACATTCTCTCCAACACTTTTTGTTTTTTTGTCCTGGTAATTGTAACAGGTAGCAGGTGATATCTCATTGTAGTTTTGATTTGCATTTCCCTGATGATTACTGATGTTGAACATCTTTTCATGTGCCTCTTGGCCATCTGTATACCTTCTCTGGAAAACTGTCTGTTCACATCCTCTGCCTATTTTGTCAATTAGGTTTTTTTTTATTGTTGAATTGTATGAGCTCTTTATATATTTTGGAGATTAATCCCTGTTATATATGTGATTTGTAAATATTTTCTCCCATTTGGGTTGTCTTTTTGTTTTGATTCCTGTTTCTTTTGCCTTGCCAAAGACCTTTACTCTGATGAACTCCCACTTGTTTATTTTTTCTTTTGTTCCCTTACCTGAGTAGACATGGTATTTGAAAAGATCCTTCTAGGACCAATGTCAAAGAGTGTACTGTCTATATTTTCTTCTAGAATTTTTATGGCTTCACATCTTACCTTCAAGTCTTTAATCCATTTTGAGTTAATTTTTTTGTGTATGATGAAAGATAATGGTCTACCTTCATTCTTTTGCATGTGGCTGTTTTCCCAACACCATTTACTGAAGAGACTTTGCTTTCTCCATTGTATGTTCTTGGCTCCTTTGTTGAAGACTAGCTGTCCGTAGATGTGTGGTTTTATTTCTGGGCTCTCAGTTTTGTTCCATTGATCTGTATGTCTGTTTTTGTACCAGTACCACACTGTTTTGATTACTATGGCTTTGTAGTACATTTTGGAGTCAAGGATTGTGATGCCTCCAGCTTTGTTCTTTTTTCTAAGGATTGCTTTAGCAATTCAGGATCTTTTGTTGACCCATATGAATTTTAAGATTCTTTGTTCTATTTCTATGAATAATGCCTTTGGGATTCTGATTGGGATTGCACTGAGTCTGTAGATTGCTTTAGGGAGTATGGACATTTTAACTATGCTTATTCTTCCATTCCATGTGTATGGAATATCTGTTCATTTCTTTATGTTATCATCGATTTCTTTCAATAATGTCTTATAATTTTCATTGTAAAAGTCTTTCACCTCCTTGGTTAAAGTTATTCCTAGATATTTTATGCATTTTTTGTGATTGTAAATGAGATTGTATTCTTGAGTTCTTTTTCTGTTGATTCATTATTAAAGTATAGAAATGCAACTGATTTTTGTAAGTTGCTTTTGTACCTTGCAACTTTGGTGTAGTTGTTGATTATTTCTAATAGTTTTCTGATAGATTCTTTAGGATATTTTTACATATAAAATCATGTCATCTGCAAATAGTGAGAATTTCACTTCTTCATTGCCTATTTAGACTTGTTTTGTTTCTTTTTCTTGCTTAATTGCTCTGGTCAAAACCTCCAGTACTATGTCGAATAAGAGTGGCAAGAGTGGGCACCCTTGTCTTTTTCCTGTTCTCAGATGGATGGCTTTCAGTTTTTTCCCATTGAGTATGATGTTGGCTGTGGGACTGTCATATATGACCTTTATTATGTTGGTGTGCTTTCCTTCCATACCCATTTTATTGAGTTTTTTAAATCATACATGGATGTTGGATCTTGTCAAATGCTTTCTCTATGTCTGTTAAAATGATCATGTGGTTTTTATTCCTTTTTGTTAATGTGGTGTAACACATTGATTGATTTGAGGATGTTGAACCATCCCTGCATTCCTGGTATAAATTCCACTTGATCATAAAATCCCATTGATCCTTTTAATGTATTACTGTATTCGGTTTGCCAATATTTTGTTCAGGATTTTTGCATCTATGTTCATCAGCGATATTGGCCTGTAAGTTTCCTTCTTTGTGTTGTCCTCGTCTGGCTTTGGGATCAGGGTGACATTGGCCTTGTAGAATGTATTAGAAAGTGTCCTGTCTTCTTCAACTTTTTGGAATAGTTTGAGAAGGATAAGTAATAAATGTTCTTTGAATGTTTGGTAGAATTCTCCAGAGAAGTCATCTGGTCCTGGACTTTTATTTTTGGGGAGGTTTTTGATTACTTTTTCAATCTCTTTACTTGTGATTGGTCTATTCAGATTCTCTGTTTCTTCTTGATTCAGTTTTAGGAGGTTGTATGAGTCTAAGAATTTATCCATTTTTTCTAGATTGTCCAATTTGCTGGCACATATTTGTTCATGGTATTCTCTTATAACCTTTTGTATTTCTGTGGTATCCATTGTAATTTCTCCTCTTTCACTTCTAGTTTTATCTATTTGAGACTTCTCTCTGTTTTTCTTAGTAAGCATGGACAAGAGTATGTCGATTTTGTTTATCTTCTCAAAAAACCAGCTCTTAGCTTCCTTGATCCTTTCTACTGATTTTTGGTTTCAATTTCATTTATTTCTGTTCTTACTTTTATTATTTCCCTGCTTCTACTGACTTTGGGCTTTGTTTGTTCTTCTTTTTCTAGTTGTGTTAGGTGTAGTTTAAGATTGCTTATTTGCGATTTTTCTTGTTTGTTAAGGTGGGCCTGTATTGCTATGAATTTCCCTCCTAAGACCAATTTTGCTGTATCCCATATGAGTTAGAATGGTATATTTTTATTTTCATTTGTCTCCAGATATTTTTTGATTTCTCCTTTAATTTCTTCAATGATCCATTGGTTGTTCAGTAGCATGTTGTTTAGTCTCCACATATTTGTCACTTTCCCAGCTTTTTTCTTTTGGTTGATTTCCAGTTTCATAACATTATGGTCAGAAAAGATGCTTGATATGATTTCAGTCTTCTTAAATTTATTGATGTTTGCCTTGTTTCCCAACACATGGTCTACCTTTGAGAATGTTCCATGTGCACTTGAGAAGAATGTGTATTCTGCTGTTTTGGGGTGGAGTGTTCTCTATGTATCTATTAAGTCCATCTGTTCTAGTTTTTCATTTAGTTCCACTATTTCCTTGTTGACTTTCTGTCTGGATTATCTATCCATTGATGTAAGTGGGGCATTAAGGTCCCCTACTATTATTGTGTTACTGTTGATATCTCCTTTTAGATCAACTAATAGTTGCTTTATGTACTTTAGTGCTCCTGTGTTAGGTGCATATATATTTATAGTGTTATGTCCTCCTGATGGAGTGTCCCTTTCATCATTATATAGTACCTTTCTTTTTCTCTTATTGCCTTTTTTATCTTGAAGTCTACTTTGTCTGATAGAAGTATGGCAATGCCTACTTTCTTTTGTTCACCATTAGCTTCGAGTATCATCTTCCATCCCTTCACTATGAGGTTGTGCTTGTCTTTAGAGCTGAGATCTGTTTCCTGGAGGCAGCATATTGTTGGGTCTTGTTTTTTAATCCATCCAGTCACTGTGTCTTTTGATTGGAGAATTCAATCCATTTATATTCATAGTGATTACTGATATATGAGGGCTTAACTTTTTTTCACCTGCTTTCCAGTTGTTCTGTATTTCCCTTGTTTCTTGTCCCATGTATTTCAGACTGTCAACTCAGTGTGCTGGTTCTCTATGATAGTTTTTTCTAATTTATCATTTGTGTCTCTGTTCTGATGTTTTGTTTAGTTATCACCATGAGGTTTGTATAAAAGATCTGATAGATGGGATAGTCCATTTTCTGATAGCACCCTATTTCCTTAATCTAAGCAGTTTCCATCTCCTTTCCTCTTCCCCACCTAAGTTATTGTTGTCACAACTTATTCTGTTTTGTGTTGTGAGTTTGTGGTTAAAATGAAGTGATTATAGTTATTCTTGATGTTTTCCTTCCCTTTATCTTTAATGTTATAATTGTTTGCTAAACTGTTCTGATAGAGAGTCACAATTTTCTGAATTTTTTCTGCCCATTTATCTCCCTGCTCAATGCTTTGGAAACACTTTCTCTTTTTTTTTTCAGGTATGAGAGACTTCTTGATCATTTCTTGTAGGGGGTTCTTGGGGCAATGAACTCCCTCAGCTTTTGTTTATCTGGCAAAGTTTTTATTTCTCCAGCATATCTAAAGGATATTGTCACTGGACAGAGTACTCCTGGCTGAAGATTTTTGTTTTTCAGAATTTTGAACATATCATTCCACTCTTTCCTAGCCTGTAAGGTTTCTGCTGAGAAATCTGCTGAAAGCCTGATAGGGATTCCTTTGTAGGTTATTTTCTTCTGCTTTGCTACCCTTAATATTTTTTCTTTGTCATTCACTTTTGCCTGTTTTACTAACAGATGCCTTGGAGAAGGTTTTTTTTACACTTATATACTTAGGAGTTATATAGCTCCTTTTACTTGTAATTCAAGCTCCTTCCCCACGTTTGAAAAGTTCTCATCTATTATCTCTTTGAATAACCTCTCTGATTATTTCTCCTCACTTCTCCCACTGGAATACCTATAATTCTTATGTTGCATTTCCTAATTGAGTCAGGTATTTTTTGGAAATTTTTTTCATTTCTTTTCAGTCTTAGTTCTCTCTCCTGCTCCATCTGAATCATTTCTATATTTCTTTCCTCTAAGTTGCTAATTCTGTCCTCTATAATATCAGCTGTGTTATTCAAGGACTCCACATTTTTCTTTATCTCATTCATTGTATGTTTCATCTCCAATATTTCTGATTGGTTTTCCTTTACAGTTTCAATCTCTTTTGTGAAGAATTCCCTCTGTTCATTAATTTTATTCCTGATTTCATTGTACTGTCTTTCTGACTATTCTTGTAACTCATTGAAGTTTTTTATGATAGCTATTTTGAATTCTCTGTCATTTAGATTATAAATTTCTTTGCCTTCAGGACTGCTTTCTGGGTGTTTGTCTTTGCCTGGTCTGGAGTATTAATATACCTACTCATAGTATTTGATGGAGTGGATTTGTTCCTTCACATAGTGATAGTATGTGGTTGCCGATTCCACCTGCCACCACTGGGTGGTGGATCAGGAGCTGTGTATTTTGAGCCTGCTGCAATCCCTGTAAGCTGTGCCTGTTCACTCCTGGGCCACTCCTTAGGTCCACCGTCGCCCTGTGGGCTCTCCCACTGATTAGGAAAGTGATCATGCAGCACCTCAGGGCTACCACCACCTATTCCTACAGTCCCGCCAAGACACACTACCCCCTTTGCAGCTGCAGATGTACTATGGGCATTTATGGAAGCCAGGATCTCATTCACCTGGGCATGCTGACCCACCACCATCTCTTCCTAGGTTGCACCAGCTGTTGTGCTTGGTGGATGGGACCTCCCCCCTGGATGAGAGCCTGGGCCACTCCCTGGGGGCCACAGCAGCACTGTGGGCTCTCCCACTGGACAGGAAAGGGACCACATGAGGGCTCAGTCCTGCTGCCACTTGTTCCCAAAGTCCTGTCGAGATGCACTCCCCACTTCTGGGCCATAGTAGTACTATGGGGATTTGTGGTAGCTGGGAACTTGTTCTCCTGGGCATGCAGATCCACTGCCATCTCCTCCTAGTTTGCACCAGCTGTTGTGCTTGTTGCGTGGGGCCTCACCACTGGGTCCAAGCCTGAGCCACTCCCTGCATACCATGGCAGCATTGTAGACTCTCCCACCAGATGGGAAAGCAATCATGTGGCGCTCAGGACTGCCATCACCTGTTCCTGCAGTTGTGCCAAGGCACACTCCCACCCTTGGGGCTGCAGCAGTGCTATGGGCACTCCAGCTGGGAGAGCAATCACATGGATGCACAGGGCTGCTGGGCAGCCAGAGAGTGTTCACCTATCTCCAATCCCTCCCCAGGGGTAGTCCATCAACCTTCAGATGTATAGCTGCATGAGTCTCTCAAGGGTCCTGTTGTACTGTGTGGGTATCCTCCATTGATCAGTGAATGTCCATTTAGTTGTACTTTGAAGGGGGGGAGGTAAAGGGAATAGCTCACTATGCCGTGTTGCTGACATCACTCATTCTCCACTTTTTGACTATTATGAATAATGTTGATATGAACAGCCACACACAAATGTTTGTGTGGACATATATTTCCATTTCTCTTGTGTATATAACTAGGAGTAGAATTGCTGAGTCCTATGGTAACTCTATGTTTAACTTTTTGAGGAACTGCCAAACTGCTTTCCAAAGTGGTTGCATGATTTTACCTTCCCATCAGCAATGTATGAAAGTTCTAATTTCTCCACATCATCTCCAACACTTGTTTTTGTCCTTCTTTTTAACTGCAGACATTCTAGTGGGTGTGAACTATCTCATTGTGTTTTTGATTTGCTTTTCCCTAATGACTAATGATGTTGAGCATCTTTTAATTTACTCACTGGCCACTTGTATATCTTCTTTGGAGAAATATCTATTCAAATGCTTTGCCTATATTTTAACTGAGTTGTCTTTTTACTACTGAGTTGTAAGAATTCTTTATATATTCTCAGTACTAACCCATATTTTTTCCAATTCTGTAGGTTGTCTTTTCACTGTCTTAATGGTGTCCTTTGAAGCAAAAAATTTTAATTTTTGATGAAGTCCAATTTATCTAATTTTTCTTTTTTCAGTTGTACTTTGGATATATCTATTGCCTAACCCAAGGTCATGAAGATTTACTTCTAAATTTTCTTCTAGGAGCAGTATATTTTTAGCTCTTACATTTGAATCTATATTTGATTTTGAGTTAACTTTTGTATATGATGTGAGGAAGGGGTCCACCTATTCCATTGAGCCCAATAAATTAATAAGATAAATCTAACTCTTCTTTTTTGTCCTCTTGTACCTAACAAAGCTCTTTTCTTATCCTTGGCGTTTCCACCAACTTTCAGCTCACTGTAGACCTTACATTTACTGTATATCAATGATTTATCTTAATAAAATGGAAATCCATTTTTTCGACTAGTCAGCTGCTACCATTTTCAATGGAACTAACTGAACTATACAGGACTAACTGAACTATAACAGAACTATAAAATTCCAATTGAAAATTTTTGGTATGAAAGAAATTAGTATAATCCGTATGTTTTCCTTAACTTTTTATTTTGTTTCAACTTAGAGAAAATTTCAGAAGTATACATAATGAGCATCTGGACCCTTCAATTTGATTCACTCATTTTTAACATTTTGCCACATTTATTTTTTCTCCTTCTTTCTCACATGTACATATATGTGTATATATATATGTAAATATATATATATATTTCTGAATCATTGGAAAATAAGTTGTAGATACCACAACTCTTCAGCCATAAATGGTGTGGCATAAAATTTCCAAGATTAGGGACCACAAAATCTTTTTTTTTAAGATCCAGGATTGCATTTAGTTGTCATGGCTCTTGAATCTCTTTAATCTGAAAGAATTCTCTCTTTTATTTGGTGAGGAATGTTGGTCCTGAGCTAACATCTGTGCCAATCTTTCTCTATTTTGTATGTAGGACACATGCCACAGCATGGCTTGATTGAGTGCTGTGTAGGTCCATGCCTGGGATCTGAAGCCACAAATGCTGGGCTCCTGAAGCAGAGTACATGAACCTAACCACTACACAACCTGGCTGGCCCCATGAATTCTCCTTTTTAAAAAAGTTACATTGGCTCATTTGAACAGTCCAGGCTAGGTTTCTTGTGAAACATGCCACATTCTGGATTTATCTGCCTTTTTCTTCATGTTTAACTTATTCCAATATCGCCTACATATGCTTTAGATTTGTGATTATATCTAGACCAGGGCTTCTCAACATTTTGGGCCAGATAATCTTTAGTTTGGGGTAGGCTGTCCTGTGCCTTGCAGGATATTTAACAGTATCCCTGGCTTATACCCATGAGATGCAGTAACAACTCTCCCCCCCTCTGTTTATGACAAACAAAAATGTCTCTAGACATTGTCAAATGTGCCCTGCGGAATACGAGGTGGGGAGTAGGGTGGGGATCCACCCCTTGGTTGGGAACCATTGTCTAGAAGCTTGGTTAAATTCAAGTTAAACAATTTTGGCAAGAGTATTTCTTAGATGATGTATATTTCTAATTGCATTACATTAGTAAGCACATATCAGATTATCCCATTATTAGTGATTCCAGCATTTGTCACTTGTTTAAGGCAGTGGTTTTTTTTTAAGGTAAAGGTATGTTTTCCCTTTTGTAATAAGTAAGTTATGGCTTGATACTTTGAGAGCATGTGAAGATCCTGTACTCCTACAAACATTCACCCAGTGGCTTGCAGCATCCTCTGATAACTTTGCCTGAATCAACTGTCATTGATTTGGAAAATCATGATTTTTCTAATTTTATTGTTTGTTTTACATTTATTATCTGGTATTCCTCTGAAAGAAAAGTTTTCATCCTCCCTTATTTGTTTTCTTTTAGTGGCACTCTGAACTCATGCATTTTCTTTATCCAAATTTTTATTCAATCATTGTAATTATTCTTTTTGATGCTCATACTGTTTCAAATTTCTGCAAGGTGAATCCTCAACCCATTCTTTAAAGCATTTCCTGAAGTATGGGAACTTAGTGTTCTGTGGAGCGTTTTATTAAAGTTATTGTAGGCACCACGCAATGATAATTTCTTATTGTATTACACTTCATGTGAGAACAAATGTGTAAAGCCTTCACATTAACCAGTGACGAATTCTGATGATTAGGACAACATATCATTTTCATTGTTACCAAGCCATGCTAATTGCAAAACGTAAATAATTGGTAAGAAAAGATACTATTTAACAACCAACAAAAATGATTAGCAATTTAATTTTGAGTCACCTATTTACTTTCGGAATGGTAAATCTTTTCCTGACTCCAGGATATGATGACTGGTGCCTATCGAAATATATTTGTAGCATACAATGGCTTAAACATTGCATATTACTATAAATTGTAGGGAACAGGATGGAGTTATTTCTGATTCTAAAACTGCTTGAAAACGTATTTCAATACCATTAGAGCTAAGCTAAGCATTGAGATTTTAAAACTATGACTTTCAGGAAGCCCAAATGGAACACCCCAGTTAAAATGAGAAAAATTTGTACTAAGCCATTTTAGCTCCACCCAGGGCAATTATCTCTTTCCTTCTGTAACTGTCAATTTACTCCCCAGTCGCAGGAGCGGCTCTGCCCAGTTCCGCAGTCTCTGCTTTAAGTCTGTGTTTGTTATGACTGCTTCAGATGAAGCAACCGCCGCAATGTGGTTTAAGTTCTTAACAGTCTCTGCCCTAGACTTGGCAGCTGGGACCACAGACGCTCAAAAGCTTCCTTTTCCCGAGCGCATCTTAGAGGTGAAACACCTTGGAGGGTGGGGCAAACTTTCAGTCTCCCCAGGGGGCGGCCTCTTCCGCCTGCTCCTCCCTGATTGGCTAGCGTGGGTCTCGGCCGCCCAATCGCGCTAGAGCGCCCTCGCGCCGCTCGGCGACGCCGCCGCGCATGCTCACTCGGGGATCCGCCCCTGAGCTTTACCCGTCAGATGGCTTTTAACGGGCATGGGAGCCATGGTTTGCAGTGTACGCACCAACGTCCCAGGGTGGGGTAGGATCAGGCCCAGTGGCACAGCGACAAGAAAAACAGGCACTGACACAACTTCCCGATTTTCTCACGTCCCTTAAGTGCAGGTTTTCTTGGGTTGACCATTCACTTCCATTATGTCCGACCTGGACAACCCGCTTTGCCGGTGGGGCCTCCAAAAAACCCGACTGCATTCTTTTCTTTGCGTCGGGGTGCGTCGAAAAGCGGGGTGAATGGAGCGAGTCGTTACAAGAAAGTAAAATGTTCTGTGCAGACTGGGCTGGGAATGCCTTACCTTTGAGTTTTATTGCCCGAAACGTGGCTTTTTTAGTGCCGTACTGGAAGCGCTTCCCCGCAACCGGCCCACCGCCTCCACTCTAGCATTATCCCGCCCTCTCCGAGGTGACCGCCTGTCGGCACTGGCAACGCCGACGTTGCTGCCTGCTCTACAAAGAACCGCCCCACTCGTTTCCAAGGTGTGCAACTCGGAAAAGTGTCCCAAACAAGAACCAGCCACCCTTCGGTGGAGAGGCTAGGGCTCGCGGTCTTGGCGAACAACCGGACCCCTACGTCCCGGCCCCACTCCTCTCAGGCGGACCACCGCCGGGGGCGCGCCGCAGCCTCCAGCCCCACGCCGGGCCTGCCCCTGCGGCCGCTCGGAAAATGCGGCGAGCGGAACCCGCACGCGGAAGCGCCGGCCGCACTGAGCATGCCCAGTTGCACAGCCGACCAGAGGAGTTTTTTTTTTTTTTTTTTTTTTTTTTTTTTTTTTTTTTTTTTTTTGGTCTCAAGTAGGAGGCCTCCCCCCCACCCCCACCCCAGCCCCCCACCACCCCCGGCCTAAGCAGCGACCATGGCCGAGGTCCCCGGCGCGGCGTTGTCCCAGGCGGGTTGGTAAGTGGCGAGTCCCGCCGGCCGCCCGGCTGCGGACGCGGGCCGGGGTTCCCAGGAGGGTTGGGGCTGGGGGCGGTGGGGTGCGTGTCGGGGAAGGCGGAGGCCGCTGCCCGCCCCCGGCCTCTCCCCGGGCCCTCCGGGCCGGCTCCGCCCCCGGCGCCACGCGGAGCCCAGCGAGTGTCCCCGCTCCCCTCGGGGCGGCGGCGGCTGCGGCGCGGCCTGGGCCCCGGGCGGCGGGCCGCGGAGAGGCCGGGTACCGCGGGCAGGGCCGGCAGGGCGGCCGGGGCGCAAGACCGAGCCGATCCGCCCGGGAGGACCTGCCGCGCCGGGGGTGTCGCTCCGGCGGGACCAGGGGCGGCGAGGGCTGGAGAACGAGGCGCGGCGGCGGGGGACGAGCGCGGCCGCAGACCCCAGGCCCGCGGGAAGTTGGGGGCGGACTGGAGCCCGGCCGTGCTGCCCGGGCCGCCCCGCCGCCTCTTTCTCCTCATTTCGGAGGACAGTCGGGACCCGGGGCAGCTGCCCTCCGGGGCACGTACCCAACTTCTGGAGCTCAGAGTGACCGCATTGTCAACTCGTGTGGGTGCTCCGTAGAACTTTTCTCGAAAGGATGGCGATGTTCTGATTTTTAAAGACGTTTCATGTCAAGATTTCAGGATCTGAAAGCAATAAAAATTTATGCGAAATGAAGCAGTTTCTGCAACTGCGGCCATGACGGTTGTAAACGTCCAGTGTAATTCAGTAAGCGTTTCCAGGCCTGTGTAGGCACAGTCTGAGATGAGGGATGGGAGGGAGGATGAAAAACATTTGCCCCCGCTCGCTGGAAGTTCACTGTCTTAGTGAAAGGAGAAGAGAGGGAGGCATTAAAAGAACAAACACAAAAACAGAGGGAATAGTAAAGTGTACGGGGGAGCAGGTAGGTGTGCTCTGGAATTGGAGGTGGAGGAGAGTCAATTTCCTGGAGGAGTGGGCTTTGAAAGATGGTGAGTGAAAGGCCTTCTAGACATACAGCCGCCGGAGATGAGGCACAGAAGTGGCAAAGTGCTTACTGGTTTGCAGAACTGACACTAGATCCTTGTGGTTCGTGGAAGTTGGAGGGTATCCAATGAGGATTAAGACGAGAAATGTTGGGGACAGATTATGGAGGCTAAAGTGCGTTAAAGATGTAGGTTTGATTTTGTAAATAAAGTTTTTTAGTAGAGTGGTATAATAACACCTGTGTTTTGAAGAAACTGCTTCTACTTCTACAGGCACCCGATTTTACAGATGAGGAAACTGAGGCAGAGAAGTTTTAAGTAACTTTCCAAAAATGACATAGCTAGAAAGTGGTGGAGTTGAATGGTGAGCTCAGGGGGGCTGGTTGAAATCTGGTGCTTTTAACTATTGTGCATTATTGTTCCTGCGGTTTTTTCATGGAACTCCATTAGTATAACAAACCGTAGAGCTAAAAACTCACCTTATTCCGTTTTGGTTTTGTTCTTTTAACTGGAAACCTTCAGTTTCCTTATCTCATGAGGTTGTCTTGAATAATTTTGGATCACTCTTCTATTTTAATTTTCCCCCATTTTTCATTAGATTCAGCCTTAGCTCTTCAAACTAATAATAAGATTTCATTTACAAACTTAGTCTTCGACTGCTTTCCAACATGACTCTGCCTTCTTTAAAAAGGCTACTCTCATTATTTCGTTTCCAAACACATACTAAATTGTTCTTTGGATTCTAAGCTCCTTAAGGGGTAGGAAACTGCATCTTGTTTCTCTGTGTATCTGTGGTGCCAGGGAGCAGCACTACATTGTAGATTGTCCATAAAGTCTGATACAGTTGACCTTGGAATGCCCCTGCCAGTCAGAATTCTCTAGCCAGGGTCTTTGCCCAAGTTTAGATAGAGTTCCTCCCTGCTTTGTTATTTTGTTGTAAGTCCCACCAGTGTTATATTGTAACATTTGCCACTTTGTGTTGTAAGTTGTCTGTTTACACGTTTCTTTATTCCACCAGACTGTGCTGCTTTTGTGTGGCAGAGACTCAAATGCAGGAGTAATCTCGGGCTGATAAGACTATCTTTCTAGGAGTTTGGGAGTTTCATGTAATTCCTGATGGGTCTTGAACAGACTAGACGAGTGCCAAAGATGACAAGAGGATATCCTAGGCTTTCAGGTGGTTTGTATTCTATCTTGTATGCAAGTAGAGGCTTACTATGTTAAAATACAGAATCTCAAAGGTTTAGGCAGAGAAAAGAACTGGAAGGAGAATTTTTGACCATAGAGCAGCTTTGACCAACTCATTCAGCTCTGACATCCTGAGTTTCCTCTAACTCTTGGAATTCTCTATTATTGTCACTGACAAAACCATTTTTCTTGGTACTCGGTCTATTTACTTAATTACTTGTAGGGCTAGAAAGAAATGAATGCTAACACACCTAAACTATTGTTAAATCTCTTCTGTCAGCTTTACCTAAAATAGTAGGTTAGGGAAGTATTTGGCACTGAGTGGGTTATGTTTCTGAAAATATGATCGTCAGGGGGTGCAGATGATCTATATAGACTGAACTATGATTCCAATTTATTTTTTTTAGTGCATTTTTTTCTCTTAAGTCTTTAATCTTCATAAGAACTCCCATCCCCCCATCAGTATTTTACAATACAACTCCAACAGTAGCCACCTGGCAGACTTAATAATTTTTTTCCTTAGGTGACCAGTAGTGTAGAAAACATTAGGTTTTGCTGATTTGAACTTAAAAGTTTCAGGGACTGGGGCCGGCCCGGTGGTGCAGCAGTTAAGTTCGTATGTTCCGCTTCTCGGTGGCCCAAGGTTCGCGGGTTCGCTGGTTCGGATCCCGGGTGCGGACATGGCACCGCTTGGCACGCCATGCTGTGGTAGGCATCCCAGGTATAAAGTAGAGGAAGATGGGCATGGATGTTAGCTCAGGGCCAGGCTTCCTCAGCAGAAAAGAGGAGGACTGGCAGTAGTTAGCTCAGGGCTAATCTTCCTCAAAAAAAAAATAAAATAAAATAAAAAATAAAGAAGACTTTATTAAAAAAAAGTTTCAGGGACTTCTACAGTACAATAGTGGTTATGTTTAAATAATGTGCTAAATGTTACTTTGGTTCTTTGTAATGCTTAATTATATGCATAGAATAACTTCACTGAGAGAAGAAATTTGACTCTAGATTTGTCTAGATAACAGAGTTACTTTACTGTCTGCCTTTTTTGTTTTTTCTCTTTAGAGATTTCCCTTAAGGGGGAATCGTGTATTTCTACCAACTTGTGACTCTCCTGAAATTTTTTTATAGAAATATCAGCCTTTTGAAACTTTTTTTCCTAAATAGAAGCATGTTAGAGGAACATAATCAGCTGTGTTTGTGTTTTTGGAAAGTTATTTTCCAGAGAACTAGTGAATTTATAGTTTAACTCCTTCGGTGTGCAGATGAGGACACTGAGGCACAGAGAGTGTCAACAACTTTCTCAGAATTACAAGTAGCAGAAGGAAGAATATAGCCCAAATGTCTAGGGTAAAGATTCAGTACTCATTTCCACAAAACCGTGGTGACCACTTCTAATTTAAATTTTTGATCAAAAATAACACAGTTCAAAATTAAAAATGGGATTAAAGCATTTTGTGATATATAAATTTACTTTTTTCTTTGGGAAAGATGAGGTGCTTATTCTAGGAGTGATGGTATTGGAATCAAAGAAACTTTACCTTGCAGTGGCTCATCTAATTGCTGATTAGGCTTATCAGCAAATCTGGTTAATTCTGTATTTGTTGAAGTCTAGGATTATCTGAAAAGGTAAGGCACCATACTGTATATCTTTGCTTTACCTGGCAGTTTTGAGTTGAAGATACAATAAGGTAGCATTAGAAATAGTGTGTTTCCACTTTGTTCTGAAAAATTATATTTTCTTAGAAACCCCTGGTTTGTAACATTCAAGATTTAACCAGGTTGTGCTCTGGGGTTTTGTTTTTGTTTTTATTTTTTGGGAGGAGGGCAAGTTTGGAGGGAAAGAGGATGAACACAAAGGTCTCTTTCTTACCTTTCACCTGTGAATTTCACCTTACTTTTTGGGGTTATCTTTCTTTGATTACTGCTGCTACCCCAAGCTGACATCCTCTGACTCAAGTGTATACCAAACTCCAATCCCTTTGTTTTGCCTTTGAAAAACTAAGAAAGACTACAGCTTATAAAAGTCTTTATCAAAATTTAGTACTAGAGGAGAACAACCATAGGATAAACAGAGAAAATAAGCAGC
Organism: Equus quagga; assembly: GCF_021613505.1. Lineage (NCBI taxonomy): Eukaryota > Metazoa > Chordata > Mammalia > Perissodactyla > Equidae > Equus > Equus quagga. The sequence continues at coordinate 46,636,780 of NC_060272.1, read as the reverse complement.
ACAATGGCATTATGGATTATAAAGTGTTATTACTGTCTTGTCTGGAGGGGCCTGCCCTATTCCATTGTTGCCTTGAGATAGCTACTCCAAAGAGGGGGGACGACTTCAGGACATTTTGCTGGAATTTCTAATTTCTACCTTTTGACCTATTCACTGATGGAGAGCTTCTTTTCACATCCCTTCATATAGGTGCTTCCTCCCAAACATATTGATGATCAAGACCAAGAAAGTCAGATTCCTGTTCTGCAGCTCATCCCTGTGCCTTTTTTGTTTGTTTGGTTTCAGTTTTCTGAGAGATGCATTCCCCAGGAGACTGCTGGTGAATGATCGCAGTCTTCAAGTGAGACACAACCTTTGCAGCATTATCAATATAACTGTCCCTTCATATAATACACTGTTGGTAATAATCATACAATAAGTGTTTATGTGAAGGGTGTCAGAAGTTTTGTCCCCTCATGGTAGTCCAGCCTAACTCTTAGGCATAGGTATATTTGTAAAAAATATTGGTAGTTCTTTATAAAGTTGTATATTAAATGCAAGATTTTTTTATTATCTGGAATTATAAAATACTTTATCATTACCACTTTGATATAAGTATACTCTTGGTACTCTCTTTTGGGTGGGATAAGAACTGTTAAGATACTTTTTAAATGAAACAGAATAATAGATCATGCTGAAAAACACTAGAAGAAACCAATTCCTTTATATTTGGTTTTCAGGGGAGCTTATTGGAGACATCCTTCTATTTTGAAATATTTCCTGTTTCTTTAATGAGCATTTGTAACCATCTCTTTGTTTTATATTGTTTGTGAAATTATAGTGGTAAAGGTAGTAAGCCTTCTTGACCTTCTCTCTCAAAATATGTTACATGTCACCTGGCTGCTTCTATTGATATTGTAAACTGCAAAAAATGACTGGATATTCTGATAAACGGTGCAGGTTTTCAGGTTTCAAGGTGCTGTTTGCAGTGCTTTTTTGGTGAATAATCTATAAATCTAGTTTCAACTGCCTGTAGACTTGACTGCCTCGAGCATAAAGGGGGTATAAAAAGAAACTTGCTACCTCAGCAAAGGGAAATAATTTTCTCTTCTCACACAGCAGCATTTGTTAAATCAAGTAAAAATTTCACAGTAACATTTTGAGAACCATAAAAATATAACTATATCAACTTTTTGGCTTATGTTTTCTCCTTTTGACAAAAGAAGAATATTGGCATTTTGACTTAACCATGTTACAGTTAAGTCCCATCCATCTAGAAATTCTGACTTTTTGAATGGTGTAGGATCTAGAAGTACCTTTACCTCCACATACTTTTTAGAAAAAGCAGACTGTACTCCCAGCAATGCAAAAATTTTCATGTAAAAATTGAGAAACAATTGTGAAGTCATGGAATGACAAAAGTGGAGAAGAAGGGGCAAGAAATGTGTGGTGATAATGTAAAGTATTAACATGGGTGTCACATCAAAGATACTGAGCAGAAAAGAAGCACATTGGTAATGTAGAGAACAAGGAAAGAACCACCTCGTGCTACAGGGCTGGACAGAGCTTACACGTACCTGAGTGCTGTAACCCCTTCAGGTTTCACGCCCATACTTGATGGATGTGAGTCTATGTGCATGTGTGAGCACTTCTCACACATCTTACAGTTTTATAGCCTTTAAAGTAGAGACATATAGCTCCCCTCATCCCTCATCTCGTTGGGTACCTCATAGCTATTCAACAAGATATCTTATTGTGGCAGGCACTTTCTTTAGTATAGTGCTACTGAAAGTGAAGGTATAATGTCTTTACAACAATAAGTCAGTCATAATGCACGGAAATATATAACCCTATACTGTAATGTGTGTACTGAAATACACGTAGTAAATATTTATGCCTCTTGTACACAAAGTACTGTGTTTGTTGTTGGGATGATGTACAACACAGGCAGAATTTAAACATGTTTGTTATACACTAGTATTTTACTTGCAGCGTATTGTTGAGAGTAGTTAACCCAGACTTGGGAAGTCTGGCAGGCTAGTGATGGTAATGTTGTATATGCCATCTCATAATATGGTGTCTGGTCTTTGTCTTGGGGAAAAAACAAGGCAATTGTATTGATGCACTCATTCAACAAATAATTATTGAACATTTTGTGGCAGGCGCTTTCTTTAGTATAATCAGATGTAGTCTTATGGGGAGAAAGCCATTAATTACATATTTAAAAATATTCTATCTGTAAAATATAACTAAAGGAGAGAAGGGACATGTTTCCTTCAGAGCCTATAAAATGGAAATTTGGTGTCTTCATGGTGATCAGGGAATGCTTCTCTGAGATCTGGAGGAGAGTGGGAATTAAATAGACTAATTAAGGGGGAAGCAGGATATGCAAAGGGCATATGGAGGTAGGGAACATACTGAGTACAAAGATCTGAAGGATAGTTTGGGTGGAAGGCAAGACAGAAAGGCGGTCTAGTGAAATACTGGTAGATACTCAGGAGCTAGATCTTGCAGCTCGGGCCTTGTAGGCTATGGTAAGTTTTGTTTTTATTATGGAGGCAACAGAAATCAGTTGAAAGTCTTATCAGAGGCTGGGAGGGTTGAAGTAGGGATGACATCATAGTTAAATTTTAAGATATCCTTGCATTGAAGAAAATGGATTAGGGCTGGGCAGGAGTAGATGAGTGGAGCAGTGGTGATGGTTGAGATGGAGAGCAGTAGATTGAATTGAGAGATATTTAGGAGGTAAAATGGACAGAAGTTTTTGATGGATTCACGTGGGAGTGAGAAAGAGGGAGGTGTCAGGGGGCTGATTTCTAGGTATTTGGCTATATACCCGAATTGATTACAACAATACAGATAGGGACTTTTAGAAGAGGAGAACATTTTTGAAGGGTGGATCATGAATTGAAGCTGGACATTGTTTGAGTGTGAGGTGCCTTTGAGTCATCTAAAATAAGATACCACTTAGGCATTAGGAAACATTAATCTTGCACTCAGAAGAGAAGCTGGATTAGAGAGAGAAATTTGAAGTCATTTGAGTAGAGCTGATGATTGCAGCAGTGCATGGGGGAGATCAGCTGAGGCAAACGTCCACTTTGGTAGACATTAGCCACATGTGGCTGCTGAACACTTGAAATGTGTCTAGTCCGAATTCAGATGTGCCGTAAATGTAAAATACACACTGAGTTTGGAAGACTTACTACAAAAAGGGAACATAAATCTCACATTAATTTTTATATTTACATGTTGAAATAATATTTTCAATATATTGTGCTAAAATATATTATTAATTTCACCTGTTTCTCTTTACTTTTTAAAATGTGACTACTTTGCCTACTAGAAGATTTAAAATTACATATGTAGCTTGCATTATATTTCTCTTAGACAGCACTGATGATTTAAAGACCAGGATTTGAGTAAGAAGAGGCTAGGTTCAAGCACTGAGGAATTTCAGCATTTTCAAAGGAGAATTAGCCTTTAGGGAGCTGCCAGAGAGGGGGAAAAAAGCATTGGAATGTATTATGAAATCATTGACTTTACTAAAAAGAGAAAATGCATGTATCCTTAAGAGTTCTGTGACAAGATTATTTGATTAGGTCAGTAGTAGTTTATTGACTTTCTGATGTTAGAGCAATTTTTAAAACGTTGTTTATGAATTTAGATATCTGAAGGTCCTTTTTTTAAATTTCCCCCAAACCCCGCCCAAACTCCTAAATATAAAATTCAACTGCAGCTTTTCAGAAGACGATCTGTCATGGATATTTAAGTGAAGATGTTAAGAAAAAAAATTTTCATTTTACTAAATTCCTAGGCAGAACCTTGAGAAGTTTGAAAGTTAATAAAGGTGGATTTTATAAAGTACCTTATATGAAACATTAAACATAAGTATAATTAATTAGTTAAAATAGTTTGCTGCCTTATTATTTTGTAAGCATCTGTAAGGCAAGGATCAAGCCTTTTCATATTTCTGTAGTATTCCTAGCATTTAGCAGGATGTGAGGTACACAGTACGCGCTTAAATGCTTGTGGAATGAGTGTTAATTTCATCTTAATTAGTCTTAGTATCCTTCATCATATTGTTTTTGTGTTCTCAAGGAACATGAAACTTGCTCAAGCTTTTTGTAGAGTTGAAAATTGTTATTTCTGAAAGAAATGTGAAATTAAAAATGTTTCGTTAAAAATTGTAATCTCTACAGAAATGTAAGAAATAACCTGTTACACAAACCTTTCTTTATTAATTGATAACTTCTAACTAGATATAAATACATACACTTACAAATATATATTTGTATTCAGTTAGATGTAGATTTTGAAATACGTTGATAAAATTTCTTTGCTTGGGACAACATTTCCATAAGGGCTTTGAAATATTCTCTCTCAAAGCAATGTTAATAGAAACTATTTTCAGAAGTTTGTTAAGTTGATAGAAGTTTGTCCCAGGTCCTGATTATTTCTTTACACATTTGATATTTTATGAGATAGCCTACAAGTTTTTACTTTTCATTTTGATATTTCAGAATTGCTTGTTAGCTCGAGGTTTCTGGTTAGAAACATGTTAGGATGACAGGCTGTAATTCCTTCTAGAGCCTTTGATGAGGCAGACAAGTAGGCATTTAGCCACTTTGCAGTCCAGTAAGCTGGCATAGGGTTTCACTCCACTGGGGTTTTACCTGAGGGCACTGCCGAGCACTGCTCTTTTGTTAACCTTCACTTATGAACACCAGAAAAGACCATGTATATGTTTCTGCTTAGGACACAAACCATGTGCAGTAGGCTCCTTGTCAGTGTCCTTCCTCAGTTCACCGTACTCAGAACGGCAGCTACAAGTGACCCTGCCTGCCTGAGCTGAGAGCCTAAGTTGTGTGCAAGGGCTTCTACTCCTAGGGGTTTACCATGATCTTTTGTCCAGGCTGCCTGCTGATTTCCTGAGTCTTTCACTCTAAATTGTGAGTAATAGTGAGATTTTTCCAGGGTTGTGTTAATTTGACTTCTTTCCTCAGCTGTGCTTCTTGGGGAGGGATGGGGTAGAGTTAGTACTGGGGACCCATCACAATCTTCTTTGGTTGCTACATTTTGAAGTTTTACAGGATTAGGATGTACTTTTTCCTTATTTTGGTTGTTGCTGATAAATTTTTTGACTGCTTTTTCTGGTTGTGGTTATTTGCTTTGTTTTTACTGGTTTTTTTCCTTGTTCATTTAGTTACACATCCATCAGAAGTCTCTATTAAGCATGTATTAATTAGGTGTTTCTTTGATAATTAAAAATTTATAAATAATGAAAGTATTTTATATACATATATTAAAAACATGATTGCTATACTAATACTGTGAAATTTCAGTGTTCATTTTTGTGTCTGTGTTTACATCACTGATGGTGCAAAGTGACCACCCAAAATAGCATTTAGCTTTGTTGGTAAACATATCGAGCCACTCTTTGCTACACAAAGACACCTGCCATTGTACTCATTAAATTTTCTGTCAGTTATGAAGACAAGATTTCTTTTGTAGTGATAGTTCACAATTGAAGGACATCTTTGTGTAATTAGATGTAGTTTCTTAACAAATTGGACTTTAACAAATTGAGATTTTGATTTGACATCGTGACAAAAACAGTCCAGTGTAGTGGTGTGGACTTTAATGGGTACAGGGTATTGAGAAAGGACTTAATATTTAAATGATACATGGCAGAAATCATGGTGTGCATACTGAAGTCTGATTATCTTGAAAGTGCAATAGGGCCTTGAAGTTTTTACCAGTTTATACTTATGGGAATAAGCATTTACATTGATATTAATTTAGTTAAAATACAAATCTGGCCTGAGATATATCTTTCTAATATTTACAAATTACTCTATATTAGTCTGGTTGAAGGCTAGGCTGATGTAACAAAGACTCCACATTACAAAGGTCTAAAGTGCAGATCCGTTTTTTCCTCTGCCACAAAACAGCACAGAGAGATGGGAAATTCTGCTTTGTGCTGTCATTTAGGGACCCAGGTTCCTTCCATCTTACTGCTTTGTTGTCTCCTAACACCTGCTGCTCCAGGTGTGGTCCTCAGACCAGCAGCATTGGCATTACCTGGTAGCTTGTTAGTAATGTAGATTCTTGCTGTCCACCATAGACCTGCTAAATCAGTATCTGTGTTCTCCCAGTGATTCTTTTGTACATTCAAGTTCGCGAAGGACTACTCTAGGGCCTTGGCATTGTCTTCATTGTCATCGCAGAGTAGCTGTCACATCTAAATTTCAGCTAGCAGGAAAGAGGAGGACAGTAGAGAGCCATAGAGTCAATTGCCTGATGGGAAATGTGGCACACGTTATGTCCTTGGTTTCCAAGAACTTAGCCTCACTTACCTGAAAGAGATTCTGAGAAATGTGGTCTGAGTGATTCTCAAACTGTCTTTAAATTTAAAAATTTAAAAACTTAAAATTTTTAAAAACTTCCAATTTTTCACGGATCAATACTTTTATACACTATACAATCTTGCAGTAATGTCAGATTGGTCTAAAAGTTTCTAAATGTTTACTTCAGTTTCTGTACTTAGTCCGTTGTGGGGCAGTAACAAGGAGTTTGAAGATTGGCCCTCGTCCATGGACTGCACTTGGAGTACTTCTGTTCTACCTGGACATATTTGGAATTTTTCACTCAGTGGTATTGTTCAGATTATGGTAAAGTTGCATGAATTGGTATGAATCAACGAGGCACTTTTTTTTGATTTTATGCTTTTTGATATGCTTGTTAATATTCTACTTTAAACAGTTATATTATTTTTAGTGGGGATCTTATGTTTGTGAAGGACTTTTCAGCTTGTAAAGCCCTCTTTTCCTAGTTATATGTCATTCTGTAATAATAAGTAGTATGTATGGTATGTATTTTATTTGTTTATAAAAGATAATTGCAAGTCTTCTTGGTTTAATCATGTACTGATACCTAGTATGACACATTAAGGAATGGTCATGTTTGTTTTGAGAGAATACTGTTTTAATGTAATTTGTAACTTTCTTATACTTTTAGTTATGAACTAGTATTAGTTTACAGTTGGTGTTATGTGATTTATCTGTGCCGTTGGTTGACATGCTTTGAGTTCTTCCTGCCTCAACATGTTTTCATGCAAAATAAAATTGAATTGGACTGTTGGTGGTCTTTTAAAATGTTTCACCTTATCACAATAACTTTCATGTGTAAATTGAATTGTTTATAGTTATTGATAATGCTTTAAGCAAAAGTATATTTAAAAAATTTATGGTTACAGATCTCTATGTATCTGAGACAGATACTTTCAATGTGGAAAAATAGGCTGTTTGATTGAATGTTTTTGTAATATTCAGCTTGCTTGTTGCTGTTATAGCCTGTCTGGTCTTGCACTGCAGCACCGTTTTTTTTTCTTTTTTATCTGTGTACCCAGTATACATGAACTAGCAAGTCAGCGGGAAGCCAGCATTGTGAAAGTGCTGTCAAGGAATAGACTTGCAAGCTTGAATCAGTTTGTGTTTGAAACTAATGTTAGTAAATTACATAATTTTGAATAGTTAAAAATTTATATTCAATTATTAGTTAATTCGAATTACACCACAAAACTGGATTATCATGAGGGATTACTGAGGAAGGGAAAACAGTTACAAAAACACCACTGTGTACCCTTAATCTTCAGTTAGATTGATGCCTGCTTCTTGAGAGCATTATGGTTGGTGGTTAAGAGCATGAACGCTGAAGTCCAGCTCTCTTGAGCCAGGGTCAGTCCTGGTTCAGCCCCTGATGAGCTACAACCTTGAGCACATTAATTAACTGCTCACTGCCTCAGTTTGCTCGTCTGTTAAATGGTGCCAATTGCAGCACCTAACCCATAGTATAGTTATGAGGATTAACAAGTTAATACACACAGTGTGCTTAGAATGCTGCTTGTCATATGGTGAGTAAATACTTGCAGTTCTTACTATTGTATGTTTAGCCTGGACTCTCATAACTTATTGTTGCCAGTAAGTAAATTCATATGGTTTGCACATATATGAATATATGGATTTCTGATGTTGTGTCACTTTTAGAAAAAGTTGATGTCCTTTACTCCATTTTTAGAATACCTTATATATCCTCTTAAAGGGTTACTTTGATAAAGACAAAATGTTTATATCTTATGGATTTTAAATCTCATAATAAAGTATATTTTACCACTTGGTTATTTTATACATATTGATGTCTCAAGTTAAAGATAAAATGGTACAAATAGAATATTTCATCTAATATTATGTCACTTGTACAGGAAGAATAGAAAGACATTTGAGAAAGGAAACTGTCACTATTCAGTCTCTTATTATGGCTCTGAGTTTAGTAAGTCTCAGAAGCTGAAGGGACGTAATTTCATGTTCTTGTTGAAATGTTGCATTGTTATTGTGCATTTGCCTTTTATTTTTGTAAATAAGGATTTGGCTTAAGGAGTAATGGGACGTCCTCCTCAAAAATTAAATATTTGGAGCCAATTATGTATATGTAAATTTATAGGACAATATAAATTTTTTAAAAATTAGATACATTTTTGAGAGAGATCTTTTGAATCTAGTTTTTGAAGAAAGAAAGATTATATAGCTTTACCCTAAGTGAGAGCTTGGCAAACTATTGCCCATGGGCCAAATCTGGCCTACTGCTTTTTTTGTGAATGAAGTTTTATTGGAACACAGCTAGACCATGCTTTTATGTTATAGGAAGAGTTGAGTAGAGAGATCCTATGGCCTGCAAAACCTACCATTTTTACTGTCTGGCCCTTTACAGAAAAAGTTTGCTGATCTCTGCCCTAAGTAATTAGTGAAATAGTTTTATTGATTCCTTGTTACTTAGAAGTGGTTGGAACAAGTGGTACATGCTACTTGTCCAGTATTTGTCAAAAATAACTTTCCAAAACAGCCGCAATTCTTGTTCTTATCCTTATTTGTACTGATTGGTACGAATGGAGCTACCTCACAGATTAGTAAATCCTAACTATTTGATAGGAATGTGCCAGTACTTGCAATGGGGCTTTCTATCAAATACAGAATTGTCAGGTGTTTTTGAAATGGTCTGCTGATTTTAATAGAACTTTTCCATTATGTCCTAGGGCAGATAGAAATCCTTCATTGGTTTCAATTGAGAATTTCTATCACACCTGGACAACTTTTTGATTTTACAGAAAACCTAGACCACAGATAGTTTTTATCAAATCAGTGCTGCTTAAGGGGAGGAAACAGAGTGGATGTGAGGTTGAAAAATCTGTTAAAACATATCAATCCTGAGTGAAATATAGGTTTGCCTTTACATAACAAAATACATTTGGTAGCCAATCGTGTTTAAATTTACCTGATTTATCTGTAACAAGCTGATTGCTTTAGATTGGAAAGTAAATTATTGAATAAAAATAACTTCATGCCTTGATTTGACAAAGATTGATGAAGTTTTTTGAACAGTGTTCAGGGGACTAGGCATGAATGGTCTAATGAAATCCAGTTTTTCAATATCCGTTGCCATACTCATTCATATTTTTCCCTTTCGGATATGTGTCCTCAAACTTGTAGAAGTATCAGTTCCACCATGTAGAGATTCATATTCACTGGGATCCAGTGCATGATTTCCATTTTTGACATTATTCTCATTATAGAAGTTACGTTATTGTTTCATCAGAACTTTTCCACTTCTAACCACTTTGGTGTACTGGGATATAACCAACATGGTGATCACAAGCAAACATGCCGTTTAACAAATGTAACCAATATGGGCAAACGCCATTACTGGGAAAGCCAGCCCTGAATTTTAGCTAAATTAAACAGACCTCTGCAGTTTTTATAGGTCATTCATACACTTAAAGGATATTGTAATTTTGAAGAATACTTTAGTTTTTCTGTAAAAATCATGATTAATTTTACATATGAAATTGTGAGATGTGTGCAAATAAAATTGTTTCTTTTCCCAAATGGCCAAACTTTATATGGATACCTTGATGGATCCCCCGAGAACCATCCTGGCTCAGAGATACACACAGAGTTTTAAATCAGGGCCATGAAAAGATCCGATTTTCTGAGTTTACAAAGATCACTTTGGCTTTTGTTTCAAGGATGGGTTAAGAGATCAATATTCAGGCAGGGACAGTTTAAAGTAAAACTTTCTTTAGAGATAAACTTCATCAGTGCATTTTTTCTTAAGGGCAATTGAAGAAATAGAGATTGCCACTTCTCTGTCAGTGTATCTCCTTCCTCCCTCCTAATTTAAAAGTAAAATCAGTTAATACTGTTTACTTTGTTAGTGTTAGTCCTGGTGGCTTCTTGGTGTCCTTTGCTTAAGAGTTCATAAGTTTGTTGGATGCCTCAAAAATTGTGTTTTGTAAGTTGATAAAGTAGTGATTTAAGATTTAACATGATGTGCTATCAAATCATAGCAAAAATTACCTACTTTATTTCACTGACTCTCTTCAATAAATAAGGTATCTCTCAGTGTAAAGACATCTAAAGGAAGAGGAGGAAGTCCTGACAATATTGTTCTTAGATCTAGATTTCTTTTGCTTCTCTTTTTTTTTTTTGAGGAAGATTAGCCCTGAGCTAACATCTGCTGCCAATTCTCCTCTTTTTGCTGAGAAAGACCGGCCCTGAGCTAACATCTGTGCCCATCTTCCTGTACTTTATATGTGAGACAGCTGCCACAGCATGGCTTGCCAAGTGGTGCCATGTCTGCACCCGGGATCCGAACCGGTGAACCCCTGGCTGCCAAAGTGGAACATGTGCACTTAACTGCTGCACCACCGGGCTGGCCCCCAGATCTAGATTTCTGAAGAGCAGTAGGGATGTTATTTATTTACTTATTTTTTTTTGTGAGGAAGATTGGCCCTGAGCTAACATCTGTTGCCATTCTTCTTCTTTTTTGCTAGAATAAGATTGTCCCTGAGCTAACATCCATACCAGTCTTCCTCTATTTTACGTGGGATGCCGCCACAGCGTGACTTGACGAGCAGTGCTAGGTCCATGCCTGGGATCCAAACCTGAGAACACCAGGCCAGCAAAGTGGAGCACGTGAACTTACCCACTATGCCACCGGGCCGTCCCTGACGTTATTTTTTTTACTAATGAAATTTTAAGAACTTATTGATGAAAAAGCAGTGATTACTGTCAGATGAGAATACTTGCTCTCACCTTTCCTGTGATTGAGCTAATATGATCGACTACTAATTCCATTCTTATTTTAGTGCTATTTTCAAGCTAGTATGTGAATGAAGCTATATTTAAAACATTCATTTAATAAGTAGATATTTATTAAGCAAGACATTTTTCTACAAGATCTGTTTCCTTTCTAAGAAAACATTTTGCAGATGCCTTTTGTGGCATTTTTCTTTGGTTTGAAAGTTGCTGCTTTAGTGTTGCGCACATGTCTTCGTGTTCAGAGGTAGAATTCTTTGTGCTTGTCTTTCTATTTCTTTCCATCTCCTCACGCCCACCTACTGACCCCTCTGCTGTCTGCTGCAGTGCGGCTTGTGATTCTTCCACACTGCTGAAATGCTTTTGCTGGTTACCAGTGCCCTCCAAGTGAGGTACGTTTCAGGCCTTTCCTCACTGACCTCTTTGCTGCACCGGACAGTATTGGTCAACCTACTTCTTGAAATTCAGTATTCCTGTCTCCCCTAACACTGCAAAATTCTTGTTTCTTCATCCCTTTTTGATTCTTCATTTGCTGTGTTTTTACAGTGTTCTTATCCCACCCTTCCCTGCCTTTTCTTGCCTTCCCTGTTGGTACTGTCAATATCAGTTTTCATTTGGCTATCTCATTCTTCTTTAACTGATCAATCTCATTTGATTTCATATATAAATTAATTTCTGTATGCTGATGATCCCTAAATCTGCCTAGGCCTGTATTTCAAAATGCAACCTTGTTTATGAAACACTTGCCAGAGGATTTGAACTAGGTATCACGGAGACACCTCAAACTCCCCATCCTTCTAACTGTGCTTCTCTTCCCCAATCTCCCAAATTCTTCTCTTTATACTCTGTATAGTTGGTGGTACACTCATCTCACTAGTCACCTAAGAGTCATTTTTGACTCTTAACTATTCTCTTATATTTAAATTAAGAATTGGTTCTGCCAGTTTTACCTTCTAAATATTTTTCCGCTTCAGGCCTTCATTCTTAGCACATTAATAGCCTCCTGATTGATCTTCTTGCTTCCTCTCTCAATTAGTCTTTTCTATGGCTGTTAGAATGAGCTATCTAAAATGGTTGTCTAACCTTTAGATCTCTTGTCACCTACAGGATGATGTCTGTTTTTCCTTACAAAGATTTGTATGGCCTCTGGTTTCTCTCTGGCTTCCTTTCTTGCTCCTCCTTCCCCATAGTTTATACTCTAACAACATCAACCTGCTTGTGGGTCTCTTATGTATATGGTATATTATATCCTGCCACTGTACCATTTCTCATCTTGCTGTTTCTGCCTGTGATGCTTTTCTGTATTTAAATTAGTTAATTCTTGCCTATCATTTTAAAGCATAGCCATCACCAGCCATCACCTGTTATAGAAAGTCTTTGATGGGAAGTAGCTGTCCTTCCTCTGAGCTCCTGTAACATTCTATCTCAGGCTCATTGTGCTATAATTATTTGTGTGTCTCTTTCTTTAAGTCAGCTAAGCTTCACTGGAACTGAACTTGTTTGAGGTCAATGACCATGTTCTTTTCATCTTTAAATTTCCAGGACTAGTACAATGTCTGTCACAGAGTAGGGACTCAGCAAATGTTTATTAAGTACAGTGGACTTTTCTTTTTAAATTGTGGCATAAATAACATATTTTAAAATATGCAACTCAAGTATTTAGTGTGATAGATTTTTATAGTTGTATACATTTATGTAACCACCATCCCCCAAAAGAGACAAAACGTTTCCATCACTCAAGAAAGTTTTCTTATGCTGTGTCCCTTCCACTGGCCCATTGCCCCCAGGTCATCTTTTTCTGACATCTGTCATCATGAGTTAATTTTTCCTGTAACTGGGTATCGTAAAGGTGGAATGATTTTTGTCTGACTTCTTAGAAGCTTAACATGTTTTTAAGATTCATTCATGTTTTTGCTTGTATTAGTAGTTTATTCGTTTTTATTGGTGAGCAGTATTACATGTTTGAGCAAGCCATAATTTGTTTAGGCGTTTTCCTGTTGATAAACATTTTGGGTTGTTTCTAGTTTTTGTTTATTATGAATAAAACCATGAACGTTTTTGTACAAATGTTTTTTGTGGGCATGTGTTTTCATTTCTCTTAGATATATATCTGGGATGGAATTAATGGGCCATAGAGCAGATTTATGTTTAACTTTGTAATAAATAGCTAAACCTTTGTTTGCAAAGTGGCTGTGACATTTTACACTCCAACCATCCATGTATGAGCGATCTGGCTATTCCACTTCCTTACCAATATTCAGTGTTTCAGTCCTTTTAATTTTAGGCATTCATGTTGGTATGAAATGGTAGCTCATTGTGGTTTAATGTGCATTTTCTTAATGACTAAAGATGTTGAGCTCTCTTTCGTGTGCTTATTGTCTATTTGTATATATTCTTTTATGAAGTATGTATTTGAATATTTTGCCTATTAAAAAAATGAATTGTTGGACTTTTAAATATTGATTTGTAGGAGTTGTTTATATGTTCTAGATACAAGTCTTTTGACAGATACATATGCTGTGAATATTTTTTCCATCTGTGGTTTTTGAATTTATTTTATTAATGGTATCTTTTGATATTAGAAATGTTTAATTTTGGTGGAGATCAGTTTTATCAATTTTTTCTTTTATGACTGGTGCATTTTATGTCCTGTTCAAGGATCGTTGCCTACCTCAAGTTTGTGAAAATATTCTTTTATGATTGCTTGCAGAAGCTTTAGGGTTATATTTAGGTATATGACCTAATTAATTTGGGTGTGTGGAGTGGGGAAAAGGCTGAGTTTTATTTACTTTTTATTCAGATATTCAGTTGTTTCAGTAACACTTGTTAAAAAGATTTTTCTTTCCCTGTTGGTTTGACTTGGCATTTTGGTTGAAGATCTGTTGACCATATTCTGTGGATCTATATTTAGACACTATTCTGTTTCATTGTTCTGTTTGACTATCCTCATGCCAGTATCACGTTGTTTTGATTAATGAAGGTTTATGGTAGTACTGATACCAATTAGTTTAAGCCTTCATCTTTTCTTTCAGTGTAATTTGCATGTTCTTGTTCCTCTGCTTTCCCGTATTAATTTTAGAATCAGCTTATCTATTTATTGAACAAAGCCTACTGGGACTTCTGATAGCTAGAAAATAATGGTAGTGTAGTAAACAGCCTTGCAAAATCTCTTCAAACTCTACAGACAACTTCACACTTATGAAGATTCTATGTAAAAACCACACTCTCAACATTATGTAAACACAGAGAATGCTGAAACTATCAAATAGCTGAGGGTAAGAAGAAAAAGTTAACAAACACCAGCACTGTGATTCCACACACTCCCACACCAACCTTGTCCCACTGCAGAGCTTTGGTGATTCAAAGCAAAATTTGAAAAACTATAGGGAAAGCAGAAGAGAGATGCAAATGCAGTGGCTTGAGGGTGAATAGGAATGACCACCATAAAGATGAAATCTACCCTAAATCTGAAAATACTAAAGTAACTTGGCATGTCAGGAAGGTATTTCAAAGTATGCATATCTCAAACGGACAGGTTCCCAAGAAACCTCTATTTAAAAGATTAAAACTGATTTTAGAGAATAGGCATTATTTAGAGGGATGATCTTTCAAAGGTGTTGCTTCTGGGGGAGAAAAAAGGCAAAAAGGAAGGAAGAAGTTTCATTTGGCAGTTGGCTAGTGAAGAGGAAAAGAAGTGAAAGGGAAAAAGTTAGGATCGTACAAGACAATAGAACTATAAAATTGGAGGATTCACAACCCTTTCACCTTTACCCAACCTAAAGAAACCAACCAACCAACCACTCCATTAAAGTACCTGGAATTATGGGAAAGGGTGACGTTGGACTAGAAATATTGTAAAACAGCTCAAAATGCTCAAAAATGAAAAAAAGAAAAGTTTCTAAATCAGGAAACAGATTTGTACACAAAACTGAGGAAAATTCACCCCCCAAAACAAACGTGAAGAATCAGAAAACTGTATATTTGCACTCCAAACAGAATTAAATTTACTCTAACAAGCATTTGAGAGTATGAAACATGAATGGACAATGAACAGGAAGAAATGGAGAAAAAGAAGCATTGATGCAATTCAGAACATAAATGGAAGAAAATGTCCAACTTACCGCAGAAATGAAGAATATATTACAAACTACCCAAGGGAAAATAGATAAATGAAAATCTAATAAAGAGCATTGGAAAAAGGCAGAAAGATAACCATGAGAATTAAAATGACACAAAGAAATAAGAAACATCAGAGAAAAAGTAGTGGAAACGGAAGACTTGGTGAAGGAAGGAATAATATTTTATTGAAATCTCTGAAGAAGAAAAACAAAACAATTAAAAAGAGGTAATATCTAAAATGATATTTCAAGCAAAACTTTCCAGATAGAAAAAGACCTGAATTAACACATTGAAAGTATACCAAGTACCTGGAAAAATTAATCCACAACAGTCTGCTCCAAGACGTATACTGGTAAAATTACTAGATTCATAGATCATGATAAAATCCTTAAGGCTTCTATGGGAAAAAATTCAAGTAACTTAGGCAAAAGAATTATGCTATCATTAGTCTTTTCAAAATCAACATACAAAGCAAGGCAAAAGTAGAGAAGAATTTTTTTAAAAGTTAGTGAAACGTAAATTCAGGATTCTATTTCCAGTGAAATAGTGTGAAGCTTTCTTTTAAATATTAAAGCTATTTGGAAATAGTTTTCAACATACCAGAACTTAGGGAATTCTGTACCCCTCAGTCCTTGAGAAATCTAGAAGATGAGCTTCATCCAACCAAATGATGATTAGGAAAAATTTAATATAGGGGCTGATGGTTAGCATTTTAAAAATGTATAAATATTCATATAAGACCATAACAAGATGGTGATGAGGATGGAATACTAATGTAAAAATGTATATTGTGACAACATTAGAAATAAGGCAACTAGAAAACAAGAGGAAAAGGGAGAGGGAAAGAGGAAAATAGACAGCAGGTACTGAAGAATACCAAAAGCCCCTGATAAGCCACATATTAAAAAGTTAAATGAGAAAATGGAACTCAAGGAAATTAAAAATGTTAAAAGTATAAAGGCACCACTGAAACAAAAATACAGACCTTTGTAAAAACCAAAAATATTCTTTTAAGAAAATAGCAAAGAGTACACATCTTGTGGACAAAGAAACATGCTAAAAATAACCAAATACACAGTTTATAAAAATTATGATAAAATTGAGACCAAATATAGTCATAACAATCAACGTGAATGAGCATTAGTTTAAATGTTTTTTAAAAAATTGACTCGTGGGGCTGGCCCTGTGGCTGAGTGGTTAAGTTTGCATGCTCCGCTGCAGGTGGCCCAGTGTTTCATTGGTTCAAATCCTGGGCACCGACATGGCACTGCTCATCAAACCACGCTGAGGCAGCATCCCACATGCCTCAACTAGAAGGACCCACAACGAAGAATATACAACTATGTACCAGAGGGGCACTTTGGGGAGAAAAAGGAAAAAATAAAATCTTTATTAAAAAAAAAATTGACTCATATAATAAAACCCAACCATATACTGTTTACAAGAGACATACTTAATGTGATCCAGAATAGCTAAAAGTAAAAGGATTGACATATGTATATCAGACACAAGGCTGGCCCCGTGGCCAAGTGGTTAAGTTTGCATGCTGAGCTTCAGTGGCCCAGGGTTTTGCTGGTTTAGATCCTGGGCGCAGACATGGCAATGCTCCCCAAGCCATGCTGAGGTGGTGTCCCACATGACCGAACTAGAAGGACCTACAACTAGAATGTGCAACTATGTACTAGGGTACTGTGGGGAGAAGAAGGAAAAAAATATTAAAAAAAAAAAAGTATACCAGACAAATGGAAACAATGTGATAGCAGGATAGTGATCTTGATATCAGATATAGTAGAATTCAAGTCCAAGAGCATTAAAGGGGGCAAAGAAGAGTAATGCTATAACTCATACTCCACAATTAAGATGTTACACTTATGAATATTTTTGCATCACGTAACATAGCAGCCACCTTTCTGAAACAAAACTCACAGAAGATGCAGGGGCACGTAGATAGAAACATACCAATAATAGGAGACTTTAATACACCAACATCATTACTAGATAGATCAAGTGGACAAAAAATGAGATAGAAGATCTAAATAATGTAGTCAATAGGGTTGCTCTTATGGGTGCATGTTGAATGCCACACCTTGATAATAGAGAATACAGCTTTCTCTTGAGTGCCTATGACACATTGATGAAATTAGTTACTTATTAGGTCGGAAAGAAAACGTTAGTAACTTCCATAAAGCAGAAGTATTAAAAACAATGCTTTGATTAAATACAATAAACTGGAATTTACTAACTTAAGCAAGAACAACCTGTTCCACTTAGAAATTAAAAAAAAGATTAAGTAATTCCTTGGTAAAAGAGGAAATGCAATTAAAATCATGGAATTAAACATGGCAATGAAGATGCTGCATATCATAATGTATATGATACATTTAAAGCAATGATTAGAGAAAAATTCATTGTACTAACCATTGTTATCAATAAAAATGGAGAAATAAAAATAAATGAATTAAATTTACAGTTAAAAAACCCCTAAGGGCTAGCCCCATGGCCGAGTGGTTAAATTTGCACGCTCCACTTTGTCAGCCCGGGGTTTGCTGGTTCAGGTCATGGATGTGGACCTACACACCACTCATCAAACTGTGCTGAAGTGGCGTCCCACATAGAAGAACTAGAAGAACCTACAACTATGATATATAGCTGTGTATTGGGGGGGCTTTCGGAAGGAAAAAAAAGAAAAAGGAAGATTGGCAACAGATGTTAGCTCAAGGCAAGTCTTCCTCACAAAAAAAAAGGCACAATCTGAAAAAAAAAATAACTAGAAAAGAACAACAAAGTAAGCCAAAAGAAAGCACAAAGAAGAAAAACAAGATAAAAGCAAAAATTGATGAGGAAGAGAATAGAAAAACAGCAATCTAATATATAAGCCAAAATCCTTTTGTGTGTTTCTCCCTGGCCCTGCAGTGGCTTTTAAAAAGCTAACAGCTTTATTGACTTATAATTTACATACCATAAAATTCAGCCTTTTAACGTGTACAATTCAGTAACTTTTAGCATATGCACAGGTTTGCGCAGTCATCACCATTGTCTAACTCCACACATTTTCATTACCCCAGAAAGAAGCCTTGTACTCATTAGCCAGCACCGCCGCCCCCGAAATTCTTTCTAACAGCCCCTAGCAACCTGTAATCTGCTTTCTCTCTCTCTGGATTTGCCTATTCTGGACATTGCATATAAAAGGAATTGTACAATATGTGGCCTTATATGTTTGGTTTCTTTCATTTAGCATAATTGGTTTTTTTTTTTTGTCTTTTATTTCTTTTCTTTTCTTTTCTTTTGAGGAAGTTTAGCCCTTAGCTAACATCTGCTGCCAATCCTCTTTTTGCTGAGGAAGACTGGCCCTGAGCTAACATCCATGCCCATCTTCCTCTGCTTCATATGTGGGATGCCAGCCACAGCATGGCTTGTCAAGTGGTGCCATGTCCACACCCGGGATCTGAACCGGTGAACCCCAGGTTGCCGAATCGAAACATACAAACTTAACCACTGTGTCACGGGCCGGCCTCTAGCATAATGTTTTTATGATTCATTCATGTTGTAGCATGTATCAGTACTTCACTCCTTTTTATGGCTGAATAATATTCCACTTTTTGGAAATGCTTCATTTTGTTTGTATCTGTTCATCACTTGATAAACAATTCTGGTGTTTTTGAAAAAGTTAAAATAAACCATTATCTAACTTATTTAAGGAAAAAAGAAAACACAAATGTATAAAATACTGAAAAAACAAGGGGAAATAACAATTGAAACAGAATAAATTGAAAATATCGTGAGACCACTTTGCAGATACTTTTGTAAACCTATATGAAATAGATAATTTCCTGTGGAAATACAGATTACTAAAGTTGACCCTATTAGAGTTAGAAAGCTTCAGCAGAGCAGTGTTTATAGGAACAGAGAAAGTTATCAAGGAATTACCCCTCAAAAGCACTCAGCCTCAGGTGGTTTCACAGGGGAATTCTACCAAACTTTCACATAACATATAATCCTAAATGTTTTGTAAATTATTTCAGAAAAAAGGAAGGAAAACTTCCTAATTCCTTTTATGAAGCAAGTATAACACTGAAACCTAAACCATTTAGAGAGTACAAAGAAGGAAAACTGTGGCAAATACCACTGATTAATATTGACACCAAATTTCTAAACAAATACTAGCAAACAGAATTCAATCCACATTAAGAAAATAAAACAAATTTGGTTAAATATTAGGAAATCTATTAGTATCATAGAACATATTAATAAATCTAAGGAAAAAATCATAGTATTATCTCTGTGGATGCTGAGAAAGCCTTTGAGAAAACTAAACATCCGTTTAGGGTCAAAATACTCAAGAAAATAGAAATTAAGGGATTCTTTTTCAACTTGATCAAATATATATAACTTAGTCTTAAAGCCAGTATCTTACTTAATGGAGAAACAAAAAAAGTCATTAACAAGGCAAGAATACCTTCTACTTTTACTAGTCAACGTTGTACCAGAGATATTAGCCAGTGTGTTTTACAGGATAAATCAGGGTAAAGAAGTTGTAAAACTGTCTCAATCTGCAAATAATATAATATACCTGGAAGCCCCAATGAATCAATGATAAAACTAAATCCAACAATAAAATAATTTAGAGAAGCAACACGATATAAAACTAACATAAAAAATCAATTTCTTCATACACACAAATAATAAACAGAGGGCAAAATGATAGAACCCATTTACCATAGAAACAAAGGATTAAATATTTAGGAATAAATTTAACAAATATGCAAAAGCCTGTATGAGGAAAAGTTTAAAACACTCAAAGACACAAAAAGTAAAATGGAAAGACATGCTTGTTCTTGGACAGCTCTACATTATAAGGATGTCAATCCTCCCTAAATTAATTTATAAATTCAAAAAAATCACAATAAAAATAGCAACAAGTTACTTTTTGGAATTAGGTTGGTTGATACTAAAATTCATATGAAAAAGAAAGCCATGTGAGAATATCCAGGAAAACACTGAAAGAAAAACAAAAACTGTTCAGGGGTTGGAGGAATAGCCCTACCAAAAATTAACTTATTAGACTAGTGAAATAGAACAGAAAGTCCAGAATTAGACCCAAATACAAATGGAAACTTAGTATATGGCAAAAGTAACGTATCAGACTGATTCCAATGAGAGAGAAACCAACACAGTAGTTTGAATGGAGAAAATTTAGTATAAAAATTATAAACTGTAATGGAGATTAGAGTAATGAGGACGTATACAGTAAGAAGTAAAGAGAATTCCAAAGAGTATAGGAATAGCAGATAGAAGGAGCAGCTACTACCCCTAAGGAGGAAGAACTCCCCCTATCCTCAGGGCTGAGATTCAGACCCCGTTGAAGAAGGTACTGAATGGGAGAAAAGTCGCTGTGGTCCTGCAGTGGCAGAACTCGCCAGAAATCACTCCTTTGGAACTTGTTAGAAATCTACCTTCTAGGTGTCAAGGAAGGTGTCATGGAAAGCTGTCCCCAGGGAAAAATCTTATTTGAGTCACTGCACTATGCAACCACCTGAGGGCTGGTGCTGGGTCATGCTGCTGGCCACTGTGCACTGCAGGAGTCTGTTGTGCAAGCACACTGGAACCAGGAAGCAAAACGCTTTCATCCTGCAGTCCCCAGTACCCTCTACTGACAAAGCTTAACATGGTGCCACCTGGCAAAGAAAAAGTGTTTAAAAAGCTCAGATTCATTTTCACGGTTCAGGCATCAAAAGGTGAATTTGGAGCTGAAAGACAGTAAACTGATAACTGGCACAGGCAACATCTCAAAGCAGGACAGTGAAGGTGTACTTTCGAAAGCAATGGTACTGGGACAACTTGGTAGCCATTTGAAGAATGGTAAAATTACATCCATGTCTTACACCATACACAGAATAAACTCCAGATGGATTACAGTCTACTTGAAACCACATATGTAGCAGAAGAAAACACAGGTGAATTCTTCAACTGTACCATAGGGAAAGACTTTCTAACTCTGACTCAAATCTGGAGGCAATAAAATATCAATAAATTTGCCTACATAAAAATAAAAAAAGTTAACACAACCAAACATCAGTGAGGGTTGTAGTGGTTAAGTTCGGCATTCTCTGCTTCCATTGCCCAGGTTTGCGGTTTCGGATCCCAGGCCTGGACCTCACTATTTGTCAAGCCGTGCTGTGGCGGCAACCCAATACAAATTAGGGAAAGATTGGCACAGATGTTAACTCAGGGCCAATGTTCCTCACCAAAAAACCCCCCCAACAACAAAAAAATAGCCATCAACAAATAAAAAGACAACTGATAAACTGGGAGACACAACATATAAAACAGACATAGAGCTAAAATTCGTAATATATAAAGAACTCTTCAAAATTAAGGTGCAAGAGACTAATACTTGATAGAAAAATGGGGACATGACATTCAAGGATCAATTCACACACAAAAAAGATAAAAATGGCTCTCAAACATATAAAAAATTGTTCCTACTCCTAATTAGAGAAATGCAAATTAAAATGACACTGTGGTATCCTTTCTCACCTATAGAGGTGGCAAAAATTTAAAAAATATATGGCAACACATCCTCTTGGCAAAGTTGTGATGGAACAGATACTCTCCTAAGTTACTGGTGTGAATGCAAGTTGGTCTGACTATTCTAGAGGGATCTGTCCCTGCTGCCTCCCCTCAACCTGCTCTGAAGCCTGGAGTGCCTTGGAATGCTTTCTCCTCCTTCTCCCGAGAGCCTTGAGCCTTTGGTAACTGAATGGCTTGAGCGTCTCAGGGGACTTCTCTCAATTCTCTTCCCCTACTTCCTGCTTTAAGTAGTTGAAAGCCTCCAGTGTTTAATTCATTATTTAATATAATTATTGACATGACTGTAGTCTTTCATTTAATATGGTTTTTAATATGGCTGGTTTTAGTGTCTCATTTCATTATTGTTTTCTGTTTATCCCAGTTGTTTTTTGTACCTCCTTGTCTACCTTCTTTTTGCTGTAGCACGTATGTTTTAGTATACCGTTTTGTCTCCTGTATTGACTTTCAGTTGTACATCTTAGTGTCATTTTTTAAATGGCTGCTCTTCTAGAGATTACAGCATGAATCTTTAAGGTATTAAAGTCTACCTTCAAATAGTAATACTTCATGAGCAATGTAAGAATTTTACAACAGTGTAATTTTATTTATCTCTGCCCGCTTGTTGTCCTGCTGTTCCTTTTCTTTCATATATATATATATGAAAAGGATATATATATGTATGTATAGATATCCTTCACAATATTATTATTTTGCTTTAAACAATCTATAGTATTAAAAATTTGCATATATATGTTAAAGTAGTTTCAAAATATTTTCTATATTTACCTACATATTTACCCTTTCAGATGTTTTTAATTCTTTCCTGTGGTTTCATCTTATATCATCTTGCTTAAGACGGAATAACTTTTTAGCATTCTTTGTATTGTGTGTCTGCTAGTGGTGCATTCTCTCAGCTTTTATATAGGAATCTATTTCACTTTCTTTTTCTTTTTTAGTGAGGAAAATTGGCCCTGAGCTAACATCTTTTGCCAATCTGCCTATTTTTGCTTGAGGAAGATTGTCACTGAACTAGCGTCTATGCCAGTCTTCCTCTATTTTGTATGTGGGATACCGCCACAGTGTGGCTTGATGAGCAGTATGTAGGTCCATGCATGGGATCCAAATCTACAAACCCCGGGCTGCTGAAGCAGAGCGTGTGAACTTAACCACTATGCCACTGGGCTGGCTCCTCATTTTCTTTTGAAGGATATTTTCTCTGATATAGATTTATAGGTTGACTGTTTCTCCTTAGTACTTTAAAGATGTGGCTTCATTTTCTTTTGGAATGAATTGTTTCTGATGAGAAAATGTAAATTCTTATATTTTTCCTCAGTATGTAATGTCTTTATTCTTCCACTGCTATTAATTCTTGTTCTTTACTATTTTTACTCGAGCAATTTGACTACAATATGCTTTGCTGGCATTTTCATTTTATTTATTCACTGTGGAGTTTATTGAGCTTTTGCATTTTTGATTTGGTATCTTTCATCGTTTTTGGAAATTATGCAGGTGTTATCTTTTCATATATTTCTTCTGCCTCATTTTCTCTTCTCTTTCTTTCTAGGACTCTAGTGACTCAAGAGTTAGTTAGATTCTGTCTTGGGTTTTCCATTCTGTTAATTTTCTAATTTTTTTCTTTTTTTTTAATTACGTCCTTTTTAACTTATGTTCAGGTTCACTAATCTTTTCCTCTTTTGTGTCTTGTCTGCTATAAAGCCTATATATTGAATTCTTTATTTCTGATCTTGTACTTTTCATTTTTAGCATTTCTATTTTTTATAGTTTATCTGTTGAAATTCCTCATCTCTTCCTACTTACTGTCCAATTCTTCCATGAGATCTTTTTATTTATATCATAGCTATTTTCAAGTGCCTGCCAGTTTTGACATTTGACTTATCTCTGATGGGTTTCTACTGACTATTTCATCTTTTGATTGGGGGGGGTGTGTGTGTGTACAATTTTGCTTTATAATATGCCATGTAATTTTTGACGTCATGCTAGACTTTTTGTATAAGAGCACGTTAGAGAATGAAATAAACAATATTTATTTCCATGCCCTTCTAGATCTGAGTGGGTGGGGAGTGGGATGGGGAGGGCTGAGTTGATCAGATTTGTGGTTATTTTGGCTTTTTTTCACTTTTAGTTTGATTTAGATCACCACTGGCCAGGTGCTTTGAGGATGGGGTCACAACTTTCTCTTCAACAGGACCAGGGATCTGAGCACTGGCAGATTCCAGAGATCTGCTCTTGCTTCACAGCTAAACTGCCAGCTTTGAAACATGGAGATCTTTTTTTCTCTGTTTTACTGTCCAAGTGTCAGATTCATGATTCATGTTCTACTTTCTATGCCTCTTTTAGCCCTGTTGCCTGTTTCCTCTGTTAAAGTCTGGAGTGCCTTGGAGTGTTTTCTCTCAGCTCTCCTTCCTCACTCCCTGTTTTTGGTAGTTGAAAGTGTGGTGTCCCTGGAGATAAGAGAGTGGGGAAGGTGGAAGGAGATAAGAAGTTCTTCTCTCTTGCCCTGCCCATAGTCATTTGTAGCTGAAAGCCTGAAATGCTCAGAGGGTACCTCTCAGATCCCCTGCTCTGGACTCAGCCTTCTGTCGCTGAAACTAAAACTCCAGAGTGCCTCTGTTGGATTTCTCTGTGTGTGTGTGTTTTTTTTTCCTCATCCCAGCTTTTGGCATACAACACCTGAGCACTTGGTGGAGAACTATGTGAGAGCTGGCAAGTAGTTGCAGACTTGCCTGTGGCTGGAAATCCTTGGGATTCTAATCTGTGAAGCCAGACTATATGTGGCTGTAAAACAGTTGTTCGAAGTCTGGCTGATTTCTTCTTACTCACAGTAGTAAATTCCTCTTCCTTCCACAAGGGTGGAACAACGATGGGTCTCTTCTCTCCTGTGAAGGACTTGTCACTTTCTAGAGTTTAGTTCATATAAATTTCATTGTGGCCTCAGTTCTCTCATGGGTTTAAAAACCCATGACTTTGTAGTTTATGCAAGTTGTTTTGGTTGTTTTCAGTTGAGAGTGATGGTCTCCTGCTGCGTTGTGGAACTCCATGTTTCTTTTCTTGATATTTCTAATTTTACAGAACTTTCTCTCTTAATAGTGAAGAAAACATGAATTAATAACCAATGAATTATTCTTCTCTTGATTTTTTAAATTGTTCTTACAATTTCCTTAAATATTACAATTTTTGTACACTTCAGGTGGAATATTGACTGTCTACTCTTGATTTGAAATAACAAAAGCTAGCTCATTGCCCTAGAATATCACAGACCAAGGAAAAGTTCTTTTGAATGTCTCTCTTAATAATCGTGACATGGAGCTTCTGAATGGGAAACCACGTGGTCATGTAGTCCAACCCCTTTATTTTACCCATGGGAAAACATCATTATGTTGTAGCTGGCTGTAATGAAGTTGAGTGTGCTTTCAAGTTATCTGTAGCCATTGTGTTTTTATTTGTCTTTTAGCACAATGTTTTTATGCTTTAGATTTCCACTTTGTAAGTTTTAGTCTGTGGTGGTGATCTTATTTTTTGACTTTAATTTGAATTTTAAAATGTTTAGAAAGACAGATTATTTCTCTGGAGTGCTAATTATTTGTATTTGTTTCTCCTGTAACATAAATGGAATTATACATATAAATGGATTTAATGCAAGTGTTACATTGACACTAACTAAAACTGTTGATAATGTGAATATAGTGGGTTAAGTATAGATTAGTAGTCATGAATAATGTTTCTTGTTGAATTATTTTATGTAACAGAGTATATTTTTCATAAAAATTAGACTGATATTAATTTTTGAGGTATGGGATTCCAATGCAAATAATTTTAGTTTCTTTTAATTACAAAAATAAGAAGTTAACTTCCATTTCAAATATGTAACAAGTACTTGGGAATGAATGGCCTCTTGTTTAGTCAGAGAAAGATTGCAGATAAAGTGCAATCTTCCACAAGTAGGTGCCACCACAAGTTTTGTTTGATATTTTTATAAATAATTGGTAAGTGGAAGAGTGCAGAAAAATTTTTAGGTTGCCAGAAGGTACCAAGCTTTTCTAACTGGTAAAATGCTAAATTCATGGCGTTAAAATATAGGAGGACCTTTCAATGAGCACATATTTGCAATTAAAAGCTAAATTTTATGAAATATAAAATAAACATATTTTAGTTATTTATTTTTAACAAAATACAAGCCCAGTGAGTCTTTTTTTCTTCACTCTTTTCTAAGAAATGTTGACCCAGTTATAAGTGACCTTAGATAACTAGAGTCTCCTGTACGTTTTACAAAGAGCATTGCAGTACTGCATGATTTTCTTCTTGTATTTGTCATAAATATAGTTATGGAATTTTAAATTTTCTTCTAGTTTCTTTCTGCCTTTAGTTAACTTTCTGCTTTATTTTCTTCTGTGTCAAATCCTTTATGGTATGAAGAAGGGTATGATTACTGGGTCAGTACATGCAGAGCTACATTGTTACTAAGGCAGGTTGATAGATTAGTGTTCAGCTTCCTCTAGCCACTCTTTTACCAAGTTTGCCATTTCTTTCAGATATTGTTTCACTGTTTGCTAACTGTATAACTTCGGGCAGGTGAATTCATCTGAATTTTCTTATATATAAAATAGAGATAAAAGGATACTTTCTTCACAGGGTTATTGTGAAGATTAAATGAAATAATATATATCAAATGATTAGAGTGATATCTGGCATTTAAAGGCACAGTAAATGTTTGCTGTTACCATTGTCGTCATAATTGTTATCATTATCATCATTCCCACCCCGTTGTCATTCCATCTCTCTGTTTTGACAATTAGCATCATATTATGCACACACCTTCTTATTACTTTTGTTTAAACTTGTGCAGTAGCCTCCTAAATGATACTTCTACCTCCAATTTCTGTTCCATCCATCTGGGTTATTTACACTTTTCAGACTAGTCTATCTAAAATAGAACTTTTAATCAGGACACTGCCCAGTTCAAGAATTTCTCTCCTCTCTTACTCATAGGGTTAAACTTCGCTTTGATATTTAAATAACTCATTTTACCTATACAAAATTTGTAGTAGGTTTTTATTAAATATTTGTCGAATGAATTGAATCAATGGCTCTCTTAGAGCACTTAAGCAAAATTAGATTATAGCAAAATTTCAGTATATTAATAGGTTGATGATACTGTTATTTTTTCATTTATGTGAATAGTGATTTCTTGTTATAGATATTCATTGACTTTTTAAAAATTACTTAAAATTTCTATGAAAGTGTTATATGTTTATAGTTAGAAAAGTCAAAGTGATACTGAAGGACTTCGAGTGAAAAACAATAGTCCCTTCTCTGGCCATCTCTCTCCCTCTCCCGCTATCCTACTTTAACTCAAATGTTCCTGATGGTTATCTTTCTCTTTCAAAATAATATGTTTTTAAAAATCTGTCTTGAATTAAAAGTTTTAATTTTTTTCTTTACCTGTCAATTCATATGCTAGATGAATATTTAGCTTTGTTACTATTACTTGTCAGCCCTCCCTAGTAAATTATATTATTATTTTTAGCAGCCCATTACTTGCTTCAGTTCTAACTTATCTGTATTTTTACAGTGTCGAAGTAGATATGTACCTTTTGTCATGTAACTATAATAAAATCTCCCATTGTTGACACGATAGCCACAATTAAACTTACAATGTTTCTATTGTGACTAAATATTCTTTATAGAAAATTATGTAAATAAGCTCTGGTTTCATTTTCTTATGCAGCTTTTTGTATTTCCTGGAATTTCTAAATGCCATTATTTTTTTTTTCTTGTATTGCTTACTTTTATCATATTCTTCAGTTCTTTTAAGATAGTGGTTCTCAAATCGTGTCAGTTTTCCCAAAATCCACCCTCCCTTCTAGGGCATTTTCTGCCCTCTATCCATGCTGGTACATGCAGATCTATTTGTAAGCTCCCTGAGGGCAGGGACTTTGCTTTGCTCCTTGTGGAATCCCCAGCACCTAGAACTGTATCTGGGATAGAGCAGGTACTCAATATCTATTTCTTAAGAGAATTAATATAGTTTATTTTTAACTGCCATGTGGTAGTCAACAGTATGAATATACCACATACCACATTTTATATATTCACTTTCTCACAGATCAACAATTTATGTTGCTTCTAATTTCCATGCTGCTTATTACAGTTTTGTGAGACATCCTTATACATGTCTCCTTGTACCTGTGTTTGAGATTTTTATCGAGTGCTTGCCTAGAGTTAGAATTACTGGTTTGTAGGGAATAAACCTTAAAATTCATCTAGATGCAATCAAATTGTTCTATAAAGCTGGATTTTAAAACAAGTGCTCTCCATATTTTTTTTCTTCCTCTCAGTTCTGCATCCTGGAGCAATAGTTTTATCTTACTCTTTCAGATTATCAACTTTTCAAAATTATAATCTATGGCCTCAGAATCCATTCATGCCTGATGCTTGAAAGAGTTATCCTTTGTTTTTTAAGTTGTATTAGCCAAATATTCCCCCCTTTAAAAAATATTTTATTGAGGGGCTGGCCCCGTAGCCAAGTGGTTAAGTTTGCGCGCTCCGCTGCAGGCGGCCCAATGTTTTGTTGGTTCGAATCCTGGGCGCGGACATGGCACTGCTTATCAAACCACGCTGAGGCAGCATCCCACATGCCACAACTAGAAGGACCCACAACGAAGAATATACAACTGTGTACCGGGGGGCTTTGGGGAGAAAAAAAATGAAAAAATAAAATCTTAAAAAAAAATATTTTATTGAGGTAAAGTTTACATAAGGTAAAATTAACTGTTTTATAGTGAACAATTCAGTGGTTCTCTTACTTTTTTCTCTCATCTTCTATTTTTTTGTTTTCCTTTTGAGAGCTTTCCAAATTTACTGTTGGGGGTTTCATTTTGGTTACTATTTTTAATGTCTAGGAACCCTCTTTCTTCTTTACTATTTGTCATAATACCCTGCTCTTCTTTCATGGATGCTTTAATATTTTTCATGGTACTCTGATTTTCTTTGATCTTTTGACTCTCTCTAAGGGAAGTAATCAGAGATCCTCTCCCCTTCTGAATTATTTCTGTTTCCTCTAGTGCTGTTTTTGTTTGTTTGTTATTCTTGATCTCTGTTTCGTGTTATATAGACTTTTTCCAGTTACTTATAATATTTGGGTATTAGATCACATTTTAGAATGAGGTAGGAGAAAAACTCTGTATCCCTGGGGGCATGGGGGGATACTTTTAGACTGAAAGGCTTTGCTCTGGAGTGACCAAGTGGATTACTTAATAACTCACTTTAGAAACTGTAAATGCTGGACTGAGGTGGGCTTATTTGTTCTCTGGTACCCAGTACCCACACTTGCTGTCTTGGTTCTTCCCAGAGAAAGCATTCAGTTTCTTTAAAGAAAAACTCCGTGTGTTTCTTTGTTTTTTGTTTTTGTTTTTTTGTTTTATGTGGGCAGACACCTGGCTGCCAGTTTGAGTGTATGCCATTGAGCAGTGGAAGGTGAGAGAATATTGACTACTTTTCTCCTCCACCTTTTCCCCTTCCTCTTATTCCTCTCCTCTCCTCTTTCCTATTTTGTTTCATATATAATCCAACCTTCTATCCATACTCTACTCTACTAAAAATAGACATTTAAAAAATTTCAAAAACTTCCACCCTGATGATGGCTATAGCCCCAAACTGAAATGTCATAAAACACTGTCATAAGATACTGTCAAATGAATGGAACACAGGAAAGAGTCAAGAACATCTGAGTTCCACTGTGAATAAAGAATTTAATAATGGGATACCTCACAGGGCATGCCTCAACATTTTAGAATTTATCTTGGAAAAGAGAAAAACTGAATGAAAGATACTGTAGGGCTTTTATAATGTGGTCCCAAATTTTCTTGCAGGCCTAATTTTATTTATTTATTTTTTCAAGGCTTATTTATTAAATTCTTCTGTGTGCCAGGCACTGGAGTAAGCACTTTTCATATGTTATGACATTTATTCTTCAACTTTAATACATTGAGGAAGGTACTGTTATCTTCATTTTACAGATAAAAACAGAGGCTCAGAGAAATCAACTAGTTCGTTTTTTAGATTATTTCTTATATGTTCTTTCACAGAATGTGTTTGATTCATCAGGATTTTTTTAACTGCTAGCGAGGCAGGCACAGTGCTAAGGATGCCTTACCTTGAGGGAGGCTGAAGTGGAGAGGACTGGTCTTCTATACAAATAACAAAGTATAGTGATATATTGTGCTAGAATAGTGGTTGAGAAAAATCTTCAATTGAAGCCTGATCCTGATTGAAGAAAGCCGGCAGAGGAGGAGACTTGAGCTCAGTCTTGAGGGATGATGAGGAATTTGTTGGAGATGGGATGAGGAAAGTGTTTCAGGTAGAGGAAAGGGGAAAAAGAAGAGGAAGTATAAAAGTGAATGGCATGGTTTTGGTTTTGGAGTAGCTGGTAACTTGGTGTAATCTAAGGTACCTTGTTTGTGAGGGCACGGTGGTTACATGTCTGGGAATGAGGCTGGAGTGGATGACTGGGGCCAGATTGTGTATGGTCACTTTCCTGTGTGCCTAGGAGGCGCCTGTGTTGGCTCTTCTTTCTTTGCTTGTCTTTTTTCATTCACTCATCAGATATTTATTGAGGATTTGCAGCATGCTAGAAGTTTCTGTTCTAGAGGCTCCTCTCTTCTCACTTTATATACTTGCTCTGGGTCACATAATCTCTCATTGTCTCAATTGCCGTTTCCATGCTGATGAACCTCGATTTGTATATCTGGCTCAGACAATTCTCCTGAACTCATCTACCTGCAGGTCTTTCCCACCTGACTATCTTGGAGATATATTAAATCAAGCATGTCCCAAACTGAACTTATCATCTTTCCCCCAAAACTGCTCCTCACAAATAACCTCTTACCATCCATCCTTACTCATTTCCCCTAAGTCACTGGGTCCTATAGATTTTTATCTTTAAATGCCTCTTTCCTCTTTCTGCCTATCTGTACCCTCTTTGTCACTTCCTTAATCTAGGCCATCATCATCTCTGATTTGGATTGATGCAGTAGCTTCCTCATTGAGGTCTCAGCCTCTGATATTGCTTCCCTCCAGTCTAGTTTGCTGTTGCATGCAGGAAAAAGCATTTGTAGTTAATCCACACGGTAGTTAAGGAAAAGACAGAGATCTGAGGAAAGGATTATTTTGCAAAAGCAAAACTTCCTCTCAATATTTCCCTGAATGTTAAAATTCAAGTTTTTCAGTGGCATGCTGAGGTGCTTTCAAGGAAATGATTGAAGAAGCAGGGGAAAAGGGTCAACAAGCCTGGAAAGGTGGACCTATGGTGTTGGAAGCTGCATAATGTTATGACTTCAGAAGTCTTTAATGACTGAGACCAGATGCGACATTAAGGATCGTTGCTTCCAGCTCTTTTATTTTATATGTGACTAACCTGAAGCACAGCACTGTGAGTTTCTTATCTCAGGTCGTACTGTGAGTTAGTACAGACCCGTCTTCAGTGTCTGAGTGTTTTTTAACTCTGGGTTTAATGGTTACTAAGAATACAGACTGGAGTCAGACTCGTGGAGTTAGCATGCCAGCTCCGTCATTTGCAAGCTGTGTGTTTGCAAGCAAGTTAATTAAGCTCTTTGTGCCTGAGGTTCCTCATCTGTAAAATGAGTAATACCTACCTCACAGAGTTGTTTGAGGATTAAATAAGTTAATATACACAAAGCACTTAGAACAGTGTCTAGCACATAGTAACGGTGTTAGCTGCTGCTGTTATTACATTACTAGGCATCCTGAGTTTAGTTATTTATATGGCCTAATTTATACATTGTGTGACTTAATACTTTCATTTTACAATACAGGGAAATAGCCATGGTACTTAAAATATATTTTTCATCTGTTAGAGGAATTATAGTAGGCCTTGATATTGGTGAAAGGTATGGCCTGCTTCCTTTGTGAATACCACTGTAGAGTGCTGAAGCTATACTGGGATGTGGATATCTGGTGTTTGGCTAAGCTCTTTTGTGACTCACCCCCACAAAGCAGCCATTCAGCAGATAGCAAAATTACACATTACTATGTGGAGACTTCTAGAGTTACTTACAAATAGTGTTAAATCCTCGAAAACTAATATGTTAATACAAAATATGTTCTGAGTATGTTAAATAGGAAAGTAGATTCCATTATCTAATAACTCTCTATTAAAAAAAATCACACCTAAAGCATAAGCAACAAAAGAAAAAAAACAAGTGGGACCACATCAAACTAAAAATCTCCACGGCAAAAGAAACCATCAACAAAATGAAAAGACAACCTACGGAATGGGAAAAAATATTTGCAAACTATGTATGTGATAAGACGTTAATATCCGAAATTTATCAAGAACTCTTACAACTCAATGGCAAAAATAAGTTAATAAATCTTCCAATTAAAAAATGGACAAAGGACCTGAAGAGGCACTTTTCCAAAGAAGGTATATGAGTAGCCAACAGATACATGAAAAGGTGCTCATCACTAGTCATTAAGGAAATGCAAACTAAAACCACAGTGAAATATCACCTCATGCCTATTAGAATAACTATCATCAAAAAAACAAGAGATAACAAATTCTGGAGTGGATGTGGAGAAACGGGAACCCTTGTGCACTGTTGGTGGGATTGTAAATTGGTACAGTCACTATGGAAAACGGTATGGAGGTTCCTCAAAAAATTAAAAATAGAAATACCATATAATCCAACAATGCCACTTCTGGGAATATAGCTAAAGGAAATGAAAACACTAACTTGAAAAGATATCACACTCTCATGTTCATAGCAGCATTATTTACAGTAGCCAAGACATGGAAACCACGTAAATGTCCATTGGTGGATGAATGGATAAAGAAGTTGGTGTATATATACACAATGGAATATTATTCAGCCATAAAAAAACAAGGAAAACAAAGATGTTGTTTATTGTAGGATTCCTCAGAGCATTTAATATGTTATGTTACCTTGTCTTGTGACTTTCTTAAAGGGCAGTATAATATGTTGCCAAACTTATTTGTTACTGAGACTACGTGTTTTGGCAAATGGTGATGTACTGGATTTTGTCAAGTAATAACTACTTTAGAATTGTATTAATATGCCTCAATTATAAATGAGATCTTCCTTTATTAAGGCAGATAGTGTAAGAAATTCCATATTTGTCAAATAAGGAAACTGCCAGTTGGGAGAGGTATAAAATTGAAAAACGAAACCTTTCTTACTTATTGCAGACTTTATGATGCAATATATGAGTTTAACATTGCAATTATAGAATGATTACTGATGCTACAATTTGGACATAGAATATATATATATTTTTTTAAAGATTGGCAGCTGAGCTAACATCCGTGACCCTCTACCTCTACTTTATATGTGGGACGCCTACCACAGCATAGCTAGCCAAGCAGTGCCATGTCCACACCCAGGATCCAAACTGGTGAACCCCGGGCCGCCAAAGCGGAACGTGAGCACGCACTTAACCGCTGCATCACTGGGCCGGCCCTAATCTTTTTTTAAAAATTTATTTTTATTATTTTTCTTCTTCTTCTCCTCAAAGCCCCCCAGTATATAGTTGTATATTTTAGTTATGGGTCCTTCTAGATGTGCTATGTGGGATGCCGCCTCAGCGTGGCCTGATGAGCAGTGCTGTGTCCTCGCCTAGAATCCCAACCAGCGAAAGCCTGGGCCGCCAAAGCGGAGCTCAAGAACTTAACCAATCCGCCGTGGGGCTGGCCCTAGAATATACTTTTAACTGCTAAAATTTGCATACCTATTTCTCACCTCTGAGCTTTTTTCAATCATAAAAGGTTTTTGTATTCCAGTTACAGGGTTGTGTTCTTTCTAATCTCAGCCCACTTCTAATCTCAGCTACACTTCTTTAGAGCCTACCCTGATATTTCCACGCAGATTTAACTGTCCCGTTCATGTTTTTCATACAGGATACATTAGAACATTTTTGTTTCTTTTTATTATGGCTTCTTCTTTTTATGTCTGCCAGTTCACTGGACCATAGACTTCTTGAAGATGAGTGTGAACTTTTAACTTTACTTGTGGGGACAAATAAGTCACAAATAAACATTTTGCTGAGGGAAGGAAATAAGAATTCTTGAATTAGCTTTAAGGAGACTTTAAAAAAAGATCCCTACTTAATGTTTTTGGCCACGTAAAAGGCCAAATTCTTGTAACCTAGTTTTTGTAACCTAATTGACATATTTGAATGCCATTGCATACACTAGAAATATGTTTGTATCTATATCTGTTGGCAACGAAGTATCAGGTTTTTTTGACAAATAAAATAACAAGGTTTGAGTCTTTATTTAAACATTACAGGAATGGTGAGTTCACTGCCAAAATGTGGGTTTCATATTTTTCTAAATCACAGAAGTCAAAAAAAAAGTGGATTCATAAAATATAGTTTTGTCAACATAAAGCTTTTGTATAGGTATGCTTTTAAAATACATCCTTATACAACCTGACCTCTTGCCAGTCTGGCTTTTATTCACTTTAGGATTGTTGCTACCATAAATCTTTAATAGGAATGCACATATTTACTATTTGTGGAAATTATTTAATTAAATATCATCTTTGTTCATACGCACATCTTTAAAGTCGCAAAAATGTTTTTATTGGAAACTGGTGTTAACATTGTGCTTATAGTATTGAGATTTTATTAATCTTTTAATAAAGCTGTTTAATTAATCTCTTAATTTATTAAAATTAACAGTTCTTAATTTTTAAATGCCAGATATTATATGAGTGCTTTCTTCCCCTTGTGTTTAGATTAATAAAGATATTACTATTACATGAGGCATGTGCTGTTTGTGGATAATCCACACAAATAAGAATGAATAAATTGATATATAAATATAAAATCATAAGTTTATCCTGAAAGTTCTGTTTCTGGTTCAACACCAGAGGTTTATTTCTAGCTTTCTCCCATCTGTATTTGCTTCTTTTTTTTGGCGTAAAGGAAATCAAGATTTATTGTTTTTAAAAGCAGCCTTTTTTCTTTTTTTTAAAAATTTATTTTTCATTGCAGTAACGTTGGATTACAGCGTTATATAACTTTCAGGTGTACGTCATAATATATTTTGAATTCTGTGTAGATGACATCATGTTCGCCACAAAGGCTAGTTACAGTCCATCGCCACACATGTGCCTAATCACTCCTTTCGCCCTCTTCCCTCTCTACTTCCTCTCTGGTAACCACTAATCCAATCTCTGTTGCTATGTGTTTGTCATTGTGTTTATCTTCTACTTGTGAGTGAGATCATACAGTATTTGACTTTCTCCCTCTGACTTATTTCACTTAGCATACTACCCTCAAGGTCCATCTATGTTGTTGCAAATGGCCAGATTTCATCATTTCTAATGTCTGAGTAGTATTCCATTGTCCATATACACCACATCTTCTTTATCCATTCATCCCTTGATGGGCACCTAGGTTGCTTCCAAGTCTTGGCTATCATGAATAATGCTGCAGTAAACATAGAGGTGCAAGTATCTTTATGCATTTGTGTTTTCAAGTTCTTTGGATAAATACCAAGCAGTGGAATAGCTGGATCATATGGTAGATCTATTCTTAATTTTCTGAGAAAACCCCATTTTCCATAGTGGCTGCACCAGTTTCCACTCCCACCAGCAGTGTACAAGGATTCCCTTCTCTCCACATCCTCTCCAACACTTATTGTTTCCTGTCTTGTTAATTATAGCCATTCTGACGAGAGTGAGGTGATATCTCATTGTAGTTTTGATTTGCATTTCCCTGATAATTAATGATGTTGAACATCTTTTCATGTGCCTGTTGGCCATCTGTATATCTCCTTTGGAGAAATCTCTGTTTAGATCTTTTGCCCACTTTTTAATTGGGTTGTTGGCTTTTTTGTTGTGAGATATATGAGTTCTTTGTATATTTTGGATATTAATCCCTTATCTGACATATGGTTTGCAAATATCTTCTCCCAATTATTAGGTCATCTTTTTGTTTTGTTGATGGTTTCCTTTACTGTGCAGAAGCTTTTTAGTTTGATGTAGTCTCGTTTGTTCATTTTTTCTTTTGTTTCCCTTGCCCAGTCAGACATGGTATTTGAAAAAATGCTGCCAAGACCGATAGCGAAGAGCGTACTGCCTATGTTTTCTTCTAGAAGTTTCATGGTTTCAGGTCTTACATTCAAGTCTTTAATCCATTTTGAGTTGATTTTTGTGCATGGCATAAGATAGTGGTCTACATTCATTCTTTTCCATGTGGCTGTCCAGTTTTCCCAACACCATTTATTGAAGAGACTCTCCTTAACCATTGTATGTTCTTGGCTCCCTTGTTGAAAATTTAGCTGTCCGTTTATGTGTGGGTTTGTTTCTGGGCTCTCAATTCTATTCCATTAATCTGTGTGTCTCTTTTTGTGCCAGTACCATGCTGTTTTGGTTATATAGCTTTGCAGTATAGTTTGAAATCAGAGAGTGTATTACCTCCAGCTTTGTTCTTTTTTCTCAGGATTCTTTTGGCTATTAGGGGTCTTTTGTTGTGCCATATAAAATTGAGAATGCTTTGTTCTATTTCTGTGAGAAATATTGTTGGAACTTTGATAGGGAGTGTATTGAATCTATAGATTGCTTCTGGAAGCATCAGTGTTTTAACTATGTTAATTCTTCTAGTCCAAGAGCATGGAATATCTTCCCATTTGTTTGTATCTTCTTCAATTTCTTTCAACAGTGTTTTATAGTTTTCTGTGTACAGATCTTTCACCTCTTTGATTAAGTTTAATTCCTAGGTATTTTATTATTTTTGTTGCAATTGTAAATGGGATTGTATTCTTTTTTTTTTTTTTGATGAAGATTAGCCCTGAGCTAACATCTGCTGCCAATCCTCCTCCTTTTGCTGAGGAAGACTGGCCCTGAGCTAACATCCATGCCCATCTTCCTCTACTTTGTATGTGGGATGCCTACCACAGCATGGCTTGCCACACGATGCCATGTCTGCACCAGGATCCAAACCGAGAACCCAGGCTGCCAAAGTGGAATGTGTGCACTTAACTGCTATGCCACTGGGCTGGCCCCAGGAATCTTAACTTCTCTTTCTGCTACTTTGTTTTTAGTGTATAGAAACACAACTGACTTTTGTATGTTGATTTTGTGTCCTGCAACTTGACTGTATTGATTTATTATTTCTGGAAGTTTCCTAGTGCATTCTTTAGGGTTTTCTATATGTAAAACCATGTAGTCTGCAAATAGTGACAGTTTCACTTCCTCTTTTCCGATCTGGATCCCTTTTATTTCTTTTTCTTGCCTGATTACTCTGGCTAGGACCTCGAATACTATGTTAAATAAGACTGGTGAAAGTGAGCATCCTTGTCTGGTTCCTGTTCTTAGAGGGATAGCTTTCAGTTTTTCTCCATTGAGAATGATATTAGCTGTGGGTCTGTCATATATGGCCTTTATTATGTTGAGGTATTTTCCTTCTATACCCATTTTATTTAGAGTTTTTATCATAAATAGATGCTGTATCTTGTCAGATGCTTTATCGGCATCTGTTGAGATGATCATGTGATTTTTCTTCTTCATTTTGTTAATGTGGTGTATCATGTTGATTAATTTGTGGATGTTGAACCATCCCTGCATCCCCGGAATGAAACCCACTTGATGCTGATGTATGATCTTTTTAATGTATTGTTGTATTCCATTTGCTAGTATTTTGTTTAAAATTTTTGCGTTGGTGTTCATCAGTGATATTGGCCAGTAATTTTCTTTTTTGTGTTGTCCTTGTCTGGTTTTGGTATCAGGGTACTGTTGGCTTTGTAGAATGAGTTAGGAAGCTTCCCCTCCTCTTCAGTTTTTTGGAAGAGTTTGAGAAGGACACATATTAAGTCTTTGAATGTTTGGTAGAATTCACCAGGGAAGCTGTCTGGTCCTGGACTTTTATTTTTGGGGAAAGTTTTGATTACTGTTTTGATCTCCTTACTGGTGATTAGTCTCTTCAAATCCTGTACTTCTTGATTCAGTTTTGGAGGTTGTATGTTTCTAAGAATTTATCCATTTCTTCTAGATTATCCAATTTGTTGTTCGTATACTTTTTCATAGTATTCTCTTATAATCTTTTATATTTCTGAGGTGTCCGTTGTAATTTCTCCTCTTTCATTTCTGATTTTATTTATATGAGCCTTCTCTCTTTTTTTCTTGGTGAATCTAGCTAAAAGTTTGTCAATTTTGTTTATCTTTTCGCAGAACCAGCTCTTGGTTTCATTGATGTTTTCTATTTTTTTTAAATCTCTATTTCATTGATTTCTGCTTTAGTTTTTATTATTTCCTTCCTTCTGCTGATTTTGGGCTTTGTTTGTTCTTTTTCCAGTTCCTTTAGGTGCACTGTTAGATTCTTTGGGATTTTTCTTGTTTGTTGAGGTAGGCCTGAATTGCTATAAATTTCCCTGTTAGAACCACTTTTGCTGTATCCTATAGATTTTAGCATGCCATAGTTTTGTTTTCATTTGTCTCCCGGTATTTTTTGATTTCTTTGATTTCTTCATTAACCCACTCGTTGTTCAGTACCATTTTGTTTAATCTCCACATTTTTGTGGCTTTTCTGATTTTCTTCCTGTAGTTGATTTCTAGTTTCATCTTTGTGGTCAGAAAAGGTGCTTGGCATTATTTCGATCTTCTTAAATTTATTGAGGCTTATTTTGTGGCCTAATACGTGATCAATCCTGGAGAATGTCCTATGTGCATTTGAAAAGAATGTGTATTCTGTGGTTTTTGGATGGAATGTTCTGTATATATCTACTAAGTCCATCTGATCTAATGTGTCCTTTAAGGCCAGTGTTTCCTTATTCATCTTCTGTTTGGATGGTCTATCCGTTGGTGTAAATTGAATGTTAAAGTCCCCTCTCTTATTGTGTTACTGTCTATCTCTCCTTTTATGTCTGTTAATAATTGCTTTATATATTTAGATGCTCCTGTGTTAGATGCATAGATATTTACAAGTGTTATATCCTCTTGTTGGATTGTTCCTTTTATCATTATGTAGTGACCTTCTTTGTCTCTTGTTACAGTTTTTGTTTTAAAGTCTATTTTGTGTGATTTAAGTATTGCTACCCTAGCTTTCTTTTCTTTGCCATTTGCATGGAGTATCTTTTTCCATCCTTTCACTATCAGTTTGTGAGTGTCTTTAGGTCTGAAGTATGTCTCTTGTATGCAGCATATATATGGGTCTTGTTTTTTTATCCAATTGGCCACCTTGTGCCTTTTGCTTGGAGCATTTAGTCTATTGACATTTAAAGTAGCTATTAAAAAATATGTATTTGTTGCCATTTTCTTCTTTTCTGGGTGTTTTAGTAGTTCTCTGTTGTTCTCTTGCTGTCTTCCTTTATGGTTTGATGGCTTTCTTTAGTAAAATGTTTGATTTTCTTTCTCTTGCTTATTTGTTTATTTATTATAGGTTTCTGGTTTGTGATTAACATGTGGTTCCTATATAATATTCTAGTATATAGCAATGTATATTACAATGTATATTGAGTATATATACAAGTATATAGCATTGTATATTGAGTTGGTAGTCTCTTTAGTTTGACCTCTTTCTTAAAGCTCTACTCTTTTACTCCCCTCCTCTCACATTTTATGTTTTTGAAATAATATCTAATCTCTTATTTTGTGTGTGTCTATCCACTATCCTCTTATTGAAACAGGTAATTTAAGTACTTTTGTCTTTTAACCTTCATATTGTCTTCATAGGTCATTGATCTGCTACCTTTACTGTATTTTTGCCTTTACCAGTGGTTTCTGGCCTGTTTTTTAAAAAAATGTAATTTTCTTATTCTTATTTCTGGCCTTCTCTTACCCACTTAAACAAGTCCCTTCAGCATTTCTTGTAGAACTGGTGTCTTGATGGTAAACTCCTTTAATTTTTGCTTGTCTTGGGAACTCCTTATCTCTCCTTCCATTCTGAATGATAACCTTACCAGATAGAATGTTCTTGGCTGTAGGTTTTTTCCTTTCAGCACTTTAAATATGTCTTGCCATTCTCTTCTAGCCTGTAGGGTTTTGGTTGAGAAGTCTGCTGATAGCCTTATGGGCTTTCCTTTGTGTGTCACTGTTGCCTTTCTCTTGCTAGCTTTCAGGATTCTCTCTTTATCTTTAAGTTTGGAAATTTTAATTATACTGTATCTTGTTGTGGGCCTCTTTGGGTTTATCTTGTTTGGTGCTCCCTGTGCTTCCTGTAACTGGATGTCTGTTTTCTTCCTTATGTTAGGAATGTTTCCAGCTATTATTTCTTCAAATAGATTCTCTGCCCCTTTGTCTCTCTCTTTTCCTTCTGGGACACCTATAATATGAATGTTAGTGCACTTGATATGGTTCCAGAGTTCCCTTAGACTGTTCTCATTCTTTTTAATTCTTTTTTCTTTTATCTGTTCAGCTTGGGTGATTTCCTCTAGTCTTTGGTCCAGCTTGCTGATCCATTCTTCTGTATCATCTACTCTGCTATTGAGTCCCTCTAGTCAGTTTTTCATTTTCCATATTATATTCTTCATTTATGATTGGTTCTTTTTTATATTTTCCAATTCTTTGTTGATGTTTTCACTGTGTTCATGCAGTCTTCTCCCAAGATCCTTGAGCATCCTTATGAGTTTTTGTTTGAACTCTTTCTTAGGTAGATTGCTTATTTCTGTTTCATTTAGTTCTTCTGGGGTTCCCTTGCTTGGAACATAGTCCTTTGCCTCCTCATTGTACCTCTTTCTCTGTGCTTATATCTATGTATTAGGTGAGTCAGCTATGTTTCCTGATCTTGGAGAAGTGGCCTTATGTAAGAGATGTCTTTTGAGGTCCAGCAGTGTACTTCCCTCTCATCACCAGTCTAAATGTTTCAGCAGTGATCCCTGTGTGGGCTATGTGTGCCCTTCTGTTGTGGCAGGGTTGCTCTTACTGCAGCTACCCAGGGTGTGTAGGCTTTCCCTCCCTGGCCGGCTGTTTGTAAATCAGGTTTGGGGAGCCCCAGGACCATTGCCTGCAAGGTCTAATAGTACAGTCCTGTTGCAGTTTTTCTAAGTGAGTAGGCACCCAGTGTGGCTTGTTGCTAGGCTCAGGGGCTTACAATTGCTGTAGGCCTCAGGCCTGCAAGGCTGTTGTCAGCTATGTCATACTTGCAGCTGAGTGGTGCTGGCCCAGGGCACAGGATCACCCAATTGTTTCAGGCGTTGGAAGGCAGGGCCAATCCCCTGTGTGGCTGTTTGTGAAGTTCAGGTCTTCTGCCACTGATCAGCCCCCCCC